>NC_069657.1:346172826-346787634 GCF_027244095.1 Hemicordylus capensis | reverse complement strand
AATTTCTCTGACACACACACACACCGCTTCTCCGGTCCCAATTAATTGCCGCCGTGTGTGTGTCCTCTCTGATTTCTAGAACCCTCTGTCTTAGGAATTACCTTACTTTTCTTGAGGAGGCGTCAGTCTAAAGTCTCTTCAGCTCAGCCCAGCCCCGCCTCAGCTCAATCTCCCCACAATCACACACACCCGCAGTAGATACTTCTGAAGGGGGGTTCCCTGTGGAGCTGCTGGCTCACGGCTTTCAAACTTTTCCTGTCACACTTCCTCCTTCTGCTGTATGTGAATGCAGAGGAGGGGGTTTCAGGAGAGCCCCCTCCCTCACATTTCTGCTATTTCCTACCTCTGCTTACACACTGCACAGCAGATCTTACTGTGTAGTAAGATCCCTACTTCTGCTTACTACACAAACGCACACACGCATTCTTGGGGAGCCTTAGACCAGCGACTTCCAATCTCCCCCATGAGCAGCTTAGAACAAGTGTGTCCACGTCGCTTATCCTTGTACAGGCTACAGGAAGCGCAGGATGCACAGGAAAACAGACAGTGAAGTTGCACATGAATAGGAACACCTATGTGATGTTATGTGCAGACGAAGCATCTTCATCAGATCTGTAAGGCCACCCCCCGCCACACATACGCATACATCCCCGCGCCTCTCACGGGGGCGGGGAGAGGATTACTGCCAGTATTTTATTCGCACCCCCCTTTCCCGAAGATAACCCCAATCTCCACCCCACACATGTTTACACTTAGTGAGAGACATGCACAGGAATCAAAGCGCTTTCCCCCTCCCTCCCACTACAAACTGCCAGGAGCGTCTCTCTGCGCGTGTGGTGTGTGCGTGCGTGTGCAAAGTTTGCCCAAAATGGCGGAATTGGGGAGCTCAGTATTATATGTCTATATACCGACACACACACCGCCACGCGCGCACGCACACCACAAAGTCTAGAAGCTGCAAAAGGGAGACAAGAGGCGGAAAAATAAATACATTAAATAAAAACAAAACAAAACACCACCTTCCGGGGCTCGTTCGCGCGGATCTGAACAGGCCTTTTGCAGGAGGAAAGACACAACACGCTGGCGCTGCACATTCAACCGGTATATCCCACTGCAGCCAAATCTGGGTGGGAAAAGTCTTTTCTCCCTTCGCTCCCCGCGCGCCTCCAGCCTTTATTCCTCCCTCTCCTCAGGATCCTCGTAAACAAAACAGCGTGGGGTGGTGGTCTCCACCTCCCTCTCCCCCATTAAAAAAAAAATCGTTGCAGCAACACCCTCCAGAATCGCCCATCCGCCCCCCCTTTAGAAGTGTCAAGAATTTGGTGGCAAGCTCCTAGTGGGGCAGGACGCCGCAAAATCTCGCCCCCCCCCCCGCGCGCGCCGTATGTGTGTGACTGTGAAATACCCTCCTCATTTCACTGCCACTTCTCCCCCCACCCCCGTGCAAATACCCGTCATGTGTTTGGGGAGGAGGGAGGGGGGAAATGCAAAGGCACCTCTCTCTCTCTTTTGTTCGTCTTTCACTCTCACGCACTTATGATTTAGGAAAGATCCCCCATGACCCACCCACTCCTCGGCCACTTCAGAGTCATTTGGCCACTTTCACCTCATTAAGTTCCATCCTCTTTGCTTGAGGTTGTAGTGGAACTCTTCTTCCCCCCTCCCCATTCTCCCCCCGCCCCGCGACGTTTCATTAGGGAGGCAGAGGAGGTGCGCTTGCTTTCCTTTATCTCGCTCTCGCTCTCTATCTAACTTTCATTCTCAGGGAAGGGAGAAAATTTAAGTCGTCCTCAGCATTTTGCATTACAGTTCTCTTAAAGGGTTAGCAATTAGATCGGAACCAGCCGCTTTCTTACCCCCCCAAATTCTCTCTTTATTTTTTTCTCCGTCTCTCGAGTAGTCCTGACAAATATGGTCCAGGGCTGCGGGCACAAGTGAGCATGCGCCCGTAGAGTCAGGGCTGGGGAAAGGGGAAACTGCTGCTGCTGCCGCCGCCGCCGGGGCGGCTGTTCTTCCTTTTCTTGCTGTTGTGCCTTAGCGTCTCTGGAAAAGGCAGCGGCAATAATCGAGATTTCCCCCCGCGCCCGCACCGCCGTTTCGACCATACAGCCAGCCACAAAAGCAGCATCTTCAAGGCACATCAGCATCTCTGCCGATTTAATGACAATGCTGAAGGAATAATAAAGGGGAAAAGTAGCAGTCTTGAAACCTCTCCCTATTCTTAGGCTTCTTTTTCTTTTTTTCTTTTTTTAAATACTTTTCTTCCATGTGTTAGTAGAACCAGAGTTATTATAGTTGTTTCATCAGGGAAAGTTAGATCAGGGCAGTCCTTCAGTATCAGAACAGAAATAAACATAGCCCAAGATTTAAAGAAGAAGAAAAAGTGATGAATGATTTCCAACTGTATTAAAAATTGGATATTTGTGGAGGGTTGTCTTTTTTAAGAAAAGGGCATTTGAATGCAACTGCAAAAGCATTTTTTCCGCTATTCTCACCTGTAATGTGAAGATGAAACTTCATTGGCTAGAATGTATTTTCAATTTTAAAATGGCTTTCTTCTGCATTTTATCTCATATTAATATTCACATGTTTTGAAGGCATTCTTAGCATCACTTGTGAAAACACCTTAAATATAAACTAATAAATCAGTTTTTAACCAAAGCCATGAAAATGGCTTCAAACAAATCTCCAAGACTCTCATACTTATTCAGCATACTGTAATTTTGTTTGACAAAATCATGCATGCTCTTCAAAGGCTAGTTTATGTATTTTTGCCAGTTCACGCAGTTTTTGTCTTATTTTCACAAGGTGACTTTTTTCCCATGGATCTAGTCATAGCAAACTTGCCATGAATTCATCATGTGTCCTATTCATGGGCTGAAATGTTTGGATGCAATATAAACCTTTTGAAAAAGACATATTATAATCTAGAGACCCTTCAATCTAGAGACCCTATTATAATCTAGAGACAGTTCTTCTCCTGAGCAGCTCTACCCAGGCTAAGGCAACCCTACTTGGGTAGAGCCAGTTGTCAGAAGCACTGGGACAGTTACTGATCACTGTTCCCTCTAAGGCGTGCGCACGTGCACACACTCACAAGTTTTTGGATGTCCGCTCAGTTCATTTTAGATCCTGCTCAGATTGAATCAGGAATGCCCCACTCTGAATGCATGTACGCACACACACTGCCTTAATACTGCCGCCCAGAACAGAATTCATTCTGCACAGAGATGAAAAAACTTAGAGCAACCACTGTTCCTGATCCCAGCACTCTGCAACTGGGTAGCTCAGATTTTTTAACCTCAGCTAATAGTGGGGTAGAAGGTTGCAATTGCACCTTCTACCCCAACAGCCCGGATGGCTTTAAGGGGGGATTGGATAACTTCATGGAGGAGTGGTCTATCACCGGTACTAGTCAGAGGGCTATAGGCCACCTCCAGCCTCAAAGGCAGGATGCCTCTGATTACCAGTTGCAGGGGAGTAACAGCAGAAGGGAGAGCATGCCTTCAACTTCTGCCTGTAGGATTCCAGCAGCTTGTGGTGGGCCACTGTGTGAAACAGGATGCTGGACTAGATGGGCTTTGGACCTGATCCAGCAGGGCTGTTCTTATGTTCTTAACCAGCAGTGATATTTCGCTGCATATATCACCATGCTTGCCCCCACATTTGTATTCTACATATGTGTATATCTGTGCTTTTAGGCCAACTTGGGGGAAGTTATTTGAAACAAATTTACAAGCATGAATAACAAAAGCACCATGTCTGGACAGAGGCAAGACAACATTACGGTATCCCAGAGGAGCAACATACTCAGAGGCAAGCTTTGGAAAACAAGAGATAATGTTGATTGGTAAAATGTGGAGGCACAATGTAACATATGATAGTTGGGAATTTTCCTACAATTGTGGTTCTGCAGGGGTAAAGGTGAATGCTGGGACAATATAAGGAGGGAGAGGGAGGGAGGAAGTGAAGGCTCCAATGCACTGATGAGTGTTGGAATGTTGGCAGAAAAAGGAGGAAGATGAGACAGGGAAGTAAGAGATAGAGAAAAGAAAGAGCAGTTTTAATACCTGTCCTCAATCAGATGACACAAAAGGGATGACTCCCACCAGGGAAGTTTCAGGGTAGGGATGTGCACAAACCGCAGTTTGAGCACAGTTGGGAATGGGGCCCAGGAGTTTTAAGGAGGAGGAAATCAGTTCCTTACAGCTTCCTGCTGGGGAGGCATACATCCCAAGAATCCCTGTGTGGTGCCAGCACACACATGGCATCCACGCATGCACAGGCGCTATTTGTTTATTTATCATATTTTTATACCACCTGATATGTACATCTCTAGGTAGTGTACAGAATTTAAAATATTTAAAAGTCAACACAGATCAAAATACATAACACAATAAAAACAATAGCATAAAATAGTTATTAAAACAAATTATTAAAATTAATTCTAATTAAAAGCCTGCGAGAACAGGAGAGTCTTGAGGGTCTTCCTGAAAACAAACAGAGAAGATGTTCTTATTTCAGCAGGGAGCAGATTTCAAAGCCCTGGGGCAGACACAGAGAAAGCCCAGTCCTGAGTCACCCCCAAACAAGCTGGTGGCAACCATAACCGGACCTCTCCAGAAGATTGTAACAGGTGGCAGAGTTTATGACAAAGGAGGCGCTCTCTTAAACAGCCTGGACCCAAGCTGTTAAGGGCTTTATAGGTGATAACCGGCACTTCGTATTTCACCCGGAAACATTGGCAGCTAAAGTAGTTCTTTCAAAACCGGTATTATAAGGTACCTTCATGTTGTCCCAGAGACCAATCTTGCTGCTGTATTTTGTACCAATTGTAGTTTCCGGACTACATACAAAGGCAGCTCCACGTAGAATGCATTACAGTAGTCATGCCTGGAGGTTACCAGCATATGTACCTGTTTTAAGGTCATTCACCTCTAGAAATGGATGTAGCTGACATATCAGCCGAAGTTGATATAAAGTGCTCCGGCCACCGCCTCAGTCTGAGAAACCAGGGAGGGCTTTGGGTCCAGGAGCACTCCCAAGCTATGTACCTGATCTTCCAGGGGGAGTGTAACCCCATCCAGAAGAGGCAGATCTACACCATCTCTCGAGTCCTGGCCCCCCACAGTCAGTACTTCTGTCTTATTTGGATTCAACTTCAGTTGGTTATCCCTCATCCAGCCCATTACTGCCTAGAGGCAGGCATTTAGGGAAGATATGCCATTTCCTGATGAGGTTGACACGGAGAACATCAGCATATTGATGAGGTCGGCATGGGTGTCATCAGTATATTGACAACACCCTGCACCAAACCTCCTAATGATCTCTCCCAGCGGTTTCATGTAGATGTTAAAGAGCATTGGGGACAGTATGGAGCCTTGTGGAACTCCACACTTCAGTTCTCGCTTAGCAGAACAACACTCTCCAAGTGAAGCCATCTTCAATCTTCCAGAGAGGTAGGATTGGAACCACTGTATAACAGTGCCATCCAATGCCACCTCCCTCAGGCAGTCCAGAAGAATACCATGGCCAATGTTATCAAAAGCCACACAGAGATCCAAAAGGATCATCAGAGTCACATTCCCTCTGTCAATAGCCAGTTGGAGATCATCCATCAGGCTGACCAAGGCAGTCTCAACCCCATAGCCCATATGAAAGCCAGTTTGAAATGGGTCTAGATTATCTGCATCATCCAAAACTGCCTGGAGCTGAGAGGCCACTACCTGCTCAATCATCTTGCCCAACCATGGAAGATTAGAAACATGTTTGTAATTAGCCAACTCTGAGGGATCCAGTGCAGCTTTCTTCAACAGTGGTCTAATAACAGCCTCCTTAAGACAAGGAGGCATCCTGCCCTCCCTCAGAGAAGCATTTACCAGACCCTCTCTTATAATATAATTATCAAATGAAATAAGCCAAGTTGGGCAAGGGTCAAGAGAACAGGTTGTAGGGCACACAGTGCAAAGCAGTTTGTCCACTTCCTCAGGAGTCAGAAACTGAAAATGATCCCATCTAATCCCATAAGAGGAGTTGCTGGACACCTCCACAATAGACTCTGTAGTAACTATGGAATACAGCTCGGCCCAAATATGAGAGATGCTTTTTTTTTTTTTAAGTCATTAAAAACATCACAGCAAGTAACCAATGGTTCCAACTTTAAATTCAAGGGGGAGCGGGGGTACATACTAGTCCCTTCACAACCCTAGACAGCTCAGCTGGACATGAATTTGCAGAAGCCATGCAAGCAGAAAAGAACAGCTTCTTTGCCATCTGCACTGCCAGAGCATAGATCTTCAAATGTACTCTATGTTGTGCCTGATCAGACTCGCGCTGAGTCTTCCTCCACTTACACTCTAGTTGTCTAGCTTGCCGCTTCAGCTCCCGTAATTAATCTGAATACCATGGGGCTGTCTTTAAAGCAAGTCGAATAGGATGCTTAGGAGCTATTCTGTCTACTGCTCTAGTGAGTTCATTATTCCATCTTTGTACCAGAGCATCAACAGAATCGTTAGCAGAGCCAACCCTAAACCCTTCCAAGGCTTCTTAGAATCCTATTGGATCCAATAATTTCCTCAGGCAGATCAATCTTATTGGTCCTTCACCCCTGCAGAGGTGGGTTGTGGCTGTAAGTTCTACCTTAGCCAGATGGTGATCTGTCCATGATAATGGGGAGATGACAGGAGTCCCCACCCATGGAACACCACCCTGATCAGAGCAAAAGACCAAATCGAGTGTGTGGCCAGCATCATGTGTTGGACCAGAGACCAATTGAGATAGGCCCACAGTAGTCATGGCCACTATGAATTCTTGAGCTGCTCCCGACAACCCGGTCCCAAAATGAACATTGAAGTCCCCCAACAACAACAACCTGGGCCACTCCAATGCCAACTTAGCAACCAGGTCCATCAGCTCAGTTAGGGACTCTACTGGGCAGCAGGGTGATCAGTACACCAGCAGGAGTCCCAGTCTATCCCTGGTCCCTAGACTTAAGTACACACATTCAGTATAGGCCAGATCCCTGACAGGGATCCTGGTAAGGGAGATGGTATTCTTATAGACCATAGTGTTATCAACTGAGCTTATTCTGCCCATTCCCAGAAGCCTCCCTGGTTGCAACTGCATCTCCAGGCTTGGAGATTACACTTTTGCTATGCTTAGCAACAATGTGATCTCCCAGTTTTTGTTGTACATGGGGACAAGTTGCTTAGTTTGCAGTGGACTGGTAATCTCTAGATTTGGACTGCAAGTAACACAAATTGCAGAGGAGGTTAGCTTCACACACCCCTCTCCCTACATGGGGGCCCAGCTAAGCAGACTCCAGAACTACCTATTGCGAGTTATCTGGCATCAGAGGTCATTTTGGTCTTACAATGAACTCTAAAACTCCCCTCATCCTCTAGCAAGAGAGATAAGGCCTCTTGCAAATCAAGCAATAAGGCCAGGAAGGGAAAGCAAATAAAGACCAGTGCAGCAGCAGACTCCTTCACAATAGGGATGAGTCAGTGACATAACTTTGAAAAGGTGCACATTGAAACTTGATAGAACTATTTGGAAGCTCTTTCCAGCACAGGATACTCTTTGACACACCCGCACACACCAATTGTCCTCACAATCAGCCTTGAATACAATAGGTGATTCATACATTTTCCCACCCAGAAAGGACAACCAGGCACAATGCATTCCAAAAAGCCTGTATGGGCTACCCTATTCAGAAAAGTATGACAAAAGAAAAATGCCATCAAGGCATGTTTTGGGATATAAGTATCCCTAACCCCATGACTCAGTGTGCTTCCTCGTGTATTATACACCTGGGTCTCCACTGCAACAAGAACTCCAGTAGACCACCTTGGTATGCCCCTATCTATTGAGGCCACCTGAGTTGAAATCGCTAGCTGGATTGGCCCATGTACCAATCCAGCCAGTTTATCTAGCAGGCATAGAAAGCTGGGTCCACCGAGAAGGCATTCTTGTGGGTATCCCTCCACCTAATTCCTACAACTCTTCTGCTTTCCACTTCGCCTCTCCAGATGGAAGCTAGTCTCCAGCTGCCCATGTCAGATCTTTGTGTGGACAGGTGATAGAGCCTGTTGCCCAATGCCCGGCTCCTTCAGGGCTGAGTTTACCCTTCTCTCTAATTTCTGAAACCTTACACCACTATCTTAAAGTAACTCTTTATAGCTCACCTGGGAATTTACACATAATATGGAACTTTAAGCTAAATGTGTCTTACAATAGTCTGTTTTTAAACATATCTGTAGTACTTTTATACTAGGACTGCCTAGTAACCTAGTCTTATTGCTTTTATTTGTTCTTCTTACAATAAACTCATTTTGTTTATTCCAAGCCATTTTTCTTGAGTTCAGATGCTTGCACAAATTAAAACTGCTTGGAACTGCTTCCCCTTTTGAGCTAAATCCCCCACATTCACTCAAACTGGGGGTGTTGACCATTCATCCCTGAGGCAGTTCCATCAACAACAGCCACCCTACCTCTCTGCCCACATCCTCTCATCTGCTCCACTATGGAGTAACCTTCTGGAAGAAGCTGGGACCAAACCGGACCACTAGCCTCTCCCAACCAGGTCTCTGTGATACATACCAGGTTAACTCCTTCATCCATAATCAAGTATGGACTACCTCAGATTTATTTTGAACCGACCTGGCATTACAGAGTAATAAAGTGAGGTTTTGTGGGTGGGTGGCATTGCTCTCCAAAGTCAAAGAGATGGTAGATCTGCTAGAAGGTGAAACTGCAATTAAATTTCTGAATTCCTTTCCCCTATAATGGCCCGCTGGCCTACCAATGTCATATCTTCATCAATTCCCCACCACCACTGGTATAACTGCCCCGGGGTCACCTCCCACCTCTCCATCTCTGTTCAGCCCAAAACACATACCTGTACCAGGCCTAACTAAGTACTAGGCAACAATGAAGTGAGCAGGAGTTTTCCTTCCAGTGGTCCAAGACAAAAAGTCAGCCTGAGCCCTTGTTCCCATCCCTGAAGGCTGCCACCAAAGGCAAGCCCCCTTTGACAGCTGCCTGCAGGTGGCCTGTGCCAGTGGTTGCACATCTGGGTGCTGCCCACCCTAATAAGGGCCAGGAGATCAGAAGCCCAACAGGTGCAGCTCTCACCCCCACCAATCAAACAGCTTGGCCCAGGTGCAGGATATCAAAACATAATTAGAGTGAGCTCAGCCCCAGATAACAAACAGGCTGCAAAGAGGAAGAAAAAGCACAGCAAAGCCTTGGCTATACATTTTTCCCACCCAGAAAGAGAGTGGAGCATAGAAACCAGATAAAAACTCCTTACCCCACAGCACGTCTTCCAGTTACCCTTCTGAGCTGCCTCTGGCGTGCACCATTTGTGTAATCAGCAACACCATGCAAATAGCGCCTGTTCATGCATGGTCGCCATGTGTGTTCTGACACCACGTGGGGATTCATGGGGCGCACACCACCCCAGCAGGAAGCTGCACTCCACTAACCCTGTTTTCCCGATCATGAGTCGCCGCAGCGTGGCTCCACGCCACGGCAACCCGTGAGGAGACCCCCGACCAGGAGTCTACAACAAGCCTCCCAGCCTTGGGAGTCTCCCCAGAATGCTGCATGCACTTGTGTGGGGCATTCTGGAACTTCCGGGGGCCAGATGGCCCCTGACCCCTGCAGCCCCAACCGGCTCAGTGACAGAGCCAGTTATCGTGTGGGCAACCTATCCGGCCGCCCAGGGCTCAACAGCTGCTCCTGTGCAGGGAGAGTGGACTTAACCCGCTCTTCCCACCAAACCCCTCCCGATTGTGACTGATGATGTGTAGAGACCAATTGTCTCTACAGACCAATTGTGTGTAGAGCCTCTCTGAATGATCCAGTTTCTGTGGCTCAAGGATTTTTCTCCAAAGTCCAAGGCAGTCAAGTACAGGAATTAACCTATGGTGGACCCACATAGATTGTGACCTAAGGATCCTTAGCTCCTTTGTTCCTATAATGTCCAGTGCAGTCTTGAGCAGGTTTCCCCATGACAAGCACTTATTTTTTAAAAAAATTCCTCTCAAATTTCATTGCAGCTCAAGGGCTCTGTATCCCATGGTCCAGTGTTCTAATTTAAGGACTTTGTATCCAGTGATTCAGCTTAGAGTAAAAGGTTTGAGCACACAATGGATGCCCAACTGGGCATGCCACCAATCTAGAGCAGAGGCTTTTTGTATGGTTTTGCCCTCTGCAAGATACCCAAGGCAGGAAAACTTAGAAATACAAGGGGGAAGATTACACACACACAATATTCAGATAGATCCTAGAGGCTAGAACAAAAGGGCTCTTTTTCTACATCTAATTAGCTGCCTGGACATTTACCTTGATTGCTTGATAGGGTGTGACTGTTCAAGTTCCCAAGAACAATCTTTTGTTCAAGACCCCAGGCTTGCTTTACTTAGAACTCTCACCTCATTAAGTGTTGGAGATGAAGTTCCAGTGCATCGGACTTTTGCACCAACTATCCTAATGACCACTAGGGACATTGGGAGTAGAGATAGTGAGTAAGGGTCCCTCTAGCTGTTCTACCTGTCTCTACTCTATGACCCCTAATTGGACTCCTCAGGTATTTCCTGTGAGCGTCAGATTCCTTTATTAGGCATGTTGCCTGGATGTACCTTACACCAGTTCAGATAAGCATGGCTCAGCAGTTTGACTCACCTTGGGATTCACCTCCTGCTTTTGATATCAAATGCTATCTATGCTTAGAGTCTTACTCAGCCTTGCCTAGAACACAAGCCAAAGTTTCCAAGGCAGAATGGAGGCTGTCTGGTATCACATGCACTGCTACTGTAAGAGTTATTGCTTTCTATTATATATTTTGGGGGGAAATTGTTTGTGAAAAATAAAGTCATACTTCCCGATTAACCACAGATACCAGATTTTTGCATACACAATCCTGCCAATGAAGTTATTTGAATGCACTATTTTTTACACTGGGGAAAATATATAGAGATAGAGATAGAGATTAGAGATTAGAGATTGAGAGAGAGAGAGAGAGAGAGAGACCAAATTCTGCATGAGCAATCCTGCCACCTGACTAACGAATCGCCAATGCTCCACAAGGAGTACTGGCATGTCTGCACTACATACTAGCAGTACCCTGCTGGCTGAGAGTTTTGCTGATCTCCCCCACCCCCGGAAGTTCTCTCTGTGATCCAGAAGTGGGTCCCTGAAGGCTGTGTGGACCTCAGGGACTCACTTCTGGGCCACAGGGAGTGCTTTTGGTTAAAGGGAGTTTGGCGAAAATCACTCCCTCTCGCACACTGACTTAGTCTGGAAGGCAGCAGCACCCACAAAGCATCAGCATTTCATTAGAAGCACTTCATTAGGATGTCAGCCACTGTTCTTCTCACTTGGCCTTGGTCCATCTCAGATATTCTCTTGCCTTAGTTGATGTTTTAAATTTGAATTGAATATCCATGTTTACAGCTAGTTAATACTGCTATTTGTTTAGGGTGACATAAAGGTTTCTCAGCAAACTAAAGGCAGTTTCAAAGGCACATACACTCACCCACTTTTGTGTCTAGTAAGTTTTATAAGGGTTTGTACTGTTTGTTTCTAAGATCTTCAAAATCTATTTGACAAGATGCAAGTGAGACAAAATCTGTGTACCATTAGAAGCAATGCAATGCTTCAAACTACGTTCAGTTTCTTAAAAATTATGTCTCTAATCTTCATTGTTTATTGTTAATAATTGTTAATTAAGAGAGAGGGGCTCAAAAATAATGCATTTCTTCTGTTTCTGGTCTAGTTGACTGAGGAAGAGTTTCTGATTTCATATAATAAAAGTTACCTTTTATTTACTACAGTTTTCAACTCCCCCTCCCGTTTTGAACGGGCAGAATACCAGACATGTCCAGATACATCAGGATGCAACAGCTTGCAAGTCTATCTCTAGCACCACACATATTTGAAATTAATGTTTAATATACCTACAACATTTTAAAAGAAATAGTTTTATTTCTAGAAAGGTAAATCCTATGTGCTAAGCTGTACATAGCTCATGTCATGTTTTTAAAACAGTAAAATAAGTTTTCCAATGCTACAAAAATAAGAATTGAATATATTTTCTGCTGACATTTGCCAGCATCTCTACCTATAAGTAGGTAGGACTACACTAGGGATTTATTTATTTATTTATTTATTTATTTAACACACACACATTTTTATACCGCCCCAAACGCAAGTTCTCTGGGCGGTTTACAAGACAATAAAACAACCAATAAAAAGATTAACACATTTCAACAATTAACATTTAAAACATTAAAACTATTAAAACACAATTAAAACAATATCTAATTAAAAGTCTGGGTGAACAAATGCATCTTCACTGCTTTTTTAAAAAGTTGTAAGAGATGGGGAAGCTCTTATTTCAGCAGGGGCAGCCTTGGGGCAGCAATGGAGAAGGCCCATCCCTGAGTAGCCACCAGATGAGCCAGTGGCAACTGCAGATGAACCTCTCCAGATGATCTCTTTGGGCGGCGTGGTTCATAGAAAAGAAGATGTTCTCTTAATACAGGATAGGGTTAAAAGGCTGAGCTATGTATCAGGAAGTTCCCAATTCAACTACTGATCTTCCATAAACCCAGTTGGTAGCCCAAGGCAAAGCTGTTCGCTCCCAGCTTCAGCTCCCATCTGCAATATGAGGATAATAATTGTCATAAACCCCAAGTCTGACACAGAGGCGTCTCAGGATGAAGGGGTCATGACCCCTGAGCTGGACACTAGGGGCTCTTGAGGTGAAGTAGTTATGATCCGTGAGTCTGACTCTTGACTGAGAGAACTCACTCACAGGACAAAGCAGGCTTTGAGGGCCCTTCACCTCCACCAGTGGAAATGCCAGCACCTACTGACCCACTCAACACTCCCCTTGCTATGAGTTGGAGAATGAACCAGAAGCACCTCAATCCCCACCAGTAGCCACCCAGCTATGCCACAGTCTGCTCTTAAGAAATAGGACACAAGCCCCTTTAAGACATTCTAGGCTCAGGTGGGGCTGCAGTGCTGGCTCTGCATTTAAGGCCTCAGTTTGCTTCTACTAACTGCTGAAGCAACTTTATTGTGGATGTGTGCTACCTTGGTGCTCCTAGATGCTGGCCCTTTGCTTGTTTTTGGACTTTGACCTAGCCTGCTCCTAATGAACTAATCTTTGGCTCCTGATCTCCTGCTTGTTTGACTCTGGCTTGCCTGCTCCCACAGTGTGCTTCCTGCCACACCTGCCCTGCCCAGGTATGACAATAATAAGACCTAAGATGTCTGCTTCTTTTTCAGTTGGTCCTCTTCCTCCCACAGGCCTATCTAAGACTAACTGCCATGTGAGAAGACTATCAGAAGCGGGAAGCATGCAAGCAAACAAGCACATCAAAAATGACTCCTTCAACTGATGCTTCAAGCTTCAACTGGACTGATGTTGTTTTGTTTAAGGTGGTAGTTTGCATTTATTTCATCTTCTCAATATGATGAGCCACTTTGCAGACTCCTGTCAAAAACAGGATAAAAAACTACACACTCACTCATTCACTAAATAAATAATACTGACCTACTTTACTGGATTGTTGTAAGATGATATATATGAAGCACTTTGAAAGCTCTGAAGTGCTAATATTGCAAAAATTATTACTGCACCAAACCACTGAAGAGTATGGGAAACATTTTTTGAACATGAACTTCACTTTGAGGGAGACATCTTTAGTTCTGTGTGAAGCTTGCTGATTTGAATTCATTTAGGCCCAACTCATTTGTTACCATAGTGGAATGGTAGCCACCAAAAGCCATTACCCAATGATATGAGGCTCTAATTGCATGAGGCTAGTTCACACAATCATTAACTGGGCAGGACAAACATCCTACCCACAGTCAGAAGCTGTGTGTGCTTCCATTTTGCAATCATGTGTGAGTAAAAAGCAAGGTAACAGGTAGGGGAAGGTTGGGAGGTGATCCTACCCACTGGGTAGTTGTACCCATCTGTTTAATAAGGAAGGAGGAAAGGTCCTCCTACACAATGGGAGCCTTCCACATTAGCACAGCTCCCCAACTTGGATAGGACAATTGTTCTACTAAAAAAAAAAAAAAAGATTGTATGAAGTAGCCTGCTGGTTGTGGTGTTCCCTCCCAAGCTTTCCTTACTGCTGAAACAAGAGCTTGCTCTCATCAAATATTGTTCTTGCCTTTCCTCCAAAGAGGTTGGTTCATGGGGCTCTCTCATTTCCCCCCTCTAACAAGTTGTTTTAGTAAGAACTAATCTGCTTACTTCCCTTTCACTATGCCTACAAGTTGACTAAATTTGGTTCAAATCAGATAGACAGTTCACAAGTTAGCCCACTTGCACCTCAAACATTCATGTGTCCACAATCTAATCAGGGTGGATGACATCATCACAAGCTTTGCCATTGAGGCATCCCTATGTGTCCCTACAGCTGTAGCCCACTTTCCCCTCAAAGGTTTATGCATCTGTCATCTTGAACTGGGGTGGATGACATCATCACAAACTATGCCATTGAGGTGTCCTACAACTGTACCCAATTGGGTTCATATTGGTCCAGGTATTGTGAAGTTGACAGCAGAGGGGACACACACACACACACACACACACACACACTGCTGCTTGATCTTATAACCCTACTGGAAAGTAGGCTAACAATAAGTGAGGCAGACTAGGATGAGAGATTGTTGAGGGATTGTGAGGCTACTGAGTGAGTATCATGATGACTGATTGGGAATTTGAGCCCTACGCTGCCCAGCTTGGTTCACTACACCTCATTGGTAGATGAGGACCCAGAGGTGCACCTAGGTAATTTTGGAGCGTGGACCTAAATGGCTTTGGAGCCCCCCCCCACACACACACACTGCAACACACACAATATTTTTAACACATGGGTTCTTGAGGGCACAAACAGCAACTGAACTCACAAGAATGTAAGAATATAAAACAGGTATATCTATAATATATTCCGTTATAACAGCAATGGCTGGTGGTGGGGCTGTTTGTGGAACAGATCACAAACTGCTCATGTGCAAGTTCCAAGTCAAGCTAAAGCAGAAAAACAAAGCTATCCAGCTTCCACGATATGACCTTGAGAATGTACCCACAATTTTCAAGGAGAACATCAGGAACCACTTTGAAGTTCTGAACTTCATTCATAGGGAACCATAGGAACTGTGGAATGAAATCAAAGAACTTGTTAAGGACGAATGTGAAAAGAGACTGCCAAGGACCAAGAAACAGAAGAAAGCAAAATGGATGTCAGAGCAGATCGTGGAAATTACCAAGAAGAGGAGAAAAGCCAAAGTCAAGAAAGATAAAGACCTCAGGAAAGAACTTAATAGGGAATTTCAGAAAGCTGTTAGAAGAGACAAGGAGCAGTACTACAATGACATCTTTAAAGACCTTGAGGATGGAAACAGACACAGAAAAACAAGGTAAGTATTCTAATAGATCTCTGAACTCAGAGGGGGGTTACAACCTCAAATTGGTATGTTAAGGGATGCCAAAGGACAGGTAATAACTGATTCAGAGAAGATCAAATAGAGATGGAAGGAAAATGCTGAAAATCTGCACAGCAGGGATGTCAACATTCAAGAGACTCTAGAAGATATTTCCTACTTGCAAGAACCTCTAGTACGGGAAGATGAAGTTAGATCAGCACTCCGGTCACTACCAAATCGAAAGGCTACAGGAATTGTTAGAATAGCTACAGAAGTATGGCAGGCAACAGAAGAAGAATCAGTCAAGGCTCTAACCAAACTATGCCAGCAAATTTGGAGAACACAGTAGCCAACAGATTGGAGAAAGTTAGTCTACATACCCATACCAAAGAAAGGAGACTGAACAGATTGTGCACACCATAGCACAATATCCTTAATATCACATACTAACAAAATAATGCTCAGGACCATCCAACGCAGATTAGAGCCCTACGTGGAAAGGGAAATGCTGGATGTCCAAGCTGATTTCAGAAAAGGCCGAGGAACAAGAGATATCATTGCTGATGCACACTGGATAATTGAGAAAGCCAAAGAATACCAGAAATAAGTCAATATGTGCTTTATTGACTACAGAAAAGCCTTTGATTGTGTCAACCATGTCAAGTTGTAGAATATCCTTAGGAAAATGGGCATCCCAGAATATCTCATTGTTCTCATGAGAAACCTATACACAGAACAGGAAGCCACAGCCCAGATGGAGCATGGTGAAACAGACTGGTTCCAGATCGGCAAAAGAGTAAGACAAGGCTTTATACTTTCTCCTTCTTTATTCAATTTATATGCTGAACATATACTGAGAGAAGCTGGATTGGAAGAAGATGAGTGTCATTGTAAAGCTGGAAGAAGAAACATCAATAACCTGCACTACGCTGATGACACCAGTCTGATAGCTGAGAATGCGGATGATCTGCAAGCTCTAGTAATGAAAGTCGAGCAGCATGTGAAAAAATGTAACTGTGACTAAATGTAAAGAAGACTAAGCTAATGACAACGGGTACAGCAACCAGCCTCAGAATTGACAATGAAGGCATTGAAGTGGTGGATGGCTTCTGCCTTTTAGGATCGACCAACAGTAAAGGATTCAGTAGTCAAGAAATATGCCGCAGACTAGCACTTGGTAGCATTGCAATGAAGGCCTTGGAAAGGATATTTAGATGCTGTGACGTGTCTACACCTACAAAGATTAGAATCATTTGGACAATGGTTTTCCCCATAACCATAGATACGAAAGCTGGACTTCAAAGAAGCACAATAGAAAAAGCATTGATGCTTTGAACTTTGGTGCTGGAGAAGACTTTTGAGGATACCATGGACAGCCAGGAAAAGAAACAAATGGATCCTAGAACAAATCAGTCCAGAATTTTCACTCGAGGCACAAATGACCAGGCTCAAACTATCATACTTCGGACACATTATGTGAAGATCCAGCTCTCTTGAGAAGTTCATAATGCTTGGAAAAGTTGAAGGAAAGAGAAGACAACCAGCAGCAAGGTGGATGGACTTGATTACAACAATGAATGAATGCACCACTGCGAGACCGTAAAGGCCAAGTTGAAGACAGATAATCCTGAAGAGAATCTATGTGGTTGCTAAGAGTTGACACCGACTTGATGGCACTTAATCAATCAATATTTATGCAAATATGCATTAGGAGAAACATTTCAACACACAACTAAACATATTCCCATCTCACATATTTCTTTCCCCACTCCCTCCTGTTTCTCTAAAGCAGAGGTCATGCTCAGCCGCCCAGCACAGTAACGGTAAGGTGTGCCATTGATCCAGTGTCAACTACTGGTGACCACAGAGCCCTGTGGCTGTCTGTGGTAGAATACAGGAGGGATTTACCATTGCTTCTTCCCGTACAGTATGAGATGATGGTATACGCCTTTTTAAAATGTATTTGATAGGTGTGGGGTGCGGAATGGTGGGCCACTGTGCAAAACAGGATGCTGGACTAGATGGGCCTTGGGCCTGATCCAGCAGGGCTGTTCTTATGTTCTTATGTTGAATGGCTTTGGAGTGTTTTGCAGGAAAGAATAAATGTGTGTGAGAGATGAGTTAAGCATCACACCCACCAATTCCTACCAACAGGTGCCCTCTGTAATATCTTTATATTACAACAGTAAACTCAAGTTTGAGAATGTACATTTGCCAAAGTAACATCATGTTACACACTCTGGGTGTAGACACATTTTTAAAACTTAGCAGGGGAAGGGATTTTGAACAAAACTGGTGGAAAAGATTAGCCGTGGTGGAAAAGATGTCTTTCAGATAAGTATGTCACCATTATGGCTCTCCTCACCAGGGAATTCTTTATAAGACTCTGAGGAAGTCCAGAATTCCTAGGAACACAATTTGAAAATTCTCGTGTTAAGGGAAATACAAGATCGAGGAACTTCCTGCCATCCCCCGAGCACTGCTCACACTGGCACTAACTGCCTAGCTGCAATTTGTGACTATCAGGCTGAAGAGAAATGAGCCTTCTGAAATGAGCCAGAGCCTCCCCTCCCACCCACAGGAGCCACAAACTGCTAATGGCTGGGCTTGGTGCTGTTGCAGTGGGAGGCTTGAACTTTTTTTTTTACTTAGCAATGTTCACTATGACTAAGTTTAAGAACCTCTGTTATAATTGTTATAATCCAACCAATCCACATTGCCCCCTTAAATACACGCTAGTCTTTGTTTTAAGAGTTTTTATATGTCTTAATTCTGAGAAATGAAGGTTTTAAAAAAAGGTATAGTTACATCAGTGAGACATGTTCTGTTTGCGGTATAATGAATGACTAACATTTGATAGAGTAGGAGTCATAAAGGCTGCCAAAAAACTGAAACTAGAAACTGAACAGAAAAGGATGGAGATGTGTAATTAAAAGTGTATTGTGATGAGATTATATATATATAATTTAGACATAATTTTACTGTGCACTCTCTACATTATTTCAATACAGTTACATTGTTTATCTGCGTATATAAAACCACTGTACATAAACTCAGTGCCAGCAATGTTAAAAATACCACCCTCAGGAGCTCCAATAGTGCACTGTGCAAGTGTGTGGTGCATTATGGGGATCCCACCTCCTTCCCTATTAGAGGATCATTAAAATGGTTAAGGGAGCACTCACTGCCTTAACCTCATTTTAAAGGGAAGCTTTATAGGCGGGTTTGCCGCCGTGGTGCTGCCAGGATCAGCCCGATCCCGGCAGGACACACACGCATGCAAAACCAGACTGGGCTCCCTTAGTCTGGTTTTGCATGCAAAATAATTATTGCCTCATTATTTTTATCCCACACTTCCTCCAAGAAGCGTGCAGGGAGGCTCCCCCTCCAGTGTTCCCTCTAACAGGGATTCCCAGATGTTGTTGACTACACCTCCCAGAATCCCCAGATGCATTGGCTTTTGCTTGGGGATTATGGGAGGTGTAGTCAACAACATCTGGGAATCCCTGTTAGAGGGAATACTGTCCCCCTCCCATTTATTTTTACAACAACCTTGTGAGGTAAGTAAGAAAGTGTGGGATAAAGTATGTCTGGCCCAAGGTCTCACAGTGAGCTATGTAACTGAATGGAGATTTGAACCTTGATTTCCCTCAAGTCCAAAACTCCCTAACCACTGTATCTCACTGGGTCTTGAGTGTGATCAAGTACTTTATATTCTTGGCAGTGAATTTCAGATAAACTCTGTATCTAAAAGCTGGGGCCTTCATTCAATGTATACATACTTTGCTATAACAGCAATTCATCACATGATCAGCTGCCTGAAACCCCTACTATACATACTTCAGTGAGCTCACTGAAATCAGTAGGATTTAAGAAGATCCAGTTAGGAACTGGCTATTTATTTATTCTTTTGTTGATTTTTTGCTCAGCAAAATAAACAACTGAGCTGGTTAACTGCAGGTGGTTAGATTGTGAGCTCACTAGGACAGAAACTAGTAAAATGCCACATATGCAAATAACATTTTATTTTATTGTATTTTATTTTTAGCATAAATACCAAGATCAGAAGCATTTTAAAAAAACATCCAATAGCTAATCATAGCAGACAGGCCAAGAAAAATCTAACTAAATCAGATTCCAATTAATCTAAAGCAGAATTGCAATGTTAACTGACTAATCTAGTGCTCTTCTCAAGTAACTGGACATTAGCCCTCCACATACAGAGGGATTTTTTGATCACAAGCTGTGATCTGTCGGAGCACAGTTTCCCAAAACCACACACAGGGTGGCTTCAAATCTAAGCTATAGATGTTGGGTTCCGTGCCAGGGGCATAGTAAGGTTGGAGTGGGCCCAGAGACATGATTTTAAAATGCCCCGCCCACTTAGCTCATGAAGTAAAGAAATCTTAAATGAGGCTGAATAGTGGTAACAAAAAGCATAGTAAAGTGTGTGTGTGCGCGCGCATGCACGCACACACCACAATAGAACGTCATCCTAATTTTTTTTTAAGGTTTTGTAAATTGTGGATGATGCAAGTCATTTAATGGTTCTAGAGAAAGACATGCTGTTCTGGTAGCTCCAGGTCTTAACACTCACATCAATTTCAGAGGATGAATACAACTGAAGGAAGCCTGGGCAGGTTTGCGGCTGGGGGAGTCAGTCATATGACTTGCCCCAAGGCAGTGGGCCCCCAGACAACTCTCCCCCTTTGTCCTATTATAGTCACGCCCCTGTTCCATGCTGCAAGTAGGGCAGGATATGCAGAGATTGGTGGGTTTGTATGACACACCCAATCTTGGTATATGGTTGTGGAGACTGGATGTAAAGCTTCTGCACACTCCTGGGGATGCAGGGGCTTGCAGCAACTTTAGGTGCCATGCTGTGCAGGAAGATGCCTAGAGAGAAATGGCTCCAGCATAACCCTAGCTTGCTTGCCAGTAGAGCAATAAAGTCACAATAGCAACATACCAGCTCAGAAGAGGAACTATTTCTCTCAGAAAAATATTTTCTAGGAAAGGAGCTCCATTGCTCCAGTGACAAAAGATGTGGCTCATAGCTGGAGATCCAGATGTCCCATGGGAGACTTCAACATTGGTTCAGTTAGGGAGATTTCCCCCAGTTTGGCCAGTAAGCAGCAGGGCCAAGCTGCTGGAGGGGAACACTTTAATATAGTGCTATATTGTGTAGCAATGCCCTTCCTCATGGCCTAGATCCTTTTATAATATTTACTCACAAGTAAGTTCTATTCAGCAAAGAGCCCTGGAAGCCTTTATTAAAAGTTTCTTGCTTGAACATTCAATCCATTTATTGCTTCCTGTTGGTTTTGACCAGGGGTTAATAGTTTAATGTTTTAATCAGTAGTTTTAATTGTTCTGTTTTAATTATGTAAACCTCCTAGAGATACGTATTTGTGTTTACAAATGTACGAAATAAATAAATTAGTGAGACTCTTAATTGTTCCCTAAATAGGACATATCTTAATTGCCCCAGTATTCTGTTCCCACAGAAGTGGGTTTGAGGCTATTATTCCTGATTTTCTCTCTTTTTTCTTTTCACTTTAAATATCAAAATATACCTATTTAACTATTGCAAAAAGAGAGATAATAATGCAAGGAAATCAGTAATTAAAGTAATCCCCCTGCACGTGATCAGAAACGGACAATAAGGAGCAATTAAGACTATTCTGTCACTAATCCCCAACTAGGATCAAAAATAAGCAATTAAACAGACAGATCATGGAAACATAAATAGTTTAATTAAAAACTGCAAAATGTTTTAATGTGAAAAGTTTTTAAAACTGAAAAGTTTTAACAGATCCATATTGGATGGACTGATGCTGCAATTTTATCTTATTACAGCCAAGTATTCCAATTCAGCCTGGGGGACAAAGACAGAAAGACCACACAGAAAACACTAGACTACAATGATTTGACACTAATGTGGTCTGAATGCTCCATAAAAAGTGAGGTAACAATACTGTATTTACAGATACAAGTGCTGGTGTGGAATCATCTCCTAGAAGCTCTCAAGTTAAATAATAATTTTAAAAGCTACAATTTTTTTTTAAGTTCTTAATAACCCTGACCTTTACCCAAATGGCTCTAGGAAGTTCACATAAATAAAAAAGATAAAAAACAAAATAAATAACCCTTTAAAAACAATTCAAATTAAAACAGTTTAAAACAATTTAATACTGATGACTCTCTTCTAATGCAGAAGTCCTTCCTTGTTTACATAGCAACTGCTAATTTTAATTGTTGCTAGTAAGCAGCAAAACGTTAGTTTTGTATTTTGAGCCTTCATTTTATCACACATGACTGATCATACATTGGTTGCTCTGAGATGTGGTCCTATAAAAATTCAGTTTAAGTGTATTTGAGGTTAATTTTAGATATTGGAAAGGGGTTACTCTAGTTCGTTCCTTAATTTTGGTTATGCTACTATATTTTAGTAATACATTGAGGCTATTCACACACACATGGAAAACTAGGCTGAGGAAGCCCAGCCCAGTTTTGCATGTGCATTTTAAATGCCATGATCGGGCCCGATCCCAGCGGCAATACGGTGGCAAACTCACCTATGTTGCCACCCTTGAAATGAGGTTAAGGGACCGAATGCTCTCTTAACCCCATTTTCTTGATCGTGTAGTAGCGCAGCCGTGGTTGGCACACTGCGGGGAGCCCAGGGAGAAGAGGGAGGATCCCCATGATGCAAGTGCGTGATGCATCATTGTATTTCTGGGGGTGAGGATGACACCCCCGGCCCTCCCTGCTTCCTTGGCACACGGAGAATCATCTGGGCATGCAGGGAGCATGCCCAGCAACACCAGCTCAATTTTCTGCGGGGAAGGTAAATTTAACCCGCCTTCCCTGTAGACTGCCCTTTAGTCCCTGTCTGTAATCGTGAGAAGAGGCTCATCATTTTATAAATGGAAAATAATTTTTAGGAGAGTAATAAAAGCACACTATAATATGTTCAAGCACTAGACATTTAACATACCAGAAGATCAAAAGCCCCGTGGAACAAGAGAGAGAGCAAAGTGGCTAGGAAACCTTTCCCTGAGCAAGGAGTTTCATTGCTGAGGTCCCACAATGAAGATAACCCTGGCCTGACTTCTGAATCAGCTTTGACTCCTTATAGTTACTGATCAAACAAGGCTGTCAGCTCTACCAGACTCTCTTTCAAGGGTGCTTTATATGTTTCTGCAAACCATTGCTGTGTTTCTACCATTATTTGCTGGTATATTTCTTTCAGTGAAATATTTGTTCTAGCACAGTCCTACCATTGACAGCAGTGTGTGGCGCTTAAAACATCAAACGATCTTTCCCTATTTCATTTGATTCAGTTAGGCCTAAAGAGGATGACCTATCTGTAACCCTATGTTTTACCTAGTGTTCCCATAACTTTGTGTTTTTCAAAGATGATTGCTTACATGAACTAGTTGTTTTTCAGGATGTGTTTTAGGACCTAAGTTTGCTCTTGCTTCTCAGACATAAGGATTAGTGAGGGAATTTTAAACCTATACTAAAAAGGTTAATTAGAAATTGGAGTTAAAGTAACAATAGAACAAAGAAGAAGCAGTAAACAATGTATATGTGATCACTAGCTGTTTATTAGGAATACTGTTAGGAATACTGGAATGTTGACTAATTTTCTTAGGATTTCCTGTTTGCTCATTAGAAATTTCGGATTTTAAAAAGTGGAAATTATGGTTAATTCAGGTTGCCTTTATGCACCTCATTTGACTCTTGTCTTGCTTTACAGTTTGTAAATAAGCACATAAACTAATGTTTCTTGAACGGAGCCAATGCTCACTGAAACTATTTTTCATGAAATCCTGTGTTAAAAAAGGATTACACAGGATTGTAATGCTATGTTTTGATGTTTTAAGCTTTGTCTGTGTTGTAAGGCCTATACATATCTGGTGTACTAGAAGCTACATAAGTAAACTAGTGTTTTAACAGAAGTTTTATCTTGAGTATTTATCTTTAAATATTCTCATTACAATACCCTTTTGTTGTAAGGAACATGAACCCACATGTGGTGCAATTTTTGATGTAACCTATTGCTGCTTATAGGACTCATCTGCTATTTCTACTCCAACTATATGCTCAACCTGTATTTTTGAAAATAAAACAAATATTACGAAGATGTGATAAGTCTCTCTAGCAATTTCCCTCAAAGTAAACCAGAATCCAAGTAGAAGTACTGCACTTTGGGAACTTCCACTGCTTTGGAAATGGGAAGTATCTATAACAATCTTTATAATATCATGTGTAAATAGACTTATTTCCATACCTGACTGATTTTAAAAAGTAAATGTGCTATAGAGCAGTGTTTCTCAACCATCAGTCTGTGGACTGGTGCTGGTCCGTGAGGAGTGGAGTACTGGTCCATGCAAGTCCATGAGGAATTAATCCCCCCACCAAACAATTTCAAGCTGGTGGGGGCCACCACTGCTGGGAGCTCTCCGGAGCTCATTTCTAGGCAGGCAGCCTTCACTGCTGGGATAACGTTCATTTCGAGGAGCCTAAATTAGTGTTATCCCAGCAGCAAGGGCTGCCTGCCTAGAAATGAGCTCTGGAGAGCTCCCAGTGGTGGTGTCCCCCCAGCCTGAAATTGTGTTGGGGGGTACCTGGGGGTGGGAGCAAGGGGGGCGACCCCTTCACTAACTGCTGGTCCTGGAAACTGTGCACAAAGGATGTACCAGTCCACGACTCCAAAAACATTGAGAAACGCTGTTATAGAGGATAGAATGTTGATCTAGGGCTGTGGACACCTGGATGTGAAGCTTCCTGGGTGCCATTCTTTAAATAGGCCCTTAAGATTTACTCTTTTAGACCCGCTTTTAATGGATATTAAGATTTTGTGCTGAATTTGCATGGTTTTAACCTGCTGCTTTGTTATGATGTTGATCTTTTTTCTTATTTTTGAACTTATTGTTTTATGTTCTATTTTAGTGTAAACTGTTTTAGGTAAAATACACTTTTAGAAAACTGGTGCAGAAATATTGTAAATAAATCTACTCTCTGTCAGCCTATACTACCTCATAGGGTTGTTGTAAGGTTAAAATGGAAGAAGAGAGAGAAACATCAGCGTGGCCTCAGCCACACGCGAATCACAATTTGTGCACAGATTTGAAGCTCAGCCGGGACAACTTTAAAAGTGAGGAGAGCAGGTCAGTACCTGTTCCTCCGCCACTTGCAGCAGCTTCTGGCTGCAGTGGCACACACCCCCATACCCGTTGCACAGTGTCAGCATGATGGTGGCAAACACATGGTGCTCATGCAGGTGTGGCAGCCATTTGTGTAGTCAGATCGCTGACCATGCAAATAGCAGCCACACATGTGTGGAGGCCATGTGTGTACTGCCAGCACCATATGAGGGATGCTGGGGGCCCACAACCGCAGCTGGAAGTTGCTCTCCTCACTTTTAAAGGTGCCCCATCTGAGCTTTGAATCTGTGCACCAGGGGCAGATTAGTGTGTGTGTGTGGGGGGGGTGCAACTAGAGTGCAGTTGCACCCACTGTGAATTTGTGTTGTGTCTCATTGAGATAGGTAGTAGCAGAGAGTTTTTAAAAGGGTTAAACATTCTCCTGGCATCTCACAGCCTTATTTGTTCTTCTGGAGTTTTGTGCTGCTCCCCCACTCCACACTTGAATGTACTATAATTGCAGAGTTGAGGTAGCTGGCCATTGGGCTTGTCGTCTCCCTCAAAAAAGGAAAGTAAAACATTTTTTAAAAACTAACCCTTAGCTGTTTGTTTTGTTTGTGTGTGATTTGTTCCCCTTGCTTAAGCCACCATGTTTCTCTCTCCCCGCCCCACCCCAATGAACTCTGTGTGTGTGTGTGTGTGTGTGTGCACATGTGAGAGAAGTCCCACCCCATGAGTGTAAGAGTTTTGTTTTTAAGTTTAAAACATTTTCAAAGTATACCAAAACTGTTCTAGTTCAAACTTGTAAGAAAAACACTTGCCATCCCAAAAGTATATCTTCTTGGGAGGAAATTAGTCAGTACAAAAGTATTAAAAGCTTTAAAAAGAACGGGGGAGGGGAATGCTCTGAAAAAATTTGATATGTTTTTGTTTTTGTTCCTGAAGATACTAGACTGCTTATAGCTCTAAACTGGTCTCTGTGTGTGGGTCCCCCCACCTCCACTTTTAAAAAATATTTATATGCTACATTTTTAGCAACAGAGTTCTCAGAATGGCTTAAATAGCAAAATATGAGAAAATTGTTCTCTTTCAACATGTTTCCCCTTTTAATCATTACCATTTTATTTTGCTTCGTGCTTGTAACAATAGTTACTAGTTACTATAAATAATTTACATATTACATAAGTTACTATAAATAACTTACATATTGTCTTTTTAATAAGCTTGTAATCGACTAAAATCTGGTATTGGCAGGTATGTTCAGAATTTCTTCTAAAAATATAAAAAAACCCAACACAAATTAATCTTTCCCTGAGTGTATTTTAGTGTAACAAATAGTGCATTCAGCTAATTTAAGTGGCAGGGCAAGTGGGTGAGAGATTAGAGAAAGAGCAGAGAGGAGGAGGAAGACAGAAGGTGGTGCAAGACTATGTGTGGCCCCCCAGAGGCGCATTGGAATCTAATCCTGCCCACTACCAGATTTGAGTTTGACACCGCCTGGCATAGTGCATTTGCATGAGAGAGAAAATCCACACCCCAATATTTGTATATATTGGGGGAGAAATCATATGGGGGAAGATTCCTGTTACACCCCCTGTAATTTCCTGCTGGATCCACCCCTGCTGTGCACGAATCACGATTAATTCACATCCATAGTTGAATTATACAGATGATAACTGTGATGGAAATAAACATATGCATGGTATGACTGTTAATTTTTCTGTATCTGTTTGTCTATGCTGAAACAATTTTAGGATGAAATTCTTCCATAGAAAATAGAAGAGACCATGTATCCGGAGCTGAAGTCCAGGGCTTCTACACCCCTGGGGGCCCCCTTTAGTCTGTCCTGGGTGGTGTGGTGTGTGCCCTCAAGAACCTACATGTAAAAAAAAAAAAGATGCTTAATTTGCAGCAGGTGGGCGTCCAAAGACCATTAGATCCAGGCGCCAAAATTACCTAGGTGCACCTCTGGTCAGGTAACTTCCCCATCAGAATTCAAATAATGGCATAACAACTTACTCAATGTTCTCTCCTCTACTGAGAATCTGGTTTGACATGCTAAAAAAGATAAATTTATTTTCTACTTCATCATGAGGACTCTATCTAAATGTTTAAAAGGCACAGTAACCTGTAAGAGGTGTGGCTTCTGCCCTTTCTGCTTTTTAGTTTACTTTTCTGTTGCTCCCAGAAATGCTTCCCTCCAGGCGTGTAGCCAGGACACCAGGTCAGATGATGGGCCTAGGGCCAAGTGCAGAGAAGGGTTGGAACAGATGGTCTAAATTTCCAATCCTAACATGGGTCCTAAGAATATGGGTCCTACAGCATACCTGCCAACATGTCCCTATTTTTCCATTCACTTGAATGGGAAAATAAGGACATGTTGACAGGTATGTGTCGTGACTTCTACAAGAACCAGAGGAGGAAGGGGGAGTTCACAGGGGTTGAATTCTTATCTGTAAGGATTCACAGTAGGCTGGTACCATCCACTTTATTTTGATGTAGGAAAACCCACTCTCCATATAAGGTTCCTGGGTGGGGATGAAGGTGGGAGGTAAAATGGCAAAACCCTCCCAAAAAGGACTGAGCAATCCTAGGCCTTCAAAGGTGCGTGACTAAGGCAGACCCAAAATGAAGAGTAGCACACTTCACCAACAAAGGTCTATTATTAAATTAAATTAACAAGATTATGCAAAAAGATCAATTGTCTCTTCATAAAGCAGATTGTAAAAGAGAAAATTTTCATTAAACCTGGCAATTCTGATACTAAGCAATACAGTAAAGGGGGAAAAAATAAGTTCCCTCACCCATCTAACTGAACTGGTCCTAACTTGTTACTCACTGGCTGCAGTCTTCCCATTTCCCCAGCAGCTCTCAGCCCGCTGCTTCTTCGGGGCCCTCCTCAGACAGAACTAACTAAGAGAAAAATGCTTTCTCTTCTTCAGTAGGTGACTATGTAGGTAGTTCCCGCCCAGTCCTTGGGATTGGTCCTTCTATTTTGAATTTCCCAGGCTTTTCCTCCTTATTAGGAAAGGCCTAGCCTGCCAGCAGTTGCTCTGAGTGAGGTCTAGTCCTCCCCTGAAGCCCTACCATCACTACAGTATGTTATTAGCCTATGGGTTCATCTAGCCCCGGTGGGCACTCTGGTTCCTGCTACCATTACACTATCCCAATCACATGGGAGGATCTACAGTTGTGCAAACATATGCATCACACGTAGCAGATTAACAGATATCAAGGTTAGGGATGTGCACGGAACCGGGGCAGGGAGGCTCGAAGGCGGCAGGGTCTTCCTTTAACAGCCAGGGAGGGTGGCATTTATCCCTCCTGCCACTTTCCCCCCACCTGCATCCATGTTTCTTAATGTCCATTGGGGCAACAGCATACCTCCCTGCCGCCCTATTGCCTGGTTCTATGAACATCTCTAATCAAGGTATTCTATGTAAACCACTTTGAGAACTTTTGTTGAAAAGCAGCATATAAATATTTGAGGTAGTAGTAGGTGATGGAACCTGTTGCCTCCTGAATAGCTGTGGGGTGAAACCTGCTGTACAATGAATACACATTCATTGTACATATAGAGGATGAGCCCTGGTGTGTGGACTTGCCTCATTAGAATGTTTATTCACCAAACACCAGACAACCAGTAGCACTTTGGAGCAGACAAAGGAAAACCAGCTCTGGATTTTTGCTGATAAGATTTCAAAATGAAACATCTACTTTTTTCAGGTTTCGCTGATGGATTCTTGTATTTTGTACCAGTTGTTTCTAGTACCTCTAAAGAGTAAATTGGAATTCAAAGTTTATTTAAATGAGAATAACTAGCATATTAAAATGCAGTAGTTTTACATTAAGCTCAATAAATAACTGCATTATTCATGCAAAAGCTACAAAGATTGGCTTGTTCCAGCTAATTCCTAGAAGGCTTTTGGCAGTTTTAAAAACATCCTGTGATACATTTCACATATGAGCAAACAACAAAGAGTCCTGCAGCACCATACAAACGAATAAATATGTTGTAGCATAAGCTTTCATTGATCCAAGCCAATTTGGACACATAATCTGATAAATTTCATTGATCCAAGCCAATTTGGACACATAATCTGATAAAGTGATAAAGCTCACAAAAACCTATGCCACAAATAGGTGTGAAAGGAATACTGGTTGGGGTCCCCCCTGTTGGGCACCCCAACATTAGAACCAGAGGTACCAACCCAGAAGTATATGGAACTCAGGCCTGTGTCTGATTTCATTTTATATTAAGAGTTCAATTAAATGCCTGAACTTGAGGTGAACATGACACCCACATCTCATGACTACCTGGTAAATGATTTGTAAAGGCAGGGGTAATCTAGCATTGTTTATCAGTGTTTGTGGAACTCACAAGAGACACAATGGGTCAGTCTTAATTACCAGTCTCACACTGCTGAAATTAACCTGCCGTCCAGTAATCCCCTTACCTCACTGACAGGATGCTTCTGCCTTAGTCAAATGTATTGATTAATTTGTCTCACACATGTACCCCTTTTTATGTTACTTTAAATATTCTCTTGTTATAATTACACACTAGATAGAGGTACACGAGAAATAATGTAATTGCTGTCTCACACAAATAGAACTAATTCTCTCACTAACTCATGACTTTTAACACCTTTTGGGACCAGGCTAGCAAATCTGGGACAAGAGAAGGGGCCCATTTGCAACTCAGAGATGCAGATTTGCTTTGGGCAATGTCCCCTCCTCAAGATAGCAGCTAACAGAAGATGAGATTAAGATCTCTCTGGACTGGCTGAATAATTAAATGATGATATCCAGAAGGTAGCAGCAAGTTGTCACCTTTTGGGGACCCAGGAAAGGGTGAGGAGATTTCAAATAGACTCTATGGGGATCAAAGGAAAATACAACTATAAAGAATGAGGCTCTCTGGACATGGCAGGCTAGCAATCTTCTGCCTACAAGCAAGACTTGCTCATAAATAATCCAGGAGTTTGCTGCCCAAGCTGTGGGGCTAGAGGCAGGAATTCTTTCCATGGGAGAAGGGACTGTTTGTGACTTCTGCTGCGAAGTGAGAAGTCTAGACTTCCCCAGCCATGGTACCTTGCTCTGAGCAAACTGTCTGCTTGACCACCAAAAGCCAGACCACCGCTCCCAAGTTGCTGTTCCCAGCTACAGCCTCTCTCCTTCAGCTGAAAGCCCCACTGCTCTCAAGCCTCTGATCCTGGTAATATGCTGCTTTCACAAGCCTTGGATCCCTCTTCCATCCTTCCTACTAATCACTGCTACCCCCTTCCTAAGACCCCCCCCCTCCTTCCTACTCCTTCTTTCTCTGCTTCTCTCTAAAGGTTTTATTTAGGATTTGTTAGATTGTTAGATAGCTGTAATTACTGATTGCACACACATATGTTAGTTAGGAACACTGGGTGAATATTGTTGCTGGTTAGAGTTGAAATATTGTTAGTAATACTGATAGAATGTTCTGCTTTCTGCTCAGTTAGATTGATGTTGTTATTCTTTTATACTCAGTAAAGCCCACTGAATCATTTAGGATTGCTTTGATCTCCTTTCTTCCTTGCGCCCAGATCCTACATGGTCACTATATAAAAGAACTTGGTCACTTGGTGACACTGATGAGACAGGCCTAATCTTGTATGCTAGCTAGCTAATGAGCATATTTAGTATATAAATCAGGCTTGGCTCACAACACCCCCACTTTCACCATTGCAATGGATTAACCCAACCTCTCTCTCTTTTGAATTTTACATAAGGTATTTGTTATATAAAGATGAGAACAATAATTCTGAAATGAAAGACCATCATGGTTAGGAATACTTCTGCATATTTTTATTATTATTTATTATTATTTTATTTAGTTTAGTACATTTATATACCGCCCCATACAAAAAAGTCCCTGGGCAGTTCACAATATAAAACCAATTAAAACATTAATTAATTAAAACGATTTGAAATACAATAAAAACTCTAAAACTTTAAAACTATAAAGTAAAAACAGGTATGTTTTTAGGTCCTTCTTAAAAACATTAAGAGAAAGGAAAACTCTAATTTTGTTAGGAAGTGCATTCCAGAGTCCCATGACAACTCTAGAAAAGGCCCAGTTTCAAATTGCTACCAATTGAGCTGGTGCAACCTCAACCGGACCTCCCCAGATGATCTTAACCGGGGGTGGGGTTGATGAAGAAGAAGGTGCTCTCTTAAATGCCTCGAACCCAAGCCATTTAGGGCTTTGTAGCTAATAACCAGCACTTTGTATTTCGCCCATAAACTTATTGGCAGCCAGTGTAATTCTTTTTAAATGGGTATAATATGCACTGTGTGGCTGCATCCCACTAATTCTCCTTGTTTGCAGAGGCAAGTGATGAACACATAGAGAGGTCCTTCCCATGATTAAGAATCTTGTGCAGTCAGGGGACATACTTCCTGCTTTTAGTGACAGGACTAGCCAACATGCTTCTGCTTACCCCCTCTCATGATTTGCAGACTACAGATGGTGAACAGATGAATAGGGCTTGTGTCCATTTATGATTCTATCTAGAAGGCTCTAAACCAGACATCTCAAACTGCGGCCCCCCTGCAGTGCCGAAGTTGGCCTACAACTCCCATCAGGGGCAGACTAAGCTTTTTACCACCTGTAAGCAAAAAAGATTTGCTGCCCCAGCTCAAAGGCTTGGGGAGGGATGGGGGCAAGTTAAATCTTGTTTTTAACCTGTTTAAACCGCTGCTGGGATGGTGGTGGGGATGGTGGTGGATACAGGGGTTGGCCAGCGGGATGCAGTGCTCAGGCGGTGGTGAGGGGAGACTGAGGGGGAGGCAATGGCAAGAGCTCCTTCTATGGGCCCGCACCGCACCCTGCCATCTGCCCCCATCTCCGCTACCACCGCACAGTGATGGTTTAAAAAGGGGGGGTTAAGATTTGCCCCCGACCCCCCCCCCCAATTTGCCACCATAGGCAAGTGCCTATCTTGGCTATGCATTAATCCGCCCCAACTCCCATCAACCTTGGCGACTGGCCACTGTGACTGAGGATGATGGGAATTGTAGACCAACTTATTGGTCAGCTGGAGGGCTGCATTTTGACACCCCCTGGTCCTTTGTCAGATGCAGTTAAAGTTGATTATTTTGAATGATTATGAATCTCAGTTATTGACAGTCCCATACTCATATATTCAGTACTCAAAATCTTTACTTCACAGTTGCCCTGCTAAAGTCAACTCAGCTACTTCAGAGTAAAAATTCTGAGGACTGCAGCCATTATATAGCCATTATATAGTTTTCTTTCTTATCAATCTGTTAATGTATAATAAGCAGCATCAGTATAGATAAAGCATTATTTTTAGGATGGGAGCATTAATGCACCCAACATATTTTTTCTGATGATACTGTTATTCAGGTGTCAGACATGCTGATTCAGCATCCTTGGCACCCTTAAGCCACACTGGTGAGCGTGCAGGGCTGATCTAAATTTTTGATTCACAATATCAGATGGCTAGCTGTGGAAGCTTTATGCCAATTCAGTATCTCTTTTATCTGGTACATTTAGCTGTCAGTATGAAAGTGCAGGGTTATGCAAGTAAAAACAAATACATAAAAAGGCTAGATTTTGCTTCTGCTGCAATGCAAGTTTATAGAGAAGAGTACTAGAGGGGGTCAGGTCTACATAAACTGCTATGAAGCGCCTTGTCACCCCAATTAGAATTTGACATCTAGCTGATGTGAATCTTGTTAAATCTACAGGCTCTGTTTAAAACAAAAAACAAAAACACCCCTTCAGCGGGCTTTCCTGTGTGAAATAGTGAGTAGCTAATCCAAGTTATACATTTTGCATTAAAAAGACAATTCAAATATACTCCAAGTATTTTGCATTCTCTGTGGCTGCCTTATTTCTCTCCCAATTATTCCTATTTATTCCAGGAGAACTATGCTGGGATCAGAGTTTTGGAAACAGAGCTCCAGCCTCTGCTCCTCCAGCCTTCTTCTCTGAGAAGCCACTTCTGTGCCTGTTTCAAGGACAGATTGAACATTTCACATCGTCATTTACAATCAATCAGTAATGTAGTTTCCTTTAAACTGGTATCAGAACATTCTAGTCTGTACTGCACCCATCATTTGTGCACACATGCAGCCGGATCCTAAGCATGTTTACTTGGAAGTAAATCCCTTTTTGTCCGATGGAATTTTCATTATTGAGCTGTATGCTTAACTACTGAACAGTTGTGAAATTATTTGTGAATATTTAATAGCACATGTCCCAATACAAATTCTTAGAGATATATTCCTGTGGGAGGTGTCTGGAATATGCTGATTAGTTAATATAAATTTAAGCTAAACCAAGGGTAAACCAAGAAGTAATTTTGCAACAATTTATAGCTTCTTAGTTCTGCTGTGGCAATTAAGCCTGATTAACTGCAGAGCAATTTAGGGCCAAACTAGAAAATGCGAGAATTGCATCACTGCATTTCTGTCTCATTGAACTTCTTTTTGAAGAAGCCAGGTGAAGAGGAACCAGCATGGGTGTTATTAACTCTTCTTCTCATGCTTCTTCCCCAAAGAAAGCTATTCTCTACTAAAAGCAGCTATTTGCCTAGGAGAAAACATTTGTGTTCTCAAAGCCTCTATATAGCTAGAAAGTCAGCACAGGGGCAAGAATAGCCAGTGTTTTTCACCGAGTGCTATATGTATGACTATTTCAGTAAAGGCTGAGTGAATTTGCATTTATTATTATGAATACTAGCTGGCCACCTCTGTTCTTAGATCACTGGCTAATAGTCCAGAGGGTCAGATGATGTTTCTAAATGTTTATGAAGTACCCTGGGACAGGGGGAGATATATCACGAGTCTTGGGTGTCTTTCACCAGATGGGAGAGGCTGATGTGACCATGTAAGGTTATTCTCGCTTCCTTCCCTCCACCAGTTAGCTGAGTGTTTAAGTCATGAAAGAAGACAGCAGTTTCAGGCACACAGAGAGCTTGGAGCTTCTATGTGCACTACTTGGGGAAGTGGCTTAGGTACATTCTGTATATCTGCTGGGCAGATATACAGGGAGCTGAAGAGACCAATTTGTTACCTAAATTAAACTGATATTGTCTTGCACTGATGATGCAGCTCTGGAGGAGGGGCTTCTGGTAGTGGAAGATTTGTTAATTAGGAATTTAGAGAGTTAGGTATGTTGACCATACAGTGACTTCCCTGTCTAATACAAAGGTTGTGGAAATCATGCCCTGTGTAGATAGAATAGTCAATAGTGTGGTAGAGGAAGCAGAAGTATATGAAAAAGAACATCCTGTCTTGGTTGCCCACAAGGTGAGGTGAGGTGAGGTGAGGCAAAGCAACAGCGAGGGAAGACAAGGCAGAGATAAAGCAAGGCAAAACCAAAGCAAGGTTAATCCACAGGATTTGGGATTGTACAGCGGGATCATGGACCTTGCAAGATTGTGGACCTTATAGAGGTCCTAGGGAACAAGTTGACTCAGACGAGACCCTTAAGCATCTCTGAGCCCAGACTACTACTCCTGGGCTCAACCTGCTTGACTGCCTGGAGAGTGTAAACCATAAAAAAGCAGCCTTCTGGGTTCTGGCACGCCTCCTCAACTCCATCCGCTGCTTCCATGCTTGTTGTCAGTACTGTCATGCAGACATGGCGTAATGGTTGGGAGAAGCTGGCTCTGTGTAATGGTTGGGAGAAGCTGGCTCTGTAGTGAGCTCAGATTCTAGAGGTGCTTCCCCAGGGGGCTCAAACTCTGAAGAAGCTTCCTTGGGAAACCCCAGTCCCGGTGCTCTCTCAGGTTCCAGTCTTGTACTAATACTGGTATTGTAGTCTCCTGTGATTACAGCCCTGGTTAATCTTCCCTGTGCTTGTATCTCACTATGGTATGGGTTTCCGGGTAGATTAGAAGAAGGTGGTGATGTCTTTGGGGCAGAACAGATTATGTTATACCCCCCTTTATGATTTTATGATTCAATGTTTTACATATTCTATAAAGTATGAGACATGAATAATACTTTTACTCATACAGCAGTGCAAATCTGTATCTGCACCAATGCAAAAAGGAAATGCTCTCTTTCTGCAAAGTGATTAGATGTAGTTAGCACTTTACATGGAGGCATTTTGCATCGGTTTAAGAGGAAGCAATAAGTATTTATAGGTACAAATATTAATATATATACTATACTATACTATACTATACTATAGGTATTTACAGCATTACATTGGCTAGCTTGTTAACAAATTTACCACTGTGAATTGCAAAGAGCACTTAAAATAGTAAACACTATGTTAGCTAAAACTCATCTAAAGTGTTAGTGTGACTGACCCAAGCCAATGTAATAAACAGGTCTTATTTAAAGAAAGTACTAATAAATATGTTTGTCGCTGACAATGAATTAATAGTGTTTTACTCACTATATATGGAGAAAACAAGCACGATTCTTAACGAGCCAAATTCATTCCTGGATTGACATTGTTTTGTGGAAATACATGGAGGAGGATGGCAATACAACATGTTTACTTGTCTGGTGCCACAACACAGAGCACTTCAGTCAGTTGCTTGGTTGTGATGTTAAGCTTTCTTATCCATTGAGTTTGCCCTCTAGTGGCAGCTCTTGAGCACAAGTAACAATGGTTTGCCTTGAAGGCCAGTTGCTGTCACTATATCAACTGTATTTTATAAACAATTTTGAATTTCATTTTTTATTCTATCTTAACATTTCACACAACAGCTCGGTAGTAGTTTAAACTTCATTTATTTATCTCGTATTCTCATGGCACAGTTTCATTTTCTTATAGAAAGATTTCTTCTTTGTCTGAATCTGTGCTTCCATCAATATCCAAAGCCCCATCTTCAGCTTTTCTATACACCTTCCTGTAATGAAATCCTTGCACTCACTGAGTGTAAAATTCTAACTCCTATGGTTTGCAACTCCCCTCAGTTTGTGTTTAGCAAAAGGTCACAAGCAAAACCTTGGATGCCCTGCAGAGGAGGGTCAGCTTTGCAGTGACTGGCTGGGCCCTATCTCCAGGACTGCCTATGTCCCAGGGAAATCAAGAGAAAAAGGAGTCAGTCTACCTGGTGGAACTTGGAGAATCAGCATGTAATACTAATCATCTTTTACTCCTGGAGTAGGCCATAAAGATCTGCTAGTTAGTGTCTTTATATTTGGTTTAATATGTGGCGTAACTACTGACCCCCCCCTCCTTTTCAAACCAAGGCCTTTACTCCTCTGGTAAAACAAACCACCTTGTGATTTTGTAACTGATGGTCTGTGCTTAATGTGCCTAATCAAAGAGCACTGGTCCCAGTACAGATCCCTGGGGGACTCCACTTCCTACTTCTGTTGTGAGCCAAGCCTGATTTGTACACTAGATATGTATATAAATCAAATAAATAAATAAAAATAAATAAATAATGTTCCAGAGCTAGCGTATGAAATTAGGCTTGTTTCACCAGTGTCACAAATTGACCAGTTCTTTATACAGAGACCATGTACAGTCTGGGCACAAAAGTAGAAAGAAGACCAAAACACTCCCAAATAATTCAGTGGGCTTTATTGAATACTAGCCCGACCCCTCACAGAGCATCTGTGCGCTCTTTGGGGCCGGCGATTACCTCTCCCCCACTTCTGCCCCAGTCTCTGCTTCTGGGCCCAGCCACCTCTAGTGGTGTGCATGGTCCGGACGCAGCGTGGTCCGGCACTTGCGGGGGTGTGACTTTAAGGGGGGGTAGTACTTACCCCACCACCACTCTTCCCCCTCCAGCGCTGGTGCAATTAAGAAGCTTCTTGGGGCGGCAGAGTTCCTCTCTGCCACCCCTGCCCCCGTTGTTGTTCATTAATGCCTGCAATGCCGAAGAGCTGGCGGAGCACATGCGCCCTTCGTGGTGTGCACGCTCGTCTCCGCTGCAGGTGCACGCGTGCCGCGTGACGTATGCGGCGTGCCTGTGCCCGCGGCGTAGACGAGCACGCGCCGTGAAGGGCGCATGCGCTCCACCAGCTCTTCGGCATTGCAGGCATTAATGAACAACGACAGGGGCAGGGGTGGCAGAGAGGAACTCTGCCGCCCCAAGAAGCTTCTTAAATGCACTAGCGCCGGAGGGGGAAGAGCGGCGGGGGGGGAAGTACTACCACCCCCCCTTAAAGTCACACCCCCGCCCTTCCGAACCGCCGGACTGCCGGAATTCCGGACCGGTCTGGCGGTGTTCCATATGGCCCCCGAACCGAACCACACACACCACTAGCCATCTCTCCTCCCGCCTGCCATTTCTGCTCCCCGTTACTTTCTTCCCCCCCCCTCCTGGGCCTTGCCTCCATGGCTGGGCCGGGCCCACCACCTCTGGCATCCACAGCTGGGTTGCCGCGGTGGCAACCAATCGTCTTGGGTGTGCCTCAGCCAATCAGGTGCATCCACCGCCCAGCCAATCAGCTGGGTTCTGGGACGTACATTCCAAGGCACACCCAGGATAATTAATATAATAGATAAAAGAGCAACAGCATCAGCCTAACTGAGCAGAAAACAGAACAATCAATCAGAACTACTAATAATATTTCAATTATAGCTAGTAATAACATCAACCTGGCGTTCCTATCACATGTGTGTGGATGCATGTAAGGTCAGTATTAAATCTTCCAAAAACCTAACACAATTCAGATATAGATGGAAGGAGGGAGGGGGAGGTAAGGAAGGCACAGGAATAGGATGGTTGGGAATCAGGAATTAGTAGAGGGAGGAAGAAGGGGGAAAGGAAGTGGAAACAAAGGCTGTAGAAGCAGCATATTTGCCAGGGTCCGACGTGGGGCAGCATGTGTACACCACTTGGATACAAGGCGTGGGAACGATGAGGCTTCAGATGGAAAAAGCTGCCGCTGGATTTCACAGACAGAGTTAGCCCTTGATTCTTTGCTCCACGGCAAGAATAACTGAGCAGGCTCTTATCTGCAGATTTCAGGCCTCTGTTAGCTCCGCAGCTAGATAGCAGGCACTTGGGATGTGCACATGAGCAAAGATCTGCTGGTTAAGCAAAGCTTGCTGACTCTCTGTCTGGTGAGCTCCCTTCTTATAGTTGTTGCATCATTTGATCTACATATAGTCTATTCAAAATATCATCATCCTTCCTGGATCACAAAAGGTGTCAATTGCTGTTACCCTCTAGATCCTGTCTTCTAATTATTGATATTAGTTCAGGATATTAGGTCAGTCCAGGGTAAACAGGATCTGGGTTCCATCTCCTATTAACTGTTGTTGGGAAGAATATTGTTCTATTGACATTCCCAAAGCAAATCTGCATCTCTGAGCTTTCAAATGGGCATCTTCTCTTGTCCCCAGACTTTCTGGCACCTGGTCTTCAAGAATGTTAAAAGTCAAAGGTGTTAAGAAAGAAGAATCAAGGTTATATGTATGAGACAGCAATTAAATCATTTTCTTTTGTGTACATCTACCTAGGGTGTAATTCTAAAAAGAGCAAGAGGATATAAACAATGCTTCTAATTCTACATTGCAAATATTTCATCAGAGAAAGACAAGATTATCCCCTGTCTTTTCAAGTCAATTCACCAGATAGCAAAGCTATGACCAATGACTATTGTAAACTTTCCGTAAGAGGAAATGCGAGCTCAGCTCCTAGCTTCCCCCAGAAACATTACCTGAGAGCAAGTTCCAGAGAATTTTAGGAGTTTGATCATTTTACTCCATCGAACTCCTGTTGCAAAGAATTCAGTGGTGCTGACAAAGATACAGATCTCAGCCCAGCCCACTGGAGTATGCATTCTGGTCCAACATGAATGAGCCGGACAACAACATATCCAAATTGCTAGTGTGTGTAAATCTTCCTAACATGCATCTGTAAAGGCAATCCGCAGTGATAGCATTTAGATATGTGTGAGACAGGAAAACAAGCCTGGCCATTGTGTCTCTTGATTACATGTTTCACAAACATTGAGAAACAAGGCTGGATTGCCCCTACCTTCACAAAGTAATTACCATCTTTCCCAAAGGCAAGTCATGAGACCTGGGTGTCATGCACTGGTCAGTTCATCTGAGTTCAAGCATTAATTGATTTCTTAATAAAGTGGAATCAGACCCAGGCCTGGATTTCACATAATTTTGGATTGGTAACTCAGGATCTAATGCGGTACTCAGGTTGGCATCAGCACTTCCCTCCATTGTGAAAACTGTCCACTTATTCCTACCATCCGTTTCCTGTCCAACCAGTTACAAACTGTACATGAACCTGTTCCTTTATCTCATGACTGTTAGGTTTATTCAAGAGCCTTTGGTGGGGACCTCTGTCAAAAGCTTTATGGAAGTCCAAGTATACTATGTCAACCTTTATTCATATGCCTGTTGACACTCTCAAAGAACTCCTAAAGGGCAAGGCATGCCCTTGCAGAAGCCATGCTTATTCTTCTTCAGCAAGGCCTGCTCTTCTATACAGTAATCCCTCGACCTACGAACTACTCGACTTACGTTGTTTTCGAGTTACGAGCGACAAAAAAGACCGGAAGTAGTTGCTGGTTTAGATTCAGCTTACTCGACCTACGAATTTTTAGATGCGGCTTCCTCGAATTACGAATGTTTTCAGACTTCCGTGGTGCGCTCCTCAACTTACAAAAATTTCGACCTCCGAATGTGCGTTCGGAATGGATTATTTACGTAAGTCGAGGGACCACTGTTTGTTGAACTATTTTGTCCTTAAGTATGCTTTCCATCAATTTACCCAGCACAGAAGTTAAGCTAACCAGCCTGCAATTTTTGAAAATCAAAGTTACATTAGCTATTCTCTAGTACTCTGGTACAAAGCCTGATTGTAGAGGCAAGTTACATATTTTTGCTAGGAGATCAGCAATTTCACATTAGAGTTTCTTCAGAACTCTTGGGTGGATGCCATTTGGCCCTGGCAATTTAATTTTTAGTTTTTCAAGACAGTTTAGAACATCCTCTCGTCACCACGAACTGGTCCAGTTCTTCAGCTTCCAAGCCTGAAAAGCTCAGTTCCAAAGTGGGTACATGGTCAGTGCCATCGGCCATAATAATCTCTTTCATGCTCTCATCATCTAAGGGTCTAACTGCCTCCTTGGCAGGTTTTCTGCTTCTGATATATTTAAAGAAGTGTTTTGTTATTCCCTTTAACCCTTCTAGTTCTATGCTCCTCAAACTCTCTTTTTGCATCCCTTATTGTCTCCTTGCATTTCTTTTACCAGAGTATATGTTCCTTTCTGTTCTCGAGAGGGTTGGGGGTGATTACTTATATAGTAGAGTATTTCAGGAGCTAATTCATTCCCATTACAGCAGACGTTAACAGAGTCTCAGGGGCAACCACTTGTAAATGATAAGCATGGAGATTCATATAAAGTTAAACTAATCTACTTTATTCAGAAGTCCATGCGGATAGGAAAGACCTCTATCCAACCACTGGCTACATGGTGGTCAGAGAGAGACCTATAGAAACATGGTGCTCAGAGAGAGCGAGAGCTAGAAGCATTCTGGGAAGGAGGGGGATGAGGAGGAGGTGGTCAGGAAAGAGAAGGAGACCCTAACTATCTATCTCTACTCCCATTGCCCATAGAGAAACAGTATCATTAGAGATACTGGTGCAAAAGGTCGATGCCATCTGGAGCTGGATCTCCATCACAGATTTGGTCAGGACTTCCATTTTCTGAAAGAATTCTTCCCTGTTATAGCTTCCCTGACTCTCCTTGTTGGCTACGCTGGCATCCTCCTGAACTTGGTGGTAACCTTCCTCCTTCTTGGTATTCATTCCAACTGAGCTTCTATTACTGTGGTTTTGAATAAGTTCCATGCTTTCTGGAATGATTTGACCCTTCTGACCCTCCTTCCCTTTCAGCTTCCTAGAAGGACCTGTGTCTGACTCAGCTTCATATGATCTTGTATATAAAAATCAAATTACTAACATTTTTTAAAAATAAATTTTATTAGTTCTAAAAATACAAAGATACAAAGATAAGGGGGGAAAGTGAAAGTAATATAAGATCAAAAGAATAGGATGCATCTCCAAGCTTCCACTATCCAGGAATTTAAAACATTTTGCATACTTATTTTGCAAACTTATTATCCACAAATAAAGTACAATCTTATCATCTAAGTTGTCTACTATGACCAAATGTCCTTTTAAACCAAAATCCAAAAGAAAAGGTATGATAACGAAAAAGTGGCAACTCTGTCAGTTTTGAGCTTCAAATTAGAACTGAATCTCATAGGTTTTTATATCATTCAGGTATCTAGCATATTATCTACCAAAAAGTATTTAATGATTGCATCAAGGCAAACTGAGAAGAGAAAGAAGAAGAAAAGTAATGATGATAATAATAATAATAAGAAGAAGAAGAAGAAGAAAGCAGTGGAGTGAGGTAATCTGTAATTAAAAACGGTTTTTCTCTAACAATTGGATTTAAAAGAAGAAAAGCAAAGGGCTACCAAAAATGTGGCAAAAACTTTGTTTAGAGGCCAATTGGATTAATTAAAAATAGAAAACAGCAGAGCAAAAAAGTAACAAAGGTGTTCAGGTTAGTAAATATAGGAAACTTATTTCCTTCTAGCAAAGGACAACTAGTGAGCTAAAACATTGTGATAATCTATAATGGGATAGAGAGAGAGGAGGAGGAAAAAAGGGGGGGGGCTTTTGTCAGTCAATGAACCAGGCCAATTAGTAATGCTGTTAAACTAAAATAAAAATAATAAGATACAGGGACAAGAAAAAGCCATAACATAAGGTTATCAAAGACTTTGTCAATAAACCAGTCCAATTAATAATCCAGTGAAAGCTAAAAAGAGAAAAGATAATGCAGTTAAGATTTATTTTGAATCTAAAAACATATGTATCCAAATCTGTTTAACTTCAGAGAAAGGGTAATGCCAGGCAAGTAAAGCCCATTTGTACTTAAGTGAATTTGTGAAAGATTTAGCTGTGTCAAAGATTGAATATGTAATCTTTCCCCTAAGTCCCATCATATAGTCATTTCCAAGATCTGACAGAGTAACACGCATTTCTCCAGACGTTACTAACATTTATTTATTAGATTGTCTCACACTTTCCCATACACTTCCTTCAGAGCCTCCCCAATTGTTAAGAGAGTTTCTGACAAGTAGAAGCCTTGTATATGCAGCCCAAAGTTATTTTGTAACTCCCTACATACCCTCTAATGATAGGTCATATACAAAGACTGGGAGCAGCTTCATGTAGGTAAGGATGTGCACAGACCATTTTTTGTGATTTGGTCCAAATTTGGACCAGACCATTGGTCTGCCAACTGGTTTGGTCTAACTGACCGGCTGGCCTGGTCTGTTGGACTGAACCAGCTAAGTGGTTCAAGGGGCTATGCTTGTAAAGGAGAATCTGGTGAGGATTCCCTTTTATAAGCAAAGGGGGATCCTTGAAAAGGCTTCTAAAAGCAGCATACACAAAGGCCAGTTCTGGACCCACGCCACTATGTGGGCAGGTGGGCTGCTGGGGGGAGCATCGTGCATGCACTGGGTCTGGGCCAGAGGGGCCTTCGAGGAGCGGTGGTACTACTACCACAGCTGCTGCCAGACTAGTAAAAGGCCCTTACATCTACTTTTAAAGGTGCCCTCTCGCTGCCACATCCAGCTGCCCTTTAGGAGCCTTTTCAAGGATCCCCCTTTGATTGTAAAGGGGAGTCCTCATTGGATTCTCCTTTACAAGCATAGCCCCTCAAACCATCAAATCACAGTGATCTAGTCCACCACGGACCAGGCTAGATTCAATCATGGACCAGCCAGATTTCCTGAAGGCCAGTCCGGCTCACAATCAAGCTGCTCAAACTGGCCCGATTCATGGTAGATTGGTTTGGTGCGAACTATGTATGCACACCCCTTCACGTAGGAGAACTCAAACACACACTACACATAATGCCTACAGATATGTCTCAACCTTTTAAATAATTTTAGTTACAAGAAGACCAGCCTAAGGAAATATTTAATGTAAATTTAATGTATCAAATCAATAAGTGTTTTTGTACAGCAGCCTTCACTACATATTCCAAAGCATTTCAAAATAACTTTAAAGCTGTAAAAAAAAATAAATTCGTTCTCGCTCTTTAATTCATATTCAGAAACAGGCTATAATCCTCAAGTCACTTACTCTTGAAGCTGTTCCACAAAAATCAATAGGATTACTTCAAAATATTCGTTTTGGAGTACAGCCTAAAATCGCTGTATTTCTTCTGGCTGTCTGAGCTTTGTGGAAGTTGGTTCTATAATCATTAAATACTAAGGACTTAAAAGCCAATTGAATTCAATCAATATGGAAAGCATTACAAATAGCAGGCAGCAGCTAACCTAATTGAACACCTATGAACAAAGACTGACAGAGGTGGAAAAGAAGGACATTCGTCTCATGTGCCTGAAATGCAGTGGGCATTTCTCAGATACCTAGCTTATTGGGATGATAGATGTGTTCCCCTTTTAGATAAAGGCTGATTAAAAACCTTGATCTTTTGGAATGCAAGTATGAGGGAAAACCTCACCATTCTTCCTAACAAGAAAATGGGAAGTACATTGAGTGCTCAAATATTAAATAACTCCTTATGTGATGAATTTTGTGTAGAGATGCTCTTAGAATAACAGCAAATACATGTACTGCTTATTTATAAGGACAGTGAGAATGAGACATTAGCTTACTAGCAATAGTAAGTTTTTTTTGTTCCTTTTTTACAAATTGGCAGAACACAAACCAAAATTTCAAAATTTACAGCATTACAAATCTCAACATAAAACTTCTAGATTTATGTGAGTGTTTTACTTTAGTAAATCAGTAATCAATTTTAGTTCATCAGAAATCAGTTTTTCAGATAAATCACAGAAGCCTCTTGTACTTTGCCACTTGCTTTCATAAACCATCCAGAAACTAGATTTCTGATTACATAGGTATACTGGCAAATAGTGCTGGAAAGCTTTTTTAACAACCACTTGTTAATTGGAAGTGAAAAATCATTCACCTATAGAGGGGGCTATTGCAACACATTCATTGAACCAGGGCCCACTGGAACTGTAATTAAGTGCTTTGCCAGATCTGATTTATTTGTTATTATACAGATTAGCTGCATTTCTCACGTATAGAGACTAGCAGATATGAAGGTTGTTCTCATGAGCAGCCTAGCCCAGGCTAGACTAGTGTGGAGCTCCAGGATCTACACAGTTCCTGGGGCTCCTGCCCCATTCAACTCCACTTCTCAGTTTTCCAGCTCTTAGCCGAGGTTAAAGGTGAAAGCACAACTTTAACCTGGCTGCCAGGATCATGTGTCTCCTTGGGTTGCACACAACCTGGGGAGACACAGAGACGGACACTTAGAGCACCCATCTGACAGGGGAATCCCCAAGGCACCATGTTCCTTGCGTGGTGCCTTGTAGGATTATCCAGAGGCTGGGAGAACGAGTCCTGGCCTCTGTTGATCCACGCTGCTCCCGGGAGCGTGGATTGTGTGGGTGTGCAGCTCACGTGCTGAAGACGACGATCGATCATCTGGGAGAAAGTAGGTTGCACACTGCCTCCCCCCCACAATCCTCCCTGCCCTGCTATTGGTTACGAAAATGATCTTACTGTGTGTGAAAAGTAGGACAACTCTGCAAGCAAAGTGCAGGCTTGATTTTTTTAAAAAATCCTCCATGAATCCATGGGTCCCAATCCATGGATCTCTTTGCACAGTGTAGTGACGATGCCTTTGCTCCCAGCATTGAGTATATGGTCAGCCCTGTCAGGTTTGAGCAGACAGAAATGCAGCATTCAGATACCTCAGCTTCATACAGTAGTCGATATGGTCAGTGTTTACAAAACTGTCCATCAGTTTGTTGATATGCACATTGTCGTGAGCCAGAAAGGGAAATTCTGTGGATTGATCCTGATGTGAGGAACAGACACAGGGGAGCATCCAAACTTCTTATCTTAGGTTGAGAATACCCAAACGCATCTTCTTACTCAACACCCTCCCCCCACCATCTGTATTGCGGGAGGAGAATAATGAAAATGGGTCCATGGGTCTAGAAATCTCCTTCTGGTCATGAACTCACTTGATTGCAGTACTGAACTGGACCCAAACAATACATAACTTTCTGTTTATTGTGCTTAACAGGTGATCACCTGGGAAGATCTGTAGGAAAACAATACATCCACTGCACATCTAGCAAACTCAGTAGAGATGCTTCTGCTTACAAAGAGTGGGGAGATATAATAATTTCCCATATGTATTGGTTATTATATTAAAATGAACACCTGTTCTGAAGTAACACATTGAATTGCTTTGTTTCTCTTTATTATCCCCATTGCTTTCTTAATATTCTTATCCCCATTGCTTTCTTAATATTCAAATCCAAACCCACTAAAGAACTATTCAGAAACAAAAAAAGAACTTGGGGGCAGAATAGAATAGTAGCTTCTTTTTATTGTTTTTCTTTAGGTTTTCCTGTATAATACAGCTGCCAGTTTGATCTCTGGGAATGCTCACAGTGCGCACATTACTCCAGTCTGGAAAGCACTGCACTGGCTGCCAATCTGTTTCTAGGTACAATTCAAGGTGCTGGTTACTACCTTGTAAAGCCCTAAAAGGCTTGGGCCTTGGGTCCCTTAGGGACCGTCTGAATCTACTCACCTGACCAGACTGGCTGGGAGGGCTCTGCTCCGCCTGCCAACACCTGCTGAGCCCAGTTTGTTGACTATGCAGAGCTGGGTCTTCTTAGTTATTCTCCCCAGGCTGAGACCTGCATGGCTCCATCTCTCCCAGCCTTTAGGAGGGAAGTGAAGACTGCCTTTTTATTCAGGCCTTTGGCCAATGAGTGGTCCCTTGCTCTTTTAAAGTTTTTAGTTACATTTGTCCTGTTTTTATGTTTTTGTTGAATTGTTTTTATCATGCTGTTAATCGCCCTGGGGTCTTGGGAAAAGGGCAGTATATAAATATTAAATAAATAAATAACTATAATGCCAGACAAATAGCCTGCACTTTAAATATAAATATATAAAGAACCAAAATATACCATTCCTTCAAAAGCAGAAAATAGTAAACAATAAAGGGGGATAATGCCATGGACAACAGCACCGACATTTCCTCTTTAAAAGTTTACTAGTGATTTAAATATGATTTACATTGTCAAGAAAGGATTCCATTAGAAACCTTTGCCATTGACAGAATCTTTATCTTGCTTCCTATGAGTTTTAAAATTTCATTTTCTCCTAGTGTACCCACCGCGTATGCTCTGCCTGTAGGTTTCACACCCAGCCCTTTGCCCATCCTGAGAGGCGTTAAGAGTCATGGATGCAAACAGAGGAGAGCCTATCTCTCCCTTTAGTCTGTCTATTGCTGTAAAGATTCAAAGAACAGATGAGGCTCTCCTCCCATGCTCAGAGTCCTTTGCACCTCAATAATCCTATTAATTCAAGATTTCCCTGTTTTTCTATCTCAGAGGTGTCAGATACCTATAACCAGATTTCTGTTTGAAGTTTACTTTTTAAGAGAGTTCCTATCTGGGGCAAGGGGGCTGAAAATCAAGAGAGTGCTTGAGAGAATTCAAAGTTCTTTTGCTCCAAGCTGGGGCAAATAACTGCTCACAACCTTGCTTCTAGGTTGGAGATTCTAAATCCATCCATTTTGCAACTAAGAATTTTGGCTTCATGGTCAAAATAACACCTAGACTGGGATGTGAGGGGACTGACTACATGTGCCTTTTTGTACAGTTTTTTTAAAAAAAAAATCTTGTAGTTTCGTTTCATCATTTTACTGTAATAAACTAAACATTTTACCTTTTTACTATGATATTAGATTGTGCTGGGTTTTATGCTACCCTGCCTGTGTGCCCACTTTAGCAATCATGTGGCTAGACAAAGGCTCTGGGATTTTTGAGGCTTTCACTTAGGCTTTGGGGGATACCTATATTTGCATGCCTGAACACTCCTGTGAGTGTTTGGCAGGGTTCATAGGTGTCCAACCTGCCTGTAAATGGTTGGTGGTAGCAGCAAAAGGCCTTTCAGGAGTAAATCATGGGGTGCAGAGCCTGAGGCTTCAACAAGCCGGATCTCGCCCTTGGGATTCTCCACATACATAATCTAATAAAATGTGTCTTTCAGGGGGAAAGCTCAAAAAGGACAAGTAGCTGTTGTATCCTTCCTTTTAACTATGGCCACAGGAAGGGGCCATAAGTCAGAGGTAGAACATGTGTAGAATTGCCCCTATTCAGTCCCTGCCATCTCCCATTTCAAAAGGAGATCATTTAGGAAGACTGGGAAAGACATCTCCCTGCGATATTGGATAACTAGTCAGCATAGTCACTTCCGGGATAGATGGACCAATGATCTCTCTCAGCATGACGGCAAATGGAGTCATTAAATGGATTTTATGATTTGCAAAAGTAATCAGAATTGGGAGAGCTGTGTAGCCTCTGTGAACTAATGCCAAAGTGTACTGATACAGAGAAAAAGAAAAATGGAAAACACTGGCTACATGCAACCATCTATAATAGCAAATTGAGCAAGATGTGTTTTAGCTGACCATGTCGAAAAGCAGTTTGGTCATTTAATGAGCTGCTAAGGATTGTCTGGTTGGACTTCAGCAGCTTAAAGTTGGCTCACAGATGGCTTCTGCCCCAGTTCACTTTAATCCAATAATGCTATTCTGCTCCATCTTGCACTGCACATTTTGTAATGCTTTGTGAGTGGGAAAATAGTGGCTTCTTCCAGCTGATATTGATATAAGAAATGTAACTACATCACTGCTCTTTTACTCATCATGTGTGCATGGCTCTCAAGATCAAAATTGCTGAGACTAAGGTAAAGAAAATCAAGTTGGTGTTGAACTCAAGGTCATTGCATAGCACTTACTGTATTCGACATACAGCAGTTATTTGGGAGAACAATTGCCTGTAATCCAATATGCTATTTTGTTTGTCATTATAAGCTCTTGTAAAATTCAAATTAAAAATGAATGGCATTCCTGGGAAATCATTTTTAAGTATTGATAATCAGTGCTAAAGCAACCATTGACCTTAAAGTAGATTTTCTGACTATGTAAAGTAGTAGCAGATTTTAAAGGTGTTTTACAAGTGTCTTATGATAGCCTATACCTGAGCTCTAAAGCATCATTAGTTACTGTTTTTATTCTTTCCAAAATGTATAATAAATGCTCCCAAACCTCATGATCTGGAACAGTCCCAATGATCTCAATAAAACAGTTTGAGAGTAAGTGGATGAAAATTGTAATGTACAGGTCATACCATGCTTATTTTTTAAAAAAATCTAAAGGCAGCAAAGTTTATGAAAGGTTCCAGATTCTTAACATGTGCACATTTAGATTTGTGAGTAGTAAGAGAGTGGATTACATGTATGAGCTTTCCAATCATCCTATGCTTAAGTGCTCTTCTGGATAATGACCAGAGCATTTGGCGCCCAGCTGAAATAGTATTTTGGCATCAGGTTATAAAGAGTTCCCTCTTTTAATCTTTTACGTATTTTTACCACTTTTTAAGGGATTATTTCCAAATGAATGAAACGGTCCTAGGATTATACCAGCTAGATTGTTATATAGTTTTAAAATGAAATATGTAAACATGCTGTAAGTAAAAGGAGAGCCAATGAGGTACGTTGCTGAATTTGGGCCTGGTAGACCTTGGCTCAAGTCCATGATCAGCCAGGAACATATGAGGGAATCACTAGGTCCATACAAATGATCATCTACCAAGTGACAACTTATAGCTTGTATGCTATAACTAGGCAGGTGTACTGTGGTATTATTAAGAATATTTATATATCATTTTCGAACAAGAAACATTCTCAAAGTGGTTTATATAACACAAGAGAAGAGACTGTGGCTGCATTCGCATGCAACACAAAACCGGAGTTGAAGAGGCCTCCAGTTTCAGTTTCTGAATGTTTGAATGTGGGCAACTGCAGTTAAGAAATAAAATTGACCCACAGATTCTCTTCCTGGACAGTGTTTGTACTTTCAGTTTGTAGTGAGGTGTGCCGCTTGGACCTCTAATTCTGTGGTGCCTGCATTATGTCTGAATGCTGGCACGACACTCTGGTTACTATGCAACTGGAGTTGAGGGAGGAAGTTCCTCCCTTGCTCCAGCTGCTATTGGCTGCCAGGGCTGTCCTTCAATAAAGAAGGAAACCCAGGCAGCTAGTTCCCCCTCTTCTCTTCAGTCAGTGAGACTGAGAGGGAACTCTCCTTAACAGCCAAATTCAGATGGGAAAGCAGGGGGTGGGGGAGCCGAACTGTAGATCCATTGGACCCACGGTTCTGCGTTACATGCAAATGTGGCCTGTGGTTCCCTGTCTCAAAAGGGCTTGCAGGCTAAAAAGAAACACCAGTCTAAAAAAAGGACAAACCAGGAACAGCCATTGGAAGGGACACTATGCTAGGTTGAATAGGGACATTTGGTACTTATTGTGCGAGGTCGGAAATCGGGAGATGATTTTGATCTGCCTGTTCTGGATGGGGTCACACTTCCCCAGAATGAACAGGTACGCTGTCTGGGGGTGCTTCTGGAAACAAAACTCTCCCTGGTGTTCCAGGTTGAGGCAGTGGCCAGAGGTGCCTTTTATCAGCTTCGGCTGATACGCCAGCTGCATCCATTTCTTGAGATAAATGAACTCAGAACAGTAGTACATCTGCTGGTCACCTCCAGACCAGACTTGACTACTGCTATGCACTCTATGTGGGGCTGCCTTTGTACATAGTCTGGAAACTGCAGTTAGTCCAGAATGCTGCGGCCAGATTGGTCTCTGGGCCATCTCGGAGAGACCATATCACTCCTATCTTAAAACATCTACACTGGCTGCCAGTAAGTTTCCAGGCAGAGTACAAAGTTTTGGTTATAACCTATAAAGCCCTAAACAGCTTGGGCCCTGGGTATTTAAGAGAATGTCTTCTTGGCTATGAACCACCCCGTCCATTGAGATCAACTGGAGAGGTTCGTCTGCAGTTGCCACTGGCTCGTCTGGTGACTACTTGGGGACGGGCCTTCTCCATTGCTGTCCCGAGGCTTTGGAACACACTTCCTGCTGAAATAAGAGTCTCCCCATCTCTTACAACTTTTAAAAGGGCAGTCAAGACGCATTTGTTCACCCAAGCTTTTAATTAGATACTGTTTTAATTGTGTTTAAATAGTTTTAACTTTTTAATTTTAATTGTTGAAATGTTTTAATCTTTTATTGGTTGTATTTATTGTTTTGTAAACTGCCCAGTATAGAAATGTATTAAATAAATAAAAAATAAATACATAAATTTGCTCTTTCACTGCTACATTTAAGAGAGCACCACTTGCAAGATGCCTCTTTGTTCAGGTATCAAGGGATTTTATTGATCTGCCAAATGATGAGAAAATTTTCACCACATGTCCACAAATCCAGAAGAACAATACAATGGTTCGAAGATTCTCTTCACCATTCAGCCACTCAAAACAGATGACAAACTTACTAAATTGTCCATATGCACTATTGTATCATAAATAGTTGCTTGTAGCTCTCAGCCTAGTGGCTTTCTGTAAAATGGCAACAACAGTTATCTCCCCACAGTTTTGATGTAACAAATAGAATTTCAGAAATGGAAGGCATTGAATGGATCTAGACCACTCCCTCAGTGGTCATAAATTCAGAAATGCAGGTGCTCTCTATGACAGCCCAATAGCCACCCCCACCTTAGATAGATGCAATAATTTGGGGGTTCTGTTACAAGAAGTCAAGGATAGTATTCTGACCTTCTTTCAGAGAAGCTCTTACAGAATTTGAATCTGGTGTGGTTATTCACCCAGAAGGTGAATTCTGGATTGTCAGCCACAAAGGTAGGGGATACTTCTCATAACAGAAGGCAGGAAGAATGGCAATAAAATCAACTGCAGTCCAATATTCAGTTACATAACAAACTGTTGGAATAGTAAAAGCAGCTTCTTATTTCCACTTAGAAAGCAAAGGGCTTTGCATTCCAGCTGATACCCAGGAGGAAAACTGCATCTCCGCATCCCTACATCCCTGAAGCCCTACTGATCCCTGTACCTAAAGCAAGATGAACTCTACTTAAAGATGGTCCAAACTCTAAGAAAAATATATATCCAGAAGGAGATTCCACAGCCTTTCTAAGCAGCTTATTCCATCGCTGAACTGTGCTTATGGTTAGGAAGTTCTTCCTAGTTCAACATTTCTCAAACTCTTTGAGCTTGTTCCCCCTTTTCTAATCTTATTCCAGCTTCTTCCTCCCCCACCCCGCAACCCATGAACAACCATCTGCTTCACAGTAAAGCACGCAGCCTGCTCCCATGCACAGTGATCTGTGGACTGGGATGCTAATTCAACACTAGCCTTAGAAAGGAGAACAGCATCCACTTCTTAAAATCACATGCATGGGAAAACTGTCAGAACAAAACAACAATACTGGGCAAATCAGTCATCTCTACAAATCCAATATGAATCTATAAGAGCCTTTGCTAGAAGACATTCAACCCACCCATTCCTTGGTAGTAAAGACAGGCTACACTGTATCTGTTTTAGGATCCTATACTTCATTCAGGCTTTGCCCCTCGGAGATCATTTCCGGCCACCATTTTGAGAGAAAGGAGCTATTTTGTGGCTCAAAAAGAGAACTCCCCCACCCCATGATTTTTTGTGGGGGAATGGGGCAATTGGGATGGGGGCATTTTTTGGACAGTAGGGCACTTTTTCTTGCTATTTGTTATGTTTTGAGCCCTTTTCCCCATTTTCAAGCCTCCAGGAAACTAACCCCACCACCACCACTATTCATAATAATTTTAATGCCCCGTTATCCATTAACTACTATCCTTTTAACCACTATCCATGGTTGTAGGGCAGAACGGAAACCCCATGGATAACGAGGTTCACCTGTACAATCCTTCCACTGAAAGCTGGATGCACTTCTTTTTACACTGGAATACGCTGGGGAAATGTTTATATAATTTTTGTTTTTGTTTTTAGAAGATATTCTGAACAACAACAACAACAACAACAATAATAATATATTATTATTTCATCATCAGACTTTAACTGTTATTGTTCTGAACAGATTTCTAACACCCAATAATCAGATCAATGATACAAAAATGACACCATGCCCAAGAGAAGCAGATCTTTCTCAGATATAAATTTACTATGATTCTGTTTTACCATATATGGTAGTTATTCAATAAAATGAATAATATTTGAAGTTGAAATCCTACAAATTTCAAACTGTTCTTTTACTTCCCTTTGGCAAGCACATTCCATTACATATATATAATTTCTTGATCTTTCCTCTAACTGTAATCTACACAAAATGACTTTACCCAGTCAACAACAGGCCTCATCTACTAGTATATAATAACAGCAATGATAATCATATTGCCTGATGGTTAATATACTATGTATGTGGCTCTAAGTCCATATAAGTAAACTTGATGGAATTTTATTTTTATTTTTTTACACGTATTAAGCATACTCATACTTAAATTTTGAGTATAAAAAAAGAAACATTGCATACTTCCCGTCCCAGAAGTATATTCAAATCCTTTTTAGATGCAAATGTTAAATATTTAGATGCAAATGTTAAATATTTGAGTACCATCCTATGTTATGTAGTGGATGATCTTACAGGAAGTACTTCTTTAAAAAATCAGGATGACTTCTTATTTTCTTTGGTTGCTTGAAACCAAAACATGCCTAACAAAAATGAATTTAATCCAATCTCTGCTTTACAGATTATTATGCTTAATCTGTTACTATGTCTGATCATCTTCTACTCTGTGTACTATGTGGTCCTGTGCATTTGTTTCACAGCATTCAGGTAAGGATATATTGAAAATCATTATGAATGAACGAATGAGTGAATGAATACAAGTGTGGTACAATGTTGCTAACATTTTTACTGCTTCAAAATATGACCTTACATACTTTAGGTACAGTTTTTAAACACCAGAAAACAATAGGGTGCCCAAATATCTACAGATTATTTTTGTCAATCTCCCCATGCAACTCTCAGGAACATATTTTTGGGAGTCAGAGCTCTTTTCAGAGGGAAGGAGAGATCAACAAGAACAGCCCTCCCCTGTAGCATGCACTTAGTATCACTGCACCAACATTTGTTAATCTGATTGTTAGCCACTGAGACTGTTCACAAGAGCAGCCCTACCAGGATAGGGCTGCTCGTGTGAAGCACTGGGATCATGGCTGATCCCGGCACTGCCTCACCAGGTAGCCACCAAGGAGTTTTAACCCAGTGAGTGTACCCTTCTACCCAGGTCTCTGGTCATGTGTCTGCTCGGGCTACAGACAGTCTGAGCAGACACAGAGCCAAATGCCTAGAGCGCCTGGCTGAGGGGGAATCCCTCAATGCACTGCGCTCCTCACATGGTGCATTTAGGGATATAGGCTGCGTTTGCCTGGCCTCCAGAACACCACACTGTGAGGAGCAGCATGGATTGTGTGGCCGTGCTCTCAGACCACAAAGCAAAGAAGATTGTCTGGAGGGAAAGTAGGAGTGCTCCTGTCTCCCCCCACCCCACCGCCCTCTGTGCCTGGTGGAAAAGATCGTGTGAATGACTTTAATGTATATAAATATATATATTGACTGAATGCTTTAATACTGTATAAAAGCAGAACATCTGTGACTGTGTAGAATGCAAGCCATTAAAAGCATCTAGGAATGAACATACATAATATTATATAGTGTAAGGAGTTCCTTGTTTTTGCACTACTTTATAAATCACCTTGACATTTTACAAATGTTTACAGGCTACAGATGTTGGATGGACTAGCACCTTTTGATTTTAAGACAAACCCTTCATGGATTAATCCAAATTATTTAGGTAAAGTTTTTTAAAATTAAGTTTTTACTTCTTAAAACTTCTAGAATGTGTCTCCATTAAAAGTCTCAAAACAATTAACAATTGTAAATGAAGTGCTTTGTGGAGGGATTATAACTCTCACTGCTGCCGCACTCTCACTTCCAGCACCAAACATTTGGTGGTGAAGAAAGAGCACCATGGCAGCAAGTGACAGTGTCTGATGAAACTGGAGGCAGCACACTCTGCCAGATACATCAGGGAACAAGCAGCACTGCATGCCAGGCCCCAGGACAAGGTCAGAGCATGTGCCCAGAAGGTGAGGGGAACAGTGGTGGTGTCAGGGCTGGCCTCTGGCCTGGTGGGTGAGACCAGGGAGGAGAGGGCAGGGTTGTGTCAGTACCAGGTTTGTCAAGGGGGCAGAGCCAGCAAAGGGGTGAGATGGCACGGTGCATCTCGCCACTTACTCATCTTGTTGCATTTAAATAAGAGCCAAACTAGATACTGTATGACATGGGATATGTATGACTGGATCTCCTAAATCTCCCCCCTTCACCCCCGTTTTTGCTGTTAAAATCAGCTGCTTTGGACCAGAACCATGACACTGGAAGGGTTAACCTTTTCCCTTGAGCTGTTCCTCCCAATTTGAAACTGCTTTAGCAGTAGAGGGGGGAAAGGACAGGTAGAGGATGGGTACTTGCTAGGTAATCTTAGGCAAGGTTCAGCCTCAGCTACGCAGCTGCAATATAAGAATATTAATACAAACTTACTTTACAGGGTTGCTATAAGATAATATATGTGAAGTGCTTCGCACACTCAAAAAGCACTATACAAATGCTATGTATTATTATTACTCTTCTCTGACTAGTAGCAGCTACAGCAGAGATTTAAGTTGGGGAAATAGCGTGTGGGAAAAGCCCTCAATCCCATGGCCTTGATTCCTGCAGCTGTTTTTTACCAAAGAAAAAGGATATTTTCACAGATCTCCCACCTCATCACATGCATGTTACCCCTTCAGATATTAAATTCTGGAGTTGTTATTAATTTCATAATCATCTTTTTTTCCTGAAAAGTTATTTTATCCCAAAGAACCTTTTCTAAATATACGCTATATGTTAGTAGTATATCTAGATCTGATCCAGTTGTAGTGTAGTGAGCTACTAACGATCTCCTTATATATTCATTTTCAATATGCTGACATTGGCTGACATCCTTTCTGGCATAGCACCAGTGCAAAAGGAGAAGCACTGATATATAGCTAGCACTAGTGATCCTGAAAATGCTGCACCAGTGCTAGTGTGTACGTGGGAGAATTTCAACAGCCTCCTATTCCCCAGGAAGCCCTCTGGTCACCTGAAAATAGATTCTGAGGACTGTACAACCCTCAGGGACATATTTTCAGTAAACATGTAGTGCTTTTGGGGAAAGGAGGTGTCCAAATTTGCACTCATCACCTGAGTTAGTTAGTAGAGAGGAGTTAGTTGAACTTTTCAGAAACACTGATGCTTGTCCTGTAGCATCGTTAACATATCAGCCAGTGGGTGTTGCTATTGTTTTTAACACATTACTGTCTTTATGTGTGCACCTAAAAATATTTCATGTACAGCTTATAGATGTAAATGTGATGAACAGGTAAACGAGAGAATGTCAACAAGTGTGTGGATAAAGGCAATCCAGTTGACATAGTATACCTGGACTTCAAAAAAGCTTTCAACAAAGTTCCTCATCAAAGACTCTTGAGAAAACTTTAGAAGGCAAGGGATAAGGTGACAAGTACATGTGTGGATTGCTAACTGGTTGAAGGACAGGAAACAGAGGGTAGGTATAAATAGAGAGTTTTCACAATGGAGGGAAGTAAGAAGTGGGGTCCCCCAGGGATCTGTACTGGGACTGGTGCTTATTTAATTTATTCATAAATGATCTAGAAGTTGGGGTAAGCAGTGAAGTGGCCACATTTGCAAATAATACCAAGCTATTTAGGGTAGTGAAATCCAAAACAGATTGTGAGGAGCAGCAAAAGGATCTCTCCAAACTGGGTGAGTGGGCGACAAAATGGCAAATGTGGTTCAGTGTTGGCAAGTGTAAAGTGATGCACACTGGGACAAAAAAACCCAACTTCACTTGTTGATGACTGACCAGGAGAGGGATTTTGGGGTTGTGGTTGACAGCGATTTGAAAGCGTTGACTCAATGTGTGGCAGCTGTGAAAAAGGCCAATTCCATGTCAGGGATCATTAGGAAGGGGATTGAAAATAAAACTGCTAATATTATAATGCCCTTATACAAAACTATGGTGTGGCCACACCTGGAATACAATTCTGTTCACCACATCTAAAAAAGGACATTGTAGAACTGGACAAGGTGAAGAAGAGGGCAATCAAGATGATCAGGGGCCTAGAACACCTTCCTTATGAAGCAAGGCTACAACACCTGAGGCTTTTTAGTTTAGAAAAAAAGATGACTGCATGACTGAAGTCTATAAAATCATGCATGGTGTGAAGAAAGTGGATATAGAGAAATTTCTCTCTCACACAGATAACACTAGAACCAGGGGTCATCCCATGAAATAGGTTGCTGAGAAATTTAGGACCAAGAAATGGTCTTTTTCACACAATGAATAATCAACTTGTGGAATTCTCTGCCACAAGATGTGGTATTGGCTACTAGTTTGGGTGGCTTTAGGAGGGGTTTGGATAACTTCATGAGGTCTATCAACAGCTACTAGTCTGAGGGCTATAGGCCAACTCCAGCCTCAGAGGCAGGATGCCTCTGATTACCAGTTGCAGGAGATTAACAGCAGGAGGGAGGGCATGCCCTCAACAACTGCTGTAGGCTTCCAGTGGCATCTGGTGGGCCACATTGTGAAACAGGAAGCTGGACTAGATGGGCCTTGGGCCTCATCCAGCAGGACTGTTCTTATGTTCTTAATTACACTCAACAGTGAGAAGGTTGTATTTGCTGCTGTGTAATATTTGAAGCTTGCTGCCTAGCAAGGTTATAATAATAACATGTAAAAGCAAATAACTCCTTCATATTAAAGTTCCCTCCAGAGGAAAAACACGAGTAATATTTACATCAAGAAAATACATTTTAGTGCATTTAAGAACTCTGTCTCAAAGGAAAAATAAGTCACTCTGAACAGAAACTTTTTCAAATGTAAATTGTTTTGAAAAATCTTAAACCCTTATAGAAACAGAAAGTGTGGGAAGATCTGTTACTGATGTGCTCTTTAATAATAATAATAATAATAATAATAATAATAATAATAATTGAAATAATAATGATAATGAAAATGACCTTTCAATGAGACTATCTGGAAACTGGGATACATGGGGAGAAAAAGAACATATGTAATTGGAGTACGTGACTTTTTGTATACAGCCTGCATTTCAGTCTTACTGATATGCCTGGAGTCTATCTAGATAAAGGATACTGAACTCATGTGCATCAGAGGTGGCAAGCTCTACTCCTTGATTTGTGTGCACTCATTTAAATGTCTAAAAAGGGCCCTTGCACACACAACCATATGGGTAGAACACTCTCTGCATGCTATCAAGAATGGGATTGATGCAAAGGCAGGATTTCATTTGAGCTAGGACCCTGGCAGTATCAGCTTTCAGATGCAATGTATCATAGTGACCACTGGGGTTTTTTAGGGTAATGTATAAAAGTGCTAGACTCCTCCCCTTTTTGTTCTTCCAGTATTAATCTCCATTTTGTCTCTCCAGAGATGGCTGGCTGTTTTGGTCTGTCTCTTTAGCCATGAGCTACAGCTGAAATTAAGCTGCAGGCTTTTTCACATTTGTTTGTAACTTTTTCTTTAAACAAATCATTGTTGTTCTTCAAACTTAAAGAACTGTCTCCAGATCTCTTGCTTGGCTGAATTCTCCCCAAACTGGCTTTGCTCTGCTAACGGGAGTTGAACTGCCATTCTTCTCCTACAGAGGGTAATGGGCCCAGAAGCCAGTAAATAAAAGAGAAAAACCTAGAGAGTTAAATAGAAAGCAAAGCAAAGAGAAAAGCTTTGAAAATGGAGACAGCACAAGGATTCCAGACAATTGAAAAGCTGCAAGATCCTGAGTATGAGCTCTGGTCTTTCAAGATGAAGATGCTCCTCAAGTCATGGACTTAGCAGGGTTCTACACACCCAGCATCCTGCAGATGCAGGAAAGGAGCAGAAAGAATGGGACAGAGCAGATGAAAGTCATCAGGAATGATTTGCTTGGTGGTGAGTGACCCAATCTTAGTGCATCTTAAGAGACAAATAAAATGCAAATAATATATGGGGAAAGCTGAAGGAATTGTATAAAAAAGTCTGTGGTTTCCAAAGTACATCTAGTAAGAAAACTGAGCAATAAAAGACTTAGAGAAGGATAAATTCTGTCCAAGCACATAAATGAAATGTTAGAAATATCTCAGCAACTGCAAATTCAAGAATTAATCATGCCAGATGCAGTTTTGATAGGATTGCTGTTGAATAGCTTGCCACATTACTTTGATAGTGTGACTAGTGCTTCGGAAGTCAAGGAGGATGCAGACTTGCCATTTGTAATGAACTATCTAGAGGACTTTGATTTGCACAGAAGGGATGATAGGCAACCAAAGGAAAGTGAAGAAAATTCATTTAGAACCTTGCAAAGAAATAAGAAATGCTTTATTTGTGGAAGCCCCAAACATTTGCAGAATAAGTGTCCCAAGAATAAAAAGTTTGCAAACAAAAAGGCAAATGAAACCAAGTAGCAAAAAAAGTGAATCATCCAGGAACACAGTGTACAAAACTTGCAAGCAATTCGGGACTAAAACTCATACGCTAAAGATATACCTTGCAAGGACAGACAAAGTTTTGGATGTTAAATATGAGAAATGCAGCAGTGGCATCTGCATTGACTCAGGTGCTACAAGCAACATGATTAGAGAAAGGGAGAGATTTCTAAACCTAGATAAAAGTTGTAAAATCCCTATATACTTCGCAGATGGAAACCTATGTATGCATAAGGGAAAGGATCTGCACAGTTGCTCTGAAAACTGGAGAAAGTAGAAGCCATTGGATTAACACTTGAAGCTTTGTATGTGCCTACTCTAGAAACAAGTATGATTTCTGTAAAATATGCTACAGAAAAAGGCTACAAAGTAAAAATTAAAAGGAAGGCACTGTTTCATTACTCATAAATAGGAATTGCTTATGAAAGCAGTTTTACAAAAGAATGGATTGTTTGAAGTGACTTAAAAGGCCAAAACTGTGAAGGAATTCAGACAAAGGATGTCTGAATTTGTGGCGCAGAAGGTTAGGCTATAGAGACGCCTAAATGATATGGCAGGCTGAAAAGCTGGATTTGGAAAAGGGTCTAAAAATAGCCCACTGCAGCACTGAATCAAAGTGTGCATGCTGTATAAGAGCAAAGGCAACACGGCCTGCTTTTCTTCCACACAAAGAAAGAGAAACACAGCATCCTTTGGATCTTATTCATAGTGATGTTAGTGGACCTATGCAAGTTAATACATCAGGAAGGAATAAATATGTTCTGACTTTCATTGATGACTATTCTATATACATATCTGTTAAGTTAAAAGGGACAAGTACTAGAAAGACTAAAAGAATATCTTGCAAGAGTGAACAACACATTTGGGAGAAAGCCACAGATCCTCTGCGCTGTGGTGGTGAATACACTGGGAATGATGTCAGCAGATTCCTAAAGGAGGAGGGCACTGGAGTGGCAGAAAGAAAGGACCCTTCTCTTATGGAAATTACCAGATGCACGCTTGTAGATGCTGGTTTGGCTACTAAATTTTGGAGAGAGGCAGTGATGACTGCTACTTACCTGCAAAACAGATTGCCAACAAAGGCCATAGGAACAATGCCACATGAGTTATGGCATGGCAACAAGCCCACTTTGAGTGTTTGGATCTAAAGCATATACCTATATACTAAAAGCCAAAAGGACCAAACTCAACTGCAGATCTGAGGAGGGAATACTTGTTGACTATTCCATAGGATGTAAAGGATATAGAATTTTAGATCTTTCCACAGAAACAATTAAAATATGCTATGTAGCATGCTTCAGTGAAAATGAAAAACCAACCACTAGTGAACTGCCAAACTTAGAATCCCATTTCTAGTTGGAGAAAGAATCAAGGCAATATTACCAAAAGGAAGGATCCACTGGAAGTTTTACACCTGGCAGCGATTCAGCAGAAGAGGATGATGAACAAAGGGTGTGAACAAAGTTCAACAAGACAAAATAAGGAGTTCCACCTAAGAAAACTTCCCGCATTGCTAAGAGAGAAGGGTTTCAAGAACCAAGCACATGGAAATAAATTGATAATTTATTGTAATTGAAGCACAAAATTGTAATTGAAGCACAAAATTGGAATTGTAATTGTAATACCTGTAATTGAAGCACAAAATTGGAAGGAAGCTGTGAAAGAAGGAATTGAATCATTGACAAAAATTATTTATTTATTTATTTATTTGATTTCTATACCGCCCTTCCAATTACTAATGCACACTAATTACTAATGGACACTCACAGAGCTACCTGAGGGAAGAAAGGCTGTGGGTGCAAGTGGATTTTTTAAAATTAAGCAGAATGCAGAAGGAGATGTCCAGTGTTACAAAGCAAGACTGATGGGAAAGGGATTATTGCAAATATAAGGGGAAGATGATGGTGAGACATTTGCCCCCATTGTAAAACACACCTCTGTAAGGACACTCCTAAGCACTGCAGCTGTAAATAAAATGCAAGTGGATCACATAGATGTAAAAACTGCATTTCTTTATGGAGACATCAAAGAAGATATTTATATGGAGCAGCCTCCAGGATTTGTAGAACCTGGAAAAGAAAAACGTGTATGTAAGCTGCAGAAAAGTATTTATGGACTAAAGCAGGCTGCAACTGTCTAGAATGTCAAATTAAACCAGTTGCTAGTCAATGAGGGATTTACCCAAGGAAAGTCTGACCCTTGCCTGTACTCGAGATTCAAAGACAACAGATGGACTTATATACCTACTTCCGTTGATGATCTGATAATTTATTATGAAAATAGAGAGGAGAGCCTTGAAATAATAAAGCACCTGAATAGTGAGATAGAAGTAAAAGCACTTGGGCCTGTTTCACACTACATTGGGATACACATAGAGAGAGAAGAGGACGGAATTGTACATATACTCCAAGTGTGCACCATAGTTTTGTATAAGGGCATTATAAAATAAGCAGTTTTATTTTCAATCCCCTTCCTAATGATCCCTAGAACTGAATTGACCTTTTTCGCAGCTGCCGCACATTGAGTCGATACTTTCAACGAGCTGTCCACCACGACCCCAAGATCCCTCTCCTGGTCAGTCACCGAAAGCTGAGATCCCATTGGCGTATATGTGAAGTTGGGGTTTTTTGTCCCAATGTGCATCACTCTACACTTGCCAACACTGAACTGCATTTGCCAGGATATAGCTCCATCTTTGGGAATCTTGAGTAGGAAAGTAAGCACACCTAGCATAGATGACTGGACTGCAGTAAAGAGACTAGGCAGGTACCTAAAAGGGACAATCCAGCTAAAATTAAAGGTGCCTGCTAGTAGTGGACCCAAATAAGTAGGTTATATGGATGCAGATTGGGTTGAGGATCAAACAAACCCAAAAGTCAACCAGTGCTTTTGTATTCTTTTATGGTGGTGGAGCAGTCAGTTGGTGTCGCTGCAAGCAATCAATAGTTGCTCTCTCATCTCCTGAGGCAGAATATGTATCTGCCACTCAAGCATGTCAAAAAGTGGTGTGGCTGCACAAGCTAATGTCGGATTTCAGCATAGACAAACCAAAACCCACTGAGATGTTTAAGAATAATCAAAGCTGCATCTAGATCTCACAAATGGAGAAAATTAATTTCAATTTTAAAATTTAAAATTTCTTAACACATTGAAACAAAATGTCATTGTTTGTGGGATGCACAAGAAAAAGGACTTGTAAAATTGATGTATTGTCCAAGTGAACAAATGATAGCAGATATGCTAACTAAGTCATTGCCAGGGATCATTTCAAAACCTTGAGTGAGAAGTTGGGACTTATAGACAATAGCACGAGCCAATGATAAGGAGTGTTGGAGCTAGGACCCTGGCAGCATCAGCTTTCTGCTGCAATGTCTCATAGTGACCACTGGGGGGTTTTAGGGTCATGTATAAAAGTACTGGACTCCTCCCCTCTTTGTTCTTCCAGCATTAGTCTCCATTTTGTCTCTCCAAAGATGGCTGTTTGTTTTGGTCTCTCTCTTCAGCCATGAGCTACAGCTAAAATTAAGCTACAAGCTTTTTCATATTTGTTTGTACCCCTTTTCTTTAAATAAATCCTTGTAGTTCTTCAGTACTAAAGAACTGTCTCAAGACCTCTTGCTTTGCTGCTTTCTCACCAAACTGGTTTTGCTCCGCTATTTGGGAACGGAACTGCCATTCTTCCCCTACAGATTTTTCATCACACAGATAGACCTTTATGCATGTACAACTGTAGATGCAAGGGCTTTATTCAGGCATCCAAATGAATGAGCACAGTTTGAGGAATGGAATTTGCTTCTCCAAATCTATACATGTTTAGTTCATGGATATTCAATATTTGAATAGGGCATTATGATTCCCCACCCCCCTCCCCTGGCCTAAGATGTATATTTAAGGATTATTTCACATGCATACCTTTTGCAGCCATCTGTTATTCCAAATATACTTCCAAACACCTGTCAAACCTTTTTTTGTGGCGGTGGGGGGGGGGATTTGCATTGTATATAGTAATGAAAGGTGTTGCCAGTGTTGCAACTGCAGTGCAGGAGCTCAGAAGCAGGAGCCAAAGAAGCCAGGAATCCTGAGTCAAGAAGCCAAAAGCTGAGTCAAAACTGTGGTTGCCAAAAGACAATCTCTGCCTGACCTATAAGCCTTTATAGTCCTTCCAGATCTCGGACAACCCATGGCTAGCCAATAAGACTTTACTAAAGTAAAGTGTGCCATTGAGTCGGTGTCAACTCCTGGTGATCACAGGGCCCTGTGGTTGTCTTTGGTGGAATACAGGAAGAGTTTACCATTGTTATCTCCCACATAGTATGAGTTGATGCCTTTCAGCATCTTCCTATATCTCTGCTGCCAGATATTCTGGGAAACATACCAGTGGGGATTCAGACCAGCAACCTCTGGCTTGCTAATCATTTCTCCACTGAGCCGTTAGCTAGCTAAGACTTTACTAGTCCTTGTGGTTCACTGCACAGGGTAGTATCACACATAATATCTAGCCATGGGAGCTTACCTAGCTTTTTTCTGAACTTATTAAAATCAGACATATTGAAATCCAAAGTACATGTTTGACTACTCTCACCTTTAGCATTCTATAAAGCAAGAATTGCATTATCCATGGCCACTTTCCCCCAAAGTTCTCAGTACTTCAACCTCATTGACAAACTCTTCCATATTGGCTAGAATCAAGTCAAGAATGGCTAATCCACTTTTTCTTTCTTCCTCTTCCTGAAAGAGGAAATTCACATTGAGGCCTGGAAGAAATTTGTTGGAGATGCAGGGCTCAGTGGAGCATTTAAGTGGATGGCTTAACAGAGTATTTAAATAGATAATTTAGCATTTAAATTGATGTATCTCTTCTTGAAAGTCAAATTAGACATTATGAGGGACACATCGCTATCAGTGACAGCAGAAGCTCTACTACTTCTCCCTGTGCCTCCCCTCCCCCCAAAATTCCCATAAAATAAAACACATTACATGATGTGAAGATATCACATTCAGGAGTTTCCCTGCTCCTACCTTCAGTAGCAGCCAATGAAAGAGAGAAAGGACAGAAAAAATCTGGGCCTGATTAAGCTGCATACTTTTAAATTAGCTGTTATTGAGTAGATGCATGTATTTTTCATAATGTCTAGTTTGGCCCTGAATCAACAGATACAACATTATACACATAGAGCTCTTGCACATATGACTAGTTGGCAAGCAATGATTTTTCCATTCACACAGTGGAGCTGAAATCTTGCATGCCTTTTCCAGTTTTACATGGCTTGCAAAAGTGCCAATCATGGGAGTCAGCTGCAGTAATGTCTGAACTGGCTCCAAGAATGAGTGCAATATTTTTCTTGATTCTCCTCCAAATCCTGGACATGGGGGAAGGAAAGAAGTGACTAGTGCAACTCAGAGGCTGTTCTCACATGCCGCCTAGTCAGGCTAGGAATGCCCAGCCTGGGTTAGGCTGAGTGTGAGAACTGCTGGATTGGGCATGATCCCAGCAGGACAGCACTGCCTAGCCTGGCTTTCTTGCCCAGCTTTTAGCCTGGGTTGTGTGACTCCTTGGGCTGCATTCAGACATGGTTGCCTAGAGCACCTGTCTCTGTGTAGGCACAGAGATGGTTGCCTAGAGCACCTGTTTCCTGAGGGAATCCCCCAATGCACCTTGCTTGGTGTGCGGATAGCCCAAGTCTGGGATGTGTCATCCCGGCCTCCAGAGCTCTACACTGCCTGGCACAACAGTGGATTGGGGACATAATCTGCATTCCCAGCAATGTTTAATGGATTGTCTGGGGGAAGCTAAGATTCACTCAGCCTCCCCCTGCCTGCCCACTCCCCTGCCTGTCCAGTCATATGAATGGCCCCTTAGTATCCTGCCCTCTGTTCCTATACTTCTCCTAGTCTCAAGGGCTCTCTGATTGCTGGTGTGGATAAAAGAAGACTTGGTACATCCAGGTTTATCTGTGCAAATGCAGTAGATTAGCTACAGTAATTATCAGCACAGCTGTTGAAGGTCTGTGGAACAAATTAAAGATGCAATTTTGATCTAGCATCTTTGACCAGTGAAAGTCATATTGTTTTAAGGCTTAAAGAAGACTCTTACGAGTAATGATAAAAGAATGGCTATTGAAAGCAAAGGGATGCTATTTAGCCACTCAAAACCTGTTTTTAAATAAATTTAAGCCAGTGGGTGTTTATTACTGATTTCAGCTAGTGGAAGGTCATTGAAGGATAAGTTGGATTGTCTTATGGTCTAGACAGAGAACCAACTGCTCAAGGCAACATTTAACTGTGTAAACTTTTAAGTTAATTTCCTTCATGAGGTTACTGCTGGTCTTAGCAACTATAAGTACCCATAAACTACTTTAATTTAGTGTATAATGGGATTTTGATCATGGCAGGCAGGGGGCTGCAGTAAATACTTTTGGGAAATAAAATTACAGTGAAAATCATGAAAGCCAGCTACATTTTCAAAAATGAGTATGGGCAGACATATTAATGTTTTTTCTAAATGCCATGATCAAATTTGTTCACAAGAATTGTTCCATATGCAAACTGATAGCTATTCCATTTTTCATGCTTATGTGGTATGCAATACATATTACTGTTCCCATAAGATGCATCATCCATCATCCATTCCATACAGTGCTTGCTTACTTGGAAGGCAGTATCTCTCAAATATTTGGTCTGAGAATAAAATCGATAATGAGTATTCATTCTCATTCCAGATGGTGGGGATTGGATGGAAGTGAGGAGGCAGATCAATAAAAAATTTTGGGCCCCGGAAGTAGAGTGGGCTTGCCAGCTGAGTGACAGTTTGTTCTTTGCTCTCTCACTCCCACCGCTCTGAAGAAGAAGGCGGGAAGGTGAAGACCAGGAGCCCATCTTAACTTTTTGTCCCAGAGCCCACTCCAACCTTACTATACTCTCAGCCTATGAAAGTGACAGGCATCTTTACTAAACTGGAATTCCGTCTTGACTAACTTGCAAGCCCTACTGAAATTAAATAGTCCTTTCGAGTAACTCCTGAGTAGTACTATTGAGAAACAGTCTGGATGTCAGCCAGTGTCGTTAACAGCAGTTCATATCATAGCAATTTGGCAGGCCTGCTGCAGGAAACCCTAGAATATAAGTTTTTTTCCAGGGCAATAACATACTTTCTTTGTTTCCAGTTCTTCTAGTTTCACTGGAGATAACCTATTTCATCTCTGGACTGCTCTTTGTTCTGGTTGTGGAAGAATGGGTTTGGGATTATGCTATAACTGTTACATTAATTCACATCACCATAACTTCAGCTGGTATGTATAGTTTAATGCATGTATTTTACAGCCAAAGAAGTGCAGATGTAGATAACCACCTTGAAATCATTTTTTTAAAACAGTAGTGAAGGCTTTTTCAGGACTACTTGGATTATTGTTTCTTTAAAAAAGCAGCCCAATATGAAGGAATTAAACAGGCAAAGCTTTCCTCACTACTTTATTTCTATTTTTGTAAAAGCTTCACCTAATAATTTTCTGCCTACCAGGCTGCTGCTGAAGATAGAAACAGTTTTAAAATGTCAACCAGAGACTATTTATGAGTTAGTAACATTGCCAGGTCACAACCAGAGGACCCTTCTATTTACTTTATTTCATTTCATTTCATTTCATTTCTATACCGCCTAATATAGAAATCTCTAGGTGGTGTACAGATTAAAGCTCAGATTCTAACCTTTTAACAACTAATCTGCTGTGAAATATGGGGTAACCACAGTTCCTACCCATCCAACTCTCATTATCACATCTTAACCATTACTCCAGCAAGCTATTGGGTTTGGTGGAGGGGGAGTAGTTGTGGTGCTCCAGCAGGTAGGAGGGAAAGTTGGAATTGGAGAGACAAAAGATGGAAAAAGGCATATTTACATCGTCCATCACTGCTGTGGGCTGTTAAGAAGACAGGAAAGTTGTCTGGACTGTTCTTTTGAAAGCCCTTCAGGCACTTGCCTTTTTTAAAAAAAAGTGAAGGCCTGTTCACATCCACATGCAAACATAATATGTAAGCATTTGATTTTTCCCTTTTAGCCTCAGTACATTCATTAGTTTAAAATATATTTCAGCCTCTGATGCAGAAAAGAGGCATTTGTAATGAGAATGAGCCTTCTGGCCTATGCTAGTCTCTGTCTTCATGGTCAACTGAGTGAAGTTGCTTTAAGCCTACTGTGCAACTCACAAGCTGAAACATAATGTTAAAGTGGTTTCTCAATCACAATAATAGTACAGGAGGAATTTTGCTTATCCTGTCCAATATATTTCAGTGTCCTTACTTGCAACTTCCTTTTCCTCTTTCCTGAAAATGAACTTCATCAGCAGTTCTCTCCAGGAACAGCTGCTAATCCACCAGCATTTGTTCCTGCAGCGTATGGAAAGTTACGTAATTGTTTCCCTGCTTACTGAAATGTTTCATTCTCACAATATATTTGACTCTTCGCGCACACCCCTGATTGCTGTATGCATTGTGGACAATAATCCTAGATCAGATGATCCCAACAGTTGACTTAGTAATAAGCCTTTTTCAAGACAAGAAGATGCTGGAGTGCAGACAGGACCAACAGAAAGATGGATGAGCTATCAATGTTTATTGTTGCTGTAGCCCAGATTTGGACAAATTAAAAACGGGAAGATCACAGCCACTTAAGACCACAGTGTTGTTGTAGAAAGGATCCTCCATGATGCAAACAAAGTTTTTCTCAGAAAATCACACACACACACACACACACACACACACACACACACCAGAAAAAGGAACATGGCTATTCATTTAGCACTTTGAAGAGAATAAGAGAGCATTATCCCATTTCCTGAGCAATGAATGAATGAATTTAAACAGATGTAAGCAGTTAAAAAGAATAAAAATTCAGTGCAGTTATTTTGCTGTTAGTGCGGTAACCATGATTTCATTTTGCCATGATGTACAGTTGCTCACCAACACTTACCAATCTGCTTATCTTATCAAGAATCTGATGAGAGCACGAGAAAGTTACCTTCAGTAAAGTCAAAGCTCTTCTAAGGCATTTGTGGTTCATTGAGTCAACGAGTTCATCCATTTCTATGATACTTGAGTGTGGCATGGCCAACATCATGCCTGCTCAGCCTTTATTTCCCATATCTTGTGTCTGTATAGGGCAGAGGTTCTGCTTTAGTGAATTTTGTGAGGCTACTCCCAAGTCAGCAGTTTCATGGACTACTGTCCATGGAATGGTGCATGCATTTTGTAGGTTCTATTGCATTGCCCTTAAACTTTATAGAAGAGTTGATTAGATAATCCCAATCCTTTATTCATGGTTGAGAGGACAATAGGTCACACAAACTGCTTGCAGGATTGGAGAAAAGCTCATCCAAAAGCTCTAGATTCTCATACTTCCTGAGGAATATGAACAGAATGGCTTACAGGATGTATTCTGTTTATTTCCACTTGCAGGTTTATATCCTTTTGAATGCTATCAAATAGCCTTTTCATCCAATAAAAACAATATAGAGAGAATCTTAAAACCCGTATCAAGAGTTAAAATTCTGTAAATCTATACATGTACATTTGTAAACAAAGGAAATTTATGAAGACTATGTAAGTCTTCAGCACCCTCGCATCCCAAGAAAATAACCACCTGGAGTTTCTTAGTGCTCTTGAGTAAGGAACATGCAATACTATAATAAAGTTTCTTTCTTCAAAAGATTTAGAATCTTAAGGCAATGGCTGTGATACTGTATTTCCTTTATACAAACCTGCTCATCAATTGGGGATGGGAATAGGGATGGATATACATGTGGAAGACTGCTAGCTAAATCGGCATCCTTGCTAGATTAGGGCATTACTTTCTTTTTCCAGGATCATATTATTTTATTTCTAATTTTATTTGTACAAGATGGTAACTTGATTATATTACATGATATTATGATTATAAAACAATGCAAATGCACATACATTGCCTTGTAACTCATTGTCCTAATACTTTACTAACATTTACCAACTACTTGTATGTAGACTATCTGCAGTTCATTTTTAATGTATGTAATATTAGTTTTTCCCCATGCTGGCATTAATCCTAAAATGTAACTTTTCATTTTACAGTTATGTCTGAATTCCCGCTGATGTTGCATTGGTGGGCAGCTTTAGGTACAGTTTAAATATTTATGAACTTATTATCCAAAACAGCATGGCAGTAATTCTGGTAGTAGTTAAATGGCACTCTATCACAAATGCATTGTTTGAAAAACAAAAAGTATTGAAGCAAGACAAATTGTAAAAATGCCCGTGTTACCTCTACTCTTTAGCATGGTTGTTCATTCATAAGTCACAATGAAACCATGAATCCAACAGCCTAGCCTGATGTATATTAACTCAGAAGTTAGTTAATTTCAGTGCAGCTTCTTAGGCTGCAATTTTAAGAACACTTTCTAGGGCCAAACTGCACAGTGCATTAAGTATACCATTAGAGCTGCTTGTAGGTTTATTTTTTCTAAATAGGGACCACAAGTGACCTAACAAGACTAGTGTAAGGAGAGCTGGATGTTAACTCTTTGCCCCTGCCATGGTCCCAGTCCAGATTGGGCCTCTCTGAGAATACTATTTGCTCAAGAAGGAAAGCCCTCATTGGCACCTTCTCTCCAGGAGCAAATAGCAGGGCGGGGCGGGGAGAGGGACTTGAATTGGATTGGGGCCATTACAGGGGCAAAGGTTCATTCGCACCATGGTCCAAATCTAATTCAAGTTCCCTGTCTCTTATTTAGAAAAAGGGGCGGGGAGGGGGGCAGTTTATAAGCTCTTCAACATGCTTAAACTAATGTGCAGTTTGGCCCCACGGGAACAATCTTTGGGCAGCTTCACACATCAGAGTGAACTAGCAGTTTGGCCAAGCCACTGGAGCTCCATGATATGCGAACCCATCAGTGTCGGCATATTCTACCCTGCTTGTAGTATGGTACCTGACGTTTGTACCTAAGATATGAAGTGAGGGACACATGTCATAGGTTCTGTACTGCATGTAGGGGTGAATATGTCAACACTGGTGAGTTTTCACATCATGTCTAAAGTCGGAATATCCTTCCTGACACTGGAAATTGGGCTTGTGAGCGTTTGCAGGGCTCTGGGAGCTCAGCTGACCTGCTAATTCACTGTGACATGGGAAGCCACTCTATAAGAAAGTTTTATTGCATAAGAGCAGTATCACAGAACTTTGTACAGATACCTTTTATTTTAACAGGGCGTGCACAAAAGAGTTTCCTATAGATTATGCACTTAGACCTTGATCTGCAATTTAGATCAAGGTAAGATTCATATGTTAATGGGACTGGAGTGCACTTTAGGCCACAATCCCATGCACACTTATGTGGAAGTAAGTTTCTCTAAAATCTTGTTTCCAAGTAAAGGTATTTAGAATTTTGAATTAGATGTAACTGCTGTTGCTCTTTTGCTGCCATAAGTTTTATTTGTTTTGGGTCATGTTCTTTTAGAAACATTTAACTGAGAAGAACCTTAGGACTAGCATTTGACAATGTGCATATCTGGCAGACAGTAGAGAGGAAGGCCATTATGCTTCCCACCCAAGGGCAGTTCTATTTAAATTAAATCCTTCCTAGCCACTGCTAATGCTAATATAGATTTTTTTCCCCTTTACAGGTTCTGGCCTAATTTCAATGATTTGTGGTGGACAGTGTTTGGCATACTACCTGTTTAAAGACAACTTTATTTACCCAGTTCTGGATGATTTCTAAAATACATATTTCTGTGTTTCCAGTCCTTTATCTCTTCTTTACTGAGTTCTATATTGCCTTTTGAAAAATATACATATGTTTGTGGGTTACGTTCAACATCCAATTTTCATTAGGTTAAAATTATAGATGATGTCAAGGATATAATCCAGTTTTCTACTTATTATATCTTTTTGGAAGAGTGGGTGGGGTTGAAATTAGTGTTTACAAACCTATGTTAAATGGTTAGCTACTTAAGGGTGCATTCTTCAATTCAGGTCTCATTCTAAAACAACAGAAGTATCACATTAGCCCTACAAAGCTTTGCAACAAGCACAAACTGATTATTTTTAGATGTATCTTAATAAGAAATCATATTTTACATTCTATAATCTATAGACTTTTATGATGTGAAAGAAAGGCTTAATAAACTGCCAATAATGTCTTGCAAATTTATGGTGGTACAGCAAGACCTTACCGGGGCAGGGAGATAGGGCATGGTTAGCCAAAATATCACACATTTGATTTAAATAGAATAGATGTATTCACTTTCTTAATTTGCCCATTGAAATGAATTGTGAAATGAATTACATGTACTCGGCATTGCCTAGATCATACCCATAAGATTCTAAGGGTTCACCATGCATGAGAAAATGTCAATAGCATAACACTGAAAATGCATTGCAAAGCATTATTTGAGACATATTATCTGAACGGCCAAAACAAAGGATTAATCACTGGGTGGTACCATAATCACTTTAATATATGAATGACCTGACCTATGAAGTATAAGTTACTTATGAAATCACTAATTCTTTTTGTTCCTCTCAGATGCACTGATACGATATCACCAGCCCCAGGATCTTACCTAAATGAATGTATTTGCTATAATGCCTTTATAATACTTCTGTTTTTTACATGTTTGATGGGCTTTAATTCCACCAAGCCAAATTCATCCTTCGGTATACCTGTAATATATATAAAGTGATATTGACATTGGCCCACATGTTGCACAGCATTACCAAGGTGGTGCCAATCCGCCTGCACTGCTGTTATCTAATGAAGTTCTGGAGGTCTTGCATTTTGCACAAGAGTACAAGACCCCTGGCACTTTGTTATATGCCTGCAACAACACAGGCAGATTGGCATTACTCTCATAAGTCTGTGAAACATTTGAGCCATCTATCTATCTATCTATATAATTCTCTAAGGCATATCTGTGACTAATAATCCCATGTGTGGCAGCTCTTGCGAGAGTTTGTGAGCAGAAGCACCTGATTGGGCAGTGGGGATTCCATATGCAGATAGTGAAGAGGAGCCTGTGATGGTTAAGGTCAGTTGGAATGCAACTGTTACTAGTCAGAAGATGTTCTTGATTGTAGAGGAGAGGAATCTATCTATCTATCTAAAAGGATAGTGGGCAGGGGTCTGTGAAGAGAGGGGTCGTGAAGGAGGAAAGAGCCCCTCAGAAGAAGGAGGCTGCCATTGTGTGAATTAGATGAGGAAACAATATGAACAAGATCTGTTAACTCAGGAAGGGAGAGAGAGAGAAAGGAAAAAAAGAAGGGAGGGGAAGAAAGACAGAGGGGAAGATCAAGTGGAGAAGAGAGGAAAAGAGAAAGAAGGAAGGGCGAAGGATGGGCCTGAGCCTGTCAGAAGCCTGAGGGGAACGAGATACCATGGCGGTGCCTATTGGCAGAAAGGAAGGGCCCAATCAACCACTGCTGCTGTTTGGAGCTACCAAGGCCATTGGTGGAGGGAGGCAGGCAGGCAAGGGACAGGCCTGGGCCTGTCAGCAGCCTGAGGGGAACAAGCGGACATGGCAGTGGCGGCAGTGAGGAAGGGCCCAGTCAACCGCTGCTGTGTGGAGGAGCAAGGCTTGGGTGAGGGTGGGGAGGTCTCTGGGGATAGGGGGCTGCAGCTTGGATGATAGGTGCCAGCAACTCTGCAGCCGTGACCAAGAGGGGTGAGGGGGATGGAGTAAAGGGATGGAGGAGTGACCAAGAGGGGTTAGGGGGATGGAAGCAACTGGATGGAGGAGGAGCAGAAGTGTAGCTCAGGTGAGGGTGGAGAGATCTTTAAGGAGAGGGGGGCTGTGGCAGAGGGTGAGAGGAGCAATCAAGTACTAGCACACAGATGCTCTGCGTGAGTTAAGCTAGTTGTCTTTAATGGAAGATGTGTCCACCTATGTACATAGTTAGGTAGGCCATTGTGAATTATTAGTTCCTCAACATTTTTGTGCTATAATATTGGATAGTACTGACCACCTATGGGCTCTTCTGGATTATGCTATTAGATTATGCTATTAGTTAAGGATCTTCCTTAACTTTGTCCATAATAATGATAATTTAACACAGCTGAACCACTTCAGAGTCAGTTGTCTGAAAACTGAAGTTCAGGCCCCTACTGTTTCAAATAGAGATTTCATGCAACTTTTAAAAATGATTGATTTCTGAATTATTGGTTCTCAAGTTTCCGTAGGTAGAATCATGTGCCATAATGGATTGCTATCCAGTTATTGTGAATTATGATGATTCTGCCTTGAAGCTATGCCTGTTCAGAATCGGAGATTTGACAACAGAATGTTGATGTTACTTAATGGTCAGTATATTTTTCTTTGAGATTATCTAGATATCAATCAAGATGCATTGGGGAAGTCATAAAACCTTGAAAGAGATGGTCTTCCCAGGAAAGGGGAGGAGTAATTTAAAGTATATGTGAGGAAATAGCAGTTGGATGTTTAGAACATGTAGAAGCTGAAAGAAAAAGAAAGAAGGAAAGAAAACTAAGGTGTGCACATTATATTTCCTTCCACATAATGTTCTACTTTTATGTTTATAAATAAACCAAATATTACCAAAGAGCCATAAACCTTCAGACTTCACAACCAAAAGAAACCCATACTGAGCAATGCTCCCCTGGAACTTTTCACTACTCAGGAAAGTAGGAAATGCATAACTGTATATTGGTGCCACAGTAAATAATATTATTTATTTATTATTTTATTTATCATGTTTTTTACTGCCTGATATGTACATCTCTAGGCAGTGTACAAAATTTAAAATATTTAAAAATCAACACAGATTAAAATACATGAGCAGAATAAAAACAATAGCATAAAAGTTATTAAAACAAATTAAAATTATTATATTTAAATGCTTGTGAGAACAGGAGAGTCTTGAGGGTCTTCCAGAGGTTCTGCAGATCTTGCATTCAGCCTGGGTGGTAAAGTTAACAAATAGACTTTTCAGGATGTATTCCCCAGGTTTACTGTTCCGATCAATATTGATGGGCAGCATGGTTGGAGGTCCCTTTTCCCTATGGGTGCCAGAAACAGATGGGAATATTGATTTTATGTATCTGTTACCCACTGGAGAGGTACCGCTCCATGATTTCAGTAAATATTTGATACTGATTTCAAAGAAGCCAGAATCCTGCTGGCTGGCCATGTCTGCAGCATACAAAGAGGCAGCTCCGAGCCGCTTGAGTGGTGGCAGGTACTTTGCTGGTGAGATGTCACCAGTTAGTGATGTAAATGGGGGGGGGGGTAATCAGGAGAGGAAATGAAGTGTCTGCAGAGCCTCTCCTTCTGCTCCTGAGAGGTAGCTGCTGCTGCTCTTCTATACAGTGGCGGGGGGGGGGGGAACACCACCCCAGGAGATGCTTGTCCCCTGGTCATCCTTCAGTGAGGACTTCCCCCCCCTCCAGTTGCAGAGAGCATTTTTGGGGTCTTACATTGAGAAATCCATGAAGTATAGAGAAATTTCAGGAGAACATGACTATTTATCCCTGAAAGCAGAAGGGGAAGGGATTCACTTGTTTAGTAAGCAAGGACCCAGACCCTAGAATACTGAAGAGTACTCAGTAGAATCCGTTGACATTTATATATGTCCGCAGCAGAGTGGTGCCTAGAATAAATGAATAGTATCACCCTGCTTCCATTAAATGCTAATGGGCATTGGAGCTATGGTGAATACACACAATCACTCTCTCTCACACACTAGCACCTACCTCCTGTTTTCTGTAATAATGTCCATATTTCCAAGTCTGCATGGGCACACAAAGGGAGGGGAAGGTAATGGATTTTGTAGAACCTAAAATTTTTCATCTGGAACACTCTTCAATGGCCTTCCGCTCTAGGAACTGCATAGGATCCACTATTTATTTCATTCATATAGCACCCATCCAAAAATGGCACAGTGGGGTTCACAATCCATAAACTATAACTGATGGATACTACCTTTTGTAGGAGGTTTTGCGGGGGTTGTTTGTTTCAGAACTTAATACTGGCATGAACAAAAGAGAAGTGGTATACCAACATATAACACTGCACTGGCTATAAACTATTTGTGACACAGATTGAAAGTGTATCCAGTAGATCTTGATGGCACAGAGCTTTAGTGGATTAGGACTCAAGTTAATCCATAAGTGAAGCAGGTATCTATTTTTAACAAAGTGCCTTATATTTTAAGGATGTTGGTCCAACCACAGCTCCAGTATGTTGCTCCATGAAGTCACATTATTTAATATTTTGTTTTAGTTCTTTCAACCTCTTGTACCAATTCCCAGTTTTTTGACATGGCAAATCCTAATAATTTGCTGATGATACAGCCAATTATGTTCAGCCACAAAGTTATTGGCAAAGTGCAAAGACACTATATTGATAAAGGATTTAAAGTTTTCCACTGTTTTTAACTATCTTGCATTCCAAGCCTAAACAATAATAAAGTCAATTTTCTCTTTTTCAGACTGACTTATACCCATGCCTTGTATTCATTTTGCATCACAGGGGAAAAAAAACAACAAATATAAAATGTAATATAGTTATGTCAGGGTACATGTTAGTAGAATATTTGTATTGAATGTATGCATGCATGCATTGCTTAAAGTTAATTTCTGTCACTACACTGATTAAGTGCTGGGCTCTGTGTATTATACTGATTTGCAGAAATATGTATGAAATTTAGTACAGGGCAGAAAACTAAGCAAACTGCAACTTTCAGCATTGTGCATTAAAGAGGCAACACAAGTTCTCATTCATATTACTGAAGAGAATGTGTGTCAAACCATTACTTCCCTGGTTTGAATCTCATCTTTGTCATGAGCTCACTAGGTGGCCTTAGGAAAACCACTCAGTATCATCGGCAATCTGGGGTTAATAATACTTGCCATCAAGGACATAATTAGGGAGTGGCCCATGGGGCTTCCAGCGAATGGCTCAAAGCCCTGAATCCCATCAGCCACATCCTTCTTGAATGTGGGCTGGCCTCTGCTGCTGCTTGTGCAGCAGCAACAATTACATCTCATTTATCTCTCTTCATTAAAAGATGCTGTGTTGGGGACAAAAACAGAGGTTTTAGCCCCAATATAGCACTTGTCTGCTCCAGTTTTTCTTTGGAGTCAGATATAATTTTTATTTATTTATTTATTTATTTATTTAGCGGGGGATGATTGAGTTTAATTGTCAAAAGTGGGGCTGTGGACCTGTGCCCTGAGTCCTTTATTTATTTATTACATTTCTATACCATTGCATCCAGAGGCTCTCTGGGCAATGCACAGCAGAACAAAAACTAGCAAACAATCATTTAAAACAATCAGCTTAAAACCATTAAAAACCATTAAAAACATAAACATTTAAGAGCATTTTAAAAACCCTGGAAGGCCAGACCAAACAAATAGGTTTTAATGGCTCTCTTGAAGGCCAACAATCCTCCCAAACCATGAATTTCTGCGAGGTGTGCATTCCACAGCCCAGAAGCAGCTACAGAGAATGACCTGCTCCAAGTCACCACCAGACATACCTGAGGCAACTGGAGACGGACCTCTCCAGATGGCCTTAATGTGCGGTGGGGATCATACAGAAGAAGGTGCTTTCTAAAGTAACCCAGACCTAAGCCGTTCAGGGCTTTAAAGGTAATAACCAGCACTTTGTATTTTCCCAGAAACATATTGGCAGCCAGTGCAACTGTTTTACAGGCATAAATATGGTCTCTCCAGGCTACCTCAGAGACCAATCTGGCTGTTGCATTTTGGACTAACTGAAGTTTCAGAACTACGTACAAAGGCAGCCCCACATAGATTGCATTGCAATAGTCAAGCATGGAGGTTACCAGCTGATGCACCACTCTTTTGAAATCGTTCTCACCAAGGAATGGATGCAGCTGTCAAATCAGCCAAAGCTGATAGAAAGCACTCCTAGCCATAGCCCATCTGAGATACCAGGGTGTGGCCTGGATCCTACTCTCAAGCTGTGTACCTGTTCTTTCTGGGGGAATGTAACACCATCTAGCACAGGAAGCTCAAACTCATCACTCAAATTACGATCTCCTACAATGAGCACCTCCATTTTGCTTGGATTCAGCTTTATTTTGTTATCCCTCATCCAGCCCATTACTGTCTGTAGGCAGGCATTTAGGGAATGAGTGCTATTTCCTGATTTATTATCATGAGGACAAGGAGAAATAGATTTGCCTGTCATCAGCATATGGATAGCACTCTGTACCAAATCTCCTGATGACCTCACCCAGTGGTTTCATGTAGCTATTAAAAAGCATTGGTGACAGAATGGAGAGCCCTGAAGGACTCCACATAATAGCTACCATTTTGAAGAACAACAGTCACTAAGCTCTACCATCTGGAATCTACCTGAGAGATAGGAGCGGAACCACAGCAAAGCAGTGCCTCCTATCCCAAACTTCCTCAGGTGATCCAGAAGGATACCATGGTCGATGGTATCAAACACCACCAAAGAATCCAAAAGAACCAACAGTCACACTCCATCGATTCCCTGGGAAAGGTCATCCATCACTACCTAGTAAAGCTCCTGCTTGCCATACAGGATTGTAGCCACTTAATTCATATGAGGCACTTGAAAGACTTGAAAGACTAAGTGTTAGTAGTAGTAGTAAATCATGTGCATGCAACCTTATTAAATATCAGAAATGAGTGACTGAGCAGGACTTTAGGTTATTGCACCACTCCATGAGCTTTATTAATAGGTGTTACTTCTTGAGGTATGCTCCAGATCTTTATATATTCCCAGTTACAAACTCTTTCCCTTCTTTTATTCCCAAGTTGCCACTGTACATTAAAAATCTGTACCTTAGGAGTTAGAAGAATATACAAATGATAACAAATAAATATTATCAAGTGCTTAGTTTGCATTTTTAAAAATTATTTTGGAATTTTGCTGCTTATATTCATATTTGGTTGTACATCATCTAAATTGTAAGGCCAGTCTATTATGTATATAGCTATATGGTAGGTGAGTGGCATCAACAAGGGAATATTCAGAAGTTCAGATAAATTACAATAAAGCTTACAAATGGATAAAGGCACATAGAATTACATGGACATAAAGGGAACAAATAAAGACGGTCAAATCATCCAGGTTTGGTGAAGATTACAGGTATATCTGTAATTCAAATATATAACAGAAAGCTAGAGTTGTGTCTTATGCATCTCTAGGGGATACCTATTAGGAGATGTATCATTGTGAATCATCTCTCCCTGAAAAAAGATAAATCAAGCCTTGAAAACTGAAAGTCTAAAAGAGATGATGTAATAAAGACATTAAATGCATGTATAACCCATCCACCCCAATATGTTAAATAAATGTTGAATAAATAAACAAACAAAACAAAATAGGAACACAAAACAGACATGGAGTTCTGCCACAACCTGGATACCACTTGCCAAAAAGGCTCTGTCCCAGGTAGCCATCAGCTGTTTGCCAGAGATGGCAGAGGCACCTGAAGGAGGAAGAAAGATCAATAGGTTCATACAGGAGAACAATTTGTAAAGTGTCCTGAGCTCAAACCATTCATGCCTTTGGGGGGGGGGGGGAGAGAGAAATAACACTTTAGATTGAGGCTAGAAGCCAATGGGGATTTTTTTTAAAAAAAAAATCATATATTATCTTCAGCCCATCCCAGTCCACAGTCTAGCAGCTACATTCAGGACCAATTATAATTTCTGAAAACTCTTCAGAGGAAACTCCATGTATAACCTTGATGTCACTAAGGCATTAATTACTCCAGGCAGGTAATTTCCATCCTGCAAAGGGTGCAGCCGGCATTACAGCTGTTAAAATTACCTTTTGACCACCCTGCAACTTGGTCATTCAGGAACAGCACTGAATTCAAAAGCACATCCAAATTTTAAATTCAAGGCTTCAGGGAGAATACAAACCCTATCCAAAATGGATTGCACACCTTCTCCAGCTGGCAATATTCCCATGCAACAGAACATTCACCTTGGATGGATTAAGCTTCAGTTTGTTCACTCATATTCAGTGTATCACTGACATGACCTTCCCTGGCCTATTCAGAACTTCACTCTTCTTTTAGGATCAGATGGAGAGGTGAGATAAAATTGAGTAACATCAGCATAATGATAACACTACATCCCAGAACTCCAAACAAGCTCCCCTAGTGATTTCATGATATAGGTGTTAAATAATATGGGAGATAAGATGATTCCTGCAACATCCTGTAATCCAATTATATACATTATTAATTACAATCCAATATGCATTGAATGACACCACAAAATTAAAATTTTATTAATCAGTATCAACACTTAAAAGATCAATCTTGATATTTTGGAGCTTTCAAAATATGATGTAATTAGACCATTTATGTCTTAGATTTAAGGGCCTATACAATTACCCATCTGTTCAGGTAATGATGATGACTAAAGCTTTAATCTCTCCTTTTTGTTAGCTAATCACAGCTCCAGACAGTGTACATACTGTCTCTGCATTGTATCCTTTCATTAGGTATCAAAGGATAAAGCCCTTAGTAAAAGCTGCAGAAGTGTGATAGTGCATGTAGTGCCTTTGGTTTTTTAATCAACTTTACAGATTTTAAATTCTAGAGCCTTCCTTCAAAGGGATGTTGAGCTGATTTGAGCTGATGAATATATTATTAAGTTTAGGGAGAGATTGTGCCACATCCGATCTCCCACCCAGAATTCACACGCCTGTGAAAATGTGAATGTCTCTTCATATATACATTATAAATATACATATATGTATATATACACATTATGCAATTTGTCCTTCTGTGATTTTGATGGGCTCATAAAGGTAAAATGTGCCATCAAGTGGATTTCAACTCCTGGTGCCCACATTCTTTTGGTAGAATACAGGAGGGGTTTACCATTGCCTCCTCCGGCGAAGTGTGAGATGATGCCTTTCAGGATAAGAACCTACAAATTATGAAGATAATCTTCAATTCATGATATGCTGATATGATGCCAGAAAAATTTCACCAATTGCATTTCTGCCTATCAGGAAACTGTTAAAAGCACAGGAGCGTTTACAGGGAAAAGCTGGTAAATCTAGTGGGTGCATGTTGGAAATAAACTGGATCTATATTCAGACTCTTCAAAAACTCTTGTGTGAATGCACACTGGATCTATAATGTTGGTGTTTTTACACACAGAAAGCACTCCCATGTGAAAATGGATGAAACACGTTCCATAAATGAAAAACACTGAGCACCACATGTCAATCACCACATGTGATGAGCATTCTCATGTAAAAAGAATGAAACCCATCATATGTAGGTATCATGCCTTTTCTTTTTTCTTTTTAAATGTAGGAGCAGCTCTGGAAATACACATGCCCTTGCATCTTCCACACTGGGGTGGTTTGGTGGCATGCAAGTTATCAGGACAGGTTCTGCTCATGCTGAGGTTAGCTAGCCCCTTACATGTGAGCAGATAGAAATATAGAAACCATGTGCACAGAACGAAGTGTAACTTCCACAAGCAGTACAGCAGAATGGACTGGTCTCGAGTTCACAGTTAAAATGCAATTTCAAAGCAGGTCTCCTAAGTTTAAATCCAAAATGTTTCCAGTAGGAGTACACTGATTCTCAAATATTCATTGTTTTGCGGGATATCCATTGTAAACAACAACAGTTTCTATACCCACAGCTCTTCTAGTTGCAGGACAGGCAAAATGTTCACCCAGAAAATCACCGTTTCTATAGTGTGAGGGGAGGGGGAGAGAGAGAGAGAAACTGCATTTCATGAATGTCTGCCTGTGAATTTTTACAAATATGTCCACACGGGGGAGGGGGGGAAATCAATGTAGCAATCCTACTAAATGGAATGCTTTGCAGGCTGCAGCAGGTCACTCGAATCACTCCTCTGGAGTGATGATTAGACGACAGCTGGCGTTCTGCAATCCTTCCCATTGCTGCACAGCGCGTGCTTAAGTCAGACAGAGGGACTCCATGTAGCAGCAGCAGGAGCCACACTCGGGAGGGAGCCCAGCAGTGCCAGGGTCCTGCCTGGTGCCTACAGCTGTGCGCCTGCCTGCTCGCCCATCTCTGCCCTTGGCATACGGTTAGCAGCGGTAGCTACAGAGTAGGGGACAAGGGCTCTTCGGCGCTAATCATGCTGGACAGCTGAAAACCTCCGAGCCAAAGCCACCTCCTGGCTCTTCGTGAGTCTTGCTTTTCCTTCTGCGGGGCACAAAGCTAGGAGGCGGCAGCAAGGGAAGAGCGGCGCCGGGTGCCTGGAGCCCCCCCTGGAAAGCCTAGCCAGCCAGACCCCTTCCTCTTGCCTTGGCTCCGGGACTCTCTGCAGCCACCTCAGGCTGAGAACGAAGGTGGACCCAGCCAAGATGGTTACCATGGTGACCAAGCTGGTGCACTACTTGCACCTCAGGTAAGACGGCACATTTGCTTCTAGGCGCAGCAGAACGCGCGACTCCGCAGCCCGTCAGCGGCCCCGCGCGCCCTCCTAGGCGGAGAGAGTCTCCTCCACAGCGCCTTCGACATGCTATTCTCAAGCATCTTCCTCTCATTTCCCCGGCGGCCCCACCACTCCTCCAGATCTAAAAGGAATATTTCTCTCATGCACTCCACGTTCATGCACGTTCACTCAGTCGCATCTTCTCTGGCACACAATATTGCCACAGCTACACACTCTCTCTCTCACACACACGTCTCTCCCCACTTAACTCTCACCCCCTTTTTTTTCTCCACAGATGCTCACACAAGTCCGGAGTGTGCGCGCTCCCCCACCCCCACCCCCGTGTCACACGCACCCGTGATCTAATGCCTGCTTTATTTTGAAGTCAGTCCCACTGTGTTTAATGAAGCTCACAGCCAAGTTAGCGTGCAGAGCAGGTGGCAGCCACAGACTTGCAACTCATTCCGCACACACGCGTCTCTCTCTTTCCAGCACGCATACGTTGTGTCAGTCAGGCATACCTCCCAACATGTAATTGCAGCCTGTGCGTTCTATTCCTCCGGACCCAAGCAGACATATGAAGATGTGCATGTGATCGTGATCTTTCTTAAACGTTTTAAAACAGTACAGTAACTGCAGGAATAGAAAATACGGCACCGGGGAACGGAGGAATAAAGCCCCTCACCCACCGGGTGATTTTAATCATTTCCCTGATTAAAATTTCCCTCATCTTCCATTTGCCCCATGGGAGCAAGTATACAGATACCATATCATTTGTTCTTAGGGACCATGGGTAGATCCTTGAGAAGCTTCGGTTGTGATGTGTTTTTAAATGCATTGTTTGCTAGCTGACATCTTTTGGGGACACATTGATGCTCTTCAGTGTCAAATTTAGACTGCTTCTGTTTTGTACAGTATAGATAAATTATACTGCATTTACCTGAATCCAAGACTCTGTTTTCCCCAAGTTATTTGACCTTAGAAATTAAGGGTCATCTTAAATTCAGAGTCCTATTCCTTTGGAGTAAATATAGTTATAATCTATATTTAACCTCTATTTTTAAAGGGGCTAATCTTACATTCAGAGTTGTGAATGGGGCCATCCAAGATATTGTGGTGTTTGAGGTGAGGCACCTGATGCTGCCTTGCCCCACATCCTTGACTCCCAGCTCCCTTTCAGAACTGACCCTTGCAAGTTTTGTAAGTTGAACAGAGATGAGAGAAGGCTCTTGGCACAATCCTCTTTTATTTGTAGCAGTATTAGGCTAAATGTAATTTCCACTGCTAAATTTCAAAATCATCACAAGAAGTTTAAAATGAAAACTGTGGTTGACATCCAGACTAAATTACTCAGAAGTATTGCTCAGAACTTACTCTAAAGAACTATTTCCATTGAGTAATTTAGTCAGATGTTAGTTAGTATTCCTTACAAAAAACTAGTACTGAAACAGTATTAGCTATTTTCTCTCTCTTATTGGGGACATATATTACATGACAAGTACAGTTAGTAATAAAAAGTAGTATTTATTGGTGCTATAAATTACTACTGTTACTTTTGGAAATCAAATTGCTTCATTGCTAATTAATGCTAGTTCTGTAAAAGTGAGGTGTAAGAATTAATATAATTCTTCTAGGCAATCGTAAGACTAGTTGACTAGTCATGGTGCCAAACCCATTCCTGGAACTGGAAAGGTGACTTAAGAACATCCATAGCCCTGTATGTAGCGGTGTGCACAGAATCAATTCTAGTGATTCAGTTTGAATCCAAACCAGACTGCTAGTCTGTGAGCCTGTTTGAGTTGAACCAGCCCCTGGTTTGGTTCAAGGGTTGAACCAGTTTGGAACTCGTTCATTCGTTTTGCGGGGTATGCTTGTAAAGGGGAATCCAGTGAGGATTCCCCTTTACAAGCAAAGGGGGGAACCCTGCCTTTAAAATATTTCTAATGGCGGCCAGGGGTGGCGGGAGGGCACCTTACCACTGGCAGCAGCTCCTCTAAACTCAAGACCAGGTCCAGCACTCCAGCATACCTGCACGGCTTGGTGTGCGCATCTGTGCGCATCTGTGGAGGCCATAACTGGGCTATGCTGCAGTGCCGGACCCAGTCCATAGTTTAGAGGAGCTGGCGGTGGTAAGGTGCCATCTCGCTGCCACTCCAGCCACCATTAGAAGTATTTTAAAGGCAGGGTCCCCCCCGTCCCTTTGCTTTTAGCCCCTGGTGGCGCAGTGGTAAAACTGCCGCCCTGTAACCAGAAGGTTACAAGTTCGATCCTGACCAGGGGCTCAAGGTTGACTCAGCCTTCCATCCTTCCGAGGTCGGTAAAATGAGTACCCAGAATGTTGGGGGCAATATGCTAAATCATTGTAAACCGCTTAGAGAGCTCCGGCTATAAAGCGGTATATAAATGTAAGTGCTATTGCTAGTGCTATTGTAAAGGGAAATCCTCACTGGATTCCCCTTTACAAGTATACTCCTCTAACCAGTTCCATCAGAACTGGGGTTGGTTTGGTTCGAACTTGGACTGGCATTCCCTTTTCAGGGGCTGGTTAGAGTTCAAACTGCTCCAGTTCTGTTTGAACCAGGTTAGAATAGAACAGGTTCTGCACCTGTAAGTAAAACGGAGATAAGAGCCACCAATTAATATTAGACAAAGAAATACGCTTCTTTCTGTTCACATTCTCACAGAATGATATTTGCTACCTTAAGTACCCAGTTTTATGTGTATGAGTGGCTTTATTAGCCACCCTACTGTCTCTGTATTGTAAGTTTATTATTAACAAGCTATTTAAAACAACAACAACAAAATACCAAAGTGTGTGTTTTAGAATAAGTGCTGTTTCTTGTTCTGCAGAATCATTACACATTTCTCCCCCTGCCCCACCCTTAGCATAGTTTTAAGGGGTTTTGCCCTTGAAACCAAAAAAATCCAATATCTCGTTTTATTGTTCACAAATTAGGTTAACTTGTTAAATGGTTGAAAAGTTATGGTTATTTTATGTTATCAGAGACAAAACCTACAAATATCTCAGCACTTGTGTGTGAAGAAAAGGCTAAGCGAAGTCAAAAATACAAAAAAGTAAATTATTCTTCAAATTATTATTTCAAAGCAAAATTATTTATTCTTCAAAGCAGTAGGCTAGGACAATAAGAAAATGCTTCTGCAAGTTGCGTCTGCATCTCACTGAAGTAAATGGCACAACTCACACTAAGATATAGGAAGCTGCCATATACTGAGTCAGACCATAGGTTCATCTCGCTCAGTATTGTCTACACAGACTGGCAGCAGCTTCTCCAAGGTTGCAGGCAGGAATCTCTCTCAGCCCTATCTTGGAGATGCCAGGGAAGGAACCTGGAGCCTAGATGCTCTTCCCAGAGCGGCTCCATCCCCTAAGTGGAATATCTTACAGCACTCACACTTCTAGTCTCCCTTTCGTTTGCAGCCAGGGCAGATCCTGCTTAGCTTAAGGGGACAAGTCATGCTTGCTACCACAAGACCAGGATACCACCTGATGTATGCCTTCACATTTCCTTCCTAGAAGCATATCTGGGCTAGCCCAGAAACAAATCTATTCAGCTTCAGCAAATTAAACTGAAAATTGATGGCCTGAGGATGGCACTGATAATTTGGGCTGCTATAGTTTCTGGGAAAGGATGTGTGAAAAGCATAGCTTTAATTGTAAAAACAATCTGTTTTGATCTGCTTGGAACTCTCTTGCTGCCAGTTAACCTAAGCAATTATGCATTTTAGACATGCCATAGAATTACATATACTTACTTTTCAAGACTCAGATGGTAATATTTATATTCAAATTGGGTGTAATCTAAATTAACATAAACAAATATATAAGGATATATTTATATAAATATAAAACAAGAAAAGCATTTTCCTATTTTTATTATATTTCTCTGTTGACAAAAATATTATGCACTATAAAAAGATGTTTACATGTAATTAAATAAATTGAGAACTAATGTGAAAGAATACTTGAGAACAAAAAACAAAGGAGACAGAAATGGGTAGAACAGATCCGAATGACTAATATGGAACACACTGAACAAACGGAGCAAGACAAAGATGTGGCAGACCAATAAAAGACAAGACGGTATTCATAAACAAATGGCCACTCAGTGTTACAAAAGGTATTTGTACAGTGCATTACATAAGAACGATACAAATTAATAATCGCATGAGGATATTATGTTGGTCAAGTGCGACCTTAGAAGAAGCATACTACTGCTGATGCTCCTTTTGACTAAATTTGCTAAATTTGCCAATACCCACCATCTCCCTTTTAATTGCACCAATTCAAAATTTAATGAGAGAAATGTTATACATTGGTACCTCAAACTCCTATTTTGTAGTAGAATACCCTGGTGGGCAGCATCTAGAGTGGTGCTAGTACACTGTACAGTTCCTTAACTACCAGTACTGTACCTCTAATGAAGCAGTCTCACGAAATCTCATGCTATCAGTGTGAGGTTATACTGTGCTCTTTTACCAGATTAAACAATATCTTACAAGGGCTCTGGTGTGTCCATGGAATTCCACTAATGGGGATTGGTTTTTATCTGCTACACCAACTAACCGGCAACTTTTCTAGTATGGAATACATTAAGTATCAGTCACCGAGAAACCATCACTACAGCCATCATGATTCATTACCCTTCAATTAACAAGTCTGATTTAAAATGAAAAGCGTACACAATCTTTATCTATATCTACACACACACACACACACAATATTGCCCCTGTGTGAAGATGTGGATTGGAACATCTTTAATCTACTGTTTTCATAAGCAAAATAGGAACATTATTTTCTCTGTTGTGATCTGTTTTGAAGAAATTATTCAAATATTTGCCATTTTTTTTAGCCAACATATTTCTAATAAAGATTTAACATTGTCACTGAATACTTATCTGAATTCCTCAGGCTTTTTTAAAATTAGAACTCAGACCTTTTATGATCTGGGTGAGTTTTCAGTGTTATCTAAATTTCAGTGAATTTGCTATTACCATAGTAAACATCCCTTGCATTTGAATGCAAATGAAAGGAATGTTAATATATACAAGATGTCCTATAACAGAACATCTTATTCTTTTCTGACAATGGCATGGCAACTTTGATAAGGAGGGAATAATGGGCTGCTTTATTAGTCAAACAAACGTGGTCAGAAAAGGAAAAGATGATTCTGGTTGCTAAGCAGTGATTCATCATTTGTGTTTAGTATATTGGCATGTTTGTTCTACATATTCAACAGATAAGTTATCTAATTCATAGATTCATCTACCTTTCTTTTTAAACCTATTATCAGATGCCATACTATGCAGGAATTCTATAAGGTTTTAGTGTATTACTTGGGACAAATGCATACTTGGTGCATGATCCAACAAAGTTAAGTGCTATTTAGTCCCTTTGATCTCAACTGGATAACTTTAAGTACTTAATTCTCCCACTGAAATTAATGAGACAATAAATGAAGTGAGACAGTAGTTTTCAAAATCTTTTGTTGAAAGAATGGTCCCATTAATGTAACAAGGACCATTCAATTATCTTAGACATAAAAGTATTATTCAACATACATGTTCCATTCTGCACGCAGGATTCTCCCCCAAGAGTTTTAATAGACACTTAATGGTGCAGTGGAGAAATGACTTGACTATCAAGCCAGAGGTTGCCGATTCGTATCCCCACTGGTATATTTCCCAGACTATGGGAAACACCTATATTGGGCAGCAGTGATATAGGAAGATGCTGCAAGGCATCATCTCATACTGCATGGGAGATGGCAATGGTAAACCCCTCCTGTATTCTACCAGAGACAACCACAGGGCTCTGTGGTCACAGGAGTCAACACTGACTCAATGGCACACTTTACTTTACGTTACTCTCTTGGCTGCTCCCCCATGAGTCCTTATGCAGGAAAGCCCAGTGTTAAGCATACTGCAACATGCCCACACATTGTCTAGAATGGGGGCTGGGTGTGCCTCCCATAGAATGCATACTCACTGCATACAATGGGTGGCATCAGAATGGAGCTAGGGCAAGAAAGCTCACACATACCATTTTCCCCAGTCCCCCCACTTCCCATTGCAGCTTTTCAGCTGGTGCAGCTGCAGCTCCCGGAATTGGTTCCTAAGGGTGAGAGAATTTCCCAATAGCTCCTGGCTCAATCCAATGAACTAGAAGTAATTAGGAACTATATTTCCAGGTTCCCCAGCAGCAATTGGCAATCCCAGAAGCATCCAAGCTGTGTAGATGAAATCTGAAACTGCTAAAGCCCTCCACCCCAGCCTACCCTGGAGGGCTATCCACCATATACCCTTTGCTAGAATAATATTTTTTTAAGGGGGTACCCATGGTTGGGGGAGCTTCCTTAAGGCTGGTCTCTATGGTTTCTCATATGACTTTCAGAAAGTCCAAGCAATTCCATAAAATTATCTGAGAAAGGTCGGGCTGGGGGGTGGGGGCAGCTTATTAGACAAACTGAGGGGAACTCATCCACTGCTAGGAACAACCAACTAGGTGATAAAACAGCATGTCAGAACTAACACATTCATAGGTTCTAGATCTGTATATCATGGGCTTGTGTTGTTATTTCCTCTCTGAACTATTGATTAATATATTAATCTTACTCTCTTATGTAGCAACAAGTAGCTCTTTTGTTTTTCTTAACAGAAGATTGGTAATGGAATCATTTGAGGAGTGTGGACCAAATAGTATGAGTCTACATCCCTCTACAAGGCTGTGGAGTTGTTAAAGATACTGGCTGATATCCTGACTAAATTACTCAACGGAAGCCCCATTGAAATTAAGTAGTTCTTTAGAGTTACTATAAAGTAGTACTGTCAAGTAATTTAATCTGGATGTCAGCCACAGAGTAGTTCTCCAAGATGCAATTTAGCAACTCTAGTAGATGCAGAATCTGCCAGGTGTTTTATAATTTATCATATTTACATTGTGCTTCATGAGCTATGGCTCTCAGGGACACTAACAAAATGAAAACATTTTTAAAAAAACTATAATATATTTAGTTAAAAAAACCTTAACATTTATACCACCTTAAAACCATGTTATACACAGCAGCAGCAACATAAAATTACCAGTCTAGTCAGAACAGCAAACCCTACCATCTACACACTTGCCAGAATAGGAACATCTTCCCTTCTAATCCCTAGAGAGGGAGTTACTCTCTACATTACATTACTGCCAAGAAGACCCTGCCACAGCTCTTTAACAAGAAGTTCTAGTAAGAACTAATCTGCCTATTTTACTTGCACTATGATTTTAATTGATAATTACCAGCTTCACAAGTTAGCCCACTTCCACCTCAAACATTCATGCATTTGCCATCTTGAACTGGGGAGGATGACCTCACAAACTACGCCATTGAGGTGTCTGTGTCCCTACAACTGTACCAAATTTAGTTCAAATAGGTTAGGCAGTTCACAAGTTAGCCCACTTGCACCTCAAACGTTCACGTTTCAGCCAAATTTGGGCAGATTACATCATCACAAACTACACTGTTGAAATATCCCTGTGTGTCCATACAACTGTACTAAATTTGGTTCAAATTGGTTCCCACTTCCACCTCAAATGTTCCTGCCATCTTGAAATGGGGAGGATGGCATCATCACAAACTGCACCATTGAGGTGTCCCTATAACTGTACCCAATTTGTTTCAAATTAGTTAGGCAGTTCACAAGTTAGCCCACCTACATCTCAAACATTCAAGTGTCTGCCATCTTGAATTGGGGTGGACAACACCATCACAAGCTATGCTGTTGTGGTGTTCCTGCAAGTTCATCAAGTTGGTCAAATTGATCCAGGCATTGTGAAGTTACAGAGGTGCTCTTAGCCCTGGACTTTGGGGCCGAGGGGGCTTGCAAATACACTCCCAGGGGGCCTGCAAATACACTTTAGTCTGTCCTAGGTAGTGTGGTCACTGTACTGCCAGCTGGTTCTGCAGTGGGTGGCCGAGTGTGATTGTGATCTGTGCTGGGTGCTTTAGAGTCAGAATGAGGGGAGTGGGGAAAGAAATATGTGGGATGGGAATATGTTAAGTTGCGTTTTGAAATGTTTCTGCTAATGCATATTTGCATGAATATACCTGTTTTATATTCTCACATTCTTGTGAGTTCAGTTGCTGTTTGTGCCCTCGTGGTGCACAAACCACGTGTGCCAGCATGGTGTAGTGGCTAGAGTGCTGGACTAGGACCGAGGAACCCGAGTTCAAATCCCCATTCAGCCATGAGACTTGCTGGGTGACTCTGGGCCAGTCACTTCCCTCTCTCAGCCTAACCTACTTCACAGGGTTGTTGTGAGAACAAACCCAAGTATGTAGTACACTGCTCTGGGCTCCTTGGAGGAAGAGCAGGATATAAATGTAAAAAAATAAAATAAATAATAAACCCATGTGTTAAAAATACTGCGTGTGTCATGGTGTTTGTGTGTATGTGTGTGAGTGAGTGAGTGAGTGAATGAGAGAGTGTGCGAGAGAGAGAGAGATGGGGTGTGTGTGTGGTGGGGGGGGATGATGCTTAACTTGAAGCTGGGGGGGAGGCTCCAAAGGCCTTTAGGTCCAGGCTCCAAAATTACCTAGGTGCTCCTCTGGAAGATGATAGAGGGACACACACACACACACACACACACACACACACACACGAGCTGGGTGGTCTTATAAGCTTACTTTGCTTAAGAAAAGTAGGCTTGGGATGTGCATGGAACTGGCGACTGCCAGTTCGAAGGTGGGGGGGACAGCTTTAAGGACCGGGGAGGGTGCTCCCCCCCCATTTCCCTCACTGACACTGTGGTTTAAAATGGTCCCATGGGGCAGCAGCGTACCACCTTGCCACCCCCGTGTATGTCGGACCGGAAGTACCCAGAAGTGCCCAGTGCGCATGCACATGTTGTACTCACGCATGCACACTGGGCACTTCTTGGTACTTCCTGTCCAATGCGCACTGGGGCGGCAAGGAGGTATGCTGACAGCCTGTGGAACCGTTTTAAAACACAGTGCCGGGTGGGGAACCGCGGTGGTGGTGGGGAGAACGCCCTCCCCAGTCCTAGCTATCCCCCCCATCATCAAAACGGCTGAACTGCCAGACTTTCAAACTGGTTTGGAGGTCCATAAAAGGGCCTCCAAAGCTGTCCGTGCACATCCCTAAAGTAGGCTAAAAATCATGCCACTTTACAAATCTAGCTGACATGTAAATTACAGCAGGTGGTCAAATAGCCACCAACCACCTGTCAGTACTGAAGATGATACAATTTGCCTTACCCTCTGAAACACTTTACTAACCAGCTGATACTACAAGTTTTATCTTATGTTAATTCCCGGAAATGCTTTTACAGGGAAGCAGTGTTATATTTCAACCAGCAGATGGCAAACGACCAATTTAAAGCAAGTGCAAACTATTTCCACCTGCATAATTCCACCTACACCATGCATAATTTTAGAAACCACTATCATGTTGCCCCTCAGTCATCTTTTTTTCTAAACGAAAAAGCCCCCGCTGTTGTAGCTTTACCTAATAAGGAATGTGCTCTAGGTCCCTGTTCATCTCGGTTGTCCACTTCTGCACCTTCTCCAGTTCTATAATGTCCCTTTTGAGGTATGGTGGCCAGAACTGTACCCAGCACTCCAAATGTGGCTGCACCATAGTTTTGTATAAGGGCATAATATTAGCTGTTTTATTTTACACCCCCTTCCTAATTGGCCTTTTTCACAGCTGCCACACATTGTATCGACATTTTTAATGAGTTGTCTACCAAGATCCCTCTCCTGGTCAATCATCAACAGCTCAGATCTCATTGGCATTTATGTGAAGTTTGGTGTGGGTTTTTTGGCCCAACTTCATCATTTAACACTTGCTAATATTGAACCGCATCTGCCATTTAATATTTTCTCCCTACCATGGTCCCAACATTTGCCCCTTGAGGTAAATTTGCACTGGCAGGTTCCCATCTGCAACAAAGCAGCTCTTTGGGGGCAATCTGAATTGAGACTGCAACTAATAACATAATGAGGCTATTCCCATGATCAGCCGAAATTGGGTTAGGGAAGCCTAGCCCGATTTTGGATGATCGTGGGAGCCACTGGGCTCACAGCCGAGCCCGGTTGCCTCCCGGCAGCTAACCCACCTAAGTTCCCCTCCCCTTAAATCGGGTTTGCAGAGAGAGCGCTTCGCAAACCCGGTTTTTCTGATTGTGAGTAGCTGTGGCGCGGCTCTGCACTGTGGCTACTCATGAGTAGACCCCCAGAGGGGAGGAGAAAAGCCACCTCCCAGCTCTGGTGGTTTCTCCAGTATGTCCTGAGTGCTCGTGCAGGGCATACTGGAACTTCCGGGGGCCTCGTGGCCCCCAAACTCCCCAGCCCCAGCCCACTCCGTCGCGGAGCCGGCAATTGTGTGGGCAGCCAATCCGCCATGCTCGTGTGCGAAAAGAGCAGGCTTAGCCCGCTCTCCCTGTTTCCCTTCCCAAACCAGGTCTCACTGATCATGAGACCTGGCTCAGTGTGTAGTTTGGCCTCAAGTTCTCTGTGTATGTGCAGATAGTAAGAGCAGGTTGTAGGCTGGTTATGTTATTTGTTCATTATGTAGTTGTTTATATTCTATATCAGGGTTTCTTAACCTTGGGCCCCCAGATGTTGTTGGACTACAACTCTCATCATCCTCAGCCATAAAGGCCATGTCTGGAGATGGTGTCGTCCAACAACATCTGGGGGCCCAAGGTTAAGAAACCCTGTTCTATATGTTTTCTTTGGTCCCCAAACAACATTATCTTGAGACCTTATGTTGTTGATTATGTGAAGCCTATTCATGACACATTTTACAGAATAGGTCTAGAAACAATTCATGTTCTTATCTGTCAACGTTAGGTTTTAGACACCCAGGTGGCTAGACACAAGAGATTTTTTCAGTCATGTCCTTTGAATATTCAATGTATTGCAATTCATTTGTTATTAATGGCTGAAATGCTTACCACACTCACTTGCTTCTGAATAAACAAGCACAGGAGTTCAGTGCTTTTAGGATAGTGCTATTCGTTGACTGCCTATATGTGTTCCAAGAAAGATATCATTCAAGTTTCTACAGTTTGTTTCTCCTCTTGTTATTTGCTTACTAAAGTAGTTAAAAAAGCAACCACCAGAGTGCACCAACATGCTTTTTAGAACAATTTGTAAGACAAAGAGTGAAGCTGAAAACATGCTGTCTTGCTTAAGAGGAATATATGCACTCAGGTAAATAATTTAAAATGTAGACAGAATTATAACTATGAATTGGCTTTGATAATGAAATCAGTCATGGAACAATGGACTGAATGATGTTGTTTGGCGGCCCAATTTGGTCCCAGCTTCTCCCTCCAGGGTACTCTGTTGAGGAGCAGGTGCGGGGGACGTGGGCGGGGAGGTGGAGTGGCTGTGATCTATAAGAACAACCTCTCCCTGACCAGGATCTCGGTGGAAGTGTCTGATCATATTGAATATGTGTACCTATGTTTGGGGACCAGGGATAGACTGGGACTTCTCTTGCTGTACCAATTGCCCTGCTGCCCAGTGGAATCCCTAACAGGGCTGACGGTCTTGGTCTTGGGTTTGGCATTGGAGTCTCCCAGGCTTGTGGTGCTGGGGGACTTCAATGTCCACTTTGGGGCCAGTTTTTCTGGGGTGGCTCAGGAGTTCATAGCGGCCATGACGACTATAGGCCTATCTCAAGGGGTTTCGGGACCAACGCACATTGCAGGTCATACGCTTGATCTGGTCTTTCACTCTGATCAGGCTGGTGTTCCGTGGGTGGAGACTCCCGTGATTTCCCCATTGTCATGGACAGACCACCATCTGGTTAAGGTTGGACTCACAGTCACACCCCACCTTCGCAGGGGCAATGGGCCCATTAAAATGGTCCACCCGAGAAGGTTATTGTATCCAATAGGGTACCAAGAAGCCTTGGAGGGATTTAGTGTTTGTTCTGCTGGTGATCCTGTTGATGCCCTGGTGGAGAACTGGAAAAGCAAGTTCACCAGGGCAGTAGACATGATCGCACCAAAGTGTCCTCTCCAACCTAGTTCAGAATTGGCCCCTTGGTATATGGAAGAACTACGAGGGCTGAAGCAGCAAGGTAGACAACTGGAGCGCAAGGGGAGGAAGACTGGACTTGAATCCAACAGATTACAACATAGAGCACATTTGTAGATCTATGCTCTGGCTATACGGGTGGCAAAGAAGCGATTCTTTTTGGCCCATATTGTATGCACAAGTTCACATCCAACAGAGTTGTTCAGGGTTGTGAGAGGGCTAGTGAGTGCCCCTCCTCTCTTGAATCAGAATTTGGAACCATCTATTACCCGCTGTGACGCGTTTAATGATTTTTGTGTGGATAAAATCTCTCGTATTCAGGCCAACTTGGATTTAGACCCAAAAATTACTGCACTGTCTGAACTGGAGGTGTCCAGTGACTCCTCTTATTTGGTTAGGCTGGATCAGTTTCAGTTTGTGACTCATGAGGATGTGGACAACTTGCTTGGAGCGATATGGCCTACCACCTGTTCTCTTGACCCTTGCCCTCCCTCTGGCAGGGAGGTTGTTGTAGAAGGCCTAGTAGCATTCATAAATGCTTCTCTGAGGGAGGGCAGGATGCCTCCTTGCCTTAAGGAGGCAATTATTAGACCACTTCTGAAGAAGCCTGTCTTGGATCCTCAGAGTTGAGTAACTACAAGCCTGTCTCCAACCCTCTGTGGCTGGGTAAGGTAATTGAGAGGGTTGTGGCCTCACAGCTGCAGACAGTCTTGAAGGAAACTGATTATCTAGACCAGGGTTTCTCAACGTGTGGGTCCCCAGATGTGATTGGACTTCAGCTCCCATAATCCCCAGCCCCAGTGGCCTTTGGTAGGAATTATGGGAGTTGAAGTCCAATTACATCTGGGGACCCACACGTTGAGAATCCCTGATCTAGACCCATTTCAGATTGGCTTTCGGGTGAGCTATGGGGTGGGGACTGCCTTGGTCAGCCTGATGGATGATTTCCAATTGGGAATTGACAGAGGAAGTATGACTCTGTAGGTTGTTTTGGGTGCCTCTTGGCACCCAAAGCCAGCATCTTGGTAGCTTTCGATACTATCAACCATAGTATGCTTCTGGAGCATCTGAGGGCATTGGGAGTGGGAGGCACTGAACTTCGGTATGGTGTCCTTCAGGGCTCCATATTGTCTCTGATGTTGTTTAAATCTACATGAAACCGCTAGGAGAGATCATCAGGAGATTTGGTGCAGGTTGATATCAAGTTGCTGATGACACCCAAATCTATTTATCCATGTCAGCATCATCAGCAGAAGGTATAACTTTCCTAAATGCCTGCCTGGAGGCAGTGATGGGCTGGATGAGAGGTAACAAGCTGAGGCTGAATCCGGATAAGATGGAGGTAATTATTGTGCGGGGTCAGAACTCGGGAGATGATTTTGATCTGCCTGTTCTGGATGGGGTCACAGTCTGGAAGTGGTTCTGGACACAAAACTCTCCCTTGTGTCCCAGGTTGATGCAGTGGCCAGAAGTGCCTTTTATCAGCTTCAGCTGATACGCCAGCTGTGTCCATTTATTGAGATAAATTTATTTATTTACATTTTATATCCTACTCTTCCTCCAAGGAGCCCAGAGTGGTGTACTACATACTTAGGTTTCTCCTCACAACAACCCTGTGAAGTAGGTTAGGCTGAGAGAGAATTGACTGGCCCAGAGTCACCCAGCAAGTATCAAGGCTGAATGGGGATTTGAACTCGGGTCTCTCTGGTCCTAGTCCAGCACTCTAGCCACTACACCATGCTGGCTCCATAAATAATGATGATGATGATGATGATAATAATGATAATAATAATAATTATTATTATTATTATTTCGATTTCTACACCACCCTTCCAAAAATAGCTCAGGGCAGTTTACAAAGAGAAACAACAAATAAATAAGATGGCACAAATAACAAATAAGATAAATGACCTCAGAACAGTAGTACATCTGCTGGTCACCTCTAGACTTGACTATTGCAATGTGCTCTATGTGGGGTTGCCTTTGTACGCAGTCCGGAAACTGCAGTTAGTCCAGAATGCGGCAGCCAGATTGGTCTCTGGTCATCTCAGAGAGACCATATCACTCCCATCTTAAAAGATTTACACTGGCTAACTTTTCAGGCAAATTACAAGGTTTGGGTTATAACCTATAAAGCCCTAATCAGATTGGGCCCTGGGTATTTAAGAGAACGCCTTCCTTGCTATGAACCACACTGCCCATTGAGATCATCTGGAGAGGTTCGTCTGCAGCTGCCACTGGCTCGTCTGGTGGCTACTTGGGGATGGACCTTCTCCATTGCTGCCCCGAGGCTTTGGAACACATGTCCTGCTGAAATAAGAGCCTCCCCATCTCTTACAACTTTTTAAAAGGCAGTCAAGACGCATTTGTTCACCCAGGCTTTTAATTAGACATTGTTTTAACTGTGTTTTAATTGTGTTTTAATAGTTTTAAGATTTTAAATTTTAATGTGTTAATCTTTTTATTGTTTTGAGAACTTGCGTTTTGGGCGATATAAAAACATGATAAATAAATAAATAAATAGTATATATAAATAGATAGGACAGGAAGAAATGAACGTCTAAATTAGGGTTAATTTTAATTATATAAAAGCAAACTATCAAGTGATTGACTCTCTTAAATACAACTTAATCCATTCTAATGCATTTAGTTATCAATAGGTTACCAATCTCTTGTCAATTATTTCAAAATATCAAAATGTTTAAGTTTAGTATTTCATAAGTGAGGGAAAACCCCAAGCAGATTACTTTTTTCAGAACTTCCATAATGTGGTTAGAATGGCATTCTAATTAGTATGTGTATTATTTTTGCATAATTTGTAGCTGCTTATTCCTACCTATGTTTACTACTAATCTTTCTTTAAGAGAACAACTCACATCTCAAAAGGGCAGAAGTCTAAAATGATGAATATACAGAATTGCCTCACCAGCTGTTCTGCCCATCCACTTTACTGCTGTGCTTCTATTTAATGGTCAGGAAGGAAAGATAAGATTTAGCTTTGTTAAAGCACCAGTGCAAATTTGCTTCTTAAATAAATATTAGATTTGGTAAGGAAGGTCACTATCTGGCCCTATGTGCATGCAGACATAGTATAAATTGCTAAAAATACAATTTTCACTGAATTCTTTTAATGTTCAGTAAAACAAAAAACAAAAAAAACACCCTCTGTATAAATATACTTCACTTCCTCATGGAAGCAAGAAAAGTCCATGCTTACACGTAACATTAATTAAAGAAAGTTAGACAAGTGGCCTTAGGTGGTAGTACAGGAAGAAAAATACATGCTGCTTTAAAACCCAGTGATCTTTTTACAAGGTTGCATGATGACCCAGTTTGTGCTGCTATGTTGTACCTTTGCATTAACTGTAGTTTGATTTGCCAGCTTTATTATTTACGTCAATGCTGCTGTTCTCTGTGACCCCAAGATATTTTTTAAAAGAACAAGAAACTTTGCCCTTGACAAGTCTCTTTACAATCATTGGTCTTAAGGTGTGAACCCTTACAATTGCCATTCCTATTCATGCCTTTTGAACACAGTAGAGCTTGCAATTTTTTATTTTTTTGGGGGGTAGAAAACTGTCACTATGTCTGGTGGGGAATAGCAAAGATCTCAGTGAGCAAGAAGAAAGTACTTTGGCTTGCACATGGGAGGGGAGGAGAGAGCAGCGTTTACCAAACTTTTCTGAGCTGCAGTCCTCCACCACTACATGTCATTCCAGGGGCACTTCTAACACTGGAATGTTGGGTGGGGGCAGTGCAGTCCTTCTGCTCATGCATGGGATCTTTGGATTCAGCCCATAATGAAATTATGCATCTGTTGGAAAATGAAAGGATAATGTTGCCATTTTAGTGTTTTTGACAATGCCCTGTTAGTTCCTCCTACCAACTGTGATCTATGTTTACTAGGCTTGCACAGTGACAACACCAGAAATTTTTTTTGAGGGGGGCACAAAAGGAACAAAGTGCATTTATGGGTAGGCAAGCTGTGTCCCACACATTAGATTTCTGAAACAGGAATGGGGCCCACCCCTCTGGAACCACCTTTGGGCCTATATGAAGATGGGCTGCTTTGGGGACCACTTCAGAGCTTCTGAAGGGTCCTCAGTTTGCTTCAGCCCCACTTTCAAGGGACCTGCTTAACTCTGTCAAACTCTTTGGCAGCTCAAAGCAAAGCTTCACCCCCTCCCCTAACTACTTACCAGAGGTAAAGAGAAAACCCCTAGACTTTCTCTTTGCTCCCTGCTGTGAGGAAACAAGCAGCTGCATTCCACAGCTTGATTTTTAAAAGGACACCTTTTCTCCATCAAGTCCTGGGAATGGTGTGGGTGCTTCAGGGATTTGTAGTCTTTTGGCTGCAGCCTCATAAAAGACTACATATCCCAGGAGCACTCACACTATTCCCTGGATTCTATGGGGAAAGAGAAAAGTGCCCTTTTAAAAGTAGAGCGGCAAAATGTAGCTGTTTGCTTCCTTGTGGTGGGAAGGACTACGGCTTTGGTTCCTTGCCCCTGTCAGTCCTAGTAAGTAACTTAGGGGTGGGGGAGTGAGGGGCACTGAAGGAAAGCTTCAAGGGGCTCATTAGTTTTGGCCCAGTTTGCTTTGACCCCACTTCAGCCCCGGGGGGCATTTTGCTTTGGGCCAATAGGGTTTGAAGCTGGCAGAACCCATATAGGCTCCAAAACCGTTGCATAGCTGTATATTCATCAACTTTAAACAGTAATTGGAAATAGTCTCCTTAAGTGCTAGAGTGGTGCGCACAGTGTGCAGAAAAAAAAGGAAGAGTTCCCAAAATAAATGAAAAATGGGAGAATATAGTTTGCTGGTGTTCAACTTGAAGTGGGGCAGGGCAGAGATGAGCAATCCCTTATCCATTATTATTACAGAAAGGAAGGAACTCCGCACATGCATTGTAACAAAACACACAAAAAGTAGATTTGAAAATCTCAACAAATGCTTCTGGTCTGGGGAGGACACCAGTAATATCATGGGTGTCCACATTCCAGCTGGCACATAAATAGCAATAGGACTGCTCAGGGGCATAGCTTCCTTTGGACAAGAGGGGATGATGGCACCTGGCCCACAGGGTTTGAGAGGCCCCCAAGCATGGGCGTAGGGTCTATTGGACAAGGGTGCTCTGCAGCTGGGGCACGTGCGCTCTTTCAGAGTATGGTGGGAAGAGAAGAAGTGTGCTGGGGCTGGGCTTCCTTTCTCCTCCGTCGCCCCGCTTCCTCCTCCCAGGCAGTGGACTGCCCCTTGCCACTGCTGGCCGCCACAGCCATGCTGCCCAGCCCCCATCCGCTGTCACTGCTCCCAGCGGAGGACGGCAACCCCTGGCAGTCCTGCACCTAGCCCAGCTCCATGCTGTCGAGTCTGCGCTGCTGCTGGTCACCCTCCCGCTCTTCACAGAAGGTGAGCCAGTGGAGGGGAAGGCTTGCGGAGAAGGGTTAGGTTAGGTTGCCCAACCCCTTGTGCTTGACATCAGATGCAGGGGGAGTGGCTTTGGCACTGGAGGCCCCATAGCTCCAATTTGTCCCCTGGCCGCCGGGAACTTTGCTACACCCCTGCAACTGCTACGTGTAGTGTGAATCATTCAAATTTCCACAACAGGAACTTGTGGAGTGCTGGGGGGAATGTGTTTATATCCTGACTCTGTGCAGAGCTAGTGTGGTAGAGTGGTTGTAGTGTCAGATGAGGACTGGGAAGTCCCAAGTTTAAATTTCCATTTAGTCATGAAGCTTACTGGGTGACATTGGGACAGTCACACTCATAGAATTGTAAGGTTAAAATGATGAATTCTGTGTGAGCAGCTTATAAAATATATTTTGGTTCTACAAATGGATATTTTGCCTCATCTCTACAGCCACGAAATTCCAGATACAATCAAATAACCATTCTTTCAGAAGGAATTATTTAACTACTCCATATGTGCCACTGACTAGCAGCAATTAGCTCAGAATCTTTTTAAAGTCTCAGGGCTTAGCCTTGGGGCATGTGTAGTAATGATGAAGGGAATGCCTTTTCCTCATTCCTCAGTAACTACAACCAGTCAGCAGCTACCCAAGAGCTTCTATTACAGAGATCCTGTCATCCAGGCAGAGACTCCTAAGAAGCTGTGTATAGGACTGCAGCCTAAGAAGTGAGAAGCTCCCATGAACGTACTAGAGCTTATTTCAAAGCAAACATGTATAGGAACAGGCTGCACAGCATTAGAGAGAGGGGTGGTTGGCTGATAAAACTATGGGAATTGATAAAGCATGTGAAGGTAGGTTGGCCAGATCCTGATGGCCAAAAACGAGGAAATCCATTGCCAAAAAAGTGGAAATAGAGGGCACTTTTTGCAAAAACAAAAAACAAACAAACAAACAACCTCCAGAAGAGGGCACTTTATATAAATGTGCATATGTTAAATGTGCATATGTTAATTGGCATTATCATATACATCATAGGCATATATTTTTTAAAAATAAGATCATTTGAGAATAAATACAACTCACTACTGTGAGGGAGCCAATGAGTTTAGTTTGTGAGCACTTTGGGGACAGGGGACCATCTTATTTTTGTATTTTTCTATGAAAACTGCTTTGAGAACTTTGGTTGAAGAGCGGTATATTATTATTATTAGTAGTAGTAATAGTGTCTGACCAAGCAACCAATGTGTCTGCTCAGTCTGCAGTCTTGGTGCTAAGTTCTCAAAGCCCCTGCTTCTTAACCTTAAAAGTCACCTCCTGGTTGGGGTTACCACCAGCCCTTCATCCAACTACAAGCAGCAGGGGTGGAGCTAAAATAGGGCAGACAGGTTCAAAGGAGCTGGGTGGCCTGACTTGGCCCTCCCATGGCCAGAGACCCAGAAAGGCCATACAAGCTCTCCAGAGATCATTACCAGCTGGTGTTTGCTGTTTGGGTGAGTGTTTTGTTTGTTCTCTCTGCAAGGGAGAAAATGGGGAGGGGGGAGTACAAACACCAGCTGGGAATGAGCTCCAGAGGGCTCAAGCGGCCCTTCTGGGGTTGTGGCCCCTTGCATATGACATCACATAGACGGGGACATGACCAGAGCCCCAGAAGGCCCTTGTGAGCCCTCTGGAGCTCATTCCTAGCTGACATTTCTCAAGGGAGAGAAAGGGAAATATGCCAACGCCATCTGGGAGTGAGACTACAACGGGTTCATGCAGGCCCTCCAGGACTCTGGCCACATCCAATGGTCCAAACCCCATGACGTCTGGCACCCCAATGACATCATGTTCAAGGGGTATCACTGTGCTGCAGGTGCCCAGCAAGACTACCAAGAAAGAAATTAGCACAGGCCCCTGTTCCTCTTGCTTCTCCACTGGCAAGTAGCAGGGTACCTCCATAACTATGTAACCGTAGTACCCAGCCTCCATAACCAGCTTGTCTGCACCACAGAACTATGGTGGGATGAAAAGATATATATTTTTAAATAATCAGCACAGGCAGCAGGTAGTGATCTTATATTTTAAATTAACATATGCAATTTACTTTTTTTGTAAAACAATGTGGTCAGTGCCTTTAAAAAAAGCTGTGTAAAATAAAGCAGATTAGGCCCACCTCAAATACAGTGGGAAGGTAGTAGAAGAGTGTTCAATAGCCATTAATAGCTATGTAGGAAAGGGAAATCAATTACACATCTGCTAAAATTCCTTCTTCTACATAGCTAGTGAAGGTAAAAGAGATCTGTTCCACTCACCCGCCACGGTATTACCACCATTACCTGTTCTGTTTTGACATATTTCAAAGATTATGATGTAACTGGGGCGCAGCAACCATTGCACAAACGGGTTCGAAGAACCCGGGCTGTGCCCTTCAGATGCTGTGCCTCACACCCCAGCATCTGATGTCAGCTGTGGGGGTGTAGTTTAGCTCACAAACTGGGCCGTGCAGCCCCGACTGAGAGAAGAATAGGCTAATGCTGCATTTGCACAGGCAGGGATAGCAGCTACAGCCACACTGCGAATGTGGTGCTGGCTGATTTTGCTCCCAAACAGGGCCTCATGGCTCCGTGGCTAAACAGAGGACCTCATGGCTAAACTACTCCCCCTGAGCCTGTCATCAGACTCAGGGGGTATGGCTAACCTTCGCTCTCTGGGTCTGATATCAGACACTGATGTCTGATGCAGGGGGCGGGGCTAGGTGGACTGCGGCGGCAGGCTGAACCCAGGCCACCGCTGGCCTGGATGTAACATAACAACAGTACTCGGTAAGCCGTAGACACAAACTGGGTTCAGAGACAGTAGGTTGCAACACTCACATCAGAAGACTCACAGTGTTTGCCCAGGATTATGGTAGATAGATGGAAGAGAAGACATGTTTACTTGCCTTCAGTAGCTTTGTAAAAGAGATAATTCAGCTATATACACCTTCTCCTACATAACTACTGAAGATTTGAGAAATATCTCCTCTGCCCCATCTGTCCACCCTACTCTCCTCCAATTTTCTGGTAAGCCAGTTATTGCTCTTTGTACTTCTGTCCAAACTTTGCAGCCCCCAGTAGTTTATTGCTTAGAAAGAAGGTTTCAAGTTCCCTCCCTGGCTTCTCCAAGATAGGGCTGAGAAAGATTTCTGCCTGCAACCTTGGAGAAGCCGCTGCCAGTCTGTGAAAACAGACTGTCTGACTCAGTATATGGCAACTTCCTATGTTCCTAACTTTGTGTATACATCCTTGCATTCTCCTGTTAAATTGGTGCACACTTGGAGTTTCCAACAAGCAGCAGTCAGCACCAAGTGATCTCCACACTGTGGAAGGTCCTCTGCGGATTCCCCACTGAACAATGGAAGCTGCTAGGTTAAGCCTGGCGGGGAGGGGCGGACGAGAAGGTGCTCACCAGCACCAGTGAGCTGGTCTTGTGGTAGCAAGCATTACTACTACTACAACCACCACCACCATTTATATAACACTTATGAATACGACGAATAAAAAGCAGTTTGCATAAAAAAATAAAGAATACATAAATAAATTAATTGTTCCATTAGCTAAGCAGGGTCCATTCTGGTTTGCATTTAAATGGGATATTACATGTGAGCACTGTAAGATATTCTTCTTAGAGGATGGAGCTGCTCTGGGAAGAGCATTTGAGGTTCCAAGTTCCCTCGCTGGCATCTCCAAGACAGGGCTGAGAGAGACTCCTGCCTGCAACCTTGAAGAAGTTGCTACCAGTCTGTTATAGACAATATTGAGCTAGATGGACTGATGGTCTGACTCAGTATAAGGCAGCTTCATATGTTCCTACATTGAGCCAACAGTATTAAAAAAAAAACCCCAGCTGCCCCCCAAACTCTGGACACCCCCTCTGGACACCCCACATAACTCTGGACACCCCACATAAAAAAAAGTAATACAGACCCCAAAATATTCACGTTACCAGTAAATAAAGAGAGAGAGAGAGGACATCTGGCCATGCTATGTGAAAGCCAACTTAACCAGTTTCTGGGTGAGGCAGAACAGGTGAGGAATGGCTACCATGCTCCAAAATTTCAGAATCTATAGCAGTGTGCAAGTTAGTTTGAAATGTTTTATTTAGGGTTCCAAAATCTCACTGGCCCACCCTACCTGTATTTGCAAACACACGTGTTCACAACAGTTAATATCTACCCCCCATAATGTTTACTAGCCTGGCTACCCAAACACCCTTTGTTGTTAGCCATTTTGTTTTAAAGTGTTTTCTTCCTGGGGATTTTTATTCCTCCTAAGTGACCAGACAAGGGGAAAGGATCCTTTCCTATTAGTAAACATGGGAGAAAAACAATAACTTCTGCACTACAACTCCTTTCTTAATACATTATAATGAAAAGTCAATATGAACAGGAAGTCCCTCCATTCCAGCATTTCCTTGACTGGGCATACAACAGTGCTAAGTCTGCTCTGTCTTTTGGAAATCTAGCAGTTGAGACAGTTGAGTCGGTCATGTATGAATTTCTGCTAAAAGAGTTCACTTTTGTGCAGAATTAAGTGCACCTAGGCCCACTGTAATCAGTGAGTTAAAATGTGACCAACTGTGCATAGGATTGGGCAACTGGCTGTCAAAGAGACATTTCTGGGGTTTATCTGAGAGAAAACACAAGATGCAGGCAGCATCTTAGGTGAACATCAAGGCAAAATTCCTGTGGATGTCAACAGACATGGATTCCACTCATAGGAAGATGACACCACTTGGAACTAACTTCACTTGTCAGAGAAGACAAGCTTTCTAGTTTCATGTTTAACTATTTAATTTTTATGTAACCCTTCCTCCAAAGAGTTCCTCCAAAGATATCATACATTTCTCCTGCACTTTGTCCTCACAATTACCAGATTAGATAGGCTAGGCCGATTGTAGAGTTATTGTCCAAAGTAACCAATTAGCTTCATGGATGAAGTGATCTCCAAGTAGGGGCCTGGATGAAAAGACCTCCAAGGACTCTTCCAGTTCTAAAACTCTATTATTCTTTGCAGTTTTGGAGGTTGGATTTGAACATAGATTTCCCTGATGACAGCAATCTACTTACTTGAAAGTAAACCCCCACTTAAGTCAATGGAGCTTACTTCTCTTTTAAATATGCTTAGGATTGCTCTGTAAGTCTGCTATTTGATCAGCGACACCAGGCTAACATAAAGATCTTTGGTCTGCAGAACAGGAGGAAGATTTGCATTGTCTTATATATGAAGAATCCATATATTCTTCAGCAGCAGCATGAAAATCACTCACAATCATATGTAGAGTTGAAACGTTCAAAACATGCAATTATTAGATCTCATATATAGGTTGATGAGAGGTGCTGTATAGCAAGAAAAGCACACCAAGAAAAGCCCCCAGAAAATGAGCCAGCGTGGTGTAGTGGTGCTGGACTAGGACCTGGGAAACCCAAGTTCAAATCCCAATTCAAGCCAAAATACTTGCTGGGTGACTCTGGGCCAGTCACTTCTCTTTCAGCCTAATCTACTTCACAGGGTTGTTATGAGGAGAAACCTAAGCATGTAGTACACTGCTTTGGGATCCTTGGAGGAAGAGCGGGATATTAAATGTAAAAATGATTAAGGTTAAAACAATGAGGCTAAACTGAAAAGGCACTAGAGAAATTTTTTAAAATTCATTTTCAGAATAAATTAGACAAATTTATTTAGTACTTTTTTGAAGTGCTGTGTATAGCCCAGGTTGCTGGATAGGAAATTAGTCTAAATAATTAGGGCTGCAACCCTGTGCACACTTGGGAATAAGTTCAGTGAATTCAATGTGATTTACTGTGAGTTTCAAGTAAGAACTGGAGACTGGAATAAGTAAACTTCCCAGATTTTATATATCCAAAATAAGGGGATCAGCCATTTTTCACTTTTTTGTCCAAACTGTCCTGTGCCTCACACCTATTTTGGATTATAGATTTTAGCAATACTTTACTTCCAAATAAAGCACTGCATATCTCTACCCGAGTAGTATATTTGCGCCCGGAAATCTCTTTACTAATCTCTATAGGACACTTTTCCTGCTTTTCTATTGCATTGAACGTATAGCCGCAGGCATGGAGGAAACTCTGCAAAAACCTGTAAACAAGGGGTTAAGAAACGCTGCAACTTATGTTACGTTACGCAGGAGAAGTAATCAGCTGGGAGGAAAAAGAAAAAAAGAGAGAGAAGCAAAACAACAGGGCGGAGAAGAAAACCACAAGTAAAATCCCTTCTCTGCAACTCGGCAGTGTGAATAAGACATTATCTATTGCTTATGCAGATGGCTGGCATACATCTCCACTCACATGCGTAAATAATTCAGTTACAAACGAGGAAACCGCCGGGAGAGGGAAGGGTGGGTGGGAGTCAGAAGGGTCGCCGGTTTACAATACTGCCCTGAGTCATGGAATCTAATAGGAAGAAGACAGGAAGGAGGATTGTGTGCTCCACTCCACCCACAAACCCTGCTTGCAGCGCCGGCCTCCAAGGGGCGGGGTCGCTGGATGCTAATAGGCGAAGTTGCCGGGCGAGGTAGCAGGGACTCTCCTTCCCGGTGCATTTTGTTTTAGGAGCTCTCGAAATAATTATGCCATCGCTCACATAATGAGCCGGTGGTCCACTACCTCCCAGGGAGTTGTTTTAACGGCGTATCATCCCAGCGGAAACAATGCCGAAGCAGCAGCAAGCAGTGTCAAAGAGGCTGCAGACGCGTCCCCCTTAAGGTAAGGGTTCCGTCGGTTGCCCGCTGGAGGAAAACTCAAGTGCCGGCACTGGCAGCTGTCTGTGCTGATGGGTTAAAATGGGAGTTGCTTCGGTCTACCTGTTGACGTAGGCAGGCTGGATGGAGCCAGGTACAGAAGGCTGCCTGTGTTAAAGGGCTGCTTCGAGTCATATGACTAAGAGTTTAAAGTCAGCAAAGGCTAACACCCTTGAAGTGTGGTGCCCACATTTTGAGTGCTGCTGTCTAATATGGAACAGGTGTACATAAGAACAGCCCTGCTGGATCAGGCCCAAGGCCCATCTAGTCCAGCATGCTGTTTCACACAGTGGCCCACCAGATGCTGCTGGAAGCTTGCAGGCCAGAGTTGAGGGTATGCCCTCCCTCCTGCTGTTAACGCCCCCCCCCCCACTGGTACTCCGAGGCATTCCTCCAGCTAGTAGTGGATGATAGACCTCTCCTCCATGAAGTTATCCAAACCCCCTTTAAAGCCTTCTAGGTTGTTGGCTGTCACCACATCTTGTGGCAGAAATTCCACAAGTTGATTATGTGTTATGTGTAAAAGTACTTCCCTTTGTTGGTCCTAGATTTCCTGGCAATCAATTTCATGGGATGACCCCTGGTTCTAGTGTTATGTGAGAGGGAGCATTGTAGATTGCAGAGACTTAGCACAAAATAATATACAATATACATAACATCAAGGTCTTGGATGCTGTCTGCAGAGAAAAAAAGTGCTAGTACTTTCAATTTATTTTAAAATGCATGATTTTCTTTTGTTTTCCAAAGGATAAAATATCTGTAAGAATAAATTTCTGTAGATCACGGAAATGCAAATAGTTTTTCCTGGTATGTGTACTTTGGCTTTCTCCCCTGCCCCCCCCCCCCCCACGCCCCACCTCCCAAATCTTATTTTCCCTTCAAATGATCTCAGTAATCCTCTTTTGCTGCTTCTGAGGGTGTGCACTCTGTATGCATGAAAATACTGATTGCATGTAGCTAAAGATGAAAATTTGCTTTCAGGCTGAAAATAAATTAGCATGATCCTTGGCAGGATCTTTGAAACTGGGTTTAAAACTGACAATTGCGATGGAAGAGCAAATGGCTTTAGTAGGATTGGTGCATTTTTACCATGTGCATAACTATGCTTCTGAATCGTTTTAATGTTTAAAAAATGCATGGAGAAGGCATGAAGCAGGAGTAAGGATTCATTGACTCGAAGATCCTGCTTTGCATTGCAGGATAAACCCCATAGCTGCCATAATATAAAAATTTTATTTTATTATTTTATTTATTTGATGTATATACCGCCATTCCAAAAATTGGTTCGGTTCTAACCATATTTACTGGGAAGCAAGTCTTGTGCTCAGTGGGGTTTACTCCAATCCTATCTCTGGCCTTCATCCTTTTCAGGGTAATGCAAATGCTGGCTCAAGCAGAAGTGTCCCAGTATGAGTCCTTGGGTCACACGTGGCTAGGAGGGACCTAGCACCAGAAAGTCATTGAAATTAATTCCTTCTGCTCCACCTAAAGGCTTCCACGTGACATTGAGATAAACTTCACTGAAATCAATGTGACTTTCTTTAAAGGAAATATGTCTAAGATGTAGGCAGAAGTCACATTTTCAGACGGCAGTGTGTCACTCACAGAGAGGAGCAAGGAGGAAACACTATGCCAAGGCAGATTATTCCAGGTGACTTGCAAAAGTAAATCGAGACACACAATTCTATTTTTCCTCCAAGACATCCAGGTCAGTGTGAGGAAGCTCGTAGAGAAAATTAAGGCTGCAAATGACTTGCTCAAGGTCACCACCGCTTTAGCCAGTAGGTAAAGGTAAAGTGTGCCGTCAAGTCGATTTCGACTTCTGGCTCCCACAGAGCCCTGTAGTGGGGATTTCAACCAGCAACCTTCTGCTTGTTAGTCAAGCATTTTCCTGCTGCGCCACTTAAGGTGGCCCTTAGCCAGTAGAGCCTGAATTTCTTCTTCCTGGCTCCATATAGGACAGTCATTTACAATTTGAATTAAAACATAGCCACTAGATCTCCCTGAGATGAAATATTTATTGAGGCCTGTTTCTAGCATCCTCTCTCTAGTTGTGACAGTCTCCAGAAGACAAGGCTACATTCTAAAATGTTTACAAACTTGTCCTATTAATTCAATAACCTTATGAGTAATTTAATCTGGATGTAAACCAGTGATTGGAGTAGCCCACCTCCTAACTGCAATATTTAAACGAGTGTGTGTGTACCAGGGGCGTAACTACTATTAGGCAAGGGGAGGCGGCTGCCTGGGGGCCCCCATGCCTTGAGGGGCCCCCCAGAGGCAAGTCACATGTGAAGTGTGTGTGTGTGTGTGTGTGTATCAGCGAGGGGCCCATTTTAAAATTTTGTCTCTGGGCCCACTCCAGCCTTGTTACGCCCCTGTGTACACACACATATTAAAACCCAAATGTGTTACAATTAGGGCAGTGTTCTTCATTGCACAGCCTGCAGGCTGCTGGCAGCCTGCACAGACCCCACTAGCAGCCCCTGACTTGCCTCTCCCGCCTCACCAATGGGGCACACACCCTCCCCCATGCCTTCTGACATGGGCCTGTGCTTGGCCCATTGGCTGCAGCAGCAACACATGCCCTCCCCCTTCACTGCTGGGGTGTGCACTGCTGGGCCAAGCACAAGCCCATGGCATAAGGTGTGGGAAAGAGTGTGCTCCCCAGAAGTGAGGGGGGAGGGTGTGTGCCCTGTTGTCCCCTGCTACAAAATTAGTGAAGATCACTGAATTAGGGAGCTACTGCAGTTACTGGCTCTGAGTACCCCCGGGAGCTCTTCAAGTACCCCTAGGGGTATTAATTACACCAGGGGTTTCCAACAGGAGTACTAATACCCCTAGGGGTACTTGAAGAGCTCCCAGGGGGTACTCAGAGCCAGTAACTGCAGTAGCTCCCTAATTCAGTGATCTTCACTAATTTTGTAGCAGGGGACAACAGGGCACACACCCTCCTCCCTCACTTCTGGGGAGCACACTCTCAAAGAATCATCAACAGGCGTTCAGTGATTTTAAGCTGGAAATTAGGAAGGTTTTTGGTTTTTACAGAAGTTCAGATCTGCTGTAGTAGTCTTTAGGAGAGTTATGGTAATTAATTACACCAGGGGTTTCCAACAGGAGGTACTAATTACCATAACTCTCCTAAAGACTACTACAGCGGATCTGAACTTCTGTAAAAACCAAAAACCTTCCTAATTTCCAGCTTAAAATCATTGAACGCCTGTTGATGATTCTTGTGCTCTGTACACTTTAATCTTAATAATTCCTTTCACTTTCTGATAAGTCGATGTGCAGCCCAAAGGTGGTCTTAGAATTCAGAATGCCCCCTGTGTCTCTCTTAAAAAAAAAAAATAAAAAAAAAAATATATATATATATATATATATATATATATATATATATATATATATATATATCTGGTTCACCTGCTTGTAGTTTGAATTGAATATATAGTAGCAAAAATGCTCACCGTTTTCCTTTACTGCCCTGGTTAAGCAGGTGTCTTCTGCACTGAACATAGAAAGTTGCCTTATGTTGTCAGACAGGAGTCTTTTCCAGCCCTTCCTAGAGATTCCAGGGATTGGTTCTATGGTTATAGTTAAATCAGAGTCCCAAGCAAGTTTGAATGTTTAAAAATAATCCTGCATTGCAGTCCTCAGCATGCTTACTCCGACATCTCACTGAGTTCAGTGGGGCTTAATTCCTAGTAAATGTATGTAGGATTCCAGCATAAAGGATTTATTAGGCACATTAAAAAAAAAATCTCTTTTAACCCAGACTTGTATACCTTTCAAGATACTGGGCAAAATCTGAGAGTGGTTAGAATGTTAAAGGACTAGGGAGACCCAGGTTCAAATTTCCATTTGGCCATGAAGCTCATTGGGTGACCTTGGGCCAGTCACTACCTCTCAGCTTGACCTACTTCATAGGGTTTTTGTAAAGATAAAACAGAGGTGGGAAGAACAATTTACAATACTCTGAGGTCATTGGAGGAGAGGTGGGATAGAAATGCAACAAAAATAAGTGTGACTTGTTGTTGAGGAACTCTTTCTTTCCACTGTTGATTCACTTTGCCACATGCCTAGATGTGGTTTGTGATGTTGCAATGTGTGACAAACTACACCAGAAAATCTGAAAAGGCTTATTTTAGTCTTACTTATGGAGTATGAAAATATTTGCTTCAGAATATAACCCTGGCTTTATATTTGAGATTGTCTCTAAAAAGTTGGAACTGTAATGATTCATCTCTCCCTTCTCTTTTACGATTGTGCATCAGTTTTCTGTTTTGGAGCAAAGATCACTGTATAGAGGAAGTGACCACATAATCTTGATGAGATCAGCATTTGTGTTGTTGAATTTCAGAGCTGAGCATCCTATCCCATGAGGCTAATCTCTTGCTGGCATTGTCATATACTTAGCACTCCTGTAGGATGGGAGTGGGAAGGAAGTGAGGGATGTTGGTGTGTGTTTGAACTACTACTTCTGGTTTCTAACCTTATGCCAGTCCAAATGTGCTCACTGGCTTTCCTCCAAAGAACTGTTTTATTTCTAGGTTTCACATATCTCTCCTCACAAATTCAAGTTGTATCAAAGTATTCTTCTGAGGTAGAAAGAAAAGACATCATTATGTTTTATTTTAAAGCTTAACATTCATTATGATTGCCTGTGGAAATATTATGTAGAATTGTTTAGAATGTGAAGAAAGTAAACATATATATTGACCTTATCTAGATATCCTCCTGAGTTTTCTGTTGCTTTTACATGATTAATTGGTTTCTAATAAAATTAATAAAACTTGAAAGGAAAAAGGGAAAACATCAAATTGCAGTCACTATTGTGATATTGTACAGGAAATTGAAAACAGATAGGAAATTGTAAGGGAAAAGAAGTATTATTTCTTTCTGATATTTTAATGTATTTGTTGTTTTTTAGAAATTAATTGGAATTTTTTGTACCATGCTCATGTTAGATGCCTTCATTTTGGAGAAAAGAGGTGAGATACAAATGTGTTGGTGTCCTGTGGTGCATTAGAGTTTTACAAGGAGACCAGTAATATTCATTCTCCATTATACTACTGGGCTGTGGGGCAGGGATGTGCTTTCTGTGCAGAACATGCCTGGAATGTCGTTTTATTTATTATCACATTTGTACACCGCCTCAAACTTTCGTCTCTGGGCGGTTAACAATAGCATAAAACAAGTTAAAAACACATATAAAAACTTAAAACAATTTAACAATTTAAAAATAAACCAGAAATTAAAACCTAAAAAATTTTAAAAGCTGAGAAAGCTTGGGCAAAAAGATGGGTTTTCAGGTGTGTTTTTTTTAAAATTGCCAGAGATGGGGAGGATCATCTCTCAGCAGAGAGTGCATTCTACAATCTTGGGGCAGCAACTGAGAAGGCCCGTCTCTGTGTAGCAACCAAACAAGTTGGCAGTAACTGGAGACGGACCTCCTCAGATGACCTCAATGGGCGGTGAGGCTCATAGTGAAGAAGACGCTCTCTTAAATACCCAGGGCCTAAGTCATTTAGGGCTTTGTAAGTTATAACTAGAACTTTGTATTTTGTCCGGAAACCTATTGGCAGCCAGTGTAACTCCATCAGTAAAGCAGTAACATGGTCTCTCTGAGATGACCCAGAGACCAACCTGGCTGCTGCATTCTGAACCAACTGAAGTTTCCGGACTACGTACAAAGGCAGCCCCATGTAGAGCGCATTACAAAAGTCAAGTCTGGAGATTACCGACAGATGTACCACTGTTTTGAGGTCATTGATCTCGAAAAATGGTTGCAGCTGGCATATCAGCTGCAGCTGATAGAAAGCACCCCTGGCCACTGCCTCAACCTGAGAAACAAGGGCGAGGTGTGAATCCAGAAGTACTCCCAGACTGTGAGCCTGTTCCTTTTGGGGAAGTGTGACCCCGTCTAGAACAGGCAGATCAAAATAGTCTCCGGAGTTCTGACCCCGCACAATAAGTACCTCTGTCTTGTCTGGATTCAGCTTCAATTTATTCTCCCTCATCCAGTCCATTACTGCTTCCAGGCAGGCATTTAGGGAGGATATGCCAGCTCCTGAAGAAATGATGTGGGGAAGTAGATCTGGGTGTCATCAGTGTACTGGTAACACCCAGCTCCAAATCCCCTAATGATCTCTCCCAGCAGTTTCATGTAGCATTGGAGAATGCTACATGAACTACTTTCATGCAGCAGTTTCAAAAGCATTGGAGAAAGTATGGAGCCTTGAGGGACACCACATTAAGCTCAGATTTCGAAGAGCAACAATCTCCAATCAACACCAGGAATCTGTCCGAGAGGTAGGAGTGGAACCACTGTAAAACAGTGCCTCCCAACACCCTCAGATGTTCCAGAAGGATACTATGGTCTATAGTCTCAAAAGCCGCAGAGAGATCCAAAAGGACCAACAGAGTCACACTTCCTCTGTCAATTCCTAATTTGAGATCATCCATCAGGCTGACCAAGGCAGTCTCCACCCCATAGCCCGCCCAAAAACCAGTTTGAAATGGGTCTAGATAATCAGTTTCCTCCAAGACCGCCTGAAGCTGAGAGGCCACCACCTTCTCAATTACCTTGCCCAACCATGGGAGGTTGGAAACAGGCCTATAACTGATCAACTCTGAGGGATTTAATGCAGGCTTATTTAGAAGAGGTCTAATGATTGCCTCCTTAAGACAAAGAGGCATCCTGCCCTCCCTCAGAGAAGCATTTATGATTTCCACCAGGCCGTCTATAACAGCCTCCCTGCGAGATAGAAGAAGCCATGTTGGACAAGGGTCAAGAGAACAAATGGTAGGCCTCACCACTCCAAGCAGCTTGTCCACATCCTCAGGAGTCACAAACTGAAACCGATCCAGTCGAATCACATAAAAGGAGTTGTTGGGCACCTCCAATTCATACACCAAATTAATTGTGGGGTCTCCATCTAGGTCGGCCCAAATCCGAGAGATTTTATCTGTGAAAAACTCTTTAAACACATCACAGCGGGTAACTGATGACTCCAAATTCTTGTTCAAGGGGTGGGGTGGATATTAGTCCCCTCACAACCCTGAACAATTCCGCTGGACTTGAACTCGCAGAGGCAATACGGGCAGAAAAGAACCACTTCTTTGCCGCACGTATTGCCTGAGCATAGATCTTTAAATGTGCTCTATGTTGCAATCTGTTGGATTCGAGTCTTGTCTTTCTCCACTTGCACTCCAGTCATCTACCTTGCCGCTTCAGCCTCCATAGATCTTCCCTATACCAAGGGGCCAATTTTGAAGCGGGTCGGAGGGGACGCTTGGGAGCAATCATGTCTACTGCCCTGGTGAGCAAGTTGTTCCAATTCTCAACCAAGGCATCAACAGGATCACCGGCAAAGTCAACATTGAATCCCTCCAAGGCTTCTTGGAATCTTAGTGGATCCAATAACCTCTTTGGGCTGACCATTCTAGTAGGCCCCTCACCCCTGCAGAAGTGGGAAATGGTTGTAGATCCAATCTTAACCAGATGGTGGTCCGTCCATGACAATGGGGAAATCACAGGAGTCCCCACCCACAGAACACCACCCTGATCAGAGTAAAAGACCAAATCAGGAGTGTGCCTGCAATATGCGTTGGTCCAGAGACCACTTGGGATAGGCCCATAGTTGTCATGGCTGCTATGAACTCCTGAGCTACCCCAGACAGATTGGTCCCGAAGAGCTCAGTAAGGGATTCTGCTGGGCAGCAGGCTGATCGGTACACCAACAGAAGTCCCAATCTATCCCTGGTCCCCAAACTCAAGTACACACATTCAGTATGGTCGGATACCCTGACAGGGACCCTGGTAAGGGAGCTGTTATCCTTATAGACCACAGCCACTCCACCTCCCCGCCCACGTCCCCTTACCTGCTCCTCTGCAGAATATCCTGGAGGGAGAAGCTGGGACCAAACTGGACCACTAGCCTCCCCCAACCAAGTCTCGGTAATACATACCAGGTTGACCCTTTCATCCATGATCAAATCATGGATGAGTTCAGGTTTATTTTGGACTGGACTGGCATTGCAGAGGAGCAGGTTAAGGCTGTGTGGGTTGTTGTCAGTGCTCCCCAGGGTCAAAGAGCTGGCAGGACAGCCAGAAGGGGAGACAGCTATTAAATTTCTGAGTACCCTTCCTCTGGAATGGCCTGCTGACCTGCCAACATTACTTCTATTCCCCACCACGACTGGTATAGCTGCCCCATAGTCAACGAAGGCGCCCCCTGTCCCCCTATCTCCAGACGAACCCAAACACATTACAGCAACTTCGACCCAATCCAAAGCAGCTTAAAACTGATTAAAAAGAAGCCCTCTAGTCCTCGCCCTTGTTGTCCTATGAAGTGGCTCCTCCAAAGGGGAGACCCCCTTTGGTTTTGCCCCTTTGGTGGCGACCCTGCCGGTGGTGGGCCTGCCACCACAGGCAGCATTCCTATAAAGCCCAAGGCTGAGCAGATGACCCGAGGAACAGCTGAGTCACTCAGGGGCTGGTACTAGTCCTGCACACACTCCCCACAGATGTTACCTAGAGGCTGCAGCCCACAGGGGAAGCAAGAGCAGGCAGGAAACAGCAGAAGGAGCCCCCAGCACCTGGTCTCTCACTCCAGGCAGCACTGGGTGGGAAGCAGATAGACTTCTTCATCTCCTCTGCTGGGCTTCTAGCAACCAGAGTCACAAGCAGTGTTCCTATAAAACCCAAGGCTGAGCAGATGACCCGAGGAACAGCTGAGTCACCCTCACACCGATGACCTTCATTCTCCATGACAGCAGAGGCCCTGTCAGCTTGGGATGCGTCTATCACAGGTCTGCTCAATTTAGGCCCCCTGGCTGTTTTTGGACTACAGCTCCCATAAGCATTAGCTACAGTGGCCAATAGCCAGGGATTATGGGAGTTGTAGGCCAACATCTGCAGGAGGGCCAAAGTTGAGCAGCGCTGTTCTATTACATCCCTGAAGGTCTCATCCACATACCTCTCTGTCTTGCTGAGCTTCTTCAGGTCTTGGCTTTGAGGGAACGAACTTGTTTCTTGAGAGCCACTGAGTGCATACACACAATTTCCGCCCCTTATGGAGATAGTCATACATGCAATGCTCCGTGCAAAACACTGGGAAGCACCCACTCCCCCACTGGCTTTCTACCTTTTATGGAGTGTGTTTACTTGAAAGCTGGGTCTTAGCTGCAGTTGTCAGCTAAGTAAAGGTTTTTAGCTTTGTTCTCCAATAAAATTACAAGAATGGGGTAGTACTCACCTTCTCCTCATGCTGGGTATCTTCTTTGTGATAAAGGGGGGGCATTTGTGTGCTCCCCCACACACTTCCCCACTAAACTCCTTGCAAAACTCCTTTGATATCTGTTAGCAAATTCCTGTTCTCAAAGCTCTAGGTAGCAAAGTTTCCCTGGTCTGAGCCTGGTCTTAGGAACATAGGAAGCTGCCATATATGAGTCAGACCATTGGTCTTTCTAGCCCAGTATTGTCTTCACAGACTGGCAGCGACTTCTCCATGGTTGCAGGCAGGACTCTCTCTCAGCCCTATCTTGGAGAAGCCAGGGAGGGAACTTTGAAACCTTCTGCTCTTCCCGGAGCGGCCCAGAGGGGAATATCTTGCAGTGCTCACACTTCTAGTCTCCCTTTCATATGTAACCAGGGTGGACCCTGCTTAGCTAAGGGACAAGTCATGCTTGCTACCACAAGACCAGCTCTCTTCTCAAGAGCTGCTTCCAAACTTAGCTTCCTAAGTTCGAAGTGGGATAATCTTACAATGTTTTGGGAAGGATACAATTTGGTATTGGGTGGTTTGCTGGCACGTGTATGTTTTGTCTCACAGTACAACTGGCAGCTCCAGTAGGTTATTTGGATTGAGAAAATGGCATGGGACTCCCATTTTCCCAACACCACAGCCCCTTTCTTAATTGGAGGTCCCTTGCAGCTGATTTGCCCCTTTAAAAAAACCTGCAGGAGACGCACTCTTTCAGTCTCATCGAATGTCTGCTCATCTAGTTTGGACTAGTTGTTCTGTGCAATAGAGTCAGCAAGTTGTTATCTGGCAAAATAGTGGAGAGACAAACCACATGAAAAGCTTGATGGAATAGAGTGCTTCCCTTTATCTGATGTGTCAAGGGTTACAATGATACTTTGTCTTTCAGTAAATTAATGTGATTAAAAAGGTGCTAACAAGTGTCATAGGTCTAGAAGGTAGCAATCTGATACCTATAGATCACATTCTCATTTGTAGAGATGGTTTTCATTGTTTCACTAGTGTGTGTGTGTGTGTGTGTGTGATCACATACAAAAAGAGATCATGCAAACACCCGCATGTGAATTCTTGATAATTTTATGTGTGCCTGCAAGAAAGAAATGTCAGTGACCTGACAGAGGTTATCATGAAACTGGTACTATAAGCTGCACACTCTTAAGAAAGTAAAATACCATATTAATTTGAAATAATGGTGTGGAGTAAAAATATTTACATTTGAGCAAGACTTTTACATATTTGTATAGGCAAAACTTCTTGTTCAAAGGCTGTGGCTCTTTTCTCTCTCTCACCTCCAAATAGACAGTTTTTGGTTGAAGATTCTGAAACTGCTTTGGAATTTTGAAAAACTGTTTTGAAATACATGTTTTGAATATGGAATTTCTCCTTAAATTTTATACACTGATACAAGTTGAGTGCTCCTGTGTTCTTCAGTTGGACCCACAGCAACCAAATTCTTTTGTTGTTGCTGTTCACTCTAAACGAAACACTATACAATTCATCCTCAAAAATAATTTGAGGATGAATTGGCAGTAGATTCTTAACTTTATAGCAGGCTTAATGTGCACTTGGTTGTGTTAAGTGACTGCCATCATTTGTAGAAAACTCTACTTTTCAATATCATATAGATATTTCTTCATTTTGAAGGGGCTGAGCCCCTTCACTGTATGTTAAGCTATTTCTGGTTGTCTTCTGTAGGAAGCAGTGCCACTTTCTTCTGTTCCTTTTCTGGTAGCAAAACAAAGTTGAACTTGGACTAGAACAATCTTCTGTGTTCCACAAATGCAGGTTCTGTAAACAGAGATGGAGTGTGCGTAGGTAAACACTGCCTCTTCTGATTAGGATTATCTTCAGTGTTTCTGTGCATGTCACACCTCCTTCTCAGTGTGACATTTCTCACTGCGAAACAGAGAAATGTCCTTAAGGTGATATTTTTAAGAGTAAACTTAGAATGTTTCTTTGATCGAGATCCTCTTTGGGCTATTGTACTTCTTTTCTGCAGAAGAATGTGAGAAATGTTGGGGACAACCTGATCAAGAATAGAAAAAGGCAGTAATAGGACTTAAGTGTTCTGATGCAAAGAACATGGGGAACAGCCTTATACTAAGTCAGACTATTAGTCCGCTTAGCTCAGTATTGTCTACAGTCTACCGTACCTGGCAGCAGCTCTCCAAGGATTCAGGCAGGAAACTCTCCCAGTCCTATCTGGAGATGCCAGGAAGTGAACCTGGAATCTTCTACATGCAAGCATGTACTCTACCACTGAGCTACAGACCTGTCCCCTAAAGGGAATATCTTATAGGATACGGTGCTCATTTGTAGTCATCCATCCAAATGCAAACTAGGACAGACCCTGCTTAGCAATGAGGGCAATTCATGCTTGCCACCGCAAGACCAGTTCTTCTCCCATAGAATCTTCTCCCACTTTTTATAATATTGTGTGGGAAAGAATAATACAGTATGTGTAAAGATGACACACAGAATAAATATTGACCTTGATGTGAAACCCTCTTCATTTGATAGTCAAATTATACCAAACAACCTTTAACCATGGATGTTAAAGCAAATAGGTAAGGGTGCACATCTAGTGCCTAATGCATATGGGATTGGGTATTTGACTGGTCAAAAAATGTTTGACCAAAAGTAATGGTTAAATAACTGTATTAGAACAACAAAAAAGATAGTTGATCCTCAAGTTCGATCCTGACCAGGGGCTCAAGGTTGACTCAGCCTTCCATCCTTCCGAGGTCGGTAAAATGAGTACCCAGAATGTTGGGGGCAATATGCTAAATCATTGTAAACCGCTTAGAGAGCTTCGGCTATAGAGCGGTATATAAATGTAAGTGCTACTGCTATTGCTATTGCTAAAAGGACTGAGGATAATCATAAGAATGTACACTGCTCTGGGCTCCTTAGAGGAAGAGCGGGATATAAATGTATAAATAAATTTTAAAAAACAAACTAGTTAATGTCATTGTTCTGCAATAACAGAATTATATTCTTAGCAATATTCAGTAAAATGTCTGAATAAATGAAGGGTTTTAATTTTTTTTTTTTTTTGCTTTGAAGTGTGGATGGAGGGCAGGGTTCCCGGGCAGTTACAGCTGCCTCAATATTAGGCAATTTTTACATTTTCATACAGAGATTACTAGCTTCCTTCCACTTAGTTATATTACTGTGAAAGTCAAACATGATTGTGAAGACAGTGTGTTATGTCAGCCAATCGCTTGGGGAATTTTTGTCTCCGATACTGACTGCTCTAACAAGCCTTTTAATCAGCTGAACAAAGTACAAGGAAAAGGAAGTGTGGTTGTTTTTGTTAACCATTTTAAAGGAGATGCCAGTAGGCAGCACAGATGCCGCTCTGAGGAAGATGGAGTCTTAGAATAAACTCCATTAAAGTTAGCAGAAACTTTGCTATGTGTTTGCACAAGACATTTTCCTTTAGTCCTTTGATTTGTAGGAGGTTTTTTCTGTCAATGATTACTCAAGAATCTGAATTGATATTCCATATATTCTTAGTTTTCAATGGTGGGTTTTATTTTTATGTTTTGGTCATGTGTATTTTTATTGCTTGTAGCAGGGAAGAATGGTAGCTTAGTGGAAGTGCATCTGGTTCAATCCCTGGAATCTCCAGGTAGGATGGGAAATATCCTTCTGAAACCCTGGAGTGCCACTGTCAGTCAGTATAACCAATACTGAGTTAGATCGGTGAATGGTCTGACCTGGTATAAGGCAACTACCTATAAAACTTGAGAACTAAAAGTTGAATGCAAGTGTCAAAACTGTGTATGCAGTTCTCCATATGAAATCTGCCTGGAATTATGTGCTTATATTTCATCTGAACTGTTAACACATCAAAATCTGGCCCAGCTGTTTGCCTGATTTCTGAGTTAAGGTCCTTGCTGTTAGCAGAGTTCAGTTCTGAAGAAACCATTCAGAAACATAATTCATAACTGTAGGAAATGTTACTTAAAATAAGAAAAACTTAGCTGAGTTGCATGTCTTGATGGATGGAGAGAGAGAGAGAGAAGTCTGTGTGACTAAGAACTGGTATACAGAGAAGGTTTTAGCATTAGAATAGGACCACCCCCCCTTTTCGGGTCTAAAGGTAAGATTAACCCTTGGCTAGGAATAATCCAGATGGTATTGCAATTCCAACACCCGCTGTTATGTTCTAATTATTTAAGACAATTGATTTTCATAGTAGATGTTGGAAATACTTTTAACTGAGGTGGAATGGAGATGTATGGAGAAAGAGTAATAATGGAAAATTTCAGTTTCTTAGTGCAAAGATGATGATTTATTGTGAAGCATCACCAAGATATGCAATCATACTAAATTATCCAGTGTGAGAGCCTCAGAGGAAGTGGCTTGTGGATTATAGCCCAGGAGGGATCCCAGCCAATAATGTAAGATTTCAAATTCTGTTCACATCAAAATAAATCCAAAATGGTTTTATTCCCACTAGCATGAGTGACTAATGGTCCCATTAGCATTAGCCCTGGGAATTGGATGGCTTCTTTGAATGGAACAGTGCTCATGGAATGGGGTTTATTTGCTGTTGTTCCTTCCCTCTGCAGTATCCTGTGCCATCTGAAAATTCACTCCTGTGGGTTGGAGGGACGCTCTGAAACAGGTGGCATGGGGAACTGTAAAAGGAAGTAAGAAATCGCCCCCAGAAATACCTTCCATTCACACAAGTGCACATTCTGATCCAAACCAATGCTTGTAACTCTATAAGGTCATTCACATGACCAGCCAAAACTGGGTAGGAGCGGGAAAACCACAGCAGAGAGGCTTGAGTAGAGTCTCGAGACCGGCTCTAACACAGCTGCTCCAGAGCAGAGCTACCCCATAATTTTACCTTGCTTTTAACCACGTTAAAAGGGGGAAAGCCCCTTTCTACCTCATAGCCCTGATCATATGCTAAAGCACCTGGCAGCCCAACTCCTTCTCCACCAATGAGTGCAGCCCGTAGAGTGGCCAGGAATTGACGGAGGCAGCCCCTCAGCTGCCTGCGGAATGCATTATGAGATACTGGAGGAATTCCTGCTCTGGACCTCTGCACATCACCAATTGTGTGTGGCATGGCAGAGCACAGATGAACCCTCGATTGTGTGCAGGCAGGCAGGTTGTGTACTGTCTTCTCCCCAGCCCTGACATTTTTGGTTGTGTGAACAACTTTTATATATCTTTAAAATATTGTTTGTCTTGTACATACTTGCTAGCATTCACAGATGAAAAATTAGGCACATGAGAGGGAGGCTAGGGGTGGAGTCTGGCTGCCAGTGGCAGGTCAGTATGATTTCTATTCAAATGTGTCACAAGCAGGAATTTAAAAAAGAATGCAAGTAGATGGGGCAGCGAGGCAGAAGCCACAAATCAAATACGTTTAACTAGTAGGTGATGCCCATCATTAACTGGACAAGTCATTTTTGCATAGATTGCACTTATAGGAAAGTTCAAGAAATTAAATATATGTAATACATTTTTTAATTAATGTACTTGCCAAAGGGAATTTAAAAAGTTTGAAATCTGTAGGATTTCAACTCAAAAATTATTCATTTTATTGAGTAATGACCATATATGGTAAATTTAAATCATAGTAAATGTGAATCTGAGAAAGATCTGCTTTTCTTGGGCATGATGTGAGAACAAGAAATGATTATATTCAGAATTCTTAAAAAAAAAATCTTTTCCTGAACATATTCTGGTATTAAAAAGTAGTGCATCCAGCTAATTTCAGTGGCAGGATTGTGCAAAATGTATGCACAATTTAGTATCTTTAGGTCATTGGGAAGTGTGTCTTTATTTTGCACAAATTCTTCAAATATGCACACTACTGCATTTTTATAATTTAAAGGACATCTGTCCCATATCACTGGAGATGAATACTGAGGCGGAGCAATAGGTGACTAGCCCAATATAACTCCATAAATTCATGGCACAGAATTGTTAAGCACACAAAAAAGTAATAGATTCCTCTGAAGATATACAGTGTGCTTCCCCCTCAATAGGGATGTGCAGCCATGAACCAAGGTTCATGTACACCTATAGTTCATGCACAAGTTCAGCGGTGCTGGGGGTGGGAGCGGCAAGTGGGATCTTTAAAGAGCAGGTCCTTAGCTGCTCTCTGCCACTCCATGCAGCTTCCTACTATGATGGTGCTCCTCCCAAGAACCCGCACATGGTGCCAGCATGCATGTGTATGTTGGTGCCTCGCCTGGGTTCTTGGGAGGAGCACCACTCCAGCAGGGCCTGCTCTCCTGCTTTTTAAAGATCCCACTCACTGCTCTGAGCCTGGCACTGCTGAACCTGTACACAAACCTCAGTTTGTGTACATCCCTTCCCCTAATCATTGAAAAATTGCTCCTCCTTTTCTCCACACATTGAAAAATAAGAAGCAGAGCTTTCCCAGTGGTGGTATATCCCTCACATAGCTTAAAGCCCCATCACCTCTTTATTTACAAGTTAAGCACTGACTCCACCTCTGTCTCGGCAAACTATAGCCAGAGAAGATGTATGCACTGCTCTCTTACACACAATCCACTTCTCACTTTGCTTCCCTGGGTGTTATTTTTAAGGAAAATAAAAGATGTTAGTGGTATTGTTGGTGTGAGAATCCTTAGGCCAAAGGGTGTTACCTGATTGTGGGTTACAATCCATATTGAAGGCCTTGGTGTACGTTGGATAATTTGTCATAATCCTCTACATGTGGCTGTCCCTTACTATATTTGTGTGTATAATAGCTGTCCCATTTTTGAAGGTAAGGGAGAATGGATAGTTATGAACCATTATCCCAGTGCCATAGGGAGGGCATAGGCGGCCCGTGTTGGGGCTGCCCACCTGCGTGGTGCCCCTTTTCTTTCTACCATGTGCATGACGGTGGCCTCCCTGATGGAACACCCCGGGTTAGGCTACCTTGCCCCTGCTGCTCAACCGGATGCCGCACTTGCATGACAGCCATTTGAGTGGTTGGCAAGGCAGCTGAGTGCTGTGTAGACTGTAGACCACTCAGCTGGCTGTCATGCATGTGCGGTGGCCTGCTGAGCAGAGAGGGAAGGACAGTCTACTCCGGGCTGCTCCATCAGGGAGCCCGCATGCAGGGAGAGGTGCTTTTAGGCAGGGTGGATTTGATTTAAATCAAACTGATTTAATTCACGATTTAAATTACGATTTAAATCACTAGTCAGTAAGGCTTGATTTAAATCATAGTTTTCTGCATAAAGACTAATTCTTGCTGGTATAACTTTAATATGCAAGTAGATGAAGATTTTTAGAATAACAACTTTTCATATTAGTTTTTTTTATCCCCAGTTTAATAGGTTAATCATTCATATTTGGACAACTTTTCTGTTGTACTTAGGAAGGAGAAAAATAATCATTACCTTAATAATAACAATTTAAATAGATTTATTCAACTGAAACAATAACATTACAGCATATGTTATTTGCTTAAACAAACATCCGTGTTTGTTAACTAATTTGGCTAAACAAAAAAAATATATTTTCCCCTGAGTAGGAGAGCCTCAGTACGGGTAGTGCACTGCGCATGCCCGAGACAGAACTGGACCATGTGACTTGATTGTGGGCGGTACCGCCTCCTAGTCCCAGTTCCAGTTCTGTCTCGCTCGGGACAGGACGTTTGAGGAAGAGCTCTATATTTCTCTCTATTTCTGGAACTTCCAACACTGATTTCGAATTAACACGATCTTTATTCTTGCTCTCTACGCCCTTCTATTTGTGCAAGGGTGGGAAGGGAATCGGCTGCATTCGACTCCAAAACTGTAAGCCATAAATTTCTCTTTTTACGTTCCAATTCGGTTTGATTTATCCTTTATAAAAAAAAAATAAAAAAAAAATTCCCCTTTCGTTGCCGTCCTAATGGAGCTCGCACATGCTGCAGAGTTGCTCCAGGGATCCCTCTCTGAGGGAGCACCGCCGCCGCAGAACCTGGGCGCCGCGAACTGCACTTTCCCGCTCCCAACGGAGCGATCTCACACCGCGGCTATATCGCCCGTTACTCCAGCCGACGCTCTGGCGTCGGGACAAAATGGCGTTCCCGCCAGTTCTAGCAAGCCTTCCAAGGCAAGGCAGAAAACCAAGCACAATGTAGAGCCTTCTTCACCTCAAAAACGCAAGAAGAAGAAGGACTCTAAGGGCAAGAAAACGGAGCTGGGAAGACGCCTCAGTGAACGGCTGCTCCTCCAAGCGGTTTGCCGCCGATCGAAGGCAAAGTCCCACAAAAATGGCGCCAAATCGTCTAGCGCGCCCAAACGGCCCGCACTGGAGGTGGTCGACCGGGGCCCGGTGGGCATTATCCCGGCACCAATTCCTCCGCCCCTGGAGGGCCCAGTGGTTGAGGGGGAACCGGCCTGCCCGCGCATTCCCTCCCCGCTGTTGATCCAGCCGCCTATTGGAGCTACTCGGGATTCGCAGACAGTGAGTAGACCTCCTTTCTCCCCTGGCGCCACCCAGTGGCTCAAAGAATTTTTGCAGAGGGAATTTGCCCTTGAGCCACCTGCGGCTCCGATAGCTCATAGGGCAGGGCTGACTGCACAGGCTGATCAGGGAGTCCCACTCCAGGCCATCCCTGGCCCATCTACCTCTGATAATCTAATTCAGATCCCTCTGAATGTACAAAGAGAACCTAGGGCGAGACATAGGGAGAGGGCTGATAGGCACGGCAAGGGAAGACTCTCCTCTTCTTCCCCTGATTCCAGTCCACGCCGCAGGGCCATTCCCCTCTCCGAAAGGGGTCTGTTTCTGCCCAGGCTACTCCCACGAAAATCCAGACGTAGACGTAGGGATTCAGTTTCCTCATCCTCCTCTCCTCCATCTCCCCAGAAGAGCAAAAAGGCAAAAAAGCCCGCTCCTTCTTCCTTCTCTCCGTTACCCAATACACAGGTTCCCGTTACCACACAGGTCCCCATTACTTCGCAAGTCCCCATTATTGCTCAGGGTCCAATTAATACACAGGTTCCCATTACTGCTCAAACCAGACCCTATCAATCTTCCCCCTCATCTGAGAGCAACTCTGAACCACCGGTACCTACGGACCCCGACAGGCCCATAGACTCAGACAGAGAAGAAGGAGAGCTCTCTGAGGAAGAGGTTGCTCCGCCCATTTCTAACTCTATCAGGCTCTTTTCATCAACAGATTTCGAGGTGCTTTTATCCAAAGCCAAGCGCACCATTAATGACATTACGGATCCTGCGACCACGACCCAGCCAACCTCTACGCTAGACTTACAAGTTTTCCCTTCTCTGGAACCAGCGAGCCCAGTAGTTCCTTTTCCACCTCTTTTTCAGAAAGTGATGTGCTCAGAGTGGCAACGGCCAGCATCGACCAAGCCTGTCGGAAATCTACCTAAAAAACATTATGTCTTACCTGCAGAGATAACTAGCATGCTTGCCACACCTAAGGTAGATCCGCCGGTCGCACAGCTGGTGTCCGGAGCATTGGTCCATGCTGAAGGCCAAGAACAGCTCAGATCCCAAGAGGACAGACGCTGCGACACACTACTTAAAAAGGTACATGACGCTTCAGCCTCGGCTATCAAAATGGCTACGACTTTAAGAAACTTAGACTGTCAGCCCAGCCTACACATGAAAAACTTAAATACTGTCCTCTGTAGCTCACTCGTCATCTTCATCTTCTTCTTTGTTCATAATCTGGAAAAGAAAAACAAGCTTTCCTGCTTTATCGGGTCCCAAACGATTTCTCAATTTAGAATGAATGAGTCCAAAGGAAGAGAATATTCTTTCAACGCCTGCAGAAGAAGCTACTGCTGTTAAAAGTGAAATCATTACTTGAACAGTCTCTAAATCCAAGTGCTTAAGTGACTTCCATCAGTTCACTGGTGTGACTTTCTTTAAAATATCTTCAGCAAACATATATTTCTTGAATGGTTCCCCCTTAGCTTTGAAGTTTATTATAGTTGGCATTACAGATGGATGATTGCTGGATACCCATGTCATAGCTAACTCCTCTTCCTCAGCACTTAAGTTTTGACCCTGGTACTGGATATTGACAATATTTGCCAAAAAATGAGCTGGAAACAGTACTTGTCCCATTCGTTTTTTTTAATGCTTGTAATTTAATTCTGTCCATGTGTAGTTCTGTTTTTTTCACTCAGTTCCTTCCAAATTTCAACAGCATCAGCAATAAAACAGCTATTTTTCTGTATTTTGTTTAAAGATTCAGAGATGGGTTTCAGGATGCTCAGCGTATGTTCAACATTTCTCTTAAGCCCAATGTTGAGGATTTTGGCCGTGACAGTGCCATCTATTTTATCTCGATTTTGTTCACAAACTGTCATCAGAATAGGCCAGTTCTTGATATACTGCTCAAAACAGTCCACCACAGAGTTCCATCTAACATCTTGTGGGAGCGTTTGCTTGGTTCCACCCATCCTTTTCAGAGCTGCTGCAGCAAAGTGATTGTTACAGAAGTATTTAGCAATTTCAACAACATTAGTCTTTATTTCTGGAACACTTAAGTCTTTGGCTAAGAGGTGCAGCAAATGAGCACTGCAACCATATGTTATTAGTTTGTATTCCCTTCCTGCTCTTCTAAATTTCTTCTCATCTTGGATACATTTGCAGCATTGTCTGTGACCAAACTGCGTACTAGACATTTGAATTTTTGTTCACATAGCTTTTACTGCCACTTCTTGTAAGTATTCTGCTGTGTGTGCATTTCCTGACGTATCAATTGTTTGTGCAAGGAAGACTTTCCCTTCTTCTGTTGTTATACAAGCACGTACAATAGGATCATTGTGGACATTACTCCACCCATCAATACTTAGGTTAACAATTCTACCCTCCAGAGCTGTTGCACATTGCTCCATTTCTCTGTCATACACTTTAACCAGCAGTTTCCCTGCAACATCTGCTCTGCTGGGTGGACTGTATCCTGGGCTCAGTGACTGAACCATATTAATAAAATGTGGGTTCTCAGTCAGACGGAAAGGAGAGTTCGTTGCATAAACAAACTGGGCAATTTTTTCATCAATTAACTCTTTTTCTAATCTGCTAGTTTTTATCACAAACTTATCTATGGTGGTTCCAGGAGGGAAGGATTTTTTCTTTCTTTTAGGTGATAGTGATATGTGGCTGTGGGTGTCTGATGATGATGCTAATGAAGCACTATCCTGGATGGATAACTCTGAAACTGTAGAACAGGAGGATGGTGATCTTGAAGGTGGATAGTTTCCAGAATTCATGAATTCCCCTAAACAAAAAAGTCAATGCTGTTATTTTATTGTTAATACAATTTCTGCTTATTGTACACAGCACTGCCCCAAAAGGAATATTTGCTTTTCTTCATAACTGTACCAAATGACAGTAACATGCAGTAATAATAAGAAATATAATTTTGCTCAAACATGACAGTTCAAGGCAGTCTTTAGAAATATTATATGATTCAATAAAAATGTTTACCAACCTGAAGATCCTGCCTGTTCAAATGTGTTTCTTTGGTCATCTTCATCACAGCACTTCTCATGATGTTGCCTCATTCGGGCCACCAGGCCTTGCATTTCTTTGTTGCAGTGTTTGCATTTTGCACGCATGCCTGCCTTACCGATAGGTAAAGGAACTTCATTAAAATATTGCCAAACTGGGTCTCTTTTACGGCCTGCTGCCATTATAGGTTTTTTCCTCCAAGGAAAGAATGTGATAAACCTCAGGTCATACACACAAAAAGATCCAAAGACTTGTCTGTCTGTGGCTATGCAGTATTGTGCTCAGAAAGTTTCACTTTCATTTTGTACTGCTTGTCTGCTTGCCCCTCCCTCCTCACACTTAGTTTCACTTTCTTCTTGTGCAGATCTATTCCACTCCAAACAATCAGAAAAATATTGTTTCTATTCTATTTCACTGAACTTCTTGAAACTTAGCACTGAAGGGGTTGATTCTGTATTCATAGGTTTGTAGAACAATAGGACTAAGGTCTTTTTCTCAACTCTGTTCACGTCATAACATTTTTGCTGTGAAGAAGAGGCATGTGATCTCTGCTGAGTCAAATTCAGTTTTGAGAACTGCAAAAGTAAACCAAGCATCTGTGATAATATCTTGTAGGCAGAGAAACTGCCCAATAATCTTACAAAAACCTCTGGAAGAGCATGACATTGTGAATGGATTAATGGAATTTATTTACCAAAAAAATTAAACATATACAGCCTTATTCTACATAATTAAAAAACTAATCTTTATTTCATGATGGAATAACCTTTGGATGGTAATATATTTTCCTCAAAAAGCATTTTATTTTAAAAAATCCAATTTAAATAAAAAAAAATCCATTAAAAAAAAAAATCATTGATTTTTATCCACCCTGCTTTTAGGTGCCCTCGACGGCAGCAGGAGAGAAGAAGTGCCATGTGGCAGCCTTGCCGGCAGATGAACACAGGTTCTTGGAATCTGTGTGCACAATTACAGCTCTGCCCCTGCACTATCCCCATCCTTCAGTCCCCTCGCCCTGTCCTTCAGCATCGTTTCCTTCTCCTATCCACTTTGAGATAGATGCAATTTGAATTTTTTTTTTAAAGTAAGGTGGCCGGGAAAATCGGTTTTGTCTTCTTAAGCCAGAGTCCTCTTCTTCATTCTGCTGACCATTCCAGGTCCTGATTAGATCCATGTCCACTTCTTTGCTCTCTTGTTCCTACTCATTTCCTGACCAATGTCCACCTTGCCTGAGTCACTCAGGATAACGCTGCCATAGTTGTGAGCTTCTAGCCACTGACATTTTATTTCAATGCAACCACTTAATGAAGTACTCTGCAGAAGGCGTTTTGTTTCCTGTTTTCAATGTAGCTAGGAACTAAGATTTTATTTATTTTAATATTTGTATATGATGTTGTTCCCATCTCCTAAAGAGGGAATGGTCTGCAGTAGTGAATCTATTGTTTGTGTATCATTGTAGAACTTATTTTACCGTATATAGAAAAATACTAAAATAGCTATCATGTAAAGATATTTGATTATATCCTTTAAGGCATTGTCCAGAACAAGTGTTCCTGTTTCCTTCAAAGTATGCTTCCCCATCCTCAGGAAATAAGACACAACAATAATGTTGTTATATACATCTGTGCTACAGATCCACAAGCATTAACCTGTGTGCATGATGAGGAGATGAGGAAAGGGCTGTAAAATTTGAGCAAGAGTAAAATGCATCCATATGCCACTTAATGGCACAGCAGGAAATGATTTGACTAGCAAGCCAGAGGTTGCCGGTTTGAAACCCCGCTGGTATGTTTCCCAGATTGTGAAACACCTGTATCGAGCAACAGTGATATAGGAAAATGCTGAAAGGCATAATCTCATACTGCGTGGGAGGAGGCAATGGTAAACCCCTCCTGTATTTTACCAAAGACAACCACAGGGCTCTGTGGTCACCAGGAGTCAACACTGACTCAATGGCACACTTTACCTTTAAAATGCATCCAGTGGTGTATAACTCCTTAATGGCAGAATTAGGTGTATGAAGCAGTGTCTTGAGGCTTGTGCTCTTTGCCAAATGGTCAACTGAACATGTGGTTTATAGCAGGAATCCAGCCTATCTGCTAGTGTTTGTATACAATAATGGCTAAATGTGATTTACATGCATGTATTTCTGCATCTGTTAGAACATAAGAACAGCCCTGCTGGATCAGGCCCAAGGCCCATCTAGTCCAGCATCCTGTTTCATACAGTGACCCACCAGATGCTGCTGGAAGCCGCAGGCAGGAATTGAGGGCATGCCCTCTCTCCTGATGTTACTCCCCTGCAACTGGTACTCAGAGGCATCCTGTCTTTGAGGCTGGAGGTGGCCTATAGCCCTCCAACTAGTAGACTAGTAGCCGTTGGCAGAACTCCCCTCCATGAAGTTATTCAAATCCCTCTTAAAGCCATCCATGTTGTTGGCCTTAAGAGGTTAAAGCTTTAAGAGGTCTTAAAGGTTGTTGGCTGTCACCACATCTTGTGGCAGAGAATTCCACAAGTTGATTATGTGTCGTGTGAAAAAATACCTCTGTTTGTTGGTCCTAAATTGGCACAAACCAATCTGGAGATTTCCTAAGGATCATGGACGCGCTGAAGTTCAAGATTTTGTGACATGATGCCTTCTGTTGTACATGCAGTTTTAAAAGGTCATTGATAAAAGATTATTTGGAAGAATGAATGAGCAGAAGCAAAGTTCTTCCACTTTTCATTATAAAAACTTTATCGGAGTCAGAATTCCTCTTCCCATAGTTACTAGGAGAAATATCTGTGAACAAAGCAAATCGTAAATCTGGCCTTTCTGTGTAGGGGAGGAGTCCCAGGAAGAAAACCATCCTTTTTTGTGCTTACTTAACCTTTGATACACAACACTGCAATGATGGCAGTAGTGTGACTATACTGTAATAAGATTAGATTTCTTCTACAACACCTTATAGGTCTGACAGGGATTATTGCTTTCTATAATTAAGTGATTTCTGGCAGACTAAGCAGATCTCTCTGATAACGTCATTCATGTTGTTTGCTTTTCGTTGATAAGGATAGAAATGTGACATGCATACAAACTTGACGCCTGACCAGAGTTTGATATGGCAAACCATTGGGGAGAGTTTGTGTGTGGGACATTAAAGAAAAAAGCTCAGTTCTTGAGTCGCCTAACTAGTCTTTCATTTGTTCTTATGCAATGCCTGCTAGTTTATTGTGTGAAGGCATTCAGTGAAATCCTCAGAGCTGATAGATTTGAGTTGACCACTTTCAGTGCTCCTGGTTAGAAGACCTGGGTTAACACATTTAACCCAAATTTGATTTATTTATTTTAATATAATTATTTATTTATTGTCTTCCAGGTTTTATAAGAATATCATTACTAAAAATAATTTAATGCCTTTTATTTTTTAAAAAAAGATTATTAAAGAGATGTATATAGCCATATAATGAGAAAATGGTTTCCTGCCCTCAAAGCGTTCTTAATCTAAAAAGAAATAGAAGGGAGACATCGGAAACAGCCACTGAAGGATGCCATGATGGGTTGGATAGGGACAGTTCTGTCCTCCTGCTGAATAGTAGAGAGCCACCACTTTAAAAGGCACCATAGCCAAAGTATTCCATATTAGTCCTGCTAAACCAGGCAAAGTGTTAGAATGACAGGAGAAGGACCCAGGCAATGTTTGTACCTTTGCCTTAAATGAAAGCTGAGCTTTTTGAGCTCTATGTAAGTTTCCCAATTCAACTTCCCTTGTAGTCACAGATATATTTTGGTATGAAAATAGGTGGGAGAGGTAGAGTTAATGTAGGCAGTACGTAGAAATATGTTGTTTATAAAGTGGGTAAGCGGGGAAGTAATTTGCCTAGGGAGCAAGAGGTTGCCAGTTCGAATTCCTGCTGGTATGTTTCAGACTATGGGAAACACCTATATCGGGCAGCAGTGATATAGGGAGATGCTGAAAGGCATCATCTCATACTGTGCAGGAGAGGGCAATGGTAAACCCCTCTTTTATTCTACCAAAGAAAACCACATGGCTCTGTGGTCACCAGGAGTCAACACCGACTCGACAGCACAACTTGACTTTACCTTTAAGACCAATAAAGTGCTACATAATTTTAGCCAAGCTCTTCTTGCAAACGTATGGTCCATAATACTTTATAAAAAATAAAATATGCAGATATAAGTTCACAGTAAACTTGGCTGGGAAATGCCCCCCACTAAAGTTCATGAAGGAAGAGTGCTTTTAGTCTGTAACTTTCAAGATGACCAATACAAATCCTAATAAGCATATCTAGCTGTTGCTGTAATATAGCCGATCTGCTATTTGAGGACCTTGCTTCTTTTCTTTTATTATGTTGGATGGTTCCCTGTTTTCAGCTTCTCTTTTTACTACTTCATATTTAGGAAACAGCAACAAAAAAGCTGAAGAAGCTCTGTAGAATAATAATTATTAGTATTAAGCAATATCAATGCACCCAGTATCTGTCAATCACATTTTAAAAGTGGTACAAGGTGCATCACACATATTATATTTGCATTTTCAACCGATACACCTAATTTGCAAGAGGAGATGCAAATCTGATGCTCACATACTTGGAGATGCAAAATAATATACCGTGCTTCCTACGCAGCACTCATTTTACAGCCTTTTTTCAGTGTGACCAAAATGATACAGTACGTGGTTTTGGAGATGAAGAAATGTCAGATCCAGGAATATGACATTTTACAGTTTTAATCGTGACTGAATTACCAGATTTGCCTCATTGTAAAGCAACAATTCTTAGACCATGAAAAACATTTGTGTGTTTTGTAAATGGAATACAATGGGCGTCCCTTTATTTCAGTATGTTGAAGAGCTATAGAACAAGCCATAGCTTTTGTGTGCTCTTGATGGTTCCTGATTTGTCAGATAACTCTATTTTTGTGTTGAAAACAATCAATGATGTGACTCGTGCAATGGCTTCTGGGGTTTTCTCAGATGCAGGTGGATGCATGTTATTTTGTTTGTTGAATTTCTGTACCGCCTAATATAGACATCTCTAGGCAGTATACAGATTAAAACATAATATAAAATATAAAACATTTAAAATTCATTAAACCAGATAAAAATCACAATAGATTAAACACATTAAAATTTAAATTTTTTATTGATCTGGACAGTCCTTTTTTTGAATGGCTTTCCAGGTTCTGATATTGGCTCGTATCAGTCCAGGTCTGTCTGAAGGAACGGCGATCAGGGCCCTGGGCTTAAGAGGGGCCCCCATGTTGCACAGCAGCAACAACACATACCCTTCTGATCTTCCCTCATTGCCACTGGGCTCTTCTAGGTTGTTGCTGACACCTCCAGTTGCTATGGCTTCCTATAATGTGGCAGAACAGGATGGTTTCTTAATTTCCTTTCAGGCTGCGCTTCCCCAGTGTGACTGGGGAGGAGTAATAACCAATAACCAGGCCACTCAGTGAAGCAGAGCTCAGATGTCTTGCATGTTGTGTGTGAGATTTATCTGGTGAAAGTGAAGCTGGCACAAACTGTGGTGGGCATGGCAGAACAAGATGAGGTGTTCACACTTGGGAGCAAGATGGGCTGGAGGGCCAAAACTGGAAGTTAAACAAATAAACAAAGTAAGCACACTTGTGCATGGTCTCTCAATGTAATCAGCACTGTCGGCTGTGACTGATCAATGGTTAGGCAGCCTGGAAGACAGGTCACCTACGACGGAAGGCAGGGTACCTTGACATGGGAGAAAGGGCATCCAGCCTATCTTGCTCCCCTATTAGTAACTATCAAGTTGTAATATTGATAGTTAGTTGATGTGGGGTACAGCTGTTTGACCTTTTAGAAGCATTAGGAAGTCAAAAACCAAGAAATAATGCAGTCTATTGGGGAAAAAATGTTGAGCCTTGTCCAAATCACTGTCTTAGTCTAACCATTAGTAGTGATTAAAAACATCTCCTTATACTTAGGAGTAAATGATATTTTCCTTAGATAAAGCAGAAAACTTCCTAACCTCAAGGAACTCACTGTCTGATAATTAAAAAAAACCAATGGAACAGAAAAATATGGTTAGCACTTGAGCAGCAGACGAAGCAGGCACACAGGATACTTGATCATTGTCTGTGATAAATTGTTTTGTTCGATTTTAATTATAGTAATCCTTTCTAAATTGCAACTATACACATAAATTAGCATATGCAAATGTGTGTTCTCTTTTGTCCCCTTTTTTGTGATATATTTTCTCTCCTTTATCTGCAGCGAAAAGATCTTTTTATCACCCTTCAAATGATACAATAAATAGACATCTTCCTGTGTAGGACAATAAATTTGACTAAGTGAGAAAAATATGGGATATTTTTCCCCAGCCTTGCCTTGTACTTAACACTGCTACCGTACTATAAAAGTATGCATCATTGGTATCTCACTCCATAAAAATAAACAATGTGAAAATGGTGATTTAGAAATGTTGGAGCTAAAGGAGAAATGAGCAGACTTTGAGACATCTGGTGGTCTTGACTTGAAAATCCATGTATATTAACACTTGTTTTTCTTAGATTGTAACTAAGTCCCCTCCCCTTTCTTTGTACTTGATTACATTAAGGATGGTAATTTGTTGTGGTATGAGAGTCATACCTGTTTTTAATATAAATAAACAGATTAAAAGTTGAAACACAACACTGTATTAATTTTATTATTAATTTTTACATTTTTATATCCTGCTCTTCTTCCAAGGAGCCCAGAGCAGTGTACTACATACTTAGGTTTCTCCTCAGAACAATCCTCTGAAGTAGGTTAGGCTGAGAGAGAAGTGACTGGCCCAGAGTCACCCAACAAGTATCATGGCTGAATGGGGATTTGAACTCGGGTCTCCCCGGTCCTAGTCCAGCACTCTAGCCACTACACCATGCTGGCTCTACCTTATTAAATGATAAAGTAATAAGTAATAAGATTAAGTGATACTACCTATAGGAATACTAGCATAGAAATACTACCAATTCTGCTAAAACATGCTTCATTCATCATTAGTTAATTCATGACTCTTCTTTACCCTACATGTGTATTTCATCCACCTAATTAATTACAACATGGACCTAGATCATTGCCAGAAAAGTTATTTTTAAAGTACTTAAGAATTTAGAAATAGAAATAGAAATGTATTAAAGTACCATGAGTGGGTCCAGGTTATATAAGAGTGTGCCTTCTTCGGTTATGGCTGCCACCATCTTGTTTGGTGGCAGTGTGGGAACAAGACACCTCTGTGGCTATCCCAGGGCTTTGGAATGTACTCCCTGTCAGTATAAGAACTGCATTTCTGGCTGCCTTAAAAAAAAAAAAATCCACTTAAGACCCACCTGTTTTCTTTGGCCTTTTGCTAAAACGATTTCAATTTTTTTTGGTTAAAACAATTTATTTTTAAATTTTTATGATTTTATAAATAGCTTTAATTGTTTTTATTGAGTTTTATTTAATCTTTTAAGTTGTATGCTCTTGCTTGAGATATAGGTGTTAAGTGGATTATTAATAAATAAATAAATAAAATAAAATGGTACCAATTTCTTTTGAGGTGTCACAACATGTTCTCTATTAACAGTTCATGTCCTAATCGTGCTCTCCTGTGTCTAGGATTGTCCTAGTCCTTTCAGCATATGTGCACAAGTACTTCGTTGGTGCCAGGGGTGGATTAAGCCTTTTGGCCAAGGATTTTCCGCCCGCACCACTGTGAGGAGGGTGGTGAGGATGGTGGTGGTGAGGATGATGCCCCCCCCTTTTACTTCTACATGCCACTGCAGTGAAGGCCACACAGTGGTGGCTGTGGGGAGTGCCGGGGGATGAGAGGCAAGTTCCTCCCCCCCACTTGGCCTTTACATTAAAATGCTCCTGTCCAGTGGAATGGGGCGACTGGGAGGATTGTGGTGGTGGTGGTGGGAAGTTCCCCCATGCCACTCATTTGAGAGGGAGGAGGGGAGTTCTCCCTCACTCCAGATCTTCCACACAGCAGAAGCTGTCTACCTTTTTAACGTGGTGATTCTCTTTATTTAGCAGGGGGAGAGTAACTGGCCCTATCCACCTCCAGCACAGTACTTCCAGTGACAGTTGCTGGTGTCTATCTTATGTTTCTTTTTAGATTGTGAGCCCTTTGGGAACAGGGAGCCATCTTTTTTTAATTTATTCTTTCTTTGTAAACTGCTTTGGAAACTTTTGTTGAAAAGTGGCATATAAATATTTGTTGCTGTTTTGTTATTGCTATTAAGGTAAAATGAGGAAACTTCCTCCCCCCCCCACAGTCCTCCCAGTCACACCATTGTGCCATGCGGGGGGGGGGGCTTGCAAGCCAAGGGGGGGACTCGCATCTCATCCCCCTGCGCTCCCTGCAGCCGCCACTGTGTGGCCTTCACTGGCCCCCATCCCACCAATGCGGTGGCATTTAGAAGTAAAAAAAAGGGAGGGTTTCATCCTCGCCACCCCTACCCTCCTCACTGTACCGGTTGGGTGGCAAGAGGCTTAATCACTTGCTGCCACCAGCAGTGACAGTTTTAAAAGTTTTTTTAAAAAAGAATTAAAAGTTCCAAAAGAATGAAAAAACTTTTCCCCCGTTCCAAGATCGGCTGCCTTCCAGGATTCACCACTGTAGGCAATTGTCTCTGCAGTAATCCGCCATTGATTGGTGCATTGGTATGTGTGCAGGGCTCTGGCTTGGGGTGCCAGTCTGTGCCATCTCTCATTGCTATGTATCCTTTTGCTTTCTCAAGACCTGACATCAGATTAGATGTGATGTTAAATGTGCAGCTGCTACTAAAAAGCAGTTGTGCATCTAGCTCCCACTCCTGCTGTTTTATATCTCGTAGAACATACTTGTTTCCTGAGATCATGAAATTTAATGTTTACCTGCTGCTACCAAGAGCAACAGTATGTGGGTGGGGGGAAACCAGAACAATGTGATGGCAGGACATGAGTAAGGTCTACTAACTAGACAATATGAAGGGGGATACAGTTGTGTAGTTGCTAGCCAGGTGTTTATGTCCTGTTATGTGTAGGTACCAGCTGGGTCGTTTGACCCAGGGAAGTTATTTCACACATTTAAAGCAGGTGCTTTGTACAGTGCCCATGGGAGTACATCACCTCAAAGTAGTTCTGAGAAACAGGTTGTGTTGGGCGGGAAGGGAGAGAGAAGCCCTGTTCAGAAGTTACTCTTCCCGTATTGGTTAAATGCAGGGAGAGGGAAACAGGAGCATGTTAGTTAGTCATGTTTCGCTGATGATGTGCCCCCAGCCCTCTCTGTATTCACCACTTATCTTCAGAGAGGCTCCATGGAATTTGGAGTCCCTGAACCCACCCCAGGTTCAGAGCCACCCGGTGGAGACAAACACTGAACACTGGAACATCCAAGGGCAGACTGTACCCATTTCCCTTTCCCCACATTCCATGGATTGAGGAGAGTAGTTTTTGAACTTGAAGAGGGCTAGGCTTGCCCAAGGCCACAAATGGTGCTTTTTAACTGAGCAAGCATTTGGAACCCACATTTCCCTTGGTCAGTACTCTCAAAATTCTAGGCTAGACCACACTGGATAATGTCATTTCTGTGAAAAGACTGTATATACTACAGTTACACATTTTTATTGAAGAACAAGTTTTCTTTTCATGACTTGGGAAAGTGTACAGGCCCTCTGTGACTCCTGAATATATGTCCCTGAGGTTTGTGGGACCCTTGGGGATGTGTTTTGGGGAGGCACACTTGGCTGCAGAAGGAAGGAGGAGATCAGTGAAAATCACCCCTCCCCTGTTGCATGTGCATAATGTTCCTCTGTACACATGCTATTAATTTGGAATGTTGGCCATTGGACAAGCAATAAAATTATCTACTCAAGCAGCTTTTAAAAGAAAATACAATTCTAAGTGGGGAGTGGATTTGCAGGGAGATCTGATCTAATGCAGCATTGTAGCTACCCAAGCTCTTCTTTTTTATGAAACTGCTGCTGTGGCATTTCTGAGCAATTTCCATTAAGGGTAGCCTAGCAGAAGTACTTAAAGGGATGGATCATGCGTGGCAAATGAAGCATTTAGATAAGACTATTATAATACCTTTTTTGGGGGGTGCAATTAAGTTGTATATAAAAGGCAATAATTGTGTAGAGACAGCTCAGCTGAAAACAAGCTGGGTATGAACTGAGTAAACTGATTTAAAAACAGTGATGGTACAGTAGCGTGTAATGCTGCTGTAATGGAATCATCCCCCAAAAGAGGAAAGGAAGAAATGTGACTCCTTATCATGACTGTGGTAAACACTTGGGACTCTGTAAAGGGTTATGTTTATCTTGCAACTAAGCAAGAGAATGTATTGGCTAAATGCCAAAGGAAAGCCTCTGAGAATATTTACTCATGTCTTTATTCTTTAAATCCTCTGCTCTAAATAGTTCTATGACAACTGGACCTGAAATTGATGCCCATGTGTAGTTCTGTGAGTCCAGCAAACAAGTGAGTGCTTTTGGGATCATGCTGGTTTTTCGGGGTTTTTTTTTTGCAGAACAGGAAAGTGTTTGAAATAACAGAAGGAAGCAAAAATAAGAAGTGAGTCCTTGCCATTCACTTCACCCTTCTTGCGCTCTTTCGGGCAAAGAGAAACTTGCGCTCTTTTGAGCAAAAATGGAATATGTGCATTGATTCCTGGGCCTCCTTTTGGCTGATTTGTTTCCAGATGTTTGAATCCAAGTGCCAAACTAGACAGTATGTGGGAGACATGTGAAGAGTCTCCTGAAGTTTTGTGCTTGTGTTTAACTAAAAGCAGCATTGGAGCCGATGGTTATGAGTAACAAGCAGAAGGAGGAGGAGGACTCCTTATCAGGAGTGCTGACAGCATTGGTACACTGGGGCATGTGCCCCATGGCAATTATCAATTAACCTTTCCACACTACTTGACAAGTTACACCCAGTTACTTTAACAGCTTCTGTATCACACTGTTACTCATAACAACCCCCTGCTGTGCACACTGTACAGCATCTACATTTTCTGCAGGTACCCCTTGCCCCACAGTGTGATGGCAGAAGCCTACTTACTACACAGTATGTGCACTCCCAATTCAAACAGTAGGTTTCTGAAGCTCCTGCAAATGAAGCATGTAGGTAGTGGTGCCTTCCTCTTCTGTTTATTTCTACTACCATGAGGCAAGCAGTGGCTAGGACAGAGTATGCTGAGCTTACTGCCACCACTTACAGATGGAGTGAGGACAAGGGAGAGCAAAGGCAACCCTTTGCAGAGGATGATGGAGTGAGGACCTGGTTGCTTTAAAAGACAATGACTGACATCCTGACTAAGTGCTGGTGTACAAAAGGATCAAAAGTAGCCCTCTGTGCCACCCTGTTACGAGGGGAACCCTTTTTCCTCTTGCAGGGACCTTCATGAGGTTGTAAAGCAGGCAGTTCTTGTTAGTGGTCCTATGGTCCTCCACACTTCGTATGTCTGTGCCTGTGTAGACAGGACCTCGAAACCTAGAGCAGTAAGCGATAAGCTTTTTGATGGTAGCCCCACTCCCTTGGTGACACTCACATCGCCCCTCACAGATTACCTCCCTCAGTCGTCTTCTGTGATAGTGACTTCAGGAGACCTTCTGCTGCACTTCATGTGAGGAGAGCTGTCAAACAAATAAAGCTCTCACCCTTTCTCTTTAGTTTTTCGTTTGTTCTGTCCATCCTCTCATTTTCCCCACCAGTTATTCTCATTTTATGTCTTTATTTAACTGCTCCCCCTCTGCTTAAGGTTTTTCTCTTCAGAAGTCCTGAAGCAGTATATGGCTGCTCGAATCTCTTTTAAGAGCTGCCTTACTTGCCCCATTTCAGACATGCACAAGGAGTGCTTAGCCTTAGCATGTCTTGGAGAGTCCCACTAAACTGACCTCTATGCTATTTGCTGGGGCTCTACTAGACAGACCCGATGCAAACGCGCTACATGCCACTGTGCTTTGCTGTGGGAGAGGGCCTTACATCAGCCCTAATAGCCACTCCACTTGCCAGCTATCCCAGAAGCCCTGTACTGGCTCTGGTATGCTGTGCTTTCAGGAATCTAAGCAGCTCTGCTGTGGGATGAGTCACAGCCAGAATGCATTCTGCAAGGGCAGTGGTGACTTCTATGGCTTAACTGCATTGAATTCTGTTAGATGGCGTCTGTTGGGCAGCAACATGGAAAGGACCCTTGTCCTTTGTGCGCCACTATGCTTTGGACACCAGATCAAGAGCTCATTCACAGTTTGGAGCAGCAATCCTTGACACAGTTCTTTGGTAGATGCCCACTTCTTCTGCCATCTTGGTGAATAGCTCACCCATCTCCAAAGTGTGGAGGACAATAGGACCACTAACAAGAAAGTCAGGTTGCTTACCTGTAACAGTAGTTACCTTACCTGTAACAGTAGTGGTCCATTGTCCTTCACACGACCCTCGCACCTCCCTGCTGTAGCAGTCATCTACCTCTTATGTATGATCGTGGTGGTCAAGGACTGAGGGAGGTAATCTGTGAGGGGCTATATGTGTGTCACCAAAAGGGTGGGGCTACTGCCCAAAAGCTTATAGCTTAGTGCTCTCGAAGGTTCCAAGGTCCTGTCTACACAGGCGCAAACATCCAAAGTGTGAAGGACAATGGACCACTACAAGAACTACTGTTAAATGTAAGCAACCTGACTTTTCTGAAGTAAGCCACAACCACAGGTTTAAAAGTCTTAATAAAAATATATTTTGTGTACAAACAGAGAGGCTTGATTGTGACATTGACCGGGGAATTCTCATGTTATGTGGGCAGTTTAGATGACATCCATGTCCAGGCTCAAATACTTTACCTCTGTTGTAGTTACTTAGCGAAGGCTATTGCTGATAGATGGGGAAGGGGCGTGGTAGTGTATGATCCGCCAAGAGGTGAAAATTAGATGAGAAGTCCGAAAGAAATTGGAGAGAGAGGAATGTCAGTCAAAGAACTGGCCAAGTGTGGTGGCGGAAGCAGGGAGATGGACCCCGGAGAGAAAAGGTTCAGTAGAACCATCGGGGCTGCTACTGGGAAAATGGAGGACTGCTCTAAAGCTATGGTGGTTCAGGCAAATAGGGACATAGAGCGGAGGGCATGTGGCATAAATTACTGTCACTGGAAAGGACACCCCACAGGTACTTTTGACGGAAGAAGAAGGCTAGAATTCACTCTGATTGGATTTATAGTCGGAGTCCTATGGTCCTGTTATGGCTTACACTCTCATACAGTGTTCCTTCTAAGGTGTGCACACATGCGCGCTCTCACAAGTTTTTTTTTTTACGTCTGCTCAGTTAATCTTAGATCCCGCTCAGCTTGAATCAGGAAGGCCCCACTCTGAATGCATGTGTGCACACACTGCCTTGATACTGCCGCCCAGAACAAAACTCATTCTGCACACAGATGAGAAAAATTAGAGAGTACACTGCTCTCATGAGAGAGTGATCCACTTGCCGGTGAGATTAATCCCACTGAATGTCATCCTGAGACTATAGGTTACACACCAAGCAGGCTGCAGGCTTTATGTAGGACTTCTGCTTGGTGGCTGACCTATTTTTCATGAGCCCCATTGTCTTTGGGCAGATTCATAGGCTCAGGAGCTCCTGGTAATACTGGGGCTACCCTTCTTAATCCAGGGGAGGAGTTGACCTCCTTTCCCAGCTTTTATTGGTGAAAAATAGATCTAAAAATCTCACCAAAACCATCCTAGCCCAGCCTGGTGCAACTACAGGCACTCGCATACATATACACACAAGTACTCAAGGATGGAGAACTTTAGAGGGGAAATTTAGGAACAAAAAATAGAACATTTTTGGGAGCAGAGGAAGAAAGGAGTTCTCCCTGTACTACCTGTCAGATGTTAAGGAAGCTGGGGGTGGGGTGGGGGAACCAAATTTTCTGTGGAAGACCATGAGGTATGATGATCAGGGAGCAGATCTTCAAAACCTCCAGAATCAATCCCAGAGATTGTGGAGTTGGGTGGCTTTTGGCTGGCCAATGTTATAGGGTAAAAAGGGACTAAATCAGTGCCCCTCTAGGTTGATGCTGGGCGGGTGTGGGTGTGTGTGATTTTTAGTGGAGAATAATAGAACAATAGGTTTCGAGAGAGCTAGACAGGAAGATTAGGTTTTCTTTAAAGTAGTGACTTTAAGGATTTTGGCTTGTTGGTTCTAGGGATTTGAAGGACCTGGCAGGGCTGAGTTAGCCCAGAAGCTGGTCAGGAATGCAAGAACAGGCAGGAGTGGGAGTTATGACTGCTTGCTTTGGGAGTCTTGGGAGTGCTTTAGAGTCTTCATGAGGAAAGCTCCTTCTGGAGTATCGGGGTCCTTCTGCCCATGCTCCCGTGGAGTGAGAAGCTGCAACTGTGCTTTCTCCTTAACTAGTTCCCTAGGTGACTCCTAGCTTCAGTGATAGCACTGTTTCCTTCCTGGACTTCCCTATGGAAGCCAGACCATGCACCTCTGTAGGGAGGCCAGGGGACCTAGAGGAAGTCCCATTTCTGGACCAACCTAGAAATACATTGCTGAGGAGTGCATAGTCTTCAGGAACATATTTTCAGCTAGCACAGAGGTCTGTCTGGGAAGGGGAGGTTGTCAAAAATTTGCTGCTGCAGTTAGCCTGGAAACACTGCTATTCTGATCCTCTTGCTGCATGTATACTTCCAGGGTGAAGCTAACAGGAGCACGGAGGGCGACAAATGTCCCTGGGACCCCGAGGGAGGGGGCCTACTGACTGAATAACAGTTTGCTCTTTGCATTTCCCCTCATGCCTCTCTGAAGCAGAAGGGAGGACAGGGACCTGTCTTCAGTTTTTGTCTGAGGCCCCACTCTAATTTTGCTCCATACCTGGGTGCTTCCCTTGGTAGGATGTCAGCCAGCATAAGCATTTTCAGCTTGCTGTTGCTGAAAATGTTTCCTTTAGTGGTTGGTTTATTTGGTGTGAGGATATGTTAGTATTTTTTTATATACCAGGTTCTCGCCTGTGGGCCCAGGTCCTCGTTCTTTTAAGTACGTAGCAAGGCCTGTGCTAAACATTCTGGCCTCTCACCTTTTGTCTGCTCAAAATTGCTTTCCTTTGCTCTTTTTACCTAAGTAACAGGAAGAGTAAGTAAGTATGTGCAATTGTTTGAAAGGTGTAGTACATATCCTGATTAATATCTGTTTTGGTCAGGTGAACAGCTGTATTTTCTATTAGCATTTTTCAAATACATCTTCTGTGATAATTTCAGGTTTGGAATACGCAACGATACAAGAACAGTAGTTCATAGTGTGAAGGTATCAGTGTGTAAAGAAATACAACTTCAAAGAAATATTTTATTTTACCGTTCATTCATTCATTCCAGTTGCTGAACCAGTTTAACTGAGAGATGAATTTATGTACTGAGTCAGTTAAATAGCTTTCCAGATAGGTTTTTCTTTTGTCATGCTGTGGTAAAGCCAATTATATATCACCAGTAATAATTATAAAGCTTTGTATATTGTGTGACTATAGTATTTATTTTACAGTATGCTATAATATAAATCATAGGAGCAACAAAACCAACTCATAATTCTTTATCTTTTAATGAAAAACAAGGTTAAGTTAATACTTGCTTGTCTTATGGTTTTTCCAGAATGAGGTTAGAAAAGATGGCTGACATCCTGATTAAAGAAGCACTTGTGCTTCTAAGGACTGTGGGAGGTGGGGTGGGCGAATGGGAGCCTCAGTGCTACTCCTGCTATCCCTCTGCATGAGCACAGTTACACAAGAGCCTTTAGATTCCAGAGCATGCCCCACACTAAGTTCGGGGACATGTTTTTGATCCTCGGTAACATGCTTTTAAATTTATTTCTCTAAGTTTATTTATGATCTTCAGTGCTTTGTTTTTTATACACTACTTGTGAACAGATACTTTGCTTTTAATATAGCAATAGCACTTACATTTATATACCACTCTATAGCTGGAAGCTCTCTAAGCGGTTTACAATGATTTAGCATATTGCCCCCAACATTTCTGGGTACTCATTTTACCGACCTCGGAAGGATGGAAGGCTGAGTCAACCTTGAGCCCCTTGGTCAGGATCGATCTTGCAACCTTCTGGTTACAGAGCAGCAGTTTTACCACTGCGCCACCAGGGGCTCTTAATATGATCCTAATCACTTTTCTGTGGGTGGCGTCCACATTCTGGAGTAGCATTTCCAAATTATCCATTTGGGCAAAGGCCAATGGTGTTAATCCCAATCACTGAATTGACACCCAAATGAGAAGAAAGACCCATGTGATTGGCTCCTGCTCAAGTGGTTATTTAAATGTTACTCCATCATGCAGGAGCTGCTAATAGAAAATGTTACCCAAACAATTTCAGAAATGTTAATCTAAACTGAAAACAGAAATACCAATATTTCTAAAGATGTTGAACTGTATTATGCTACTTGTTAACATTTGAAGAGAAACTGGCAATATTGGCTTCTTAAATATATAGTGTTACTCACTGCTAGGTAAACAGCTCAGTATCCTCCCCACCCCAAAAGGGTGTAAAAGGCTAAAGAAAACACACATTACTAGCAATTTATTTAGGGCATACTAGCATTAAGCATTTTCATAGGGAATCCTTAACCCTGGCTTAGTGGTGTCCTCCCTAGTTCTATTAGAATGAAGGCTATAAACATTCCAGGTGGGTGATTATTTTGCTGTCTAAAATTTATTCTGCATGCCTAGAAACTTGAAATATTATTTAAATTGTATTGTCCTTTTTAAGCATGAAAATGGTAATAGTAAATACAGTATTTGAAATAGTCTGAAAGTGGGATTTACACAGTAAAATTGGTTTATATTTCTTATACATAAAGAGAAAAATAGGAAACGGCAAGATTTAGCTGAAACTCAAGCAGATTTGTTGGAACAGGAAGCTAAGTAGAAGAATGTACAGTATAGGTTAAAAATGCATACAGAGAGGATGCCTGTTAGCCACGACACAACTGCGTGTTTAGCTTCACAGCTCTTGCCTCTGCTGCATTAGAAAGGGTCATATAGAAAACTACATTATTTAGTGGGAACTGCATAAACTAAAGCCCTGCTTAGGATCCAAAGATCAGACTCAATATATTTATTCCAGGATATGCAGCTTTCTCATTTTAACACAAGTCATCCCAGGAGAGTTTATCCATATTTGAAGTGTTTATCTCTAAACGCAGCCACAAAGTGATAGACGATTCAATTAGTTATTGCCTTGCTGCAGGAAAAAGAAATCCTTTCTTTTGTATGAATACTGATGGAACGTAGAATATTGATAAAAACCACAAGGGACTTTATTTTTAAAACAATTCAGAATTTGAGAAATGAGGCACACAAACACACACCCACTTCTCCCAACACTTAATCTATGAACTAGACCAACACATTTTGACCATCAATACCACCTCAGGACACAAATAGTGATTTTTCATAGTGAATTCATAGTGATTTTTATTTATAAATTTAGCATATTTTAATGCCCAATACTCACGCTTCTGGGCAGTTTACAATAAAACAACACAGATTGAAAACAAAGTTAAAACAACTTAAAACAATTATAGATTTTATAAGTCTAATTGAAAGCAATGGCTACTCGCCTAATTTTGGCAATCTAATCTAATTTTGGCAATAGCTAAATAGCATTGTTGCAGATACAGCTTTCTCTGTGTGTTCACCCCTTATTTATATCTACCCTCCTCCGCCCCTAAACAATTAAGTAAAATTGTAGTCATTTTTGCACAGAGTGAAGGTTAAGGTCAATGTTAGAGTAACAAGGAACAAATTGTAGTTTCTCCATGCTCAGAAAGTACAATTTTTAGAGGACATTCCTGCCAACTGTCATTTCCATTCCTCTGACAACAATGATAAAATTTTATCATAGTTTTTGTGTGTTAAAAACTTTTAAAAAGTGTTTTAAACACCACTGCAAATTTTGGCTTCTGTATCATCAATGGTCAGGAGAATAAAAACATGATCACACTGAAAGCTGAATAATATATTGCAATGCTATCATCTGTTTTCCATTTATAGCAGTGTAGAGTTTGTCAAAAACCAGGATAAGAATTCCTCCATCCTGATGGTACTGACCACTTCAGCTGGCTCATGTACTCATTGTAAAATAAACATAAAATGTTTAGTGGTACTCGGGACTTACAAAGTTGAGAAAAATGTAAACTTTCAATTTTATAACTTAGCATGCATTTCAGTATTAAGTTTTCTTTACTGCCCTTATTAATTTAACTGTAAACTCTACACAACATGATTACATCTGGTGTTTTTTTCTTTGTGTGGTCTAGCCGGAGATCTGGCCAATATACGATGAACCATGATAACTCGAAGAAGCCCTCAGGGAAACCCCTTTACGATCGCTCAGGTTCTCAGGATTCCCTTGATGATGTATTATCTATGGATGACTACTGGAAAGAACTTGAAAACATCCATGAAACCAGAGACACTAATCATGAAGAACAAGAAGTGGTTATGGTGAAGGAGCCTGATGGTAATTAAAAATTAGACTTTATATCGTTGTTAGTTTGGTTATGAAGTTTTGAAGCCTTGAATTTAGACTCTTCAGTTCTTGCATCTGGTATCGAGTACTAGATCTAATTTATGAGTGAGGTCAGTGAAAGCTGACTAGTGCCTCTGCAAATCTTCTACCCAGTGACTGTGTCCAAGCAATAACCGGGTTACCTGGGAGAGCGCCACCTTCTGCATGATCCCATCGGCAAATTAAGATCGAGAGAGGTCTGTCTCCGTATGCTGCCAGCACATCTGGTGGTGATTCAGGAATGGGTTGCTGCTGTAGTTGCTGCTGGGCTGTGGAATGCACTCCCTATAGACATTTGTGGCTTAACATCTTTGCCAGTCTTCAAAAGAGGACTTAAGACACAATTTTTCACCCTGGCTTTTAGTAATCTTTGAATGTTTTAAATTGCTGTTTTTAACAGTTTGTTTTATTGTATTTTGTGAACCACCTAGAGCTGTTGGAGTCAGGTGGAATATAAATAAAACAAAACAAAACAATTAAAACTTCTAAAAGACTTAGAAGCATTATTGTAGAATAATCATTGGCTAGAGACAGATAACATTTTTTTCATTGAGTTGAAGGGAGTATAAGAAGCATTGTTGCTGTATTGTTGGCCAAGATGTGTACACTCATCTCACTATTGCCTCGCACCCTGCATTGGATTTGCAGGGTTTTATAGTGCTTCAAAAAACCTGCAAAGTCGTTTGACCAGAGATAAAATAAACTAACTTTTACACCCAGGCAATGATGCCTGTATCATTGTGGTGTGAATACCTATTTGATGGTGCCTGCTGCATCACTGGTAATTGCTAATATACTTTTCCTTGCCTTTTCATGCTTCTTTTAGAAGCTTGCAGTGCCCCCCCCCACACACACATACTTTAAAAAAAGTGGGTATGTGTGCATACTTGCTAGTATATATAACTACAATTAAAGGACTACATAACAAAGACTGCAAGGCTATCCATTCACATGCAGCAATATTCCACCACTATAAAAAGATTTTTCTTTTTAAACATTTTTTTAAAAGCAGTGTGTGCACTCCCTCTCCAGGATATTCAGTAATGTTTGTTTATTTACAGGTTTAACATTGAGTAGACCATAAGCAGGTTATGAACTGGTTTACTTGAGTCCACCTCTCTACTGATTTGCATGGGATTAGAGGTAGCATTCACGAAAAGCAAGGCTTTTTCCCCCTTTGCAGAGAGGAAGGATTTCCATCTCTTGCTTCACATACAGTTATCAGTTACTGTTGTTGGATTAGAGCCAGTGCCTTGATAGTGGTCACGGAAATTTCAAGAAATTATTTTCTGAGCCGAGTCAATTCTCATGGTACAACATCTAGTAATCACAGTCAAAGAGATTTTGGTCTTTCCTCGAAATGGTTGGTAGTTTTATTCTTCAGCTGGTTATGGCAAACTACAATGGCACTTTCAGATTATGCCATTTTGAACTTTATAGGACAATTTGATTTTGAATATACAATGGAAAACCATCCATTCACGGTTGAGGGAGAGAGGGAGAAAGGGAAGACAGTGTATGATTAGTGATGTTTGATAGCATGTCATAAGACTGTTCTTTGTTGTTGTTGTTGTTAATTCGATTTCTATACCGCCCTTCCAAAAATGGCTCAGGGCGGTTTACACAGAGAAATAATAAATAAATAAGATGGCTCCCTGTCCCCAAAGTGCTCACATTCTAAAAAGAAACACAAGATAGACACCAGCAACAGTCACTGGAAGTACTGTGCTGGGGGTGGATAGTTACTCTCTCCCTGCTAAATAAAGAGAATCACCACGGTAAAAGGTGCCTCTTTGCCCAGTTAGCAGGGGTTAGCAGGGTTTTTAAAAATGGGCAGGCATGCATCTTCTATAAAAATGTATTTGATTTGCACTGAAATCATACCTCAGAAAACAATAAGTTTTTGCATAGAAGAGTTGCAATATATACATAGGTAGAACTTTGAATGAAATATCATCCAAAAATATCATTATCTGGAACTTTAAAATACTTGAATTGCAAACAAAAAAAAGCAGAATGTAAGCAGTTCAAAATAGTTGAAAACCAATTTTGCAGTGAAGGGAATTCTAAAGAAAGGCACAAAGGAAAGGTGCTATAAAAGCTTACATTTGTGATGTAAAATAAATTCTGACTTGACTCTCTTCATATCCATCTTCGCTTAGAACTCAAGCTGAGGATATTTATTGATAATGCTTAACAATATAAAGTTTGCTTTTGTTGAGAATTTCACACTACTGTCAGGCTGCCTATTAGAGTTTAATAATAGTTTAACCAAAACAAGAAATACCAAGATTTAGGTAACTATTTCAGAGAAAATTATTTAAATCTAATAGTTACTGTGCTAATGCCATGGAATTTCTCTCAAACCAGGACATTGTTACTGTACTTCCTCCTTATGTATAAGCACTACTGATATGAATTCATTTTGTGTCCCAAAGGCATGAAAAGCATTAAAAAGCAGAACCAGTTATTCCTATATATAGTAAATGACTAATGGCTTGTCTGCAGTACCTCCTTTGAGTCCAATATTTATATGTTAGCTAGAAACAGTAAGAAAATTATTGCTTTCCTGGAAATCATTAAGGAGTAGACAAAATAACAGCAAAGACAATGGAATCCTGCAATACAGACACCCACTTACATTAAGTTCACCCATTAGCCTTGATAGCCTCTGATTAAATTCAACTAATGAAGAGCTGAATTAATGTACTAGCAGTTGCATTTGGAAAGGGGAAAATGGATACAGAACTAAAGAAAGTGGGAAACCAATACATTAAATGTGACTCTAATCTGAGCCATGCTGAACTGTTAGCCATGTTCTTAGTGCAGAACATTTTATTTTCTCTTGGGAGCCACTTGTATCAGAAGCCCTGTATTACTATACAGACGATATTCAGGGAAGGAGAGACAATGGCTTTGTGTGCACACTGTTTATCGGACTGCAAAAAGGGGCCAAACTAAGGCAGACCCAAAACATTCTCTCTCTCTCTCCCTACCTCTCTCCTTGATCGGCATCTCCATTGTCTGGAGCGGTGAGAAGATATCTCCCCCATTTCCACTTTGTCCTTATTGCAACCTATTTATTTCTCCATATATGGAACTGACCTAGCCAGCTCACGCGAGAGGAATTATCAGAGTCACCCTCCCTGTTACCTGGCAAGCCAACTGGGTTTAAACTTTATTAAAAATAAATTAAGACTCTCTGGTAGATTTTATCACTGCCATCACTTGCTCCTTATAATTTTCCCTACCGGAAGAGAGCAATAAAACTTCCAGTTCTAACCTTGCTTTACCTTGCTAACAGGCAAGTTAAAGAATCCCATTGGATTTTTAAGGGACTAAGTAAAGGGACTACCATGGGAGGCACAGTTGAGTTGCCGCCCCTTTGCTTATACAAGTAATTGGGAATAATTTGTATGACTTGTATCTTCCTTTTTAAAATGTGTGCAGCACCAAATGCATGTTGTGATATTTTCAATCATATGTCTTATTTGGGCCAGAGGGAGAAATGGAAGAAGAGTGGCTAAAAGAAGCAGGTTTATCAAATCTCTTTGGGGAAGCTGCTGGAGATTCTCAGGAAAGCATGGTGGTTTTGGCTACACTGACCCGTACTCAGGCTGCAGCAGTACAGAAGCGAGTGGAGACTGTCACGCAGACCATGAGGAAGAAAAACAAACAATACCAAGTTCCTGATGTGAGAGATATCTTCAAGCAGCAAAATGATTCAAAGGAAAAAGTAAGTTCCTCATTTCGGGTGTTGGTGGTTTGGCCTGGCTGTAAAAAGCAGTATAGCAAACAGGTGCATAGGGAGCTCATTGGTGGCCGTGTGACAAGGTCCCACCAATGGCTTCCTTCTTAATTGATTTCTGTGTGTGTGTTAGTGTGTTAGCGTGCCCAGCCAAGCCAACACCCCCTGTGTTGGCTTGGCTCAGAAGCAAAGGGGCATAGTAAGTGCTGGGATGGGGCTATTCAGCCCCACTGCAAAGTTTCCCCTCCTCATTCAGCAGTTAATTTAATTACTCAGCAGTGGAGCTGAATGGCCCCATCTGGGCACTTTCTGTCTTCTACCAAAGACAATGACATGGCTCTGTGGTTGCGAGGAGTAAAAACTAGGGATGTGCAAAACGTTTTGGGCACAGAATGATCTGTGCCTGAAACGACCAATTTCGGGGGATTCGGAGCCGAACCGAATCACCCCCGACGATTCCCGAAAAATATCGGACCCGAAACGGGTCTGAATTTTTCGGGTGTTTCGGGTCTCCTTTTTGTGCCCCAGAAAAGTGCCAGCCTTGTCTTCTTCTTCCCCCTCCGTTTTCAGTTTGACGTCTCTTTGAATTTCCCGCCTTTTTGCCTCCATTGATTTCAATGCAGAAATTGCTTTCCTGTCACTTTAATTGAAAAGGTCCTGGGGCCAAAAGAGTGGGGTGGGGTGGTAGTGCCCAATGGGTGGAGGCTACCACCCCAATTACAGAGTGATTGGGCAGAGGGCTGATTTTTGGTGATTTTTTGAGAGTTTTAGTGTCTATGGGGCAGATTGGGGCAGAAAGTGGGATCTGGGGTAGAAGAGTGGGGTGGGGTGGTAGTGCCTAATGGGTGGAGGCTACCACCCGAATTCCAGGGGGATTGGGCAGAGGGCTGATTTTTGGTGAATTTCTGAAGTTTAAGCGTTTTTAAGGTTTCCCCCCTTTAGGTATAATCACTTCACATCGGGGGGAAAGGAGTGGCCTAGAGTGGGGTGGGCTTGATGGTGGTGCGGGGTAGGGGCAAGGATTTTATTTGTTGGAGTTTTGTTGCTTCTGAGGTGTTCTGAGTGTGGATTCTGTGATCGCAAATGAGATTTTCAATGACACACCATGAATCCACTCTCATCTGCTCTCATAGAATCTAAACCTTAAAGACATGTGAACTTCAACAATTAACCAAAAATCAGCCCTCTGCCCAAATCCTTTGAAAAAATTCAGGTAGCTTCCTTGCCCCTACCTGGCACTACCACCAACCCCACACCGCTCTAGGCCACCCCTTTCCCCCCCGACATGAAGCGATACACCCTCCATTCTACCTAATGGGGGAAAACCTTAAAAACGTGTAATCTTCAGAAATTCACCAAATATCAGCCCTCTGCCCAATCACTCTGCAATTGGGGGGTAGCCTCCACCCATTAGGCACTACCACCCCACCCCACTCTTCTGGCCCAGATCCCACTTTCTGCCCCCGATCTGCCCCAAAGACACTAAAACTTCAAAAATTCACCAAAAATCAGCCCTTTGCCCAATCCCCCTGAAATTTGGGTGGTAGCCTCCACCCATTGGGCACTACCACCCTACCCCACTCTTTTGGCCCCAGGACCCTTTTTTACCCGAATCGATTCCGATTCGGGTTAATCCAAATCCGAACTGAATCAGGGGTGATTTGGGTGGGCAAAATTCGGGCACAGAACAGAACAGGGGTGTTTCGGTTCGGGTCCGAACCGAAACACGGAAAATCCGAATTGCACACCCCTAGTAAAAACTGACTGGACGGCACACTTTACTAGGCTTTACCACAAGTTTACCGGGAGGCTTTACTGCAAACTTGAAGTTGTCCCCAAAAACCGCTGCAAAAAGTAGATCTATTTTTTATCCCAGATATAAATTGGGCTACACTCTAATCTGCTGAGAAAAACCCGAATTGTGTGTGAACTGCTCCCTGATAACTTTCAGGGACTTCGGGGTACATCTGGCCGATATGTGAATGCACCCCTCCATTCTGGAGGAGATGCAAGTTAAAGGGCTTTAAAAGCCTCGTGTGAAAAACTTCTTGGAGCCTTATAAAGGGATCAGAAGTGCATTTGATAAATGCTGAATCCCTATAGCACAAATGCACTGATGTGGTTGCTTGGGGCAACGATGAAGCAGTATGTGGTATACCAGCATATTTCTAGCATTGCAAAGGAATGACTGTTGGAGGGTTTGCATCTTCGTGAAATTTGGGAGTGGTTGGTGCCTTTGCAACCTCTGTGACATCTTAAGTCTGTAAAGGTTTCTGCATGTGAACTGGTGGTGTCTCTTCACACAACTGGGAGGTCTCTCTTCACACACTTTGAGAGAAACTACCAGTAAGTGTACAGCTGCACATGCAGGAACTCACAGTCATTCTGCTGAATGGATAGTGGTCTGAAATGTATGATCCTGATCCCATTCCCTGTGTTCAGCCAGTGCTAAAGCACGATTGTGGCCTGTGGGGCATCAAGATATTAGCCATGCAATTGTAGTCTGCATAGTCCATTTAGCCTCAGAAGGCAGGGGAAGTTATCTTCTTTGTTTAGTGGGTATCTGCACATACCTGCAGAGGTGCTCTTAGACATGGACCTTGGGGATCTGGTTTGTGGCCTCCTGTTTCTGGGTGGGGCCTCCAGATGTTCTGGGGGGCCTCCCCAGAGGCCTGCTGCCCCCCTTTCTTGTGGGACACTGCTGGCCTGCTGTTGCCACTGTCTCTGGAGGCATTGCCTCCCTGAAAGGCCCCAACCGGGGCTCCTCACAGGGCGCATGGCCACTGCTGCATCCCAGGCCTCTCCACCGGTGCTGCAGGACAGCAAGCAAGGCGCACCTCCAAGAAGGCTCCCCTGCCTGCTCCAAGAGTGAGGCTGGCGGCTTGGTGAGGCTGGCCGCTCCTCTGGCTCGGCCACGTCCCAGCAGCTCTCCGGCCTGGGCTCATTGGGGCCTCCAAACCCAGCCATGTGCCCCTCTGAGGATGGTCCCACTGAGGGCAGAGCGATACCCACCTGCTTGCTATGCCTCCTGGAGTTGGCGGGTGGGCATTAAGGAGGAAAGGAGGTAATGAATGAACAGAGCGCTGTCTGTTACCATGGCAGCCTTGTGTGCTTCTGACCCTCACACCCACAGGAGGGAGAAGGAGCCTCCCCCACTCAAGGCCAACCTCTTGTTCGCCAGCCACAGTCTCCAGGGGCACCTTCAGTCAGCAAGGTTTTATTTATTTATTTATTTATTTATTTATTTAAATTTTAAGGGGGGCCTTGCGGCAAAGCCCTTCAGGTCTGGGCTCCAGAATGACCTAGGTGTGCCACTGTGTACTGTTAACGAAACTGCCTCGAGGGTGATTGGCTGCACCCCTAGTTTGGGCGAATGTGGGGAATTTAGCTCAAAAGGGGAGACAGTTCCAATCAGCCTTAATTTGTCCAAGTGTATGAACTCAAGAAAATCGGCTTGAGAGAGGTTTTAATTTAATCAGAAAGGAGTTTATTAAAAAATAAAATCAGACTAAATTACTTTGTGTCCCTAGTTTAAAGGCACTACAAATATGCTAAGAAATGGACTATTGCAAGGCACATTTAATTTAAAGTTCCAAATTATGTGTACATTCCCAAACAGGCTAGAGATGTACTTTAAGATAGAGGGGCAAGATTTCCGAAATAAAAGAAAGGGATAGATTCAGCCCTGAAGAAGCTAGGCAAGAGGCTATATCACCTGTACTGGAGCGGGGAACACCAAGGTGGTCTGCTGGGGTCTCTTGTTACTGTCTGCTGGGGTCCAGAGTGAGAGACACAAGGGAACACTACGATGTTTCTCAGTGGGAGTCCCAAGTGTAATTACACAAGGAAGCACACTGGGTCATGGAATTAGAGATACTTATATCCCAAAACATGCCTTGAGGACACATGCCTTTTGTCCTGTTCTACTGAACAGTGGAGCCCAGACAACCTTTTTTTGGAATGCATTGTGTCTTAGTCCTTCCTGGGTAGGAATGTGTGTGAATCGCCTATGGCATTCAGGGCTAATTGTGAGGACAATTAGAATGTGCAGGTGCATTTAAAGAATATCCTGTGCTGGAAGGGCTTCCCAATAATTCTATCAAGAGTTGCAATGGGCACCTCTTCAAAGTTACATCACCAACTCATCCCTATTGTAATGGAGTCTGTTGCCTTGTCTTCCTTGCTTTCCTGACCTGAGTGCTTCGTTAACAGGTGTTATCTCTCTTGCAAGAGGAAGAGGGGAGTTTAGATTTCATTCCAAGGCTGAAATGTTCTTGAATGCCAGACACTTGCAGTAGTTAGTCCTAGAGTCTGCTTTGTCTGGCCCCCCTCACAGAACGAGGCAGTGTGGACCTAATCCCCTTTCCAGTTTGTGAGGCTTGCAGCCAAATCTAGGGGTGACCAGTCCACTGCCAACTAAGTGACTTATCCCCATGTATAACATAGACTGGCAGCTCCTGAGCATAGCAAAAGTGCAATCTCCAAGCCTGGATATGCAGTTGTAACCAGGGAGGCTTCTGGGAACAAGCAGAATAAGCTCGACTGGTAACAGTACCTGTCATGTTTCAAAATTAGCTATGAATCAATAGCACAAAAAGATGCTATGTATTCCTTTTACATCTAATTGCATTTTCAGTCTGCAGTGTAACCAATGACATAGGGAGGCTTTTCTCACGATTGGTGAGAAGAGCCTGGTTGGGGTTTGCGGAGAGAGCGGGCTTGCACACGAGCAGGCAGTCTGCTCCAGGCAGCCAAAGTGGCTGCCCACACGACTGCCAGCTCCGTTACGGAGCCAGTGGGGGCTGGGAAGGATCGGGGGATGCACCGCCTCTGGAAGCTACAGCATGCCCTGCACGAGTGCTCAGGGCATGCTAGAGAGACCCCTGAGCTGGGAGGCTGCTTTTCAGCCTCCCGGTTGGGGGTCTACTTGTGAGTTGCTGCGGCGTGGAGCCACGCCACAGCAACTCATGATCAGAAAGCCCGGGTTAGCAGAGTGCTTGCTCCGCTAACCTGGGCTTAGGGGAGGGCTATTTAAGCGGGTGATCCACTTTCATGAGACCGGGCTTGGCTGCAAGCGCGGTGGTTCTCACGTGAATGCGAAATTGGGCTAGGCTCCCTTAGCCCAATTTTGCATGACCCTGAGAATAGCCTCAAGTTCATCTATATTTTTGTCATTGAGGCACAACTTCTTTATATTTAATTCTCTAAGACGTACCCATGGCTAATCCCATGTGTGGCAGCTCTCGTGAGAGTTCGGAGAGCTTCTGGATAGCCCTGGGACAGACGGGGGGGGGGGGGGCGGGGATGATGGCGGCAGTTAGCAACGACCAGCAGAAAGGAAGAAGCCGGCCGGCCAAAGAGCAGGTGGGTGGGGAGGAAGAAGTTGGTGGAAGAAGCCAGCCAGTGGGCGGGCAAAGGAAGAAGCCGGCAAGGGGGGAAGGGAAGAAGAAACAACGGAGGGCGGGGGGAGGTGGCGGCTGGCTGGTAGCTAGAGGCGCAAATGCTCTTTGCCTGGCCCAGCTAGTTGTTATTATATTCTCAGTTTGTATGTATCTAAAGAGGGCATGCAGCAGCAAAATTCCATTGGCCTCTTACTTCTTAAACAAAAAACCAGAATACATGGCAGATGTACTACTATGATTATACTGCATGTATCTGTGAGAATGATTAAAATTTCACATTTTTTCTTGAGCAACTTGACACTAAAAGCCAGATAAGGAGCAATAGCTAGAGTTAGTAATGATCAGACGTAAAGGAACATTTTCGTAGACTACAATCCTATGCATGCTTACTTAGGAATAAGTTGGTGTCTTTTGGGGTAATCAAATTTTGAGTTTTACCCCTGCCAACTATTTAAACCAGTTAATAGTCCCAAAGTAGTGCAAAGCTCTGACACTGGCCCAATGCAATGCTTGCACACAGCTGTGATGGAAGGAAAAAATCAAACAGTTCCATACAGAGAACATATTTGCCCCTGTGGCTCCAGTGAAATTGAAACAACAGCTCATGTACTCTTGTACTGTCAGTACTATCATGGCATATGGCATAAGCTTATCTTCCTATATATTAGCACATATGCAGGCTGTACTGATTTTTTTAAAATCTTAATTTCCTTTTGACAGATCAGAATGATTTTAGATCCTATAATGTGGCCGTGTTCTGCCTCATAGCTAACAAAATTCGTTCAGAGTTAAATAAGAACTAAACATTTTAGCGCCTGTATGTATGTTCCGTCAACTTGTTGGATATGCTGTTGCCATACATAGTATAGAATAAGATATGGAATGAGATGTAACACCGTTCTGTATTAGGCACAAATTTTGCTGTCTTGCCTCCTTTATACTCAGTATCATTCTGATACCTGTGTTGATTAATTTTTATATATAATGTTATGTTCATAGTCTTAACTTTTAACTTCTTCTACTCACTATGTTATGTTTTTAGGTAGTTTTATAGAGATCCCTTATTACCTTGTAGGAGTAGATTGTCTTAACTTTTTTTGTTTGTTTTGCTGTTATGCTGGCCAAAGACTGAAATAAAGACTATGCCTATGCCTACTAGGGAATAAATCAGCGGGGCCTCCACAGCAGTGTTTCATACTTAAATTATTCTGTATGGGAAGTTCTGTGGGTAGCAGATAGCATAAAGGAAGCCAGCATTCTGTATACAAAGCCTCATTTATATTAGTTCTCCTAATAATATGTTCCTATTTACCTACTCCATTTTAGGGTTTGATAAGCTAGGAATCAACAGAAGAGGAGTCAGTGCCTAAATTATAGGGGACTAGAGGAGGCCAGCACCTTTTGTGATAGCCCCTTTAGCTACTCTTCTGGAATGCTGTGGAGGGGCATGCTTTTGATTTCAAGGGGGACAGTCAGGATAGAGTTTCTGGATTTCCTTAAAGCATCCCATCCCTATCCCCACCCCCCATAATGGCAGTAATGCTAAATGTACTGAGATAAAAGGATCCCAACATCAGGAATTCATGGGGGAGAGGCAAGGGCAAAGAAAGATTCAGTGCAAAGGCAGTGGCCTGCTCAAGTGAACTTGTTCTAGGGTTAGTGTGCTGGCTGCCTTGCACTTTGAAAGCCAATTGATAATTGTAGAAGCATGTAACTGCAGTGTCGGGCACAAAGTACATTTTAAAAACTGCCTGGTACAGGGCATCCAGAGTACAGAGTTCTCTGGATGTTTCCAGACTGGTGGATTTCTCAGTTCTGTGTACTCCTTTTACATGAAAGTTTTTTGTTTTTATATTTTGGCTGTATTTTCTGTAAATATTAGAATGTGTTGCACACTCTAAAATATCGTGCAAGAGCAAGATCTCAAGGTTAATGAAATGTCATGCCATGGAGCGCAGAGGGAGAAAAATAGAGCCAGAAAACTCTCTATGTGGAGTAGTTTCTTTGGTCATAATCCTTGTTCACTGAAGGAACTAGATGCATGCATTTCAGACTTGTCTTTGTGCTTGATAAGCATGCATACAAAAAGCTTGCGGCTTCAGAGGGGACAGAGTAAATACATATCTTATGTTGACCAATACTGCTGGTATTCATATTCTAGCAAAATGTCCATAATCTGACTAATTTTTTCTTCCAGAGGTGCAGGAGTGAAGCAAGTAGTATTCTCCCCACTATCAGGATTGAGATATAGATGTTTTCATTTAGACTGTACCTTAAATAAACAAACTGTAAAGTAAATTTTGCCTTAAACCAGGGGTGGAGCTACTGGTGTTCAAAGAACACAGGCCCCTGGAGGGGTGGGGCTACTGAAGGCCCCTCAGCAGTCACTCCCTCCCCTCACTTGCCATAGTGGCTCCTGCCGCCCACTGCTGCCCATCTCAGCCACTGTCATCTGTGCTGCTGCTGCTTGCTATCCAGCTTGGGAACTGCTCAGAAGCAGGGAGGGCCCATTCCATTCCTCTCACTTTCTGAGCAGCCTCTGAGCTGGCTGGGAATGGATGGTGCACATGTGCCTTGTGCTGGCATCAGGGTGCATGCATGCCCTCCATTCCCTCCCGGCACAGAGGCCACTTGGAAGCAGAGAGGGACCTCCCAAGTGGTCCCTGAGCTGGATGGCAAGTGGCAGCGAGCAGCAGTGCTGGCATCAGAAGCAGCTGTAGTGCCATAGCCCATGGTAAGGGGAGAAGGCGTGCACCTTTGGCATGTGCTGCTGCAGGTAAGGGGTGTGCCACTGGGGGATAGGTGAACACTGGGCCCCCTTTGACTTAGCTATATGCCACTGCCTTAAAGTCTTCCTGGGATTGGTTAGATGCAGTATCATGGGTATTAATTTATTGGCTCCCTGAATCTAGCTTTCGTAGAGAGTCCATTGACAGAGGTGCAAAATTAGCTTATTGAAAGATGGTCTGTGAGGTGACTTCTGTTTGCCCCTACAGCTCAATTATGCCATCAAGTCTACTTGAAACTGTTGGGAGTGATGCAAGAGTATATTTCTTTATATACGCTTTCTAATTAATTATGCTTATTAGAGTGGAGCATCGTTACTTTATTATTGCTTGTTATTCTTGTTAGTTTTGAAAAGGAAGTTTTGTATAGGGAGTGAGCAAGTTGCTCTGTCTGTCAACTATGAGTTTTAGTTATGATTGTGAAGTATCTTACAAAGACGCCAGGCATGAAGCTGACCATGAACAAAGTTGATTTAGTTGTGTTGACTTCTAAAATCAGGTGGGAACAATTATTAATTATCCTATTATTCACTCTTTACTTTCTACATTTTAGGAAACTGGCAGTGAGTACCAGTCTATGGAAACAAGAGAAAACCTATATGACATGCTGGTGGAAGCAAAAGAGGGTAAATATGAACAGGTTATCTGTATTGTCTTATTAGCATAGCAGGATATATTGCAGAACAGATTCACTTTTAAAAGTACTTACCAAAAAAATAAGTCCTACTATTCAGAGAGCTCTTTTAGGCACAGTGAAAGACTTGTGTAAGTTCTTGAAACTTCTCTTAAAATGTCAAAAGAACTGCCTACCAGATATATGGATTTAGTCATGTGGTTCTCTGTCCTGTGTCCAAAGACAAACTGATATATAATTACCATGTTTTTGTTCTTTACTACTTCTTTAAAAAATTTAAAAAAAAAAATATCTGGGTATTTTGTGGAATGTGTGACATCATTGCTCCTTCTAACTTTTTTCATCTGTGTGCAGGATGAGTTTTGTTCTGGGCGGCACTATCAAAGCAGTGCGTACACACATGGACAGAGTGGGGATTTGTTGATTCAATCTGAACAGGATCTAAAATTAACTGAGTTGACAAAAAAACAACACCTACTACTACTTGTGGGTGCACACCTTAAAGGGAATGCTGGTGATAACAATCATAACAAATTTAAGGTTAATTTTTGAAGCCAGTTTTATTGATTGATGAAAGTAGGGGTGTGCATGGACCATTTGCCACAGTTCGTTCCAAATTTGAATTGATCTTTGGGTCCCAAACCAGTCCGGTTGCACCTACAGGCTGGGCCGATCAGGTTGACAAATTGGTTCGAAGTGGTTCACGATCAAACCGGCCCTATTTGCAGCAGACTAGTTCATGATCAAACCAGTTCTGCACACCCCTGTATGAAAGCATGCTTGGCTTTCTTCCTCGGGATTGATGAAAAAATGCTTTACAATAAATAAAGGTACAACAACAAATCAGTTTATCCTCTGTGCTAGTGCACTCTTTTCTCTACCCACCATTCATTCATTCATTCATCTACCCACTCATTCATTCATTCATTCATTCAGCTCAGGCATCTGAGCCCTGGAAAAGAAAAGCAATACTTGTTATGCAATATGGCTGGCATTGTTACAACAGACCCTGGCCAGTTATACGGCATATGGAAACTCTGAATAATGAAACCTTGAGTCAATGGGAATTGTGGGTATTAGGTTACTTGAGCTTTAAAAAGGTCGAGAACAGAAATAAAGGGAATAAAGCATAGTACCTTGCTCTCGAGGTCTCCAGAAAGACCCCCCCCGCAAAAAAACCTACAAATCCTCCAAATTTTTTGAGATTTTTTTTAAATTCTTGGTGGGAAATTGTGTGTGTGTGTGTGTGTGTGTGTGTGTGTGTGTGTGTGTTAGTGTTAGTGTTAAAGAGCCACAAAATGGCTCAGTGCTGCAAAACAGTGGCTGGAAATGACCTCAGAAGTCATTTCCGGCCACCCAGGAATCACGAATAGGCGAATTTTGCCTTTTTTAAAAAAACCACAGATAAAGAAACTGGATCCATAGATATGTGAATCACGAGGGCTACCGGTAGTTGCCTCTCATCCTTTTGAGTTCTGTGCCTTTAAGTGCTTTTAGCATGCGTGAAACTTTATCCAGTCTGATGTAGTTTTCAGGCATTATTTACTGTGAACCATTAATCATCCAGTTTACTAGATACTGAAACATCCAGCATTTAGCTTAGTCATTTTAAAAAAATTACTACCTAATCTTGTTTATGTTAACATTAGGCATCTGCTAGGTGTCAGATGTTTTTATGAGTATAGGAATGAAATACTTGGACTAAAATGTATCCTGTTTAAGATACTTGATTAAAATATTTTTTGCATATAAAGCTCTACAGGTTTAAACACACAGTGTTGTTTCATCATCACATAACTGGGAAGTCCATAGATCTGCTCTACTTACACATATAGGACTCAATGAGAGAGAGAGTGTCTTGTGCTTATGTTCCTTTGATTTCAATGGAACATAAGCATTCTGACTTATTCTGGATTGAATTCATGGTTTGTTAATGGTTTCCATTTCTGGTTTGCAGAAAAACTAGTTCTATTCATACATTATGTTGTATGTACATATAGATCTGTACACATGTACATGTCTTCGTGTAAATGATTGTACATGTATTCATATTAAAAGTGAACCTGGGTAGAGGTCCCCTCAAACGCAGGGCATAAATATGAAGTGTACTACTGTACATGAATTGAGCATAATGTGTCAATAACTGCATGTGCATTGCACATGTGAAAAGGGCTTCTGGGTTATGCAAATCCATAGTTTATCCTGTTTGGAATCTACAGTCAGTTATGACTTACTGCAAATTAGGAAGCAAATGAATGAACTGGAGTGCTCAAGGGATGAGAAGCAAACAATGTTTACTCTGTGTAAGACCAAGCCATGTTTTGATATTACATGTGAACTGACCTGTTTTAACCAATTCTTCTTTAAAGCTGCAGTAAAATGGGCAAATAGGACAATAAAATAAATGGTAAAATTGGCTAATAGTACAACTTCATACGATATAACTATTTGACCAGCTGTGTAAACACAATGGCCCTGTGAAATGCAATCACAGAATTAAGACAGTTAAATAAATCAGGCAGTTGTAGATGCATATAATAATTATTCTGAGGTACACTGAACAGTGTTGTGCCCAACTAGGGAAACTAGAGTTCCTGAAACTGCAGAAGTGTTTGTGGAAATTCTAAAACACTGGAATGATAGCATGCAGTACTGGCTGTCTTTGCATTTTGAATCAAAGACTACATGATGAACTGCATATATGCAGCCCAGTCTGAGATGCAAGGAAACTTAAAGTAGAATAAGGAGGCACAGGAATAATAATAATAATAATAATAATAATAATAATTATTATTATTATTATTATTATTATTATTAATAGAAAAACAAGTCAAAATAATTGACATAGCAATAACAGCAGAATAGAAGAAAAAGAAATAGAAAAAAATCACAAAATACAAAGATCTACAAATTGAAATTGAAAGGCTGTGGCAGAAGAAGACCAAAATAATCCCAGTGGTAATTGGCGCCCTAGGTGCAATTCCAAAAGACCTTGAAGAGCACCTCAACACCATAGGGGCCACAGAAATCACCATCAGCCAATTACAAAAAGCAGCTTTACTGGGAACAGCCTATATTCTGCGATGATATCTATAACAATTGAAAATAAAATCCAGCCATCCCAGGTCGTTGGGAAGGACTCAATGTCTGGATAAAACAAACCGGTCAATAACACCTGTCTGACTGTGTAAACAACAACAATAAAAAATTCTAAAAACAGATTGCTGTATAATAGCCATGAATGCCAATATATAGCTAATGCCTGAAGAAGAGGAAGAGGAGGTGGTAGTAAGAGGAAAAGAAAAAGAGTGCTTCTAGACTAGCAGTAAAACAAGAATATTACCTTATGAGCAATAATGCCACAGAACCATATACATTGAGAGAGAGAGAGAGAGAGAGAGAGAGAGAGAGAGAGAGAGATGTGGCATTTTTAAAGAATATATTGTTAAAATCCTAGTTCAAGTTTAAAAAGGACCACTGAACTCAGAAATGCAAAGATATCATCAGCTAAATGCTAATTTTCCTGAAGGCACATATTAATCCTTCCCCACCTGCCGACTTCAGCCCCCAGACAGCCATTCAGCAGTAGTTTCAAAGATGGGAACACTGCCAAACTGCTGGGTCAGCACAAGGCTGGGAGAGGGAGAGAGAGAGAGAGAGAGAGAGAGTGCAGCACTTTATGCTACTAAACTCTACTGTAGAATCTTGGCCTGGAAAACTACCAGGCAGTTATTTAAGCATTTCATAACATCTGGTTCTTTTTCCCCAGCGCCTCTGATGAGCTCTTTAGAAATGGAAAGTTCTGAAAGCAATTTCCATATGCTAACTCTCTACAGCTCTGAATGAAAAGGGCATGGCTAAGGCAGCCTTGGTGCATTCTGATTAGGCTCTGGCTTCTGGCAACGTCACTGTAAAGTGGGGCTTTGCTTTCAAGATCAGAACAGAATGGAAAGCTGCTCTGCTTGCAGAACTGTCCAGATTTAGCTGGGTCAGACTGCAGCACCTGCTTCTGGATTATGACAGGGGCTCTTCAAAAATAATGAGTGAATAATCAATGTTGTGTTAAGTTTGATTGGATGTTTTGTTTTTCCAAAAGCAACAGCAATGTGCTTGTTGTTATCAAGATATCAAATAGCCTTGAAGTGAAATTCAAAACCAAAAACATTTTAGTAAAAGTGGGAAATGTTGTGGCTTAAGGCAGTGAGCAAAAAGAACTAATCCTCTCATTTCTTTAAAAATATTTCACGAAAGAATTAACAAAAAACATTTTAGAAAGAAACTTAATGTTATCACACATGCATCATGCCAGAAAAATTATTATAACCTTACTATGTTGACTCTTGCGACTTGGAGAGCTCATTAGTTGTGATAACTGGAGCATCATCTTTAAGCTAGGGATGACCTGATTGATTTTTATGTGACCAAAAAAAGGGAGAAGGAGAGTCAAATATCCTAAAATGATTAATGGAAGGAGGAAAGGCAGATGATCTGTATAATTGCCTGTTACTCCATGGCAAAGCTATGTGAACATAAGAACAGCCCTGCTGGATCAGGCTCAGTGCCCATCTAGTCCAGAATCCTGTCTCACATAGTGGCCCACCAGATGCCTCTGAAAAGCTCAGAGACAGGGGGTGAGAGCTTGCCCTCTTTCCTGCCATTGTTCCCTGCAACTTGTATTTAGGACCATCATGCCTCTGGAGGTAGCCTATAGCCACCAGACTAGTAGCCATTGATACACCTGTCCTCCATGATCTTGTCTAAGCCCCCTTTAAAGCCATCTAAGGTAGTAGCCATTGCCACATCCTGTAGCAATGAATTCCATAAGTTAATTATATGCTGTTTGAAGTACTTCCTTTTGTTGGTCCTAAATTTCCCAAACTTCAGTTTCATGGGGTGACCCCTAGTGTTGTGAGAGAGGGAAATTTTTCTCTCCACTCTCTTTACTCCGCGCATAATTGTATACACCTCTATACAGAGGTGTTTAACCCCCGGACCTTGGAGCCCTGGTCTGTGGCCTCCAAGGTCCGGGGAGCCCTCTAAATGTCTGGGGGGCCTCCTACTGCCACCCCGCGCCTGCCCGCCACAGCGAACCTACATGTTTTGTTTGATTAAATAAGAGTCGCCACACGGCCGAGGGGTGGCGGCCGGTGGGGGGTTAGCCAAGCAGTCGACCTCCTCCTCTCCTGAGAAGGCGTTCCTGCGCAGTTCACTACAGCTGTTGGGCTGAGAGGATGTGCCCAGTGGTTTCTCCTCCCCCACCGCTGCTGGGGTGGGGAGAGGAGGCGGCTGACTGCTTGGCTACCCCCCTCACCCCCGACAGCCACTCCTTGCCCGCTTGGTAGCTTTGATATTTTAAAAAAGAAACCTGTAGGTTTGGGGGGCCTTGTGGCGAGGGGTGCTCACTGGGGTAGGGCCTCATGGCAGGGGTGGCTCATGGAAGGGCTGGTCCGGGCATGAAAATCACCTAGGTGTGCCCCCACCTCTATCATGTCTCCCCATAGTTGTCTATTTTCCAAACTAGAGAGCCCCAAATGCTGTGCCCTTGCCTCATAAGGAAGCTGTTCCATGCCTGTGATCATCTTGGTTGCCTTCTTCTGCACCCTTTCCAGTTCTACAATGTCCTTCTCAAGATATGGTGGCCAGAACTGTATGCAGTACTCCAAATGTGGCCGCACCAGAGATTTGTATAAGGGCATTATAACACTAGCATTTTTATTTTCAATCCTGTACTTAATGATCCCTAGCATGGAATTTGCCTTTTACACAGCTGCCGCGCACTGAGTCAACACTTTCAATGAGCTGTTCACCACGACTCCAAGATCTTTCTCCTGTTCAGTTACCAACAGCTCCGATCCCATCAGTGAATATGCAAAGTTGGGTTGTTGTTGTTTTTGCCCCAATATGCATCACTTTACATTTGCTTACATTGAATTACATTTGCCATCTTGTTGCCCACTCCTCCATTTTGGAGATATCTTTTTGGAGTGCTTCACAATCTGTTTTGGATTTCACTACCCTGAATAGTTGTCATCTGCAAATTTGGCCACTTTGCTGCTTACCCCAAATCTTAGATCATTTATGAACAAGTTAAAGAGCACTGGTCCCAGGACAGATACTTGGGGAACCACATGTATGTGGATAGGCAGATTTTTAAATATAGGGAATGCACAATTCTTCAAGGCCACTACATACATTATATTTAGTGTATGCATATGGCGCCCTAAGTTCATGTCATGGGAGCCATTTTGTGGCTCTTGTTTGGAAATCTTTTTTTACCATGACTTTTTGCTATAAAATGGAGGAATTGTGTCTTCTGGAGGCATTGCTGGACTGCAGAAGACTTGTAAGGCATGGTTCAGCACGTTGTTGCAATTATATTAGCCGCTTTCAGACTTTTTGGACTAGTTTTTGCTCCTGCAGGAACCTAACCCCCGCCCCCAACAACCGCCATAGGCTTAATGCTCTGTTATCCATGGTTACATTACCCACAGAAATTGACAGAAATGGAATCTCTGCACCTTTATGTCCAACTTTATGCATTACTTTATACTCTCTTACATTGATCTAAATTTTGCCATTTTGCTGCCCACTCACCCAGTTTGGAGAGATCACATTCTGTTATGGATTTCACTACCCTAAATAGTTTAAATTTGGCCACTTTGTTGCTTACCCCAACTTCTAGATCATTTATGAACAAGTTAAAGAGCAGATCCCTGGGGGACTCCACTTTCTTACTTCCCTCCATTGTGAAAACACTCAATTTATACCTACACTCTGTTTCCTGTCCTTCAACCAGTTACCAATCCACACATGAACCTGTCCTCTTATCCCATGACTGCTAAGTTTACCCAACAGCCTTTGGTGAGGAACTGTGTCAAAAGCTTTTTGGAAGTCCAAGTATACTATGTCAACCGGTTCACCTTTAACCACATGCCTGTTAACACTCTCAAAAAACTCCAAAAGGTTAGCGAGGCAAGACTTCCCTTGCAGAAGCCATGCTGGTTCTCCTTCATTGTAGAGTTGTACTTCTATATGTTGAACAATTTTGTCCTTAAGTATGCTTTCCATCAATTTACCCTGCACAGACCTGGCCTGGACTAACTGGCCTGTAGTTTCCTGGATCCCTTTTTGAAAATTAGAGTTACATTGGCTACTTTCTAGTCCTCTGGTACACAGCCTGATTGAAGGGAAAAGTTAAATATTTTTCCTAGGAGATCAGCAATTTCACATTTGAATTCCTTCAAAACTCAAGTGGATGCCATCTGGCCCTGGTGATTTGTTAATTTTCAGTTTTTCAAGACAGTTCTTGAAAAACTGAGGTGATGAAACCTCTTTCATGTCCTCAAATTGGCCCATTTCTTCTGCCTCCAAGCCCGAGGAGCTCAATTCCAGAGCGCGTATATGGCCAGTAACCTCTTTCGTGAAGACTGTGCCTTAGAACAGTTGGTCATGGAACCGACCAGAGAAAAGGCGACCTTGGATCTAATTCTGAGTGACACCCAGGACCTGGTGTGTGATGTCAGTGTCATCGACCCTTTAGGGAACAGTGACCACAGTGCCATCAAATTCAGCATACATGCGGGGAGAGAATCACCAAGGATGTCAAACACAGACATTTTAAATTTCAAAAGAGGAAACTTCTCCAAAATGAGGAGTATGGTGAAAAGAAAGCTGAGGGGGAAAATCAGGAGAGTCACTTTGCTCCAGAGTGCATGGCGTTTACTCAAAACCACAATACTAGAAGCCCAGTTAGATTGTATACCCAAAAGGAGGAAAGGTACCACTAAGTCCAGGAGGATGCCAGCATGGCTAACGGGTACCGTCAAGGAAGCCATAAAAGGGAAGAAGGCTTCCTTCCGAAATTGGAAGGCCTGTCCAAATGAAGAGAACAGAAAGGAACACAAAATCTGGCAAAAGAAATGCAAGGTGACAATAAGGGAGGCAAAAAGAGAGTTTGAGGAACATTTAGCCAAAAGTATCAAGGGGAATAACAAAAACTTCTTTAAGTACATCAGAAGCAGGAAACCTGCCAGGGAGGCAGTTGGGCCATTAGACAATGAGGGAGTGAAAGGGATCATTAAGGAGGATATGGAGGTTGCAGAGAAACTGAATGAGTCCTTTGCGTCTGTCTTCACGGCAGAGGATACTGAGCATATACCTGTTCCTGAACCAGGCTTTTTAGGGATGGAGGCTAGAGAGCTGAGTCTGATAGAATTGACAAGGGATGATGTTCTAAACTGTCTGGAAAAACTGAAAGCTAACAAATCACCAGGGCCGGATGGCATCCATCCAAGAGTCCTCAAAGAACTCAAATGTGAAATTGCCGACCTCCTTGCTAAAATATTTAACGTATCCCTGAAATCGGGCTCTGTACCAGAGGACTGGAGAGTAGCAAATGTAACACCGATTTTCAAAAAGGGATCCAGGGGCGACCCGGGAAATTACAGGCCGGTTAGCCTAACGTCCATTCCAGGCAAATTGATGGAAAGCATCCTCAAGGATAAAATTGTAAAGCACCTAGAAGAACAGGCCCTGCTGGGAGTGAGCCAACATGGCTTCCGTAAAGGTAAATCTTGCCTCACCAACCTTTTGGACTTCTTTGAGAGTGTCAACAAGTATGTGGATCAAGGTGATCCAGTTGACATAGTCTACCTGGACTTCCAAAAAGTTTTTGACAAAGTTCCTCGTCAAAGACTCCTGAGGAAACTTAGCTGTCATGGAATAAAGGGACAAGTACATGTGTGGATTGCTAACTGGTTGAAAGACAGAAAACAGAGGGTAGGTATAAATGGAGAGTTTTCACAATGGAGGGAAGTAAGAAGTGGGGTCCCCCAGGGATCTGTACTGGGACCGGTGCTTTTTAATGTATTCATAAATGATCTAGAAGCAGGGGTAAGCAGCGATGTGGCCAAATTTGCAGATGATACCAAACTCTTCCGGGTAGTGAAATCCAAAACGGATTGTGAGCAGCTCCAAAAGGATCTCTCCAAACTGGGGGAGTGGGCGACAAAATGGCAAATGCGGTTCAATGTTAGCAAGTGTAAAGTGATGCACATTGGGATGAAAAACCCCAACTTCAAGAATATGCTGATGGGATCTGAGCTGTCGGTGACGGACCAGGAGAGGGATCTTGGGGTTGTGGTTGACAGTTCATTGAAAGTGTCGACTCAATGTGCAGCAGCTGTGAAAAAGGCAAATTCCATGCTAGGGATCCTTAGGAAGGGGATTGAAAATAAAACGGCTAACATTATAATGCCCTTATACAAAACTATGGTGCAACCACACTTGGAGTACTGCGTACAATTCTGGTCACCACATCTTAAAAAGGACATTGTTGAACTGGAGAAGGTACAGAAGAGGGCAACCAAGATGATCAGGGGCCAAAGCACCTTTCTTATGAGGCAAGACTACAACACCTGGGGCTTTTTAGTTTAGAAAAAAGACGACTGTGGGGAGACATGATAGAGCAGAGGCGTAACTATAGGGGGGGCAGGGGGGGCACGTGCCCCGGGCGCCATCTTTTCTGGTCACATGGGGGGCACCGCCATGACCAATTTTTTTTTAAATTTTTAAATTTTTGTTAATACAAATGTTTCCTGCTCAGTGCAGCAGCGCTGCAGCAGTCAAGGGAGCGCGTCAGTGCCCCCTTCCCCACGAGCAGTCCCTTCCGCGCTGCCTGCGCCCCCCCCATTGCTTTGCTGGCACCTGGCGGCCAGTCAGTGGCCTGGCTTGGCGGCGGCGGCGGGCGCTTGTGAGGAAAAACCTAAGTATAATGTAGTATGTTGGGGGGGGCGATGGGGGGCGCAGTGGGGGGGGCGCCATTTCAGTGCTTGCCCCGGGCGCCATTTTCCCTAGTTACGCCTCTGTGATAGAGGTCTATAAAATCATGCATGGCGTGGAGAAAGTGGAGAGAGAGAGATTCTTTTCCCTCTCACACAACACTAGAACAAGGGGTCACTCCATGAAATTGATTGCCAGGAGGTCTAGGACCAACAAACGGAAGTACTTTTTCACACAACGTGTGATCCACTTGTGGAACTCTCTGCCACAGGATGTGGTGACGGCCAAAAACCTGGATGGCTTTAAGAGGGGTTTGGATGACTTCATGGAGGAGAGGTCTATCAATGGCTACTAGTCAGAGGGCTGTGGGCCACCTCCAGCCTCAAGGGCAGGGTGCCTCTGAGTACCAGTTGCAGGGGAGTAATGGCAGGAGAGAGGGCACGCCCTCAACTCCTGCCTGTGGCTTCCAGCGGCATCTGGTGGGCCACTGTGCGAAACAGGATGCTGGACTAGATGGGCCTTGGGCCTGATCCAGCAGGGCTGTTCTTATGTTCTTATGTAAAGATACAAAGAACTGTATCATCCAGCTTCTCTGCAATCTCCTTATCCCCCTTAATAGTCCCTTTCACACTTGTATCACCTAAGAGTCCAACTCCTTCCCTGGCAGCCTTTCAGGTTCTGATATATTCAAAGACATTTTTGTTATTCCCCTTGACTCTTCTAGCTATATGCTATATGCTCCTAAAACACTCTTTTTGCATTCCTTAATGTCTCCTTGCATTTCTTTTGCCAGAAATGTATACAGCGAAACCTTGCTATTCATGGATTCCCCCATCCGTGGTTTTGTGTATCCACAGGTGTCTAATTGACACCCGTTTTCATTATCTGCAGATATGAAAGGGTTAAAACCTATCCGTGGTTCCTAGAGGGCCGGAAGTGACTGTGGAGGTCACTTCCAGCTGCCATTTTGTGGCTTGTTGCTTTTTAAAAAATGGACATTTTCTGTGATTTTTTTGTTTTTCTTGTTGTTTTGTTTTTTGATGGCATTTCAAGCTTTTTGGGGTACATGTGGGCACATGCCATCCTCACGGGCTCGTTGCTTCTTTTAAATTGATTTTGAGGGGCATTCTAAGCTTTTGGGGTACAGTAAGCAATTCCACATTTTGGGTTTTTTTTCCCTCCTTTCTGGAACCTAACCCCCTATTTCCCATAGGCACAATGCCTCATTACTCATGATTTCATAACTTGTGGTAGTAGGCGAGGAACAGTAGGTGAGGAATGGAACCCCCACGAGTAATGTGGTTTGTCTGTACATCTTTCAAAAGTGTACATATGACTTGGAGCTGGTGATTGCTTAGAATTTTAAAATGCACATATGCATATATTTAGAATGCACATATTTGCTTGTAAGCATGAGGCTTGGTCAATGCATGCATCAGGTTGAGGTGGTAGAATGCATTTTATTGTTTCAGATGACTCAAAGATACACTACACAAAGGACACCCATTAACTTGCAAATGTAGAACTGGGTAATCATGGAGAGAGGTTCTAGCTAGGGATGTGCACGGAACTGGCTGGCCCAGTTCGGTTCGAGTCTGGAGCAGACTCAAATCTGACTGGACCAATTCAATCCGGCACCCCTTTGAACCCCCCTGGTTTGGTTTGGTCCAGGGAGGAGGGTTCACAATCTTTTTTTAAGGTTTTTCTAACCCTTTAGCCCCTTCATGGGCTTCCTCTAGGCTGCAGGGAGTCCACGAAGGTTCCCCCTCCCCCCGCCGGCCTCGGTCATCACTGCTGCAGCCCATTTGGCCACTTTTTTTGGCCTGTTCAGGCCTCCGTATGTTTGCGTGGTGGCCATTTTGGCTGCCGCACATGTGCAAATGGCCTCTGAGAGGCCCTGGGCCATGCCAGGCCTCACAGAGGCCATTTGTGCATGCGCGGTGGCAGGCAAAAAAAGCGGCTGAATGGGCCGCAACAGTGATGACCAAGGCCAGTGGGGGGAGGGGGAACCTTTGAGGACCCTCCCATGGCCTAGAATAAGCCTAGATGGGCTAAAGGTTAAAAGAAAAAGTAAAATAAAAAAAAATCGCTAATGCTCCCGAACCATCGGGGTGTGTGTGTGTGTGTGTGTGTGTTTTGGTCTGGGGTCAGACCAAATGGGGCAGGGTGTCAATTTGGTCCCAGAACTGTTGAACCGAACACCCTTCGAACTGTTCGCACATCCCTAGTTCTAGCCTTGCTCCTTGCCTACTTGGCTGATTTTCTATTTGTGGAACTTTCTTAGCACTAGATAGTATTCAAAGATGGCATCTCCTACCTTCAGTCTGAATTTGTTCTGTCCATTTATGCCACTGCATTCTGCTGCTTGTGAGGACCAGATCTGAAGTGGCCTTCCTTTGAGGAAGGCAGGTAGGCATCACGATAAGCTTCTAAATGTCTATCAAATGTAATTTTAAACGCAGCCACATTCCATAAAGGGGTGAATTCATATCAACTAGGAAAAAATGGGTTACTTATAATCATTTATTAGTCATAAAAACTACTTGGTTGTGGTAGTAGCGGTGGCAAGTCTGTATTTGCATGAATTTCAAATGAAGAAGAAAAGGTATTTAAACTGAATAACTTTTGTGTGTGTGTGTGTGTGTGTGTGTGTGTGTTCTCTCTTTTCCCACCATATTCAGCACAGAGTAATTGTATCCGTGATAACAGCTCAAGAAAGGATATGTCAGTGTCTGAGACAGACATCAATTTGGAAATATCATTTTCCGAACAGGCAGCTAGTCTCAAAGATAATCCAGTAGCCAAAGTGGCAAAGGGCAAAGAGGATGACACGCTGCTTCCAGTAGGTGCTTTTTGCTTTCTTGTACTAGCTTCTTTAATTTTATAATTTTATTTATTTTTCCACAAATCCACAATGTTGCATGACTATTTGGAGACAGATGATATTGATAATGCTATGTATGTATTATTCTTCTCAGATACAAAGAGCAGATGAGGTGGTAAAACAGTTTCTGGACTGTACTGTTTCAAACTGCTGGTGGAGTAACATTCAAACCCACCACACAAGGAAAGCTAGGTTTCAGGGGAAGAGTTCTAGTCTAGTGTGCCTTATGTACTAGTTTTCTATGTGCCATTATTATTATTATTATTATTATTATTATTATTATTATTATTATTATTAGGGGGGGCAATTAGGGAAGGTTCAAACATGCTGCAACCAGCAATTTGAAGACACAGTCCAGGAACAGTTTTACTATTTCAGCTGCTATTTTTGTAGACCATTAAATCCTTTTCTAGGCAAGAAAGCAGTTTCCATTGATATTACGTGATCATCCTTTCTGGTCAAAGCTTGGTTTATCATCAGTCTACAGGGAAACCTGTCTGGTAACTGACATCTGACCTTGGCATACGTGGAACAAAAGGGGTTAAATTCTGCATATCTGTGGTTTTGGAGTAGCCAGACATGACCACCAAGGTCATTCGTGGCCACCATTTTGAGAACAAGAACCATTTTGTGGTTCATTTGCGCTCTCTCTCATGCGCGCGCGCTCTCTCTCTCTCACACACACACACACACACACACACACACACACACACACACACACACAATTTTTGTTCTTAAAATGGTGGAATTGGACCTTTTGTGGGGCATTGCTGGACATCTGGTGACCTGCAGAACACGGTGCAGCACTTTCCCCCTATTATTTTGACTTTATATTTCTAGCTATTTTCAGCCTTTCCCTCTTGCCTCCAGGAACCTAACCTGGGTCCCATTGATGCAATGACTCATTATCCGCTGTTCCATTATCTGCATTGTAGTGGAGAATGGAAACCCTGCAGATAACGGTCTTCACTTGTACTTTTAAAAAGATCCATCATATGGGCATATGAAGCTGCTTTGTCCAAAGTCAGACCAGTGGTTCATCTAGCTCAGAATTGTCTGTGTTGAGTGGCAGTGGCCCTCCAGTGTTCCAGACAAGGATCTTTCCCCGCTCTACCTGGGGATGCTGGGGATGCTAGGGATTGAAGCTGGAACCTAATGCATGCAACACATGTACTCTGCTATAGGGATGTGAACAGAACCAATTTGGAGGCCCTTTGTGGGCCTCTGAACTGGTTCGAATGACCAGCAGTTATGGGTGGGGGAGGGTGCACTTAGCCCTCCCTCTGCCCCCCCCCCCCGCCGGCACTCGGTTTTTAAAAAAGTCCATCAGGGTGGCAGCGTACCTCCCTGTCACCCTGTTGCCCCCTTGACTGGAAGTACTCTCCTGGCAGGCACATTGAGTACTTCCGGTCAAGGGGGCAATGGGGTGGCAGGGAGGTATGCTGCCGCCCCCATGGACCTTCAAAAAACCAGGTGCCAGTGGGGGGGGAGTGGAGTGGAGTGGAGTGGGGTAAGTGCACCCTCCCCCACCCTTAAAGACAACTCCCCCACCTTTGAATGAAAATTTGAAATCCAACTATATACAGATTACAAGTTCATAGTGAAGTTGTAATTTTGGTAGTATCTGGTGTGGGAAGGAGAGGAGAAAGATTCCTAACCAGAAGCTTGCAGTAAATTTCTTATAGCAAAAAAAAAAAAAAAAAAAAAGGGATTCCTTGCAATAAATATACTGTTTGAAACAATTATTCATCCATGTATCATTTCAAAAGAATCTTGTCTACTGCACTAAGGTAGTCATATAAGCTGGTTTACATGGTTTAATTTGGCTTAATTTTAGTATTCCCTGTCGCAATTTGGCAGGGTAGCAGGATGACATGTCTAGATTTTAGCTAGTAGGCTGTGGGATAGGGCCCAATTGCTTTTGGCCAGTTCCCCATGGGGTTATAGCTAGTGTGAATGTAATCCAGCTACCTAATTGATTGATTTTCAGTAAAGTTGTGGTCATATGTTTTTATGCTCAATAAATGCCTATCTCTTTATTGCTGCTCATATCAGTGTATCATCTCAAAAGTATCTTATTTACTGGAGGTAGTCATATAGTAAGTTGAACCAACCAGGAGCTATAATTTTCTTTTTGTAATCAGTTTAAGTTGGAATTGTATGCTATGAGCTAAACCTTTGATTAGGATTTTAGATTGCCAAAGGACAAAACAGGTACTACAAAGATTGGAGACCTTGCACCTCAGGATATGAAGAAAGTCCATTCATTAGCATTGATTGAATTGACTGCTCTCTTTGATGTACTTGGAACAGAACTTAAACCACAAAAAACAATAAAAATGAAAGTAAAAGGTGAGTTGCCTTTGTGTGACATTTTGTGTGTGTTATATGAGTAGCGTTGAAGTCACTCCCCCTCCCCCAGCATGGGGGCTCCTGGTGCCAGCATTTGTTACATGTTAAAACTGTAAACCTCTACAATTAGGCAACAATTTGGTAAGGCAGAGGACTTCTTGTTTTCGTTTTGTGGAGAAAACTAAAGTTATTTTGCCCTGATCTGTAGTCCGGGATCTAGGGATTGTCCTAGATATCAACAGGGTTTATAACATAAACATTTCCCTGTCAATTACTGGTATAGATATATTTATGAGATAGGCATTGTCCCACATAAGTGAAACACTTTTACATTTCCATGGCAGTGTTAAACATTTATTTTTAAATCTCTCCAGCTAAAATGAATGCAAATTAAATATGCTGAACTGTGGCTCAGTTGTACCATATAGTAGCTAAAGCTGTAGTACAGGGACAGGCAACTGGATTATAGAGGCATCTAACCACTAATACTAGTGTATGCTTCTCCAAACATTTCTATATTGTAACGGGTTTTTTACCCTTTTGTCTCTGGGTGTGTATCAGTAGTGCCCATTTACTTGTTTTGTATTCATCTTTTTACTGTGCTTGTCCTTGAGGCTTCCATCTTACCACTTTCTTGTTCTAGGCGCTCATGTTCCCATTGCTTGAGCTTCCCTTTAAACCACTTTCATTCTTTGGAACCTTAACTATTACAGGGCTTTCAACCATAATTTATTTTTGTTTGTCCAAAGGCATCCAGAGAGTTGTGGTCCTTAGGCTATACTACAGTAACAGTTTAATATGACTGATTGGCACTTGAAGGTTCTCAGTGAGATTTTCATTTATGCTACATAACTGTGTAACTGCAGTGTTCCAACTTTGGAAAACTGAAAACTACAGCTTTATGATGTTTCTTGATGGATTTATTTTGGCATGCTTTTTTTACTTCAGTTTTGAGACCATGCAGTTTTTCTCTTTTTGTGGGATGGCACTCCCATTTCCTGTTCAAAGGCAGTCCCTTTTATTTAAGCATATGATTTAATCCATTTGGGAAAATTTATGGCTACTCTTTACTTTGGGGCATTTGTCTGAATTTTTGTGTATGTGTGTGGGTGCACACCTACATGTTCCCAGGTTAAAATTGTACCATGGCAAACGTGCTCTTGCCTTAGTAAGCTTTCGTTGTTCAGAATATTAATATTTCTGTAAATCATCTTATCTTGCTGCATAAGCCTCTGTACCTTCTCTTTAGATCTAATATAGATTTGGGCACCTGGGATAATTGTGAGGAAACAGCTTTTTTTCCTTGATGATGATGATCATCAGGTCAAAGAAAGTTAAAGCAATATTTATAGTAAGGTTTTTTCTGCTTCGAAATATGTAATTGTGTACTTGCATGTAAGTTTGAATGCAACAAACATCCTGCAAAACAGACATGCAACAAAAAACCTGTACTCACAAAGAACAGTTTTTTAATTGGATAAATTGACACTCTGACTTCTAAGATTGAATGAATTTGGAGTTCTTTTGACTTATGAACAAACTTTGAAGTAATAGTTTATATTTGACTTTTTGCATTGGCTTGGCAGGTTTTGTGCTGAACATTGGTATGTGGATATTATATTTTAAAATGGTTAAACTGAATTTGTGTTTGTTAGCAGATCAACCTATTCTGAGTACAACCTTTGTAAAATTTGTGAGACTGGAGATTTTATTTTTATTTATTTTATTTTTACATTTCTATACCGCCTTTCATTAAAAGACAACCCCAAGGCGGTTTACAAAAGTTAAAACATACAATAAAAGGCAATTAAAACATCAAGCTAAAAATTATAAAAACATATATAAACAGGCATAAAAACAATACAACAGGTAAAAACACACAGAAGCAGCAGTAAAAACGATTATGTAAAAGCCTGGGTAAAAAGCCAAGTCTTTACAAGCTTTCTAAAAGCCGTGATGGAGTCCGAGGAACGAATGGCCACTGGGAGAGCATTCCAGAGTCTAGGAGCAGCAACAGAGAAGGCCCTGTCCCAAGTGCACGACAGCCGGGCCTCTCTCATTGTCAGCACCTGGAGCAGGGCCCCCTCAGATGTCCTCGTCAAGCGGGCAGCAACCCTTGGGAGCAGGCGGTCCCTCAAATACCCCGGGCCCAAACCGTTAAGGGCTTTAAAGGTCAAAACCAGCACCTTGAATTGGACCCGGAAACGAACCGGCAGCCAGTGCAACTCTTTCAAAATGATGTGGGTGATGTGTTCCCAACGGGCAGCTCGGGATAAAACCCTAGCTGCCACGTTTTGCACTAGCTGCAGTTTCTGGATATTCTTCAAGGGCAGCCCCATGTAGAGCATGTTACAGTAATCCAGCCGTGACGTGACTAAGGCGTGGGTAACCCTGGCCAGATCTGCCTTCTCAAGAAAGGAACGCAGCTGGCACACTAGCCGAAGCTGTGCAAAGGCACCCCTGGCCACCGCCTCCACCTGAGCTTCCAAAAGCAGAGCCGGGTCCAGTAGTACCCCCAAGCTGCGTACTTGCTCCTTCAAGGGGAGTGCAACCCCATCCAGAACTGGTAAAATTTCCTCATCCCGATTGGCTCTCCTACTGACCAACAGTACCTCCATCTTATCCAGATTCAATTTCAGTTTGTTAGCGCACATCCAACCCATCATGGCCTCCAGCCCCCGATTCAGGACATCCACCGCCTCCCTAGGATCAGATGACAAGGAGAGATAGAGCTGAGTGTCATCCGCATATTGCTGACAACTCAGTCCAAATCCCCGGATGACCTCTCCCAGCGGTTTTATGTAGATGTTAAACAGCATGGGGGACAAGACCAATCCCTGCGGGACCCCACAGGCCAACGGCCACGGGGCCAAGCAGTAGTCCCCCAGCACCACCTTCTGGACCCTCCCCCCAAGAAAGGACCGGAACCACTGCAACGCAGTGCCTCCGATTCCTATACTTGAGAGGTGGCCCAGAAGGATACCATGGTTGATGGTATCGAACGCCGTTGAGAGGTCCAGCAGAACCAACAGGGACGCACTCCCCCTGTCTAGTTCCCAGCGTAGGTCATCCACTAGAGTGACCAAGGCAGTCTCAGTCCCATACCTGGGGCGGAAGCCAGATTGAAAAGGGTCCAGATAATCCGTATCATCCAAGACCCTCTGCAGCTGGGACGCCACCACACGCTCCATCACCTTGCCGAAAAAGGGAAGGTTAGACACAGGTCTATAGTTATCCAGGTTGGAGGGATCAAGAGAGGGCTTTTTTAATAGTGGTCTTACCACCGCCTCCTTGAGGCACGATGGCATCCTGCCCTCCCTTAATGAAGCATTAACGATCACCTCCAGCCATCTGCCTGTCCCCTCCCTGGCAGCTTTTATTAGCCATGAAGGGCAAGGGTCAAGAGCGCACGAAGTTGCCCGCACACTGCCCAGGATCTTGTCCACATCCTCAGGCTGCACCAACTGAAAAGAATCCAACACAACAGGACCAGATGGTACCAGAGGCATGTCTGCCGGAACTGCCAAAACTCTGGAGTCCAGGTCAGCACGGATGCGAGCGACTTTATCTGCAAAGTGACAGGCAAACTGATCACAAAGAGCTGTAGATGACTCCTCCCCCATTGTCCGGGGGGATGTGTGGAGCAAGGTTTTTACCACATGAAACAGCTCTGTTTGTCTGCACTGAGCAGACGCAATGGAGGCGGAGAAAAAGCATTTCTTCGCCACCCCCACCACCACGGAGTAGTCCCTAAAATGGGACTACTAGCCTGTGTTCAGTCGGATTCGTGGCGACTCTTCCTCCAGCGTTGTTCCAGCCGTCGCCCGAGTTACTTCATCGCCCTAAGCTCCGAGGAAAACCAAGGAGCAGATCGGGCTCCACCAAGCTGGAGAGGGCGTTTAGGAGCAACCGTGTCATTGGCCCAGGCCATCTCTCCATTCCAGAGATCAACCAGGGCCTCGACAGGGTCACCAGCTCTGGACACTGGAAACTCCCCGAGGGCCATCTGGAATCCAAGCGGATCCATAAGCCTCCGGGGGCAGACCATCTTAATCGGCCCACCACCCCTGCAGAGAGGGCAGACGGAGCAGTCAAACTAAACCCCACCAGATGATGATCTGTCCATGACAAGGGAGTGGTCTCAAATTCCCCCACCTCCAGATCATTTATTTCCCAGTCGGCAAAAACCAGATCCAGAGTATGTCCTGCTACATGGGTAGGGCCCGATACCAATTGAGACAGGCCCATGGTTGCCATGGAGGCCATGAAATCCTGAGCCGCACCCACTAGATATATCAAAATTTTATTTATTTAAAAAGATGTTTGCCTATGTTTGCATCAAACTATAGTGTAAGTCATCTTAAAAAATTAAAAACAGATACAAACTAAAAATAAAACCTAAATAAAATACAATACAGATATGAATTCGCAGCTGCAGCACTAAACAGATTACGACTCCAATAGGTTTCTGTGTGCAGGAAATGTTACCATTTTGTTAGTTCCCTGTATTTCTGACCTTTTCTTTAATGTTTTACAAGAACTTGAAACGTGATGCCAGTTAATCAAATACCTTCCTGGGCCAAAACTTCCAGTCCAATGTTCAGCACAGATAACAGTGCAGTAGCGAAGTAATTGAAAGCAATATTGAGTGATGAGAGAGATACTGCAGGGTACAGCTGAGTTCTCTGAATGCAATCTTCATTTCACACCCGAGGAAAATAACCTTTTTCCAGGGCAAAACAAGCTGCATGAAATTTTTGGAACACCTGCCCCCCACCTCCCTGCATGTTTGCATTCCTAAAATGACAAATCTGTAGAAGAAAGATGTGCCAGTGCCTTTTGAATTGGGGATATTGTCCAGTTTAGGGGAACTATTTCATTTCACTCCTGTGAAATTGAGGGTCTCTGCAGATTCTTTATTTTCAGAATTACTTTTACAAAGCCCATTTTGATTTTCTTCATCTTGTTCTACGTTACTTTGCCAGATGATATTCTGTTCTGGAAAGTCCTCCCACCAACAGTAGAGCATCATGGGTTATTAAGAGAAAAATGAAAAGTGTAAGGATCTTGTAGAAGTGTCGCAAACACATACTCAATTCATCAGCTTCTATTGGTGATTGGTACTACTGTCAGTAATAGCATGCCTGTAATAATAGTACTTAGCATTTACGTGGACCATCTCACATGTTCAAAAAACACATAATAGACTCCTATGATAATCTTCTTACAGTAGTCCTGTAATATATGGTTTTATACCTATCTTCACATTGCGGATGAGGGACTGAGGCTGAGAGAACGGTGGCTCGCCTAACTGTAGCTAAATGTAGTGGCTAAATGTAGTGGCTAAAGCATGTATCAAGGTATCCCCAGTTCAGAACTGGGGATGCCTTGATACATGCTTTAACCACTACATCGCAGTAGCCAGCATCAGACATTGAGGGTTTGCAAGAATATCTCCTTTTTAAAGAATAATTGAATAATTCAATTGAATTATCAATTCAATTGATAATTGAATTGGAACATGGTAGAGGCAAAGGGTTAGAACCGCCTTCCTTCTCTGTGATTCGCATCTGGATTGGCCTTCTGCCTTCACTCTTTTAACTAATTAAGCACACAACTGCACAGTATGTACTAAAAGCAACATGTAGTTTGGCTCTTAATTGTCTGCCTGAATGTACAAAATAGAAGCTCAGTAGCTGTGAATGAGTTGGAAAGGTTCTTTGAAAATATGCTCATGAACTTGCCATCTCGTGAACTAAAAGAGATGTGAACAGTGTCTTGTCTTGTCTTGTCTTCCTTTATGCAGAATCTGGTCTTTTTGGTGTTTCACTGCCAGTTTTGCTTGAACAAGATCAAAAGAGGATGCCAGGTATCAGGATCCCCCTGATCTTTCAAAAGGTGAGTAGACATGGCTAACTTCTGGACATCAGCAGATTTTTATTTTCCAGTTACAACATATTCTGGGTACCTGAAGTGTGGCATATAATTCTATTTTAGAGAATTGGAGAATGGAGCTTTGTACTAATTTTGATAGTTCATAAGCACATATCTTAGCAATATGAGGGAACATTATGCTCTACATTTTGGGGTGGCACAGGAACAAATTGTGTGTATCCCCCATTGCATGTAAAGCATTTTCCGTAGATTGATGCCTATTGTGCATACACATCTGTGCAAGAACATTCCACCCACAGTTCACACACAATGTTTGGGGAGGGGTGAATCCAAGGCTCACAGCTATATTCCACCACATGTAGAGCCTGGGGGTGCTTCCAAGTAGAGATGGGTTTCTGCATTGAGCTACATGTGGTAGAAAAATGGAGCTTCCACATGCAGTTCTCACAAGTTTAGTATTTGTAAGTCTGCTTTCCCAAACTAGGGATGGAACATTGCCACTTGGTTGTCTGTACCTCCCCACCCCTGGTCCCCTCTCCACAGTGCTTATTGTAGGCATGTGAGAAAGAGGGGTGTTTACCTAAGGTGGCTATTTTTTTTTTAAAAAAAGTTGTACACTTCCAGCTTATCAAGTTTCCACAACATAGGTCTCTTCTGCTGTGCCTTCTCTGATTCCTGTGGAGCTTGGGGTGGGGTGGGGTGTTAAAGTGCAACTGCACTGGTTTGACGTGCCTCCATTTCCTCCAAAGAAACAAATGTTTAATGTGATTTTAAATGTCTCCTGCTTTTCTGGACATTTTAAATCACTGCCTGAAATAATTTTCTGCAGCTGGAACAGTCCCCTTAAATGACTGCTGCAATCCTCTACACACTTTTCTGGGAGTAAGTCCCACTGAAGATAGTGGGACTTCTGAGTAAACATTCATAGATTGGGCAGTTGAAACAACAATTTCTGCCTTTTTATTTTGTGTTTAAGATTTGTGTTTTAGTTGGCGCTTTTGTGAGTATCTGGTGGGGTGAGAATAAAGAATATATTACTGGGGGGAGAATCGCTGATATTTTATTACAATTTTTTAAAAAAATAAAAGAATGATTGTGGAGGGAATGCAATGGGGAGGCAGAGAAGGTGTTGCAGATACACCACTTTGGCTGCACATGTAAAAATAAAAGTGGAAGCAGACATTTGTAATAGCACGAAACGGGCATTGGTTGAAAACACATGAGCAAATGACAACGACTGGAAGTAAAGTGGCAAAGGTATGCTCAAGTGTGGAAGTGGGTGAAGTGTGCCCTTGGAATTCATCCTTCTGAAGCATCATGCAAAGAACCCACTTCTCCTCAGATCCAGAAAAGTTGCACTATGGTTCATCTACACCTTGGCTCATTGCGCAAGTTGTTACACTAGCATCTTCAAGTCAGAGTAACAAAAATAAATGGGTGTGTTTATGGGAATAGTACCAGTCACACCCAGGATGTCAAAAACATAATCTAGACACCTGATAAAATCCCCTGTAATAATCAGTGCATAATGGAATAAACTTCCATCTGGAAGTGCTCTTTATTCTGGGTCCAGTATGAAATGGCCTCACTTCTCATCAGTTCTTGCCACCCTTACTCCAGCTAAGTGTACTTATGATCATAGTTGGTATCCTAAAGAAATCTGTAGAGTGTGTGTCTGTGTATACATACATACACGTATACAAGGGTATATGTACAATATATACAAGTGTGTATGTACATGCATATACATATACACATACACAAGGAGACTTCAGAGCTTATTTAAAACTACAATCCTTATGAGCAGGTGAGGCACGTCATAATATCAAAACTTCACTCTCTTACCTCTGGCTGCATTTTAATTGCCACTCACAAGGTTAAAGGGCTCTCCATTTTTATTTACAGCTTATTTCCCATATAGAAGAAGGACGGCTGGATACAGAAGGGCTTCTTCGAATACCAGGTGTTGCAGCAAGAATAAAGGTAACATCAACTTTCTGCTCTGGAAAGAGTGTGCTATGTTCATTATTACTTTAACAAAACCATTATTACTTTAACAAAAACCTTGGTAACTCCATGGAAAAACATTTCAGCACTGGAATATGTAAGGCATTTCACTCATATCATATAAAAATTACTCTTTAGGCCAATTGTACAGTTATTTATTTGAGCTGAGTGGCAAAATGAAGGCTTAAGATATAGTCTTGTCTATCAAAATGTATTCATTACATTTTCAGAACTGATTTTTTCACAAAGTCAGGCTTTTTAGGTGTGCTGGCATATATTTTTTTCTTCCTTTATTCAGTTAAGGCTTAGGTAAAGAATTATATCATCATCATCATCATCATCATCATCATCATCATCCCCCAGTGAGGCACTACCTTGGCGTGGTTGTGGGGCTTGTGTGCTCTGAGGAAGGTGAGAGCTATGCCAGAGGTCCAACCATACTGGACAGGTCTCACCAGAGGAGCCAGACAAAGAGTGCCTCTCCCATCAACAATATGGTGAGACGTAACTTTAATAAATCTATAACAGATCGGTCGTCGCCCGGGTCAACAAGGACCGTGCCAGGTGCTATAGTCCCTGGACATCTGGTGGCAAGTGGGCAACAGGACTAAGGATCTTCAGTTGAGCAACCAGGGCTGAAGACAGCAAAGTTACTGGAAGAAACGTCGCTTAACCGAAAAAAAATATACGAAAAATGCCAACAAGGAAATAATGATCTGCTATTACAAGTCTAGTCCAACTAGAAGAGGTTATTTAAAAAGAATGTACCAAATTTGGAAAGAGAAGCATACAGATACAGAAATAACAGAACAAAGGCTAGCAGACCAGAGAAGATTCATAATAAGAAATAAAGTATTCACAGGAGTTGAGCTGGAAGAACTGCAAAGAACAACACAGGCTCAAGATATGGAAGAAGAATTACCACCAACTGAAGAAGTTGCTCAGGCGCAGGTGGAGGAGGTGTTGGAAATCGAGAATTCCACTGTTGCTGAACTGTTTCAAAATCAAAACCAGGCAACCACCCCTTTGCCTTCACCTCAAAAACCCAAATGCCATTTAACAGAAAAGCAACAAGAACTAAAGCAAAAAATAACTGAGCACATGAACCAAACAACCACCAGAGTTCGACTTCCCGCTCTAAAAACAGTTGCCAAAAAACAACTTGCTCAGGCATTAAAAGATGTCAATGCTGCACTTGCAGAAATAGCAACCAATAATTTGCAAGAAACAAACCAACTAATGTACAGTGCAGCAACAATAACAACACAAGAGCTCAGATATAAGATCAGTGGACCTGTAAAAAAAGAAAGAAGTACATCACCTAAATGGAAGATTAGATTAGAAAATAAAATCTCCAGGTTTAGATCAGATGCTAGTAAATTGAAAGATATGAAAGACAAGAAGCTGAAGAATGAAAACACCAAACAGTATCTGATCCAAAAATACCACCTAGATTCAAGGAAAATTAGAGAAGTCCTGGAAATAATAAAGCAGCAAATAACAGCAGTGTCAAAGAAGATTAGCAGATATGAAGCCAGAATTACACAACACAGGCAGAATCTCCAGTTCCAGTCGAATCAGAGACGTTTCTACCAAAGTATAGAAGGAGAAACTGCAAGAAACGTAGAAATACCAAATAAAGAAGAAACAGTGCATTTCTGGGGGAAATAATGGGACAATCCAATAGATTATAATAAAAAAGCAGGCTGGATGAAAGAGGTCAAAAATGTAAGCAACAAATGCAAGATCTAATAATAACACCAGAATTAATAAGTGAAAGAGCAAAGAAAATTAAAAATTGGACTGCGCCAGGCGACAATGAACTGCACAGCTTTTGGTTTAAACACCTAACAAGCCTTCATAAACAACTATCAAAACAGTTCAATCACATTTTGCAAGGAGGTGATGTTGAACAATGGCTAACAACTGGGAAAACCCATCTCATAATGAAAGACCCAGCAAAAGGTGCAGTTCCAACTAATTATAGACCGATAACCTGCCTGCCAACCATGTTCGAATTATTAACTGGAATAATAGCAGATGAAGTGATGCAACACTTATTTAACAAGCAGCTTCCAGTTGAACAGAAAGGAAATTGCCCGAACGCCAGAGGCACAAAAGACCAGCTGCTGATTGACATAATGATTTTAGAAAATTGCAAGAGAAGAAAAACAAATCTAAGTGTTGCATGGATTGAGTACAAGAAAGCCTTCGATTCATTGCCTCACACGTGGATACTAAAATGTTTAGAAACAACTGGTGTCAGCAAAAACATTCAGATATTTATTTAAAAAGCAATGAGCATGTGGAGTACACAGTTAACAATCAATGGCGAGACACTTGGACAGGTTAGCATTAGAAGAGGCATTTTCCAAGGGGACTCACTATCCCCTCTGTTGTTTGTAATCGCCATGACCCCACTTTCACAAATACTAAACAAAACAGGCCTCGGATACCAAACATCTAAAACATCAAGTAAAACCAACCATCTGCTGTACATGGACGATCTGAAGTTGTATGGAAAGTCCCAGTCAGAAATTGAATCACTGCTAAACACTGTCCGAATATTCAGTAGCGATATAGCAATGGAGATTGGACTAGACAAGTGTGCTGCAGTAATAATGAACAGAGGGAAAATAAGAAAAACAGAAGGAATAGAACTGCCCAATGGAAGCAAGATCAAGAACCTGGAAGAGAAAGAACCTTACAAATACTTGGGCATTCTCCAGGTTGATAACATTGCACACAGTGAAGTTAAAAGAAAAATAGGAAGTGAATACATCAGGAGAGTTAGAAAAATCCTCAAGTCCAAACTCAATGGTGGGAACACCATACAAGCCATAAACACCTGGGCTATACCTGTTATCAGATACACTGCAGGAATAATAGACTGGACCCAGGCAGAGCTAGAGACGCTAGATCGTAAGACCAGGAAAATCATGACCATCAATCATGCTCTGCACCCCCGCAGTGATGTAGATAGGTTATAACTCCCTCGCAGCTCAGGTGGAAGAGGAATGCTGCAAGTCCATCAAACAGTAGAGTAGGAGAAAAGAGGCCTTGAAGAATATATCAAGGACAGTGAAGAAGATGCACTTCAAATGGTCAATAATGCAAAACTATTCAACACCAATGAAAGAAAGCAGGCCTACAAGAAAGAACAAGTCAAGAACCGAGCAGAAAAATGGAAAAATAAGCCACTGCATGGTCAATATTTGCACAATATAAGTGGAAAATCAGACATCAGCAAGACCTGGCAATGGCTTAAGAATGGCAATTTGAAGAAAGAAACAGAGGGTTTAATACTGGCTGCACAAGAACAGGCACTAAGAACAAATGCAATAAGAGCAAAAGTAGAAAAATCAACCACAAACAGCAAGTGCCGCCTTTGTAAAGAAGCAGATGGAACAGTGGACCACCTAATCAGCTGTTGTAAAAAGATCGCACAGACTGACTACAAACAAAGGCATGACAAGGTAGCAGGGATGATACACTGGAACATCTGCAAAAAATACAAGCTACCTGTAGCCAAAAATTGGTGGGACCACAAAATTGAAAAAGTGGTAGAAAATGAAGATGTAAAAATATTATGGGACTTCCGACTACAAACAGACAAACATCTGCCACACAATACACCAGATATAACTGTAGTCGAGAAGAAAGAAAAACAAGTGAAAATAATCGACATAGCAATACCAGGGGATAGTAGAATAGAAGAAAAAGAAATAGAAAAAATCACAAAATACAAAATCTACAAATGGAAATTGAAAGGCTGTGGCAGAAAAAGACCCAAATAATCCCAGTGGTAATTGGCGCCCTGGGTGCAGTTCCAAAAGACCTTAAAGAGCACCTCAACACCATAGGGGCCACAGAAATCACCATCAGCCAATTACAAAAAGCAGCTTTACTGGGAACAGCCTATATTCTGCGATGATATCTATAACAGCAACAACATTGACAATAAAATTCTGGCATCCCAGGTCCTTGGGAAGGACTTGATGTCTGGATAAAACAAACCAGTCAATAACACCTGTCTGACTGTGTAAAATAACAACAACAACAACAACAATAATAACAACAACAACAACTAGCCGATCACGCACAGAGCATCTGTGCACTCTTTGGGGCCAGCGGTTACCTCTCCCCCCCTCCGCCCCAGTTTCTGCTTCCAGGCCCATCCACCTCTCCTCCCCACTACCACTTTTGCCCCCGCACCGCCACTTTCTTTCCCCACTCCTGAGCCTTGCCTCCGTGGCCAGGCCTGGCCCGCCACCTCTGGCCTCCATGCCCGGGCCGCCGCCATGGCAACCAATACTCCTGGGTGCGCCTCAGCCAATCAGGCACATCCGCCGCCCAGCCAATCTGCTCGGCTCTGGGACGCACATTCCAAGGCACACCCAGGAGAATTAATATAATAGATGAATTATTATTATTATTTTATTATGCCGTTCTAATGCATCTAATAAAACAGTCCAGTAATTAGTAGAAATTAATTCTGGGGCAGGTTAATTACACTATTTGGGAATATGTGAATGCTCTGTTAAGTTATTTGTAATATTTTGTTACATATAGATCATGTTGCCTTAGCAAATGGCTGAACTGAGATATGACACTAACCTTTTGAAATGAAAAGTGCAACTCTTGCAGAACTTGAGGTAGAAGAAAGGGAAGGGTTAGCAAACAACTTTGAAGCATTTGTATCTATAATATGTATGGTATTATATCTATAATATAATACAGTATACTGCTTCTCCAGCTGAAATTCTGCTATTTATGTGTTGCAATTAAGTTTTGGGAGCTATAGCATGCAAAATCTTCTACCAAGAGGGAATGTTGACTAAAGACAGATAAGATAATTGCTGTATTTGTCTTTGTTATCATTGATCAGCAGAAGATCATTTTTAGAATCATTGGGTCCCTCTAGGGCTCTGCTGAAAAGAGGGAAGGGGGTGGGTTTCCCAAACATTTTCATCAGTGTTGAAAGTGTCTTTTTGCTCAGTAGTTCTTTGGCAGGAGGATTGCTCTGAGAAGAGACAACGATGTCTGCCTGTTCTGGAAGCATTCTTTACACTTGGAATAGTCCCTATGATAAGACAGATACTGTTGGATACAATTGAGTTTTCCAAATACAATCTTCATTTCACAGCCCAGAAAATAACTTTTGTGGTTTAATTTTTGGATGTAGTTAAATCTACTCTACCCAATGTAGCATTGTGATGTCATCCACTCATTAACTGCACCCCTGACTGGCTGAGATCATTCCAAGAAGGAGTGAAAAGCGTAACTATGAATTGATGGCACTGAAGCAGCAGTAGATGTCAAAAAGAAGAAGTAAAAATTCACTAAAGGCTTTTAAGGAAAAAAATTAAAGAAATATTTCAGCACTCCTGCTAAAATACTTTCAAAATAGAAACATATAATATTTGGTAACGGTCTTCTTTCATCCTTGGAGAGCAACTTGATTATTAGAAGGCTAATATAAGTTTCTATCTTTAGTATAGCGGAGAGGTTTTAAATTTTATTCAGATGACCAAATAGGTCATGAAACTGTCTGAGAAGAGTTGCACTAAGGCCAGAGAAGCTATGCACTTAACTAGATTGTGGATATGATGACTTTCTAATAGTAGTGCAGTTTGAAATGCATCCATGATGTGTTTGGCTACAATCAGAAATGCATTTACTGGAGAATAAATCTTATTTAACCTGCTGGAACTTACTTTTAAATAAACATGCATAGGATTACTCTGCACATTATTTGACCCAACACTGATGAGCTCATAAATATAATCTATTTGTCTAAAAATAGGCTTTGTGAAGTATTCATTTATAGATTTAGATCATTTTTATACATGAGTCCAAAGTCACCTTTTGAATGTCTTTTTGTGCTGCTAATGAGAAATCGGAAGCAGAGGAGTGTCATTGCCATTGTCAAGTTACATTCTAGTTATATATATTGCTTTACATACCTAGGAAATGCAAACAAATTAGCACAACTCTTATGCATTCCTTTTATCATAAATGTTTAGGATAAGTATGATAGCATCCAAGGACAACAGAAAATATTGTTACACATGAAATTTATGACACTTCCTATATTATTTGTCTGGGGTTTTTTTTGCTTGTCTGTCTTTCAGAGTCTTTGCCAAGAGTTAGAAGCAAAGTTTTATGAAGGGACTTTTAACTGGGAAAATGTAAAGCAACATGATGCAGCAAGTCTTCTCAAACTCTTTATCAGAGAATTGCCTCAGCCACTGCTCACTGTGGAGTATCTCAAGGCCTTCCAAGATGTACAGAGTAAGCAAAATTCTTCCTAGCTCAGCTTTAGAGAGGTGATTGTGTAAGTTGCACATTAGACACGTGGAATAGACATGTTTCAACAGTTCTGGAAAATGGTTTCCATTGAGCCAACAGCCAGTTTCGCTGTGTTTCTTTCTAGACACAATTGACCTGCATTGACCTGCATTGCCATTTGCACAAAATTATGTGCAAATGGTATATTAGCATGCATTTATCTAAAAACAAATGCATAGCACTGCTTTCTTTGCTCAGATACCCCACACTGCTCAGTCAAGTGTTGGTGAATTCATAAGATAGGATTTTATATTTCATAGTGAAGAACCACAGCTAAGAGAATACCAGTTTATAAAAAATACAGTCTATTGAAAAAAGAATCAATTATTATACACTGCTACAGGTGAAACTTTAGAATATCGTGCAAAAGTCCATTAATTTCAGTAATGCAAATTAAAAGGTGAAACTGATATATGAGACAGACACATTACATGCAAAGCGAGATGTCAAGCCTTAATTTGTTATAATTGTGATGATCATGGCGTACAGCTCATGAAAACCCCAAATCCACGATCCCAGAAAATTAGAATATTACATGGAACCAAGAAGACAAGGATTGTAGAATAAAACAATATCGGACCTCTGAAAAGTATAAGCATGTATACGTATTCAGTACTTGGTTTGGGCCCCTTTTGCAGCAATTACTGCCTCAATGCAGTGTGGCATGGATGCTATCAGCCTGTGGCACTGATGAGGTGTTATGGAAGACCAGGATGCTTCATTAGCGGCCTTCAGCAATTCTGCATTGTTTGGTCTCATGTCTCTCATCCTTCTCTCGGCAATGCCCCATAGATTCTCTATGGGGTCAGGTCAGGCGAGTTTGCTGGCCAGTCAAGCACAGTACACTGTATACTTTTCAGAGGTCCGATATTGTTCTATTCTACAATCCTTGTCTTCTTGGTTCCATGTAATATTCTAATTTTCTGGGATTGTGGATTTGGGGTTTTCATGAGCTGTACGCCATGATCATCACAATTACAGTGGTCCCTCTACTTACGAAATTAATCCATTCCGAATGCACATTTGTAAGTCGAAAAATTCGTAAGTCGAAAAGTGGTTTCCCATAGGAATGCATTGGGAACGGATTAATGCATTCCGGAGCCTAGAAAAAAGACCCAGACCCCCAGTAAGGCTTGCAAACTGCACAGGAACATTTCTTTTCAAGAATAAACAGGCAGTAAACAGGCAGGCAAGTCAAGGAAACCCCATCTAAAAATTTGTAAGTCGAGGAAACCCCATCTAAAAATTTGTAAGTCGAGGAAACCCCATCTAAAAATTTGTAAGTCGAAAAAACCACATCTAAAACCGGATCTAAAACTGCCGTTTGTAACTCGAAAAATACTTATGTCGAGTAGTTTGTAAGTCGAGGGACCACTGTATAACAAATTAAGGCTTGACTTATCTCGCTTTGCATGTAATGCGTCTGTCTCATATATCAGTTTCACCTTTTAATTTGCATTACTGAAATTAATGGACTTTTGCACGATATTCTAATTTTCCGAGTTTCACCTGTATATTGTAATCATTAGGAAGATATTTGGATTCCTATTTGGAAATATTAAAACTGAAAATAAAAGCATACCAACTTAAACCAATACACTACAAAAGAAGGTAATTGCTATAGATTTAATTCTTTCTACAATTCTGTGCTAGCTTAGGGTATCTTTGGCAGATTTAGATGTGTGTAAAATGTCAGAATCTTTATTACAGTCACTGAACAGACAAGCGCACAGTCAAAATGTCACATTTGGGAACAGAAGAAGAAATTAAGAAAATCTTAAACTACAGGTCTAAAGGCTGGTTGTCTTGTCACTTGTTCTCATTTGTGAGTGTTCTTTTTGCATGAGCAGAATAACATGGAAATCAGGTGCGCATGGATCTAATCAGCATCTATAATAGGGATGTGTATGGACATGGCGGTTCTGCTGGTTCGACAGCGGGGGGTGTCTAGCTTTAAGAGCAGGGGAGGGTGCACTTACCCCTCCCGCCGCTTTCCCCCCACCAGCATCCATTTACTTGCAAGCCCATCGGGGCGGTAGCGTACCTCCCTGCCACCCCATTGCCCGGAAGTCTCAGCGCTTGTGCATGAGCCACCGCGCGAAACTTCTGGTCATATCCGGACAACAGGGGCAATGGGGCGGCAGAGAGGTACACTGCCACCCCAATGGGCTGCAAGTAAATGGATGCCGGCGGGGGGAAGCTGCAGGAGGGGTAAGTGCACCCTCCCCCGCTTTTAAAGCAGCACCCCCGCTGCCTTCGAGCTTCCCCGCCACGGTTCCATGCACATCCCTAATCTGTACCTGTGAAGATTTACTTCCCATAGCTGGTTGTAGGCAGCTATTTATATTTTTTTAGTCTTAGATGTTCAAGTATGCTTATCTTCTGCATTAGTGCCTGGGTTATAAATACAAATTACAATGTTTATTCAAGTTTTAAAAAATTATATTTAAGAGAATATTTGCTGAGAGTTCTTCAAGCCTGTTAAACATTGGCTTTAACATTATTGTTTGGCTCTAATAGCTTAGAAATCCATAGTGATTTGTGATTCCTATCTTGCATTCAGCACCATAAATTACTTGCTATACACCATTCCAACCGTTTGCTCAACAAAGAACATTGCACTTCAGTGTGTGTCATAAAGATCTTTCATATTCATATGCATAAATGACAGTCTCAGCTGGCACAAATTTTTCTTCTGTCTTTAAAATATTGTTATACTAAAAAACATTGCATTGTGAAACAAAGTAGCTAAGGGAGATGAAAGGCACTATCTGAGAAATAATTAATCCTATGACAGCTGAGTCATGAAACCGCATCTGAAGACAAAGTGAAGTATCTGTCAATCTTTTATCATGATTCTGAAACTTGTGTAGCATATTAATGGTATCAGTTTTATATTATCAAGGAAATTTCATGCATAGTAATGTCTTTGAGGAAAATGCAAATGATTCAAAAACTGACATCTGCTTGTTTCACTGGCAGAACTTCCAAAAAAGAAGCATCAACTGCAAGCATTGAATCTTTTGGTCCTCCTTCTTCCCGATGGAAACAGATATACTCTAAAGGTTAGACCATTTTTAACAGCTTCTACAACCCAGTTCCACATGGTCATTGATACATTGAATCCAGGAACTGCTATGCATGTTTGGGGTTGATGTAAAGGTATCACTAAATTACTCTTCCTCTTCTCTCCAACTCCACTTTTGTTCCTTCTTTTGGTTTTCCAATAAGCGACATTTGTCATCCTGTATTCCTCCTTATTTTGCTGTATAGACTTTAGACCCATCTTGATTATTGTTTTCTCTTAATAACAATTATTCCTCCTAGTCCCCCAGGGTACACTCCACTGCCCAGACTTAATTTCCCTCTTGCTGATTCAGTTCAACTCAATCTCAGCCTGCTCCCCCAGCTGGTCAGAGTTGGCAGCAGAAGGGAGGGGTTTATCCAAATCTTCCAGCTTCAGCAAAGGATGATTCTAGCAGAATCAATCTGGTATCCCTTTTCTGGGCATGCAGACCAGGTGCACACATGTATAAGATGCATAGGACTATAGTCAGCCACAAAGTCTTTAGTCAATCTTGACTATCCAGCTGCTTTTGAACTACAACGCCCATCATCCCCAGCTACAATTTATTGTAGCTTGGGATGCTGTAGTTCAGCAGTAGCTGAAGAGCCAAGGCTGCCTACTCCTGTTCTAGAATAAAGAACCACGCAACATCACTTATCTGTCTTTTTACTGGAAGTCAATGGAAGTTGGCTTTGATTTTTGGACAAGGTTTAAACACAGAAGATGCAAGTGGAACAGAGAGTATGCATGTTGGTCAGTAACAACAATTTCAAGAATGCTTTTTGAACATGGTGTTTCACTATTGTGTGTTCTTGCCTACAACTAATGCTGCTCTCATTTCAGGCACTGCTTGAATTTCTTCAAAGGGTAATTGATCATCGAGAGAAAAACAAAATGACCCTAAAGAATGTTGCCATGGTAATGGTGCCAAACCTCTTCATGTTTCGTGGTTTGGGCTCCAAGACCACAGAACAAAATGAGTTTGCTATGGCAGCTAGGACGGCAAATGTCATGCTTCTCATGATTAAATACCAAAACCTTTTATGGACCGTAAGTTTGTATTTTTAAAAAAACCCAATTTGCTTATTTATTAACAATTTCTTGTATATCACCTCCTCCAAAGACTGTAGGCGGTGAACAATAGCAAAAGCCTGGTGGAAAAGGGCCTTAAAAGCCACTAAGGAGGGGCTGAATGAATCGGGGGGGGATGTTCCAAAGAAGAGGGGTGGTGACAGAGAAGGCCCTCCTATGGGCCCAGGCACCACGCACTACACCAGGGCCCGGGACACTAAGGAGGGCCAGCTGAGAAGACCTCACAGGATGGGATACAGCTGGCAGAAAGAGGCAATCCCAGAGATATACAGGTGCTAAGCCCATAAGGTTTTTGTAGATGAAAACCACCACTTTAAATTGGACTTGGAAGCGAACAGGCAACCAGTGCTGTGATCATAAAAGAGGTGTAACACTTTCAAATCTATGGCCACCCATGAGGAGGCAGGCTGCTGCATTCTGGAGTAGTTGAAGCTTTTGAATAGTTTTCAAAAGCAACCCTAGGTAGAGTGCATTACAGTAATGCAAGCGAGAGGTAACAAAGGCATGAGTTACTGTTGCCAGGGCCTGCTGGTCAAGAAAAGGCCATAACTGGTGAACCAGCTGAAGCTGTGCAAAGGCACCCCTGGCCACAGCCTCCACCTACTGTTCAAGCAGGAGCCGCGGATCCAGAAGGACCCCCAGATCAGATCACAAACTGTCTCTCTTAAGGGAAGCGCAAGCCCATCAAGAGAGAAACTGACACACGGCAATTGGCCAGATCACAGACTGAACAACAGCCAACTCGGTCTTGGAGGGACTGTGCCTGAGCTTGTTTTGGCCCATCCAGGTCCTGACAGCCTCCAGGCATAGAGCCAGAACATGAACAGCATTACCTGTTTGGCAAAGGGTAGAGATATAAAGCTGAGTATCATCAGCATATTTATGAAAATTTACCCCAGACTGACAGATGACCAGGCCCAGCAGCTTCATGTAGCTGTTAGAATGGGAGCAAGGACTGAGCCCTGTGGAACCTCACAAGAAAGGGGCCAGGGTGCAGAACACTCATCCCCATCAACACCGACTCGAATCGCCCAGTAAGATAGGACCGGAACCACTGAAGAACAATGCCCCCAAGGCCCAGCCCACTTAGGCATTCCAGAAGGATAGTGTGGTCGATGGTATCGAAAGCCGCTGAGAGATCAATGAGAACCAAGAGAGGTGTGCTTCCCACATCAAGTTTTCAATAAAGGTCATAGTGCTGTGCTGTGGCATGAAACCGACTGGCAAGGGTCCAGAAAATCAGTTTCCTCCAGGACTCTCATCAACTGAGCACAAACCACCTTCTCCAAAATCTTACCAAGAAAAGGAAGCTTGGAGATCAAACAATAGTTATCCAGATTGTCAGGGTCGAGAGAAGGCTTCAGGAGAGGGTAGACCACCACCTCTTTCAGGGCTGTCCTTAAGGAACTGCCTCAGAACTTTTGTGTGTGTGTGTGTGTGTGTGTGTGTGTATATATGCATGCGCACGGTGAGAGTGTTCCCACACATGATGCAGGTGACTCCACTCCCTTCTGAGAACCAGGCACAATATTGGAGTGTGTGGAATATTTTCTCTCTCCATTGATTTTCGCAAAACAAGTTGAGTATATTTTCAATATAAAAGATTTAGTGTTAAAATCAAGAGTGAAAAATCCTGTGTCTCTCTTATGTAGTCCAGATGGTGACAAGTCTTTAGGGATGTGCACTGAACCGTTCGGTGCTTCATTCTAGGAGTGCCGAACCAGTTCCAGTAACTGGTTTTGTGGGGTGGGGGGTTGCTTTAAATGCCAGGGAAGGTGGTATCTTCCTGCCCCGCCACTTTGCCCCCACCAGCGCTCTTCCAAAAAGCAGGTGCATGGGGCTGCAGCGTGCCTCCTTGCAGCCCAGACCATTTGCATGCCGACACTGGTCCAGGCTACAAGGAGGCACGCCTCAGCCCCGAACGCCGTCTTCTTGGAAGAGCACAGCTGGGGGGAGGTGTGGGGAGTGGCAGGGCAGGGGCTGGCAGGTAGGCAGCGCCTTCCCTGCCACTTAAAGCAAACCCCCGACCCTCCTGGGAGTGCACAGAACCGGTTGCATGCACATCCCTACAAGTTTTCATATAAGGAAGTCTTCATAGAAACATTTAGAGAATAATCTGTATTATATATTTTAAAGAATATTTGATTATTTAGTCCTCACAATTTTTTAAAAAAAATCCTTGCTTAACTTTATTTTATGTTTCAGAAGAAACTCTATTGCAGAAAGCATTTTCTCTCTAGAAGTAAACTACATTTCTAAATAAGCGATTTGAAAACGTTGTAATGGGTGAATTGTGCTTTGGGACAAATGGTGCCCTATAAAGGTTGTTTCCATAAAACACTATTGAAAGCTCAGTCTCACTCTTCTGAGCCCTTATTCACACAAACAAACAGCAGTGTGGTAGAGAGCATGCAATTCAAGTGGAATTGTTCACTGGCCATTCTGACTTCTCAATTCTGACTGCAACCTTCCTGCATTGTGATGGTATGTGAACACTGAATTGTGATCATCCCAGTTTTCAGAATATAGGGGAGCCAGGGTCCCTGCCCCCTTAGCATATGTGATGGCCCCCATAGCTACTGTTTTTAAACATCTACTGGTGGGGGGCATAATTTGGTTTAAACTGGATAGGCTTGTGGCTTGTGGTTTTCACTGTGGACCTCTGCTGCTTTCTTCCCAGTTCAAGAACTGGATCAGTTACACCACGGTTAGGATCGAGAAAATGAAGTACTTTTTCACACAGCTAATAATTTAGCTATGGAATTCTCTGCCACAAGTTGTGGTGACAGGTACCTGGATGGCTTTAAGAAGGGCTTAGATAAATTCATGGAGGACAAATCTATCAATGGCTATTAAATTGAGGGCTACAGGCCACCATCCGGCTAAGAGGCAAGATGCCCCTCTAAATACCAGTTAAAGGGAGCAACAGCAGGAGAAAAGACATGCCCTCAGCTCTTGCCTGTGGGCTTTCCAGAGACATCTGGTGGGGTTCTGCATGAAACAGGATGCTGGACTGGATAGGCCTTTGGCCTGACCCAGCAAGACCACTCTTATCTTCTTCATCAGTCCCAAGTACAGTTCTCTGACTTATAGCGTTGGGCCTGTGTGAAGCTTCAGCCGAAGCTGAATACTCTGTACAGTCCCCCTAGAACCAGTTAGAGGTAGCCATTCCCACTGTGCTTTGCCCAGCACCAGTGGGGTGTCTCTAAGGGAACCATCCTCCTGCACCATCTTGCAAGGCACTCAGAGCGTGCTGGGAAGTATAGCCCTTTCCAGGGCTTTCCTGATAGAGCTCTTGAGACGGTTCCCTCTCTCTTACAGGGCTCTCCCATAACTGAGAAGTGCTGTAGTGTGCAGGGATCAGCATGAAGGGAAATGGCTCTTGCACTGAAGTTTGGTTTTTTTCCCCCCACCAAAGTGACCCCCATTTGAAAAATAGTGAAGATCACTGAGCTACACCATTACAGCTTGCTATGTGGAACGGGCTTATGTGGTTATATTTCACACCTCATTTCTCTACTTACGTATTTCAGTTGAGCCTAAAATGTTAAGGCAAGAGTTCTATCAAGATGCTTTCATTGATCTATTTGCAACACCTCCAAAGACGCCAAGTAATAGATTAAAGGATTTTTATTATTTGGATAAGCCAATTGATTTAGAACCAATTCGGGAGAAGTTTATGAATAAGCATTACTCTTGGTTAAATTTTCTTCAGTTTCAGTCCTTTATTTTACATCCTGATACAGTTAAACAGGCTAATAGGAATTTGACTATGTTTGAGGAATTAATATTAAAGACTTCAGAAGTTTCTAAGGGACTTATTTCTAGATTATACAATATTCTAATAATGCAAATATCTGATCCTTTAATTGGCCTTAAGTTGGCCTGGGAAAATGACCTACAACAAACTATTCGTGACTCACAATGGAATGGAATACTGAAATGGAAGCCAGTGTTTTCTACCTCTTCCCGAATTAGAGAGAACTTTGTTAAGCCTTTTCACAGGTGGTATTTGACCCCTTCTAGATTATCCCACATTAATAAGAGTATGTCCCCATTATGCTGGAATGGCTGTGGAAATAGGGGAACATACTTCCATCCATGGTGGTCTTGTCCCAGTATTTTTGGCTTTTGGTCAGAGATATTTTTAGAAATGGGTAAAATTACACAACCGAGGTTAGATATGAGACCAGAGCTGGCTCTGTTAAGTGTATTTTTGGGAGCTAATTTGTCATTATTGTCTAAGGACCTTATAGTTTTTATGTTATCTGCAGCTAGATTATCCATTGCTCAGCACTGGAAGTATAAAACCATGTCTTTGACATCTTGGTATCAGTTTATGTGGCATATTGACATATCTGAAAAATTGCCCCATATTATCCACCTTCAAGTGGTGGGTCAAGCTAATTCTAATGATTTTTTCATGTTATGGTCAGATTTCATTTTGTTCACAAATCAAGATAATTTCAGTCATTCTCCTCCATCTAATTATTTACATATCTGGAAGGATGGTTAATGAATGTCATGTATCAGCTTTATTATTCATGTCTATGTATTCAATTTTTTTTTAAAAGATGCTTTCATTCTTGCTGGACATAAACGATGGCATTTGATATTCCTTTTTGATCCCTTTGTCATTAGAAGGATCTAAAATGGGTTTATGATACTTCAAGGAAGCGATACCAGTGTTGCTAACAGCATACTATATGTTTGCTTAGATTCCAACATTTCTTGTGAACCAAGTAAGAAAGCAAAACATGGAAAGTCAGAGAAAGGAGAGAAAGGACAAAGCAGTGAAGAAACTGCTGAAAAAAATGGCTTATGACCGAGAAAAACATGAGAAGCAAGAGAAAAGCATCAGTGATATGAAAACTGGCAATGATGTAAGCAAGCTGCAACTTCTGACTAGTAAGAATTATAGATGTCACCATTAAACTATGGGTTTACTTAAGTTATATCCATATCATCAAAACAAAGTACCTTACTATGTTATAGCTACTAACATATTGGCAGTTGCCTCTCTTTCATGACCTGGTATAAATTATGTGCCAGTTACAGCAGCGGAAATGGAATGCCACTTCTGACATTTCTAAAGATTCCTTTCTTTCTGCCAAATAGATGGGAGCTGTAGTTATCCTATGAAAAGCACATCCTGTTTAAATAGTCCCTCAGATACTAGTAAGAGGTATGGAATTACTAACCGAGATATTAAAACTGGCTAGAAGTTCCAGTTCTGAAGGGCTGTCGTTGCAACACTTCAAATGTTGCACTCTTAGGCTCTTGAAACTGATGTTGTCCCCAAAGAGCTAAGCTTTATTTGGAGCTACTGGGCTACATGATGTGCAGGGATGCTAAGGACATCCTGGGGCTGCTGCATGACTTCAAAGGCAACCCTGACAGTGTAGTGATGGGACTGTTGCAGAATGCTTTTAAAGCACTTCCAGGAAGCAGCACAGCACTCCTTTCCACTGGAGACCAAAGAAAGGAGCCCTGTGCTGCTGTGCAGAAGCACCTTAAAGCCATTCTGCACACCATCAGGGCTGCTTTTCAAGTTGTGCAGCATCAATGGGAAACTGTGCATCTTCTAACCTACTTTGTATAGTCTAATGTGTTCTTACTATTTATTGTTCAACAATCTAAGAACACAGTAAGAAAGCCTTGACTCTCTCTCAAAGGACAAATATACTGTAACTACTATACAAGATGTTCTGTTTTGGTCATCCCTGGTTTGCCTGATTAATTTTCAGAGTTCAAGGTGAAGTTTCACAACCTGTTTTAAATTGTATGCCAGTCATAGCAGAGGAAATTGGAAGGCCACTTCTGCAATGATAAAGGTTTCTTTCTACCTTCTCCATTATGTTTGCTGCTGTGAAAGTGGCATGTGGAACAGTGCCCAACATATTAAAATACCAATAAATTCAAACACATTTAATCACAATTAGTCCCTCTGAAATTCACAGAAGCATCCATAATAGCAGCAGAAAAAAGAAACTATACATATATGTATCCCTTATCCTTTAAACATTTAGTACATAACTATTCTAAAATTTTGCTCTTCAGTGCATGGATTAGTATTTGGAGCAAACACCTGCTGGATGGTTGTTTTCAATTGGTAAAGCATAACCTTTTTTTCCTTATTTGTTATATCCAGCCTGTATTAAGGTCAGAATAATATTAAGGTGATGCATAACAAAATTAACAACAAATGCTCATCCTTTGTAGTGTGTTGAATATAAATTTTCTTTGGATTACTGTAACAAGTTCTATCTTCTACTACAAGGCCTTTCATATTCACAATCTCAGTGAATTAGAGACATCTTGTGGAAAGATGTAAAATTGCATTGGTCTGAAAAACATCCCTTCATATCCAAGAGGATCTTGGGTCCAAAGAAGATGCAACAATGACAATTATACTTGTTCATATATCTGCCCCATTCAGGTATAAAATGAGAGAAGGGAGTGTCTAATTTTAGCATTGAGGGGTGTGTGGGTGAGGGAGCTAAAGTTTTCCCTGTCTCCCCTCTCTTTTACTTTCCTTTGATTAATTGCCTTTTCAGTTTCGGTATAAGGCTAAGGAAAAACATATCCCCTTTGATGTTAACATTAGCACATATACCTGCTTTATATGTGAATGGGGCACCCACCTAAACAAACAAATGTGGCTACCACTGTTGCACCATTGAATCCTTGTGTAATTAAGTTTTACGCCTTATAGATGAACAAAAGGAATGTGAATATATGCATAAGGAAATCTACTGTGTTTGACATGAGGGATCCTGCTACTGCTTCTTCCATCTTCTCTCTCTTTTGCAATTTTTTTTAATTTTAGATTTGTAATTTTTCAGTACCAAAAAGGCATAGGAAAAATATTAAGGCCCACATCATTGGGCTTCCCCAAATGCAACTGGAATATAGAACAGATTAATTCTAACTCAGGCATGCACAACTTGTGTCAAACTCAATCCAATAGCCATGCATGCACATTAGGAGCTTAAGAAACCTTCTCTTGGCTACCTGTGTGAGATACAAAAATGGGGAGGAGTGGGATTGTCAAGTAGCTTGCAGACCCCAATATATGGTTGGTAGACGTGTTCAGTTTGGTACAAGCCTGATCTAGGCTGTTAAAACTCAGTGCAAAGCGTGAAAGTCAAACTACACACATGATATTACAAGCATCACTGAGCTGCTATCTTTTTTTCAAATAGCAGCCATGCTGGGCCCAGTGCAGATTAGCTCTGCTCCTTTTCAAAGCAGATTGACTCTCTTAAAGTTCAGGAGTGCAGCTCCCCCCACAAAAAAAGGTTGAGGAGTTCCCTTCTAATTTTATTGAACTCCACCTGATCCAGAAACGTAATAACCCCTTATCTTGAATCCTCAAAACATACAGTGGGTATTGAAAAGAATCACCCCCTTTGATAGACCTTAAATTCTGGTTCCCTTACATCCTGAAATGAAAACACAAAGAAAATTCCCTTCACCAGCTGTACTTATCCAATGCAACCTATAACATCCAACTGAAAAACATCACAATTACAGTCCAGAAAAAGTGTCAGAAATAAAAAACAAGAATTACTGAGATTGAAAAAGGATCACCCCCCCAATGTCAATATTTTGTTGAACCACCTTTTGCTTTAATAACAGCCTTGAGTCTGTTGGGATACTTCTCTATCAACCTTGCACATCTAGACGGAGCAATATTTGCCCACTCCTCCATACAGAACTGTTCAAGTTCGGTCACATTGGATGGTAGGTGTTGGTGGACTGCTATCTTCAAATCTCCCCACAGATTTTCTATGGGATTTAGGTCTGAGCTCTGACTGGGCCACAGGAGGACGTTCACTTTTTTTCTCCTTCAGCCACTGTGTGGTCAATTTTGCTGTGTGCTTCGGATCGTTGTCATGTTGAAAGGTGAATCTTCTGCCCATCCTCAACTGTCTGGCAGAGGGTAGCAGGTTTTCTTCCAGAATCTGACGGTATTTTGCCCCATCCATTTTTCCTTCTACCCTAACGAGAGCTCCAGTCCCTGAGGCAGAGAAACACCCGCACAACAGGATGCTGCCACCTCCATGCTTCACTGTAGGTATGGTGTGTTGTGGATGGTGAGCTGCGTTGGATTTACGCCAGGTGTACTGTTTGGTGTTGAGGCCAAATAGTTCAATCTTGGTCTCATCTGACCATAAGACCTTTTTCCATTTGGCATCAGAATCTTCAAGGTGCCTTCTGGCAAAGCTCAAATGAGCTTTAATGTGGCCTCTCTTGAGAAGTGGCTTTCTCCTTGCGATCCTCCTGAACAAGCCACATTTTTTCCACAGAAAAGAAAGTATCTGTAATACTTGTTTGTAAAAGAATGTTCAGTTTAAACTTTTGTTTAATTGTAGGAATGCTTGCTGTCATTCTGAATAACAAAGCACTTGTGCAACGAGCAAAGTTGTGGCACATGAAGATGATCTAGTTGCATTAAAAACAAACACACAGGGATTTGCACAACTGCACACAGTTTTGTTTAAAATAAATGAGATGTGCTGCAGTTGCACCTTTTGTGCTAGTATGCTTGTGATGCTAGTACATTAGTTTGGAATGCTAGTTCCAGTCTTAGTGCAAGTAGCTAGCACAACGTCCTTCTGTAAGTGCTTTCAAAGACAGGATCTGTCATTGTATAGCAGGGCTGCTCAACTTTGACCCTTCTGCAGATATTTGCCTACAGTTCCCATAATGCTTGGCTGTTGGCCACTGTTACTGGGGGACATGGGAGTTGTAGTCCAAAAACATCTGGGGGGGGGCTAAGTTGAGCAGGCCTTCTGTACAGAATGGTAGGAACATGTATGTGCTCACATTTCTTCCATGCTTTTTCAGCTTGATAATTAGTGGTGCAGAAAAGCAAAATAAAACAATTGTTGCAGTTATTTGATTAATTTTAGGTTCTTTGGCTGTTTTGTGTACCACAGGAGCTGATGCATCTTTGAAATGCAAGTTGTGCTAGAGTGCACTTGCACAAATGCCAAAATTGCACAAGGGAGTTACACCATTGCACGGCCATTGGAAATAGTTGCTCTAGTGCAGCTTGCATTTGGAAGACTCGGCACGGCCCACGGTGTGCAAAACACCAGCAGAACACTTTCATGGTATGTGAGCCACTGTGTTAGGTAAAGTGTGGCACATAGAATGAAGAGTTTCAAGTAATACTTGTCAGTGGGCTGGGCTGTAGTCGAAGAAAGTTAGTTGTGACCAAGCATCATTGAAATCAATTGCTAGTTTGTTGTGACTAGCTTAATTTTCAATGGGGCTTAATCCTGACTAACTTTCTTTGAAAGCATGAATATCTTTGCTTGCTTGCTTGCTCGCTCACTCGCTCATTCATTCATTCATTCATTCATTCTATTTTCATACCGCCCTTCCAAAGGGGCTCAGGGTGGTTTACAATTAAAACAAAACCATTAAAACCAATAACAGTTTAAAATAATTTATATAACAGTTAAAACAGAAATATAAACAATGTAAAACATCATAAAAAACAATTAAGCAATCAGAACAATTTAAAAACCCCTGAAAACCAGGTTACAGCATTAAAACAATTAAAACTAACTAAAAAACCTTGCAACAATCTTACAAGTAAATTATTTTGAACTAGCTGAGCCAGGCACAGAGTATCTGTGCCTCCGCCACCCAGCCCGCTTCTCCCTCCACCTCTTGCCCGCGTTTTCTGGCTGGTGGGTCAGATGGAAAGCCAGCCCGCTCCCTCCCACCTGCTCACCAATTCCTGGCAGCCGGACTGGCCCACCACTATCTGCTCCCAGCCCACCCACCGCTGCCTTTTCCTTCTCCTGCTGCTTTCTGGCTGGCCGGTCGCTTCTCCCCCCCCCCCTCGCTTTCTGGCTTCTTCTCTCGCTCCCCCACACCTGGCTGACCAGGAATTCCACTTTCCAGCTGGCCGATTCTCGGCTGCCCACCCAGCTGCCCAACCTCCTGCCGCCCGCCCCTGCCTTCTCCGCCTGCCAGTGCCGTCATTTTCCCAGCTGGCCACCGCTGTTAACTCCTGACCCACTGGCTGGATGCTGCCATTTTCTCCCCGCGGCCTGTCCCCGTCACTGTCCGGCAGCTCTCCAAACTCTCGTGAGAGCTGCCACGCATGGGATTAGCGACGGGTACATTTAAGAGAATTAATTATATAGAATTATATAGATGTATTCTACAAAAAGAAAGAAAGAAAGAAAGAAAGAAAAGCTGCATTGTACATGGATTTGGATATATGCAGTTCATGCACAGCAGGGAGAACTTTAGAAAATGATGGAAAAGAACATATATTTCTTGCTATGTGGGATTGAGGAAAAACTGTACCTGCCCCAATTCCAGTTACCTGTTAATGATACAGGTGCCCTAGTCTCTTCTGCACCTGTGAAGCGAGAGGAGATCATTACACAGTGCTGCTTCAATGTGCTGAATACTGGTTACCTCAGTAGTTCCCAGGTAAGCTCAAAGAGTGTGTGGTTCTAGATAAATTCCATTTCCAGAATGTCTGGAAATTACCAATATTGGTTGTGGCAGCTCTGGATATACAGCAATGTCCTAAAGGAACACAATGTAAATATTATTGTTCCTTGTAGCCACAATATCTGGCCTCTTTGAAGCACACCTGGAAGAAGATTAGTTGGTGTAGATGCTCTTAACCTACTCCTTCTTTATTCACTTTTTGATGTTGGTAGTTAGGGAAGATACGAGGTTGCAACTTAAATAATCTATCCTTTCTTTTACCTCTTGTGTACAATCCACACACAATTTTGTCCCCCATAAGCAGGCTGTCCCCCATGCCCCAACAAATAGTCAAGGGATCATCTAGAGAGCTTGACATGGCTGCTGTGGAGGAGGGAAGTCAGCATTCTCCTTCCTTATCTGATGAGGTTCACTCAGGCTGTAGCCTTTAATAAATTTACTGGTTAGATTAATAGATTTATTTTTTTTAAATCATTCTGCTAAAGGCATGCTATGTCTTTAGACTGAGACTTTGGTTTTGGGTGGTATACAAATATGTTAAATAAATAAATAAGTGGGATTGAGGAAAAACTCTTTGGATTAACCGGGCAGTGCATTTTTAAAAACCCCCGATTCATTTAATGCAGGGGTAGGCAACCTTGGCTCTGCAAGGTTGTTGTTGAACTACAACTTCTATCATCCCCGGCCACAATAAATTGTGGCTGGGAATGATGGGAGTTGTGTTCAACAGCTGGAGAGCCAAAGTTGCCTACCCTGGTTTAATAGGTCGGATCCAAAAGCTCCCTTCCACCAATCAAAGGAGTCCTTCAGTTGGAGGTAGTGAACCTTCGGATCCAATCCAATATAAGGACTTCTATCTAAGTCCTTATATCCATCTAAGACTGTAGATGCATGCAGCATCTTAGAAGAAGCATTCCCTTTTACTCTCACACAGGAGATAATGCCTCTTCTAAGATGGTACATATGCATGTTGGAGCAATACCATCTAAGAAAGCAGCCTTTCCCTCAAAACTGAGTCATATGTCAACTTGTCTAAATCGAACTGATTAATCTATAAAAACTCATCTGATTAACTGAGCTAAATATCCTTAGTAGGGTGTAAGCCCCATTGAACACAGTAGGGCTTCCTTCTGTATGGGATTTCACTGAAATGTTTCTTTAATTGTGTGATAACCCTGGTTATCACACCCTGGTTATAACAAAACTACTATTTTTGTTCTAATCTTTCTACAAATAGAGTAATTAGAAAAGAAAAAACTCTTAAAACCCCGCACCATCACTTCTGTTTAGTACTGATTCTTCTAGTATTTTCATGCCTTTTATCATATTATTAAATCTAGCCTTGTGAGGAGCCAGGTTGTTGGTGGCATAAAAAGCCTAGAAAGGTTATTATAAGGACTACAACTAATAAGTTATAGCTTTGTAAAATGGCATACAGACATGTTGCATTTTCAATCAGAAAAGAACCTATTCTTAAAACAGATTTTCCTTTATAATTTGATGTGAGATACCTTATTTGAACTTAAACACCAACTCACTTATTCACATTTTGCAATCAAGAGTTGAATAAAACCTGTACAAAAGGTCTATTAGTATGCATATGAAAGAGGAAATGACATTTGGTTAAAACATTACATTAAACTGATCCAAAAATGCTCGGATGATAGTAAAATCACAGATCAAAACATGAATTGTCCCCCTTCAGTGCAGAACAGAATCTGATTCATATGTAAACATAATGCCTCAAATGTGCACACTATAATGTGCTAGAACTCTTGTCTAAATGTGGTAGTAACAATTTCTGGGACTGTATATGCAGCAGTGTGTTTCTTCACTCTGAAGAAGATAGAAAGCTGTAAGTACTTTGGTAAATTGTATAGTGAGTAATGGTTGGTTCTGCTCTGAGTAGAACAATATGCCTAACTTGAGCATTCAGAATGTGATCTGTCCAAACTAATTATTCTGCACGGTGTGCTGAGAAGCTCCTCAAAGCCAGCTGCAAGCTGCTATGTTCCAATTTCATTATTGCTTTGCAGGCTGATGTTCCTCAGGGAGTAATACGGGTGCAAGCGCCTCATCTTTCCAAAGTTTCCATGGCAATCCAGCTGACAGAAGAACTAAAAGCTGGTGATGTAGTTGCCAGGTTTCTCAGCCAGAAAAGGTAAACACCTCTCTAGCTCTACTTCCCAAACACTTCATTTTTAGTTTGAGGGTTTTTTTGTTTCTTTTTTTTTTAACAGCAGGGGGACCCCTTTTCTCTTTCAGCTCAAGGTACTTCTAATTGTTAACTGTTTCTGCCATTTTTACAAGTCCATAGGCTAAACTTATTTTTACCATCTTGAGTTATTTTCAAGATTCTTTCTAACGAGCATACCTGGTTACATATTTCAAGGCACCCTTGGATATGCAATAGTACCTCCTGTAGGGTAAGAACTAATTTTTGTTTTAGTAGCTAGCTGACAAATTGTGTCTGTGGAGCATTGATTCTTTTATAGATATATTTTGTGCAGATAGTAATTTTAAAAGGATATGGTGGGGAGGGGAAAGAAAGCGGAAAACAGTTTTCTTAGGAAAACTTGTGCTGCATAGATCTTCCTAGTTTTATATGTAATTGATTCTTAGCAGCTCGTTTTGCATTTGCTACCTGGCATACAACAGTTTGAAGCCAGAGGTTTTGCTGTGTGAGACAAAGATACTTCTGCTCAAGCAAGGAGGTTGCTAACTTCCACCCTCCCCAATTATTGCACTCTCTGAAAGCTGTTCTTTGAGGTCCCTGACCTTCTGGAGTTAACTCTTGGAGGCACACTGAAGGGGAGGGAATGAAAGAGGGGATTGGGCATGCAAATAAGCAGATGTACTCCTTGCCCATTCAGAGGGATATTGGGGTTCAGTCCTTTGTCATAACATCAGAGTGTTTTCACTGTAATGTCGTCTTAGGTCAGTATCATGCATGCACTACCCTTCAGATTGTGGAATTACTTCAAATCCTGAAATGCTACAAGGAGTCATATAAAAATCGCATGTTTTTGAGAATGACTGCTCACTTGTAACTCTTTAGAAATGGGGGGTAGAGGGGGCTTTCCTCCAGGTGATCCATCCCAAAGAGCTTAGCACTCATTATGCAATTGGGTTAGTTAATGGCAGTTCTTCCTCTTATTAATGTCACCATTCTTCGTGTGTTTGTGTAACTCTCAAGGATATGTATTGTGACATCACCATAAGTGCAAGCCTCTCCTAGCTATGTTTAAACAAATTTTGGCAGGGGTGTGTGTGTGTGTGTGTGTGTGTGTGTGTGTGTGTGTTCTTTCTAAGCTAAACACTTCATTGTTCCACAATTAGCCCTTAAAAAAAACACCAAAAAAACAGCAAACACAAGTAAACCTACTCCTACCCAGTTTTCTAGAAGTTGGATTCACAGTTCATGTTCTTTACACGAGGTGTAGCAAGGTTGGAGTGGGTCCAGAGACAAGATTTTAAAATGCCCCGCCCCCCCCGCTCACTGAAGCTCAGCTCATGAAGTAAAGAAATCTTAAATGAGGCAAATAGTGGTAACAAAAAGCATAGTAAAATTATATATACTAGCCAACCCGCACAGAGGATCTGTGCGCAATTTGGGGCCGGCTGTTCCCCCCCTCCCTCCTTCCCCACTCCCCCTCCCCCTCCCTTCTGCCCCACACTCTTGCTCCTCTTCCCCTCCCTGTTGCCGCACTCTCTTGCCCCCTCCTGTCCCTCCCCACTCTCTCTTGCCCTCCCTCCCCCTCTCTCTCGCCCTCCTGCCCCAGTCTCTCCTGCCCGCCCTCCCCATCCCCCCACTCTCTTGCCCTCCCCCTCTCCCTGCTCTCTTGCCCTCCCCCACTCTCTTCCCCCTTCCCTCCTCCCCATTTTACTTGCCTTACCAAGCGTCAGACAGCCAAAAAGGGCCCCGCCACCACTCCTCCTCCCAGGCGGCGAACGGGGAAGTCTCGCCACCCGGTTCTCTCTCACCCCAGCCTTCCACAGGCACCTGGTCCCACTGCCGCCTGGCCGAGAGCCACCTCTGTGGCTGGGCCCAGCACCTCCGCGGCCTGGCTTGCTGCCGGGCCGAGTGCAGCCTTTGTGGCCAGGCCCACTGCTGCTGCTTGCCAACCTCTGCAGCCGGCCACTTTGGGCCGGCTACCCCTCCCCCCACCTCCACCTTCAGCCCCAGTCTCTGGGTGGGCACAGGCCCAGGCTGCTGGGCCTAGTGCTGCCGCTGCGGTCGGGCCCACCGCCTTGCCTCCATGGCTGGGCCGGACCCCCCACCATCGCCACGGCCTGGCCCACCGCTGGCCAATTCTCCTGGGTGCACCAGCCAATCAGGGCCTCCACCGCCAAGCCAATCAGCTGGGCGGCCGGGACGCACATTTGAAGGCACACCCAGGAGAAATAATAATGTAGATATATGCATACACACACCTATGTGCCACAATAGAACATCATCCTAAATTATTTTTTAAAAGGTTTTGTAAATTGTGGACAATGCAAGTCATTTAATGGTACTAGAGAAAGACATGCTGTTCTGGTAGCTCCAGGTCCTCAATTTCAGCGGATGAATACAACTGAAGGAAGCCCGGGTGAGTGCGCAGCTGGGGGAGTCAGTCATGTGACTTGCCTCTGGGGCCCCCCCAAGGCAGTGGGCACCCAGGCAACTGTCTCCCCTTGCCCTATTATAATTACGCCCCTGTCTTTTCAAAATGGGAGTGAACAGCACAGCAAATGCCTTGCTTCTTCAAGAAGGCTAACCTCCCATTATGTTTATAGTTATGGCAGCATTAGAGCAATAAGAAACCTAGTACTATAGGTGAAATCATTCTTATTGTGCCACCCCCACCAAAATTACTATCTCTGCAAGCTAAAAGCAATTATCATAATGCAAATAGTATAATTATGCAACAATGCCAGAATAACGAAACAGAGCATGAACATTTATTTTAACAGTGATGCAAACAATTAATGGGATCCAGTTAAATGTTGCAAAACCAAATGACTTGCTATATCAATGGGGAGAAAGATTATAAACTAAAGTTGTGCCATCAAGTTGGTGTTGACTCCTGGTGACCACAGAGCCATGTGGTTTTCTTTCGTATAATACAGGAGGAGTTTACCATTGCCATCTCTCATGCAGTATGACATGATGCCTTTCAACATCTTCCTATATCGCTGCTGCCTGATAAAGATGTTTCCTATAGTCTGGGAAACATACCAACGGGGATTTGACCCAGCAACCTCTTGTTTCCTAGGCAAATTATTTACCCGCTGCGCTTTGTGAATATATGTAATGTAGCTTCCATCTAATGTATTCTAGTGTATGGCTCCTTTTTCTATTACCATTCAAGTATGATACATTACTATTTATTTCAGTAAGTTAACAGATGGGGAAAGACAGAAATGGAAATATAATTTTAGTGCACTGGCAATTTCCCGAGCTGTTGAGAATTTCTCAGTTCTGTTAATATTTCTTTGTAGTGGAACTGTCCAAGTTGTGAAGAAAGAAGAGGTGTTTTTATATGAAATTGGAGGAAATATTGGTAAGGCTGTTTATAGACTTCATGTTAATTCAGGCTTGAGTTAAAGCATGTGGAATAGTCTGAATTGCTTCAGATATGCATGTTGGGGATTGCTTGTATTAAAGTGTTTCCATGCCTGAATCTCAATGCATATGAAAAGCTAACTTGTAAAGGATTAGGCTAAATTAGACGATTCTGTATGCATTACAATGTAATTTAAATAACATTAAAATATGGACATGACTGGGTCCCAAACTGTGACTGTCGTCTAAAGGCATATGATACAGCCACCTTGCTGAAGCTAAGCAGGTGTTGGTGCTTGGAAGGGAGAACCATGTATTCCACCTCTTGGGGATGAGGCCATAGCTCAGTGGTGGAGAATCTGCTTGGCCTGCAGGAGATCCCAGGTTCAATCCCTGGCATCTCCAGGTAGGGCTGTGAAGGATTCCTGCCTGAAACCTTGGAGAAGCTACTGTCAGTCAGTGTATACAATACTGAGCTCGTCTGATCTGACTCAGTATAAGGCAGGTATAAAACTTCTTCTGAATTTTACATAATAATAAATGTGTTTTCCTAACAGGTGAACGCTGCCTTGATGATGATACCTACATGAAGGATTTGTATCAGCTAAACCCCAATGCAGAATGGGTTATAAAATCTAAAAACTGCTAAAGAAATAATGTGGACTGACTTTTTTTAATATTCAGATGTTCAGACACATCAAATAAAAAGATGATGTAGTCTTTTGTTGTTTAAAATGTATTGCACTGTTGAAAAGCGTATTGTCAGTGCTACAGTTGGCTTACAGGAGACATTTCCAAGTGGATGCTTGCTATTGCAGGAAAACTGGCAGGGTGAATATCTATGTGATATTATTACTGATTTTGTTGCGTAGGGAGAATATGTACTGTGCTTTGTCTTGGTAGCCATTGTTTCTTTTGGTATGGTCCTGCTGAATTATTTTACCTTTTCAGGTTTACATCTTCATTTGTTAATGAAGGGCTGGAGTTTTCTTAACAAAGAGATCTATAAATAATCTTTTCGGAAAAACACCTTTGTTGGGTCAGTCCACCAAACCAGTGTAAAATAAATGGTGCTCTTATTCCATTTATAAATGCAGCAATAGCAGCACAACATATGTCATTACAAGCTTCCCACAGGCATATATTTCACACGTGCGCGCTCGCGCGTGCACACACACACCCTCTATATAATCTATATCTATATCTATCTCAGGTTCAACTCTCACATTACATTCCCCACAGTTTTGGAGAAGGTACCTGACTGTTTCAAGGAATATTTTCCCAAACAAATATGTACACCTATTGATAAAGCTACACTTACCTGCCAGTAATTCCTATTATCAAGATGACTAAATAATGAATTGTTGTAAGTGCAAAAAGCACTGCATAGTATCTCCCCTGCCTCCATATAGCAACTATGGAGTGTTACAGTCCTCGATGGCATCCTTTTCTCTTCATCTCTTCTTGAGGAGCTACAAATATAAATATTCATAGAGAGTTAGCACTGCATTGCATGTCTCACATTTCCTGTATGCAACACATTTCGATGAACAAAATAGTGTAGCATCCACATGCAAATTATTTCATGTGAAGTAAACACCATAAAGGATATTTTTGTAATACTCTTACTGGGCAATCTACACATGTAGTAAAAGTATAATCTGTGAAGTGTCCAAAGTCTGATCTTCATTTCATGGCTGCTCATCTAAATGGACTTCCCAGCAAAGGATCATATCCCCCCCACCCCCCACAATGTCTTAGCTATATCCAAAACTAGCATTGTCATCTAAAACAGGTGAATGCCAATATCATGTGGTCTAAAACGAGCAACATCCAAAGAGAGCATTTATGACCTGTTATGGCTTAGATGCTTACAGTCTATTGTAGAACATACTATGTCACTGTTGCTTACTTTGCTAAGAGTCACATGATCATGGCACCATTTTCAGACTCCAGGGCCTTATTAAAGCATTCTTTCAATGGCAAAGTTCCCAGAAAAAATTACTAGATGGAGGTTGAGGATAAACATCGCAGGGGAGTTTTAAAATGTGGCTTTTCTCACACCAGTTCACCAGGGATGGTGTAAATAGACCATACTTTTGGATGGTTACAAGTGGGAAGGGTTAAAAAGGTTCCACAGATGCCTGGATCTCCAGCTGCGGAAAAATAATTTTTTCATTGTCTTTGAAAGTATGCTCGAACTACATGGTAATGACGGTGGGGTCAACTCCTGGCATGTTATGTAAAATAGCACTTACATTTATATACCGCTTTATAGCCGAAGCTCTCTAAGCGGTTTACAATGATTTAGCATATTGCCCCCTAAGAATAGTATATTATTTTCCTGTATAGCAGACTGTATGCAAATTAATAGTTACTTGTTATAGGTGGGGTTCACAGCAAATGAATGGCAAGAAGCCGTATAGCCATGTTTATAAATGGCTGCACTTTTAGTTCTTCATAAAGCAAAACCAAAAAATGTGAGACTGTATAAATATAACCAAAAGAACCATTTCCTGGGGATTCCGCAACATGTGGCAAACTGGATAGAAGAAAAATATTGCACGTAAGGTGCAAGTTGTATGATATCTTGCTATGTTCATTTTAAGTAGCTCACCAGTGGCCTGGGGACAGGCTACTGCTGCCACCCCCACTGCTGCCTGCCTGCATACATGTGAGTGTGCACCAGCCATGTCCCTTTTATCAGTGTCGGACAGATGTTGATGTAGGGCATGGCCAGCACCTGGAAGGGAGGAGGCACCACTGCTCTTCCACGCCTTCTCAGCAGCTGGTGCTTCATTTGCTGGATGGAGGAGGACAGGGAAATGCCCTGGGGGAAGAGCGAGGGGGCACCATCACAAACTCAGCAGTCCAGGACATGCATCCCCTCTTGTTCAATGGTGGCTAAGCCACTGATTATAAGATCATCTTTGTTGTCGACCTAAGACAATAGCCAAGTACCCCCTGTTCTATTGCTAAAACAATTTCAGCCTTTTTGGCTCTGTAATGAACTGACAGAGAGACCATGCCTTTCATAGATTTTATATGGACAGGGACACTGAAAAGAATAAGTGTAGCACGGGGACACTTTGGAATGGATTTGCACAGGCAATTTGCACAGGGAATATTCTTGGTTAATTGTGCCCTTGTCTCCTGCCATAAAACTGTCTCCAAGCAGTGGGGAAAGGTACATGAGTATGAAATGAGTAACAAATGGGAAAAGAGTAGCAGCTGCCAGTTAGGTGGTTCTCTGGTTATAATTATGGGCTACCACTGCAAATTTATGAAGGGGGGAAGGAGCAGCTTGCTCATACCGGTAATAGTTGGGAGGTCATGATGGAGGCGGGAAGGGGCAGCTCATTTCAGCACCAGGCAAGTGTGTGGTTGCTGCCTGTCTAGCAGCTCTCAGCACAGGAACAAGTTGCTGGGGGATGCTAGCCACTTGGCAACCACGGCAGGGGACTTTTTCATACCGTGCAAGTACCAGTGCTTCCTAATTGGTTTTCAGCTCCTGCATACAGAGTGCCTCTTATCTCTTCTGTGATCTCTCAATGGCTATTAGGAAGGGCGGGTCTTCCCTTCCTGTCAGCAAAACGCCTCACCTGTTGCTGTTGACAAAGAGGAATATTTATGACACAGAGTTGATATTTCTGAATCTGCAACCTGACACATGTAAAAGATAATGTAGAAACATAATCGAGGAACTGCACGTATAATATTTTACAGGCTATAGCTGTTCCAAACCAGAATGAACTGCAAAGCGAATGCTGGCTTTTTGAATCGGGCACAGTTACTGTTGGTGAGAACAACTGTAGTGATTGTTTAAAAATGACAAATGGCCTGTAGATTTGATTTTTAAAAATAACTTTGGCTGCTGGGTTAGTGCCATTATCTTTGTATTACTGTTTTAAAAGTTCTTTTATACTTAAATGAATTTTTCTTAACACTGTTTTCATATTAATTATTAGATTTTACATTAAATATACACAGAAGATACTCTGTAGTTGAACTGACTGCTGGTTTTTTGTTTTGTTTTTTGTATCTTTGTTTCCACACAGATAGATGTGTATATAAAATGAGATGTTTTAGATGCAAAGCGGTTGATCTGAGTTCTTCTTTTGTGTGTGTGCATGCATCCATCCATATTCCCTGTAAAGGGTCTTCAAGGTCAGGAAGAAACCAATCCAGAGATCTCTCTGGCAAGTATCTAATGCCACATACATGAGAACACATGTGCCACTTTATTTAATTGATTATAGCTATCATCCTCTGGTTGTTGCTGATGTAGATTTAACAGTCTTTGCTTGTGTACCCTGAAATGCACACAAGCACGCCGCCCTGCCTGGGCAGCCAGATTGGCCGCCCACATGATTACCAGCTCCATCATGGAGCCGGTAGGGGTGGCAGGCCTGGAAGTCCCAGGATGCCCTGCACGAGTGCGCGGGGCATTCTGGGGAGACCCCCGATGCCAGGAGACTTGTTGTTCCCTCTGGGTTGGGGGGAGCAGAGACTCACGATCAAGAAAATGAGGGTAACGGAGCTCTTGCTCTGCTAACCTCATTTTAGAGGAGGGGGGATTAAATGGGCTAGCCATTGGGCTTGCCCGCAAGCCTGGTGATCCTCACAACCACTCCCTTAGCCAACTTTCCACCAGTCGTGAGAATAGCCTTTCTGACTGGGTGGATAAAAGACATACTCAGCGGTAACCACATTGATCTTCTGTGCCTCTCAAAGGTGTACTTCAATTTACTGGAGCATTCGTTCAGTTAAATTGGTCCTTTATACATCGTGACTAGGTGCAGAAACAACTTTATTTTCCTGAACAGTCAGCTTGAAGAACAGTGCTATGTAATTCAAAAGCTTGTATTTGCCATTTTAAGCATTATTTGGTCCCAAGGAAGGGTTCCAAGGCTGTCTTCCATGTTCTGTTTCGTGTTTTGTAGAATCAACTCTCTGCTACCATTAATTTTCTATTTTTATTACTATTTTGCAGATGTGAAGCATCTATTTGGTTTTCCCTTTTTCTTTCTCCATTAGCTAATTACTAATATTGTATTACTGCATTTCTGTCCCCTGGGTGATTACACCTCTGAGTATGAAACTGTTGTCTTGTGTTCCTATAACAATTCATTATTTTGGTAAGATAGTTTGTGTAGCAGTAACAGGTTATGATAGCTACATCTTTATTTCCAAGTCTAAATGATGTTGTATTTCTATACAAATCCCTGTCTGTCACCCCATATATTGAAATGTGGCACTTTTGAATTGCTTTGGGTTTTACCTCTACTTATTTATGTTTGCTCTGAATATTGGCTTGCACTTTCAGTTGAATGGTAGGACTTGCTGTACCGCCCCCATAGGTGGCAGCATTGCTCTATAACGAAGCTCAAAGGTTAAAAAGCAAACACCCAGAAGTGGGGAATGGTTGAAATCTTACAAAACATCTAGAAAACTGGGCATTTATTGCTAAAGTGGCCATCCATCAATACTGCCTGAATGCAGGAGACAAATACATTGAAGACAAAAGATCTTGAAATCTGGTTGCTACATGTCCCTAAATATAAAATATAAGAGGTTTGGCTCAAAATGCTATAAATTGGTATAAAGTGCATGTGTGCTGAAAGTTTTAATCTTCCTTTAGCAATGTTGTCATCTACATCTCCTCTTCGGAAAACCCACTTAACTACTGAAGACTTGCCTTCCTAACCTATCATGAACAGTGAGAACCATCATTCATTATGTACAGCATATGTATGCCTGCTAGCTACACAGTTCGTGTTGTTCAGTTAGCCATTAGAAAATGCATTGTCTGGCACAGGAAAACAGGGTAAATATTTAAAAGCAAGCTTTTTCTCAAATAGTAACCTTAATTCTGCACTCTAATTGTTGGTAAACCTAACGGTTGGGTTACCATTACACAAGAATGGTTTGCCTTGTTCTGAAATATAGATGGTTCAAGTCCATCTAGGTTGAATCAACTATGAGTGAAAAAATGGATTATCTGACTTTTGGGAGGCGAAAGACATTTCAGTTTAGCATCTACTACCAACATTCTATAAAACCAGCTCTTTAAAAGTAGATTTTTTTAAAAAAAGTTGTCTGAGCAGGATATAAAATCAGAAATCTGACCAAGATTTATATAGCTGGAGAAGAGAGATTATAGGATTCCACCCCCTACCCCACTGTTGATGATGAGATGATAAAGGCATTATTTGCAGTGGTATAATAGCAATAGCAATAGCAATAGCACTTACATTTATATACCGCTCTATAGCCGGAGCTCTCTAAGCGGTTTACAATGATTTCAGCATATTGCCCCCAACATTCTGGGTACTCATTTTACCGACCTCGGAAGGATGGAAGGCTGAGTCAACCTTGAGCCCCTGGTCAGGATCGAACTTGTAACCTTCTGGTTACAGGGCAGCAGTTTTACCACTGCACCACCAGGGGCTCATGTAAGTACTCATCCTAATATTTTCTCTACACAAACAGGTTTTTGAAACACCACCAATATCTGCTTACCAGAGGCATCAGTTATTCAAAAGAAATGTACCACAAAAGGAGTGATAAAGTGCACCACTCTCAACTTTGTTAAAAAATAGTTGGTCTCCAGCATTAGACAAGTATCTAATAACAGACACTTTAGCTGTCCCAGTGGTCTACTCAACAAAGAAATGTGGAACAGAGGTTATTCAAATGTATAGCTCTACATGTGCTATAGCCCTTTCAGAAGATCATACCACTTCAGGGTGCACATAGGAATCATGTGTTTTGACCGCATACCCCTATTAGTCTCCCATCATGGTCTGCATTGGATGCACCAGGTGTGCTATCAAGTCATCAAGCTTGTTCCTACCATGCAGCACAGTAGATACTGTAGAGATTAAAGACCAAGGAGGTAGTGGCTAAAGTAGAATTAGGTTGGCAGAATAGACTTGTAGGGACTGTATAAGTCTATACAGAAGAGGGCAACAAAGATGATCAATGGCCTGGAGCACCTTCCTTATGAGGCTAGACAACAGCATCTTGGGCTTTTTACTTTGGAAAAGAGGCGACTAAAGGAAGACATGATTGAGGTATATAAAATTATGCATGGAGTGGAGAGAGTGGACAGAGATAAACTTTTCTCTCTCACAACACTAGAACCAGGGGTCATCCCATGGAACAGAAGGCGGGGAAATTTAAGACCAACAAAAGGAAGTACTTGTTCACACAGCACATAATTAATCTATGGAATTCCTTGCCGTGGGATGTGGTGATGCCCACCAGCTTAGATTTATTTATTTATTTGATATCTATACCTCCATTCCAAAACTGGCTCAGGGTGGCTTACATTAAAACAAAACTGAAAACAACCATTTAAATTAAAAAACTGTAAAAACAACATAAAACCATTATTAAAACAGTTTGGAAAACCTTGGAAAACCAGGTCGAACCTTTATGGTTTGAAAACAGTTTAAAATTCTTGGGTGGCCAGACCAAACAGATAGATCTTAAGGGCTCTCCTGAAGGCCAATAATGAACTAAGATTACAGATTTCTGCCAAGAGTGCATTCCACAGCCCAGGAGAAGCTACAGAGAAGAAGCAAGCAGCTTCCCGGGCTCGGGGTCTCTCCAGGATGCCCCACGCACTTGCGTGGGGCATCCTGGAACTTTTGGGGGTCATGCAGCCCCAAATCCCCGCAGCCCCCACTGGCTCTGTGACGGAGCCAGCAGTTGTGTAGGCGGCTGATCCGGCTAAGCCCGCTCTCCCTGCAAACCCCCTTATGGCTCTTCACACTGATTGTGTGAGGAGCCTCCAGGTCTATCAATGGCTACTAGTCTGATGGCTGTGTGCCACCTCCAGCCTCAGAGGCACAATGCCTCTCGATACCTGTTGCAGAGGAACAACAGTAGAAGTGAAGCAACAGCAGAAGTGGGCTCCTCAAAGGCATCTGGTGGACCACTGTATGAAACAGGATGGGGGACTAGATGACCTTGTGTTGTGAGCAGGCTGCAGTGCCCCTCCCTGCAAGAGAGAGAGGGAGCACACAGCCTCTCCCAACTTAGCCAACAGAGGCTACCCCTAGTTAGGTTTTGAGGTCCTGGAGCAATCAGGAATGAGGAGGAGAAGAGATGCCACATGCAGTTGTAGTTTAATAAGTTTTATTAGGGCAAAAGGTACATCTAAGCAATTAAGCACACAAGCAAAATCAATCAATTGGTTTTCTTCCCCGATGTAGTTTCATGTTTTCAGTAACAGTTAAAATCATTTCCCTTTACTCAAAATGCATAGCAGTTGAAACATTTTCTCTCTCTCTAGTAATGAAGTGTGTCTGCATCTGCATCTGCATCTGCATGTGTGTGTGTTAATCTGATGGCTGTTCCTTAGCTAAGACACAACATTTAGACAGTTTCAATTTCAATCAGAGAGATAGGGACAGAGAGGGATGGGAGTCCAGGCCTGACAAAAGGAGGGAGAAGGGGAATGAGTGAAGAACAGAGGAGGGAGGAGGTGTTCATTCTGGTCTCAGGCCAACAGTCCAGAATAAGTGAGCTGAGACAGAGGAAGGGGGAAGATGGAGGAGAAAAGCTGACAGCTAAAGAAAAGACAGAGACTTTTCTGGGGAGCAGAAGGGGGAAGGAGAGATACCCATAGGACAAGTGGGGGGGGGGGGGAGAGTTGGGCAGCGATGTTAATTTAGAAGATGCTGGACTGAAAGCATATCTGCAAGTATAATTACTGGGTCCATAGGCCAGCGTTGGTTTCAGGAATGAAGGTCCTGAATGTGCAGGGAGGTTTCCATCTGTCCAGGTGGCTTGCCGAGCAAGCGAATATGCAGAAATGGAAGTCCCTCCACTCTTGGAGACTGGGGCAATTCCAGCAATCTGCTAGACACAAGTTAGGGGCTACATGCTATCCCTCCCACAAGTGAAAGCATGCTTTCCCATGCCTCATGTGGGGGTGTCCCCCTTCTTATACCTTCCTCCCGGCCTGTTATCCATATTTCATATCAGAAACAGTCATATCTTGTCTCTCTGTGTCTCCAGTCAACAAATAAACAACCCGGTTCCCCCTACTGGACTCTCTTACCATATTTGGTGAAAGAGTCTACTATTCTTGGGGTTTGTGTCCAGCACATGTTTACAGACTCAGATGAAGCTTGTTCTCAAAACATTCCTTTTTCTGTCCAGATTGACAGGCTTGTGGTCATTTCAGAGCAGGGTTGGCGCCTTTCAGTCCCAAGAAATATGTTAAGAGATAGCATACAAAGAGGTTCAGCAGCTAGTTGTGTGAATATAATGTACCCCTAAAATATGTAGGTACTGTTAGCTATATGTGGCTTCCTAAGACCTTCTAAATATGATTACTCTTAGCAGATTTCAAGCTAGTTCCCATGATTACCTCGGCATAGCACAATGCACAAACAAGCTTCAAGGCAGGGAGGGGTGAGTCTTCCCCTCTTGTCGGTCCTTGACTATAGAATAAGCAATTCCATTCAGTTACTTTGGTTCAGCAGTACCAAAGTTCACACTCCAGTTTCTTGCAAAACAGCAATTCCAGATACAGGCCTAAGCTTAGCCTTTTGGGCCCTCAGTGCTGGTCCCAATCCCACCAGTGTGTTCACCACACTTGGGCCTGATCCAGCAGGGCTGTTCTTATGTTAACCTTCTTCCTCATGTTCATGTTGTCATTATGGACATTTTGCTATATTATATACCATCATAAGCACCTTCTATAATAGAGGGTGCTTATGAGTGAAGAACACATTGTCCCAAGTACCACCCTACACAGCTACTATTATAGGACAGGAGTATTAGCAATGGTTTCTAAGAACTGAACTCCACCCCAACTTTTTTTTTTTTAAGAAGTGAGCCCTGTTGGCACTTATAATGTACTGAGCCCTGGCCACAGAGCTGCCCAGGAGATAAGTAGCAATAATGGTAAGGATTGTAATGGAAATGTGCTGGTGGGAGAAGCATGTTTCAATGGCTCTCAACTAAAATTATCAGCTCAATTTGTGACTCTCAGCAGCATGTATTCCCCATTGTAGCAGTGACCTGACTGCAGTGGGTGAAAGATCAGATACTGCTTGTTAAACCTTGTTGAAACTATAGCTAATTAAAAGTTTCTGCTGGCAGCCAATTAGTTTGCCTTATTTAAACAGTACTTGGGTGGGATTTCAAGCCACTTGAAATACATTGAGACTGGAGAGTAGCTATTTAATTCTAGCTGTTCAGTTGCCATGGGCTGTCACCCTCCGCTTCCATCCCAAATTCCAAAGCAGTCTGTTGAGGCTGATCAGAAAGAGAGAGAGAGAGAGTGTGTTTATCAGGGACATAAGCCACTTGCACCAGGATTGTACTACCCATGCACTGAGGATCCTTGTTGTGTTCAGCAGAATCCTGTTTTTCCTCCTCACCCTACCAATGTGTGCCCACTGGCATGTGTGCAGACTGAGAGGTGGGTCATTCTCAAGGATAAAATTGTTAAGCACATAGAAGAACAGGTCCTACTGGGAGAGAACCAGCATGGCTTCTGCAAAGATAAATCTTGCCTCACGAACCTTTTGGAGTTCTTTGAGAGTGCCAACAAGTGTGTGGGTCAAGGTGATCTAGTTGACATGGTAGACCTGGACTTCCAAAAAGCTTTTGACAAAGTTCCTCACTAAAGACTCCTGAGGAAACCTAGTGGTCATGGAATAAGGGGACAAATACATGTGTGGATTGGTAACTTCTTGAAGGACAGGAAACAGGGTAGGAATAAATGGAGAGTTTTCACTATGGGGGAAAGTAAGAAGTGGGGTCCCCCAGAGATCTGTACCATGACTGGTGCTTTTTAATTTATTCATAAATGATTTAGAAGTTAGGCTGAGCAGTGAGGTGGCCAAATTTGCAGATGACACCAACCTATTTAGGGTAGTGAAATCCAAAACAGATTGTGAGGAACTCCAAGATCTCTCTGAACTGGGTGAGTAGGCGACAAAATGGCAGATGCAGTTCAATGTTGGCAAGCATAAAGTGATGCACATTGGGACAAAAAGCCCCCACCTTCATGTATTCAATGATGGGATCTGAGCTGTAGGTTACTGACCGGAAGAAGGATCTTGGGGTCATGATGGATAGCTCGTTGAAAGTGTCGACTCAATATGCGGCAGCTGTGAAAAAGGCCAATTCCATGCTAGGGATAATTAGGAAGGGGGTTGAAAATAAAACTGCTAATATTATAATGTCCTTTTACAAAACTATGGTACGGTCACACCTGGAGTACCATGTACGTACAACTTGGGTCACCTCATCTAAAGAAGGACATTGTAGTGCTGGAAAAGGTGCAGAAGAGGGCAACCAAGATGATCAGGGGCCTAGAGCACCTTTCTTATGAAGCAAGGCTACAACACCTGGGGCTTTTTAGTTCAGAAAAAAAGACTGTGGGGAGACATGAGAGGTCTGTAAAATTATTCATGGTTTGGAGAAAGTGGATAGAGAGAAATTTTTCTCCCTCTCACATTAGAACCAGGGGTCATCCCATGAAATTGATTGCCAGGAAATTTAGGACCAACAAACGGAAGTACTTTTTCACACAGCGCATAATCAACTTGTGGAATTCTCTGCCACAAGCTGTGGTGACAGCCAGCAACTTAGAACCCACAATGGCTACTAGTCTGAGGGCTATAGGCCACCTCCAGCCTCAGAGGCAGGATGCCAGTTGCAGGGGAGTAACAGCAGGAGAGAGGGCATGCCCTCAACTCCTGCCTGTAGGCTTCCAGTGGCATCTGGTGGGCCACTGTGTGAAACAGGATGCTGGACTAGATGGGCCTTGGGCCTGATCCAGCAGGGCTATTCTTATTATGGGGAAAGGAAGGTCTGTGCACACCAACCACTCCCCATTTGCTCTTCTGTCTTTGAACATTTGTACTGGGTAAAGGAAAAGCTTGGATAAGGATATTTGCACAGACCTCCCATTCCACATATTGTGCTTCCTGCTTGCCTGCAGGCATGCCTGTGTGCACACATAGAGAGGCGAGGGATGGAAATGGCTGGGACATGCTGTTTTGTGTACACAAGTGTATGCACATAGGGGAAAGTAGTAATGCTCTGTTGAATCCTCCACGTGTAGCTGCTGTGCTCACCGTGTGTTTAAAGAGCTTGTTCAAAAGCATTGTGAGTTCTGCAGGCTTATGGTGTCGATAAAAGATTTCTTTCTTTGCAAGTTTATGGGAATATAGCACAGATGGGACTAGTTCTAGGAGAAGTGTCAGAGTCCAAAAAGCCCTAAGCATGCTAGCAGCTGTGCCCTGCTCATTTCTGCAGCTAATATAGCCGGTGCTGAAACTTTGCAGCTTGCAATCTGTCCTTCACCCTGAGCAGTTCCTAAGAAGTGGTGATTGGATAGTTAACAGTTGCAGGAGAAAATAGCCAAGGCCCTCGCTCAACAGCCCTAGAATAAAGGGAGAGCACTTTGCTGACAGTCGGTTTACCTTTGGTAATACTATGCCTTCAATGCTGATCATTTGTCTTTGTCTGCCAGAGATGCCTACTGAAACACTGAGTGGCTGCCATTGCCAGCCAGTGAAGGACCCAGAAAGCTGATTCTCCCCAAATATAGCAAGGTGAGGTCTTCACCTGTTCTGCTATGAAAAAATAGAACCCACAAAGGAAGGCTGCGGCAGTACCTTGTGCTTTTTAGTATCCTGGTATTTCAAAGTTGGAAGAGACCAATGAAGTCTTCTAGTCCAACCCACTGTCAGTGCAGGAAACTGCCAAAGCATCTCTGACTGGTACCTGTCTACCTGTTTGAAAACTCCCAGTGAAGGGGAGCCCACCACTACATGAGGTAGGTGATTGCACTGTAAAACAGCTCTTAAAGGCAAAGTGTGTCATCGAGTTGGTGTCGACTCCTGGTGACTACAGAGCCCTGTCGTCTTCCTTGGGTAGAATACAGGAGGGGTTTACCATTGCTTCCTCCTGTGCAGTATGAGACGATGCCTTTCAGCATCTTCCTCTATCGCTGCTGCTCGATATAGGTATTTCCCATAGTCTGGGAAACCCATAGTCTGGGAAACATACCAGAGAGGATTTGAACTGGCTTGCTAGTCAAGTCATTTCCCTGCTCTGCCATTAGGTGGCTTTTGCAGTTAGAAAATTCCATCTCATGTCTAGCCTAAATCTGCTTTCTTGTAATTTCAACTCATTAGTCCTAGTTTGGCCTTCGGGAACAACAGAGGAGAAAAGGTCTACTCCTGTGTGACAGCTCTTCAGATACTTAGACAGCTATCATATCTCTGCTTAGTTTTCTCTTCTCCAGGCTATTTAACATACCCAGCAACATTCCTCATAGAACTTACAGTAGCTTCAGAACTCATCATGATCTTTGTTGCCCTCCTTGTTGCTCTCCTTGTACCTGTTCCAGTTTATCAGTGTCCTTAAAATTCAGGAATGGGGATTGGATAGAGTATTCCACATGAGGTCTGACCAGCACAGAACAGAGCAAAGTTATTATTTATTGTCTGACACTATGCCTCTCTATATGCAGCCGAGGATTGCTTGAATATTTTTAGCAGCTGCATCACACTATTGACCCATGTTCAACTTGTCCACTAAGGCATCCAAGTGCCTTTCACATGCACTGCTGCCAAGTAGCACGCCTTTCTTTCTTACCAAAATGCAGGACTTTACATTAAAGCTCTGTTGAGCTTTATCTTGTTGGTTTTGGCCCAGTATTCAGGTGTGTTCAGATTAGATTTAATCTTGATTCTGTGTTCTAAGGTCTTATAAGAGCCCCTGGTGGCGCAGTGGTAAAAACTGCTGCCCTGTAACCAGAAGATTACAAGTTCGATCCTGACCAGGGGCTCAAGGTTGACTCAGCCTTCCATGCTTCCGAGGTCGGTAAAATGAGTACCCAGAATGTTGGGGGCAATATGCTAAATCATTGTAAACCGCTTAGAGAGCTCCGGCTATAGAGTGGTATATAAATGTAAGTGCTATTGCTGCTATTGCTATTGCTATTATCTGTTCCCCCCAGCTTTGTTTGTCTGTGAATCTTGTAAGCACCCATCCTAATTCATTCTCCAAGTCATTTATGAAAATACGTAAGAGCATAGGCCCAGGATAGAGCCCTGTGGCATCCCACTCAATAAATACCTCCCCTCCAGAGGGGAGCCATTATTGAGTGGAGCCATTAATGAGTGGGTTTGCCTGCTTTCCCCGCACATGGGTATCCAGTCCTCCCTGGTTGGCTGAATTGGCCACCCACACAATTACCGGCTCTTTCATGGAGCTGGATGGGGATCGGAGGCTGCCTGGCACCTGGAAGTCCCAGAGTGCCGTGCATGAGTGTGCGGGGCATTCTGGCGAGACTCCCTGATGCCAGGAGGCTGCTTGTTCCCTCTGGCTTGGGGGTCTCCTTGTGAGTCCCCATGGTGTGAAGCTGCACTGTGGCAACTCACAATCACAGAAACGGGGTTAGTGCAGTGCTCGCTCCGCTAACCTCATTTTAGGAGAGGGGTATTTAGGTGGGCTAGCCGCTGCTGAACCATTGGACCCACCCGCGAGCCCGGTGGTTCTCATGGCCACTCAAAAGCAGGTTGGGCTCCCTTTGTCCACTTTTGAGAGGTTGTGAGAATAGCCTCTGTCCACAGCATTCCATGACCCACCAAACTAGAAACTCTTATCAAAAAGATCAGATTTTTCTGGCATGGCGGTCTTGACAAATTCATGCTGGTTCCTAGTAATCACCAGTATGGATGTGCCCGAACTATGGCTTGAAGCGTGGTTCAAGCATGTTTCAGGAGCAGCACAGGGGAGCTTTAAGAAAGAGGATGTCCTCATGTTCTCTCTGCTGCCCTGTGCAGCTTCCTGCTGGGCTGCTCTCGGTCCAAGAACCCCCACGCAGTGCCAGCATGCACATGGCATCTGCACATGTGCGGATGCCATTTTGTGTGGTCAGCATGTTGTCGCTGACCATGGAAATGGTGCCTGTGCATGCGTGGACTGAGTGCCACCCCAGCAAGAAGCTTATTTCTTAAAGCTCCCCAACACTACTCCTGAAACTTGCTTGGACCATGTTTTGAACCATGGTTCGGGTACATTCCTAATCACCAGATTCTTTTCTAAGTGCTCACAGACAGACTGCTTAATAATCTGTTAAGGACCTTGCCAGGTGTAGTGAGCAAGGAGCTAATATAATATGAGCCTGGTTGCCAGGGTTAATGATGTCATGGTCAGACCACATACTGAACCCTGTGATTGGCTGCAGCCACTCACAGGGGACCAATTCAATTGGGAGTTGACTATTCCCTCTCTTTTGAAAGGAGGGAACAGTCTCTTCTTTTGTGTCACTTCAGCATTTTTGAGAGAGAGTTGGAGGCTGGGAAGGAGACTGGCTAAGGTAGGGAAAGTGCCTCTCAGTGTCGCTCCCTGGAACCTTGCCCAGTATGAGCTGAGGAGATTACTTGGAGGTCTGTGGAGAATAACAGCCCCAAAGACCCGGGATAAAAGGTACTGCAGGGACAGTAATTGAAGTTAGTTTGCATCAGTTTATTTTGTTTTTCTGTGTTGAACATAAGAACAGCCCTGCTGGATCAGGCCCAAGGCCCATCTAGTCCAGCATCCTGTTTCGCACAGTGGCCCACCAGATGCCGCTGGAAGCCACAGACAGGAGTTGAGGGTATGCCCTCTCTCCTGTTGTTACTCCCCTGCAACTGGATGTATTAACATGGCTGAAGCCTTCTTCTCTTTTTTCCCTTTTGCCCTAATCCATATACCTTTGTGACAATAAAGCTTTTTTAAAAATGGTTAATATTGTTTTTTGAGTGCTCGGTGGGGAAAGGAGGGCCCCCAGTTACATGCTTCTCTAACCCTGGGCCAGAGGAACCCCAGCTTGCTAATACTGCATCCCAATGGATCAGTTTACAGTTCCGGGCTTTTGGAGAAACTGTGAGGGGGACTGGGTATCCTGTTCAACCCAGTCTTGTCAGCCCTAAGGGGAGAGGGTCAGTAAACCAGCTGGTGTCCGCAGTATACCAGTCAGGGCCTGCCCAGAAGGACCTGGGGGCTCTGAACAACCCAAAAGTCAGTCACTACATCAGGTATTGACATCAAGCTGACAGAGCTGTAGTTTCCCAGCTCCCCCACCCCCTTATGAAAAATAAGGACATCTTGGTTCCTGTGGCACCTCACTCATTCTCCAGGAGTTCTCCAAGATTACAGATAGTGACTTTGAGATAACACCTGCAAGCCCCATTCTTGGGGGTGTAATTCAGCTGGTCCTGGGAGTTATTCACACATGCCTTCATGCCCTGGGGTAGCTGAAGAGTGAATCTGCTTCTCAGCAGATTAACAAGATGTTTATTTTGGGGATTTAAAGTGATAGTTCACATAGGCTTGGCTATTCTCTGCAATCCCTGGCAGATCTTTTTCTTGTACATTTCCACTAGCTTAGTCTGGGTTTTTCTTCCAACCAATCACAAATCACATCAGAGAGAAGGAGAGCATGGCTCTCCTTCTCTCTGATGTGATTTGTGATTGGTTGGAAGAGCCAGCGTCGTGTAGTGGTTAGAGTGCTGGACTAGGACCGGGGAGTTCAAATCCCCATTCAGCCATGATATTAGCTGGGTGACTCTGGGCCAGTCACGTCTCTCTCTTAGCCTAGCCTACTTCACAGGTTTGTTGTGAAAGCAAAACTTAAGTATGTAGTACACCACTCTGGGCTCCTTGGAGGAAGAGCGGGATATAAATATGATGATGATGATGATGATGATGATGATGATGATGATGATAGCTGTTAGTTTGACAGCTACGGGAGGAGGAGCAGAAGACAGACATGGGAGGCTTCACAGCTGCCGCTGCTATCGCCAATGGACCGTGGTCCACAGCAGAAGAGAGTCAGCCCACATGTCCCCAACAACACAAGCAGTCCCTCCCTACACAGGCATGGGGTGGGGGCATAGGGAGCTCTGGGCATTTTAGGGCTGCTTGCTTTCCTTTTTGTGCCAGCCACCCTGAACAGAGAAGGTGGGAGTGGGGGAGAGAGAACCCCTGAGGGAGCTGAGATGTAGCAGCACAGCAGGGAGGGTGAGGGTGGGGGCAGAAGACAGGGATCCAAGCCTGGCACCATGTGTGTTGTTGTTGACTTTGAGTTTGCAAGGTGCAGTTGTATGATGGGCTGCAGTATGTATTTGCTTCTATTCCATGCTTGTGAGGACTGCTGCCACATGCTTGGGGGGGGGTATTTTTTGAGAGGAATGGGAGGCGATGTGACACTTAGCGAGGCACTTGTTGGTTACTGCTTCTTCTGAGCCACCCCCTCCCTGGGGGAATGAACCACAGCACTTCCTGGCTGGAAGAGCTGGCACCAGAGGGTTAAGAAGCAGCCATCCCAGGTGGCTTGTCATGGAGAGAAGGGGCTGCTGAAATTCACTGAAGCTTTTGTGCAGCTTTCTCTCTTTCTGCCTCTCTCTACCTGTGCTACTGTAAGGGGAGCAGAATGAAGCTGGGAAGGGGAAGAGGAAGAGGAAGCTTCATGAAGGAACTTTCTGCTTGTGAGCTGAGAAGCTAGCATAGGCGTGCATCCCGGCTGGACAAAGATCTATTATTTAGAACCCAGAGATTTTAGTGGGAAGAAGCAGCTGCTCCTCCACTGAATCTTTTGCAGAAAACTTGCATTTTCCCTGGTGTCTCAAACTCCTGCCCCCACCAGTGATCACACACTGCCTAGTAATGCCAAACCAGCAGCTTGCATGCTCCTCCCGTCCTCCTCTTGCTCTCAGTGGCAGCAGCAGTGGATCCTCTGAGGAGGGCTGTTTCCACCCCTTTCCCAGCCCCCTCACTTGGCTTTCGGTTGGATTCAGACAGCGTTTTGCTCAGTCCTTGGGAGATGGGAAGTAATGATAGCTGGCACCCGAACTGAACTCTGGGTCATTTCCCCCCCCCCCACGCCCGCCCTCAGTGCTCACAATTGCAAATCATTCGGAGCAGACAGTACAGCTGTCAAACTCCCCTTCATTGTGTTTTGAAAAAAGCCGAATTACTGCTAACGGCCATTCCACATATCTCAGGAGAAGCGGCGGGGAAACCAGAAATCTCAGCTAAAAAAAGAAAACCTGCTGCAAATAGAGGATTTTTTTTACCCCCAGATATAAATCGGGCCAAGGAAGAATGCGCAATAATTCTTAACGGTAATTTGTGGGAAAGCAGAGTCGAGTCATCTCAGATAGCCGGCAGGGACAATAGCCGGCAGGGATGTCAGGGTAAACAACACTAATATGTGGGCTGGCACACTCCAATCCAGAATGGATTTGAATTAAAAATCAGGTTTTCTATAAAGCCTCCAGGAGACTTAAACTCATTTATGTAGCTAGGTGTTAACTTAATCATCACTTTATGTACTTTGAGGTGCAATCCCCTCCTTTCTTCATATGTGTATCTGTTGCCTGACTGGACTACATTTCCCTTGTGAGGAAAGGCAGATACAAAATAGGTGTTAAGCGGCTCATCTTTCTTTCTGGCAGTTACCATTTCACCATCTTCTCCAAGCAACAGATTCACTGCTTCTTTTGACCTTCCTCTTGTTTCAGATATATGCATAAAATCCCTTTTTGTGTTTTTAGCATCTTTCACAAACTTCAGCTTATGCTGATCCTTGGCTTTCCTGACACCAGCACTAATGGTTTGGGCCGTGTGTGTGTGTGTATACTCTTCCTTGATTGTACTCTTCCTTGATGGGAGTAGATCTGGTCTTGTGTTAGCAAGCATTAATTCTCCTCTTTGCTAAGCAGGATATGCCCTGGTTTGCATTTGAATGGGAGACTACATGTGAACACTGAGATGTTTCTCTTAGAGAATGCGGCTGCTCTGGGAAGAGCATCTATATGCTTGCATGCAGAGGGTTCCAAGTTCCCTGGCATCTCCAGATAGGGCTGGGAGAGACTCCTGCCTGCAACCCTGGAGAAACTGCTGCCTGTCTGGGTAGACAGTACTGAGCTAGAGGGACCAATGGTCTGACTTGGTATAAGGCAGCTTCCTATGTTCCTATTATTATATGCTGCTCCTTCCATTTCCTATATGTGTCCTTTTTTTCTTTTATAGCTAAATGCATTAGGAAGCTGTAAAATATATGCCTTGAAAAGTGAAGTATCCTTTCAAGCACTTGAAAAGTGGAAGTATCAGGAGCACAATTTTGCTCCGAGGTTTTAGTCTAGGCTTAATGAAAGTTTGGCTTTCCTAATAAGTTACTCCTAGTATTATTTTAATAGAATGTATATATGTGATTGACTTGAACCATAAAGGCTAAAGAACATCACTTCAGTCAACTGCAGACTAAAATCTGCTTGCTATACTTCTTACATACTTAAAGTTTTGCCGTCAAGTCAGTGTCTACTCCTGGCGACCACAGAGCCATGTGGTTGTCTTTGGTAGAATACAGGAGGGGTTTATCATTGCCTCCTCCCATGCAGTATGAAATGATGCCTTTCAGCGTCTTCCTATATCTCTGCTGCCCAATATAAGTGTTTCCCAAAGTTTCCCAAAGACTTTTCCCAAAGTCTGGGAAACATACCAGCGGGGATTCAAACTAACAACCTCTTGCTCCCTAGGCAAGTTTGGCACTAAGTTAAATAACTAAAATTTACTTCAGAATCAATTGGCAAGTTGGAATAGCTGAAAGCCAGTTTGTCGAGCCAGACATGATTTTTATTTGATGAAAGATGTTTATTGATAAAAACTGAGCAAAAGCTAGCTACTCTTCATTATCGGGAGATGAAGAATTTCCTATACTATAGGCATTTGCAATCTATCCATAGCCTTCCTTCCCAAGTTCATCCTGCCATTAAACAATATCCACTGACTTTTATAAGCTATCATGTTTTACAGTTAACAGAATGTGCAGGGTGTATCTTTTAATGCATAGTTAGCCATGCACTGAATGCACAGACATTGCTTTGAGCAATGTACATTACTTTAATTGAAACACATGATCATGCATAAAACCCTATAGCATTGCTTGTGAGCTCCTATAAACCATAAGTAAGTGCCTCTGTTAATATTTGTTTATCTCATAAAAACTTCCTCATGCAAATATGAGATGTCCAAACTTCTGGTTCTGACTTAGGGCAGCTCCTGACATCTCAATTTGAGTTCAGCAAGATATCAGCATCTTCGTAAGTATGTTTGCTGCAAAGTGGTAGTTTGTGTACTTTATTGCAGTTCAGTGGTAATATGATATATGTTGGACTAGAGGTTAGAAAGCCCAAAGGCACAAGTCCAGCCCAAACACCATGGGATGAATGGTGAACATTTCCGTATATTCACCCAACAGTCCTTTGTGTAGTGCTTAACATCAAAAAGGCTGCAGAGCAGCTTTTAAACTGATTTCTGAAGGAAACCTGACAGAAGTTAGAGATCATTTGATTCAGGAAAGCTCATCCCCTTCGAGGAGGAGGATAAGGCTGTGAAGTGCTTTAGTTATCAAAGTGGGGGTAGAATCTGGTGAAAAGATAAGAGCCACAGGAGAAATTGTATCCAAACAGGATATTTGGCAGGCAATAAAGTAGATCAGTTCAGACAACAAGTAGCGTCCAGAGGAAATCTTGGCTTCATTTCATACTCATCTCTCATGCACTCCCTTACCCTGCCCATGTGTGAGTCAAAAGAATTGTACAACACTCAAACTTCAAAGCCTGGGTTCAGATTGTGATTTATTTTAAGTACGTTGATTAGCTTAAGACAGGAACAATCAATCTGGGCATGATTAGCAACCTTGGTGTGTTTCTAACCAGATTCAGAAGATAAATTCTTCTGACTTGTACTAGGGTGGGGGAACGTGGGCTTCCGAGGCTGAGAAATTGTGAGTTAAGCCAAGGTTTAATCTTGTTTCTGCCTGACATCTGAACTGGTCCAATGTATAGCTGAGCACTGCAAACAGTTAGATTTGTTTTCTTTGAGCCCATGCTGTGTTTGTGAGGCACATTCCAAACACTGACTGACATCCAGACCAGCACTGCACTGATGCAACAGTGGCTGACATCCAGACTAATGCTGCACCATTGCACAGCCCTCAGGAGATATTTTTGGGAAGCACAGCAAGCTTCAGAGGGAAGGGGAGATAATTGAAAACTGCTGCTTGCTCTTGGGTGACAGCACAGTGTTAATTTGGATGTCAACCACTGTCTCCGTTGTAAAGTAGTAACGTTTGGATGTCAACCACTGTCTCCCCTGCCGCCTAGTAGTCTGTCAGTTATGCATCTTCCCAGCAAATTTCAGTAGCTTGGCATGGAAAGCACAAATGTGGCTAATTCAGAAAAAGGGTTATTTCTTTTACAACGATAAGAACTGCCTTGGCCATTCTTTTTATTTTTGAAGCTCCACAGAAGGACAAAGCAGGTGGGCAGCTTTGGGTTGGTATCCATATGGAGTTCTCCTTCTGCTTCATTTGAATCTTTTATTGAAAATGTTCTATGAAAAGCAGTGTGAGCTAGCTGAGTATTATTAGATGGTTCTTCTAACTTAATAAAAAATATAGCCCGAGTCAAATAAATTAATTGAAGAAGATAAAAGCTGCTTGGATTGAATCTCCAATGACAGCTCCCCATGGTGTGTTGGATGTACAACCGAGTACAAAAGTAGGAGTGCAGGAGGCCAGAATTGTAAAAATGCAGAGATTACAAAGTGGCTAGATGAAAACTTCTCAAATTTTGGCCAAAATTGGAAGAAAATTCATAATCAAAAGGGGCCTCCAGACTCATAATTCCCAAGTTTCTTGCACCATTGTTGTGTTTTGAGGTGATAGTAACAGCAGCAGTGGTTCTCTCAGTGGCTACCAGGTGGTTATTTATTTATGCATGTATTATATTTATACACTGCCCCATCCAAGCAGCTCTGGGTGCACAGTAACAAAAACAAAACCCATAAATTGGTCATTTTAAGAACAATCAATACAAAACAAATTTTAAAACCATAAACAATTAAAACACTTAAAACAGTTTAAAAACCCTGGAAGGCCAGGGCGCTTTCCAGGTTAGACCCTGCAATGGGGTCACGTTGTATCTTGTGCTTCCACACTTCCTGCGTTGTGACACTGCAGTCCCTACGTGGACAGCAGGGTGCCGTTCACATTTCCAATGCCTTGTTTCAAATTTAATCACTGCAATATAGAGCTAGGACATCGTATATCCAGTGTAAAAAGGCTGCTGTTTGGGGGGGGGGTTGTTCGTTTCCACAAGACTTGCTACCCCTGTTGTTTATGTTTTGAATGCGACTTGCCTGAATGGAGGCATTCCCTTTCTGGCTTCTCCAAGATAGGGCTGAGAGAGATTCCAGCCTGCAACCTTGGAGAAGCCTCTGCTAGTCTGTAAAGACAATACTGAGCTAGATAGACCAATGGTCTGACTAAGTATATGGCAGCTTCCTATGTTGTTCCTATGAGTTGCCACCAGATGTACTGGTGGTAACTGGAGACGGACCTCCTCAGATGACTTTAATGTACGGTAGGTATCATGAAGAAGAAGGCGCTTTCTAAGGTAACCTGGACCTAAGCCATTCAGGGCTTTGAAGGTAATAACCAGCACTTTGTATTTTGCCCAGAAACATATCAGCAGCCAGTGCAGCTGTTTCAAAACAGACATATCGTCTCTCTGAATTACCCCAGAGACCAGTAACTAGCTGCCACATTTTGAACTAACTGAAGTTTCTGAACTATGTACAAAGGCAGCCTCACGGAGAGCACATTGTAATAGTCAAGCCTGGAGGTTACCAGCTGATGTACCAGGTTACCAACTGATGCACAATTCATTGAGGTTGTTCTCTTCAAAGAATGGACGCAGCTGTTGAATTAGCTGAAGCTGATGGAAAACACTCCTGGCCATAGCCTCCACCTGAGATACCAGGGTGAGGCCTGGATCCAAGAATACTCCCAAGCTACATACCTGTTCCTTCCAGGGGAGTGTAACCCCATCCAGAACAGGAAGATCTAACTCATCTCTCAAATTCTGAACCCCTACAATGAACACCTCAATTGCTATTTATTTCCTCAGAATGTCTCAGTGAGCAATGTTGCATTGCAGAACAATCCCTCCTGTGAAGTATGATACCCTTCTAATAATGTGGTCTGTCATTTTGGACTAAAAGGGATCAGTGTCACAGTTGGTGCAGTCCTCCTGTGGCTTACAAATGTCTGGTCTATTTACATGTCTGACCCCTGAAAAATCCTCTAGCGAGAGGTGTTCTTAAAGTGACAGGAAAAACTGGCAGACATTCTCCGGGTCACAAGCTGGAGAATTGTCCTCTATCTTTTATCTAACCACAGTGCCTGTAGTTAGAGAGCCAATATAAATATTAGACATGTGCATTTGTTTAGAAATGAATGCTATATACTATGAGGAGCAGGACCCATTTTGTCCTGTTTGTCATTCAGTCTAAACCAAACACAGTGGCCCAAACCAGTCAAAAGAGAACCATGATCCATGTCTGCATTTGGATCTGCTTCATTCCTTTCATTATCCCTTCTTCATTCTTTCCATTATCCTTCCGTTCATCCTTCTATACTCTAGCATGTTGGGGGTTAAGCTAGGATTGTTTGCTAGGATGTGTTTGCTAGGAGTGTTTGCTAGGATGCACTCTCTGCCTTTGTTTATACTAAAGCAATTTATATGAATGAATGCAGCTTGCACAGATTTAACTTATCCTATATGACACAATTCCAATTTTTTATTTCTATTTACCATTCATTTAGATTGAGAGAGATCCTCTAAGACGGATCTTTGATATCTGCCTGAAATTTCACAGGGTGGGGTGGTGGTCCACAAATGCCTGTAAATGTCATGCAGATTGTCTGGAAACCAAAACATTATAGTTGCTCCTCATACAGTGGGAAAATGGAGGTGGGTTCTTCCACTGAAACCAGTATGAATAGAGAAATCTGTGAATGAAGAAGCAAATTTCATGACAACATGAAGGTGATTTCTATGAGTGCACACAGAAACAAGCAAGATCTTTAGATAAAAAAAAAACATTAAACAAAACAAAATGTCTTGCAATAAAAGCACATAATATAGTCCTCTTAGTGCACCAGGACTGGCTCATTACGTTTGATTGCTTGAGGCTCCGCCCCCTGTATATCTGCCCTACTTATCCATCACTGGCCCACATCCTGAATTGGAGCCTGGCGCTGATGCTACACTGCCCCCTCAGCCAGAGATGGCACTGATGCTGCTTTGCCACCTTGCTAGTCCTGCCCCACAGACTCTGCTATTGCCCCACTATCCCAATAGTCCCACTTTCCAGGCATGCTCTACCTTTTGGTCTATGCCACTGTTGTCCGATCTAGCTGCAGCTTCAGCTTCTGGCCTCTTTTTATGCCCACTACTGCCTCAGCGCCAGCACCCCCCCCCCAATATCCTCTCTCTTGTCTGTTGCTGAAGAAATGGCAGAAGAGAGATCGCACAAGTGCTGGTGCTAGAGTAGCGGAGACAATGAGGAGAGACCTACAGATGACGCTGCAACTAGATCCTCAATCAGTGGCATGGGTCAGGGGGCAGAGCGTGCTCGGAAAGTGAAGCCAGTGGAGGAGGAAGAAGGGTGGTGTTGGGTCTGATGAGGTAGCGAGGGGTAGAACCATTGGGCAGAAATGTATAGAGGAGAGCAGCAGGCAGAGGAGAGGAGGTGGGAGCATCGGCACTTGCTGTTGTATGGTGCACTTACTGCCTGAGACAGGCTCCTCATGTAGCCTCATGACACAGTTGCTCCTTGTGTACCTGCACAGTATTTTTCTGTGAGCAGTCTGATTATGGCATTAGTTGGTGCTCATACTGGCATCTAAAGATTCCTCACACAAGCACATAACCGTCTATGTGCTGTCCAAATACCATCTGGTGCCGTCCACTGCATGTATGTACTCAAGTTACTTCTTACTCCTGGTGGTGTCTTAGTAAAGGTCAAGTGTGCCGTCAAATCGATTTCGACTCCTGGCGCCCACAGAGCCCTGTGGTTTTCTTTTGGTAGAATACAGGAGGGGCATACCATTACCTCCTTCTACGCAGTATGAGATGATGCCTTTCAGCATCTTCCCATATCGCTGCTGCCCGATATAGTACCAGCAGGGATTTGAACCAGCAACCTTCTGCTTGTTAGTCAAGCATTTCCCCGCTGCGCCATTAGGTGGCTTGTGTCTTAGTAGTTAGTGTAGTCCATGCCCTGTGCCTGTATTGCTACTGATATCACTACAAATACTTTTATACTGTTTTTCAACAAAAGTTCTCAAAGTGAATTACTTAGAAAAATAAATATTAAAAATAAGTAGGACAGTTCCCTATCTCCAGGGGGCTCACAATCTCATAACTCTGGACTATAACTGAGATTTCAGTCTCCCAAAGTCAAATCCTCTGAGCCCCTATGTGAAGCATATACATTTTTAAAATTGGATGCAATGACTGCTGTGTCAGTGCAGTGTGACACTGTATGGCATTGGGCTAATGTTCTGACCCATGCCAGTGTAATGCAGTAATGTAAACCAACACTGTTTTGTTATCATACCACTGCTGGACTGGTATGGGACGTAAGAAGAGCGCTGCTTAATCAGGCCCAAGGCCCATCTAGTCCAGCATCCTGTTTTGCATAGTGGCCCACCAGATGCCGATGGAAGCCACTGGCAGGAGTTGAGGGTGTGCCCTCTCTCCTGCCATTACTCCCCTGCAACTGGTACTCGGAGGCATCCTGCCTTATGAGTGTGTGTATACAGTATCAAAGGTTGCATATGAATGGGACAGTACATGTATGAGGACTGTAAGATATTCCCCTGATATATAAGATATTCCCTTGAGGAGATGGGGTCGCTCTGAGAAGAGTTTCTGTTCTGTATGCTTGCATGCAGAAGGTTCCAAGTTCCCTCCCTGGCTTCTCCAAGATAGGGCTGAGAGAGGTTCCTGCCTGCAACCTTGGAGAAGCCACTGTGTAGACAGTACTGAGCTAGATAGACCAATTGTCTGACTAGGTAAAAGGCAGCTCCTATGTTCCATGTCAGTAGGAGGATTGGGGACAACTTGCCTACATAGAAAACATGTATGTCACTATAAAGTCTGCCATATCAGTATAATGCACTTAATATTATTTGGTAGTAGCCTTTTTATCACAAGCAATATGGTCCCTGTTGGTAAAGCCAAATGTCCACCATGTGTCATCTCTTGTCTCACCTGCCATCACAGGTACATAGAATTAAAATAATTATAATGAGAATTGAATAAAATGGATGAGTCACTCCCCAATGAGGCTTAAAAGCTCATGTGCCCATAGCTGGACTATGATTAATGGATCGAGAGAAAATGTGACTTTGACCAGCAATGAATGTTAACATATCATAAGTACCTATTTCCAGGTGAAATAGAAAGTGACCGATCTTCTCCCTTCTGTAACTGCTCTTCTGGATTTTCATACACCTTACTAAAGACTGTGACAACCATAATATATATAGTATATAAAATAATTACTTTCCCCTGTCAGCTGGCATTACTCCAGACAGGTTCTTAAAACAATACAGAGAGATTGAATGGAGTCTCTGAAAGGGAACTGCATGGAAGCAATTTAGAAATACAATAACAAAATAGATGGTAGTGGCTCAAGTCTATTCACAGTGAATTACCTTAAATATATTTGCCATTTCTGGGGTTTCAGAGTGTTTCCTCAGTTATTACATAGGTGCCTTGAAGGAACTGTAGTTCCTCTGTCAGCCTTTTAAATTAGCCTACAGATAACATGACAAATTATTATTTAGGCAAGGAAAGAATCCGGGGTGATGGTGGGAATAAAAACAACAATATAACTATTAAAGTAGTGGCTTAGTGAGTTCACATCTCTGCTTATGAACTAGATAGCCTTCTAAGATTTAAAGGGAAAGATCTGTTCACTAATATGCATGTTGAATATGATGGGTTTTTCTAAAAAAGAAAAACTTAGCAGGTTTTCCAGTTTTGTTGCTGCGTTCAAGTTAGGCCAAAACCAATGTTATATTTCCCTGCTAGTGTTCTCAAAATGGTCAGTAAGCAAGAGTATATTGGAAAGTGGGAGCAGAAGGGAGTGGGTGTGTTGATAATTTCTCTCAACACACCCAAGTAAAGCAATTTATATAGAAATCGGCTTGTATTACATATGTTGTTTTTACTGGAATTTCCAAAAAACTGTTTACATGATATAGAAAGCTGAGCACATTCAAGTCCTATTAATTCTTTATTTTTAATAATTGTGTATTTTATTATTGTTTTTATATTATTTATCAATTATTAACATCCATCCTGCATCTTCACAAAGAAAGGCAGGAAAAATTTTTTAAAATAAGATAATAAATAATTCAACTGGAGGTATTTAATCCTATGTTTTTCTTTTCTAATTCAAATAAAAAGATCTTAAAAGTCTTTTAGTTTAGCTGGATCACAGCCTGTTTTGAAAATGTATTGGAATACCATAAGGAACTTTCAAGTAGCTGTTAGAATGGTAATAGCCTTCAATACAATACTGGTGCATGAAACTAGAGAAATGCAAAACGAATATCCAGCCATATCAAGATTCACCAGTGTTGGAAAAAGATAAGTGATGCTGAAGATAAATTAAATGCCCTTTTATGGATTCTGAAAAGTATAACTAAAAAAAATGAAAAGAAAATGGAGGCAGAAAAGTTGTTAGGAAATTGTTTCATGTGAACAGTGGCTTTTAGGCCCAGTTCTCAATGATGTGGTAAACCTTTATCTAGGCTGAATTGTTTCAGACTGCAGGTAGGGCATGTAAGGGAAACAGTATTTCCCCATTAAAACATTGCTATACACAGACTCATAGTTTTCAATGAGGAGGACATCCCCTGCCACTTTCCTTTTTGGTTCTAGCAGGGAGGAGGCGATTAAAGAGTCCACTTATTTCATTAACCATTCTTGTTGCCCTCCTCATTGCTGTCCTTTACGCTGTATGTAGGCTGTGCTTGTGGAACAAATTGCAGGACAAGACTCCTTGCTTCTTTTAGGTAGCTTCACACTTCCTGTAGGTCTGTCCCTCTTAGTCCACTCCATAAAAGCTTCAGCTAATGGCTGTGATCCTTACAAAAGTCCTCTCCTATTCTTACTGGTAGCCTGAGACAGCCTTTCCTAATGGCCTGAGAGGGCTATTAGGTGGCTGCCTGGTACAGCAGCTTGGAATTTATGTCCTGGGGTGTAACAATTTATGCGGATGTGTCAAATTTCAAAGAAATTCCATTCACCCTCCCAGCCCTGCACACTTACTGCAGATCTGAAGATAGTAAGACAGTTAGCATAACTGAGCACCTTCCTATGATTCTGAACATATTATTCAGAGTTTCACAGACAGGCCTGTGATGCCTGGAAGAAGGGTCAGAGACCTCTTTCCTTGCCCAGAGGCCATGCATTCCATTGCTCCTCTGCCTGCCTTGAGTGTGATGTGTGATGAGTATTCAGGGGGGCATTAGCTAACCACTTTGATCTGAAGAACTTTCTGTCTTGGAATCAGAGGCGTATCTAGGGAAAATAGCGCCTAGGGCAAGCACTGAAATTGCGCCCCCCTGTCCAAACATCCGACGCCCATCTTTCAGATAACTTTACCATAATATCAGATGAAAAATACAAGTCAAGCTCGTTAATCTTTTAATATTTCAAAAACTATTTAGCTGTGGACGTAGCCAGACCAAAAAGTGCTGGAAAACTACAAATTTCAGTATGCTGGGGCTCATGAAATACTCAAATACTATGTGGAGGTGTACTTGGAAAACTAAACAGAAGTGCCTGTCTAATTCTCTACTATGTATTGTAGCATCACTATTACATAAGTTTTAAAAATAAATTGAGAAGTTGACTTTTCCCAGATACTCTGAAAAAATTAAAGGATATGCAGAGTAAACTGTGTCACTGCTTGGAATATATTCTAGTATTTCAGAAAGACAGTTAACATGAGAGAAAGAGAGAAAGAAACTCCCTGTGGGCCTTAATACCTGGATTTCACACTGATTCAAAGACAAACTCACCATTAATATCCTTTTTATTAAGACATCACATTTTACTCACTTATCACAAGAAGCAAAGTAAGAGCAAATGAATACAATCCTAGCTCATAAGCTTCAGCTCATTAATCACAAGCCCTGATTCTGTACATAGTGCCAAACTGAATATGTGTACAGTTACTTATGTTATATTAAATTTTTTAAAAAATACCTGTAGCCCCTTAGGGATCTTCCTAAAGGCTGTGGGGTGTGTCTGCAGAGAGGTTCCCCCTCCCCTCGCTGGCCTCTAGGGCTTTGCAGGGACCATTTGAGCATGTGTGGTGGCTGCTGAAAACAAAATGGCTGCCATGCATGCTCCCATGGCCTCTGTGAGGCCTGCCATGACCTCACAGAGGCCATTTGAGCATGCACAGTGGCCATTTTGTTTTTGGTGGCCATTTAAATTTTTAATTTTTTTTTAAAAAATGGCACCCCCTTCAAGTGGCACCCAGGGCATGTGCCCTGCCTGCCCTACCTTAGATACACCCCTGCTTGGGATATAAAGTAGACAGTACTCAGTTTGAGGGATAGCAGCCAGCTAACCTATGGAGCTTCTCCCCCTCAAGATTTGTTCCAACTTCTGAGTCTAGAGGGCAATGTGAGTGCATTGTATCTAATGCTGACTTGCTACTTGGGACATGTCAGCTAAGAGAGGAGAGGGAGGTGTTTCTTTCAGCTCCCATCTACTTTTATCATAAAATGCATTTCTTTGCCAAACGGTTTCCTATTCTCATCTATACATTACGGAGAGGTTCAGCATCTAAGTATGCTCCCCCCGCCACCCCCTTCAGATTCAGAAAGCAGTAGAGATGGTCAACCCAGTAATCTTAAACATGCCAATAGGAAAGGTCTGTCTGGAATAAGAGAACCAATCAAAATGCAAGCAGATGGATGCCCACGCTGCCTGGAGTGAGAGGAAGGGCTAGGAGTCAATCTGAGAGTCAGGAGATTCAGGTGCCTGCACAATAATGATAAATGGTAAAAGGAAGTATTCAACAAACTGCTGCTTGGAAAATGTAAGTAGCAGTGCTAAATTTCTTTAAATCATACTTAATACTAAAATACATTTGCCATACTCTTTTTTATTGTTTAATTTGGATTTTTAATTAAGGGTTAAAAGTCCTGCCTTACTAGTTTTGTTATTTGGCAGGATTTTTCCTCTTCTGGCCTGGTCATGCCCTCTGGTGCTTGTTTGGGCTGTAAGCTGACCCATATTCTTGGCTTTGATTTAAATAAATAAATAAATCTATAAACCCTGTGAAAAAGTCTTGTAGTTCTTGTTTTGGTCTACTAGCCAATTTTTCTGTGTCTGTAAATTCTAGTATTATAAGAGGGAGAAACTTCTCTTCTATCTTCACATCATTCACACTTTTGTAAACATTTATCATGTCCCACTTGTGTTATCCCCAAAAGGCCTACAAGGCTTTCCCTTTTCTTCATAGGGAGGGAGAGATGAGACCCCAAGTTTGCATCCACTGGCCTAGCACAGACCAACTCCATTTGGCTCTTCCTAGCCAAGAACTGTGTCCTTGATACTATAATTAATGCTAACTCTAATCAAATAATCACATGTTCTGCCCTTATTTCCTCCTGCTTCAACTTCCCTCCTCTGCCTCTCTTTAGACTGTGAGTCTGCTGGGGACAGAGAGCCTTCTTCTTATTCTGTGTAAAGTGATATGTATACAGCAGAAATGCGAGGGCTGCATGTGCAGACAGTATTCTGCCTCAATCATTTTGTGAGAAATTAGCCTACTTGGTAATCTGCCCCAATCGTTTACTGTCTTTAACCAGTAATGGAAGTCTCAGTTATGATTGACATATATAGGAAGAAGTGATATCCTACATGATATTAAGTTTAATGGCAATTACACTCTTTGAAAATAGTTTTTTTCTGAAGCTTCCTCCCTCTTCCCTGGGGCGGAAATAAAAGTTGCCCATAGAGAACAAAGGAGGATTTTTTTTAATTAATCATTTTAAAATTGTAATTGTTGGTTTACTGTGATTGAGCATAGGTGTCAGTCTCCCCCTGCCCCCAATAGACAAAAGGTAGCAGCAAAGACAAATGTTCTTACTGTTTCTAACTTGGATCTTATTTTTTGTGGAAAATGAAATATTTTTGAGGTTTTTAAATGTCTAAAATTGTTGCCGTTTATTATGTGGGCTATGGGTGTGTGAGAGACATACTTTATGATAACTCTGCAGTATAGTCAATATTGCAGACTGGGGGGGGTCACTTTGAGGCTAGTTTAACTAAAAATGCAATCTGGTGGTGATTATCTTATATTTAGCAGGGGGAGGGCAACTGGCCCTGTCCAGCCCCAGCACAGCATCCCTCCAGTGGCAGTTGCTGGTATTTGCCTTATGTTTCTTTTTAGACTGTGAGCCACTTGGGGACAGGGGACCATCTTGTTTATGTATTATTTATTTTTCTATGTAAACCGCTGTGTGAACTTTGGCTGAAGAGCGGTATATAAATATCCGTAGTAGTAGTAGTAGTATATCCTTATTTCAGGTTTGAGATTGGACTGAGGCCAGGGTAACCTCCTTTCTTGTATTGTGTGTCTATCTTAACTGACCCAGCACCAACACAAAAACAATGACCCACGTCTTAGGCTATGGCTTTGCACATGAAAACCAGGTTTAGAAACAGAATTGTTTCTAATTGGAGCAGTTGAGAATTGGAGCAGGTGAGACGATATGGGTGGGAATGTGGAGTGGCTGTGGTCTATAAGAATACCATCTGCCTTAGCAGGATCCCTGTCAGGGAAATAGTCTATACTAGCAGACCCGGCACAGAACGTCTGCGCCCTCTTCCCCTGGGCGTCTCTGATGCCCGCCCGTCTCGTTCCCCCCACCCCTGGTTTCTGGCTGGCTTTCAAGCCGGCCCGTGTACTCCCCTTCTGCTGCTGCCTCCTCACCCTGGCAGCTGGGCCCGCTGCTGCCTCCTCGCTGCTGCTGCCTCCCCACCGCGGCTGGGCCCGCCACCATCTCCCCGCCGTGGCCGGGCCGCCACCAACTCCCTGCCACCGCTGCTGGGCCCGCCACCGCCATCTTCCTGCCGCGGCCGGGCCCTCCACTGCCGCCTCCACAACTTGGCCAGTCCCACTGGTGCCTCGCCTGCTTCTCCTCACTGCCATGAGTCCAGCTAACAGCAGCCAACTGGCGCCCAGCCAATCAGGTGCCTTGCCACATCTCTACGCATGCTGGCTAAGAGAATTTCTGCGACCTCTTCCCCCGGGCAGCTCTGATGCCCACCCAGCCTGCCCCCCCCCGGTTTCTGGCTAGCTTTCAAGCCGGCCTGTCCCCTCCCCTTCTGCTGCCGCCTCCTCACCCTGGCAGCCGGGCCCACTCCTGCCTCCTTGCTGCTGCTGCCTCCACACTGCATCCAGGCCCACCGTGGCCGGGCCCACCGCTGCCACTTCCCCACCATGGTTGGGCTTGCCACCGTCTCCTCGCTGCCACCTCCCCGCCGCTGCCACCTCCCCGCTGCTGCTGCCGGGCCCGCCACCACCATCTCCCCACCACTGCCAGGCCCACTGCCGCCGCCACCTCCCCAACTTGGCTGGGCCTATCGCCGCCTCTCCTGCTTCTCCTCGCTGCCATGAGTCCGGTGAACAGCAGCCAACCGGCGCCTTGCCACATCCTTACACATGGCTGGTGGCTGGCTAAGAGAATTTCTGCGTCCTCTTCCCCCAGGCATCTTTGACGCCCACCTAGCCCGCTCTCCCCCCCACCCCGGTTTCTGGCCAGCTTTCAAGCTGGCCCGTCCCCTCCCCTTCTGCTGCCGGATCCTCACCCTGGCAGCCGGGCCTGCTGCTGCCTCCTCACTGCTGCTGCCTCCCTACCGTGGCCAGGCCCACCACGGCCAGGCCCACCGCGGCCAGGCCCACCGCCACCACCTCCCCTCCTTGGCTGGGCCTGTCACCTCCTCGCCTGCTTCTCCTCACTGCCATGAGTCCATCGAACGGCAGCCAACCGGTGCCCAGCCAATCAGATGCCTCCATAGCCTTGCCACATCCCTACGCATGGCTGGTGGCTGGCTAAGAGAATTAAGTATAATGATGATTGAATGTGTGTACCTAAGCCTAGCGAACAAGAATAGTCTAGGACTTCGGCTGATGTAGTGATCACCCCACTCCCAACAGAGTCCCTAACTGAGCTGGTGGATCTGGTTGTGGAACTGGCTTTGGAGTTGCCCAAGTTGTTGTTGTTGAGGAACTTCATTTTGGGACCGGGTTGTGACCGCTATGAACAATTTTTTATGGGGTAGCAAGCAAAGTTGTTGGTGGTGGTTGTTATTAAATCACAGAAAGTAAGCCAGGTGGGAAGCTGCAGTTGGATCAGGACCAGCATCTGCTATTGGCATAATTGGACAGCCTCTCAGGGCTTTTAGAAGAACACACGGTTGATTCCTGAGACAACTTCTGTGATCTTCATGTGATGGTGGAGCAACATGATTGGACCCACCCAGGTTAGAGGAGGTGCCCTGAAACCTGGAGCCCGCCAGGTATTAATAGCTGAATTCAGCTATCAATTTAATATTAAAATGTCATTCATAATAATTATGGATATACTTTTTGAAACTTCTTATTCTTCTGGTTAGTCTGGTTCTAAAGCTTAAAAACTCCAGATTACTAATCTTGTTGAAAGCCAAACACAGCGTTACTAGACTTTGTAAAATATCCTAAAGTGAAATTATTGTAAACTTAAAATATTGTGTGTCTGTTTACTTTTGTACTTAGCAGAGTGAATGAATTAGTGTGGAAGAAGTATTCTGACGATGAAAGGGATTTTGGAAAGACTAAGCATTAATTTTGGCCCCTTGTCGTAATTGCCCCCAGTTGTTCCACAAATTAGTTATCTAATTAGGTTTTAATAGCTCTTATTTATCTTGTCCATATCACGCCCCCCTCCCCCGCCCACCGATACTCCAGGAACCATGAGACTGTTTTGCAGTACAGGGACTTCCGGTTTAGGTGCCGAAACGGTGACCAGCTTTCTCTTAGCGTTCTGCTAGAGAGGGGCTGAGGAAGGTTTTCTGGAGGCTATTCATCACCATAAACCTCCAAATTGCATCTGGATTAAAGGCAGCAACTGCGATGCAAAAAGCTGATTCTGTTGCGAGGCTGTCTGGCCGGGGAGGAGACAGAATCTTCCTCAAGCAATCTATGTAAGTGAATCTACGTGGACAGAGCTGTTAGGCATCGGATTTCTAAGAAGACAAGATTATAAGTAGGAATGGAAATAACAGAAGTTCATCTGGAAAACATAGGCTGAATTTAATTGCTCTAATTATAACCACTGTTTGGAGAAGGGTGTGAAAGAAAGTTGGAGGCACCCTTTAGAAGAAAACAAGCTTCGTGAGGATTAAAAATAGGTTTGGAGACGGAGTATGAAGTTCCAAAAAGTTAAAGGGTAATTATACAAAAGGGGTTTACATCAAGGACATGATCTAGTGCCATCTACTATAAGTGCCGGATGATGGGCCCCTCAGATCAGATGGTACTCAACCTGCTACTGAGGAAGAGCTGAGGATCTTTCAGAGTACTGATGGTGTTTATGACGTGGTTAGACTAAAGCCTCTTGGACGTCTAGCAGCTGATGTTGCCATGTGGGAAAAGAAAATCCGAAGCTGCAAAGGCAGAATTACAATGGGAATGTGGAACGTAAGAAGCATGAATATGGGAAAGCTCCGCACAGTGAAAGATGAAATGAATGGACTACAGATTGACATCTTGGGCATAAGTGAATTAAAATGGACTGGAATGGGACACTTTCAGTCAGAAAATAATACCGTTTACTACTCAGGACACAAAAACCAAAGAAGGAACAATGTTGCTTTCATAGTCAGGAAGGATATAGCAATGACAGTACTTGGATACAATGCAGTCAGTGACCGACTAATATCAATTAGATTTCGTGGACAACCCTTTAACATGACAGTTCTTCAAGTCCATGCCCCAATGACGGATGCAGAAGAAGAGGAAGCTGATGAGTTTTATGCTCAAGTTCAGTCTGAAATTGACAGAACATGCAAGCGAGTTGTGCGGGTGGTGGTTGGAGACTGGAATGCAAAAGTTGGAAAAGGTAAGGAGGAAAACACAGTCTGACTGTATGGCCTAGGAAACAGAAATGAACCCTGCTAACTTGGCAAAGAGGCACCTTTTAATGTGGCGATTCTCTTTATTTAGCAGGGGGAGAGTAACTGGCCCTATCCACCCCCAGCACAGTACCTCCAGTGATTGTTGCTGGTGTCTGTCTTATGTTTCTTTTTAAGACTGTGAGCCCTTTGGGGACAGGGAGCCATCTTATTTATTTGTTGTTTCTTTGTGTAAACCGCCCTGAGCTATTTTTGGAAGGGCGGTATAGAAATCAAATAAATAAATAATAAATAAAGCAGGAGAATGACTTATTAGTTTCTGCCAAGCCAATGATCTCTTCATTGCTTACACATTCTTCAAACAACCAAAGTGGCGCCTATACACATGGACATCACCAGATGGAATACACAGAAATCAAATTGATTATATTATTGGTGCAAGGAGGTGGAAGAGCTCAGTTATAACAGCAAAAATGTAGCCAGGGACTGACTGTGGAACTGATCACGAACTGCTCATGTGCAAGTTCCAAGTCAAGCTAAAGTGGAAAAACAAAGCTATCTAACTTCCATGATATGATCTTGAGAATGTACCCACCATTTTCAAGAAGAACATCAGGAACCGCTTTGAAGTTCTGAACAAGAGGAACTGTGGAATGAAACCAAAGAAGTTGTTAAGGACGAATGTGAAAAGAGACTGCCAAAGACCAAGAAACAGAAGACAGCAAAATGGATGTGAGAACAGATGGTGGAAATTGCCAAGAAGAGGAGAGAAGCCAAAGTCAAGCAAGATAAAGACCTCATGAAGGAACTTAACAGGGAATTTCAGAAACCTGTTAGAAGAGACAAGGAGCAGTATGACAATGACATTTGTAAAGATGGAAACAGACACAGAAAAACAAGGTAAGTTTTCCAAAAGATCTCTGAACTCAGAGGAAGGTTCCAACCTCAAATTGGTATGTTAAGGGATGTCAAAGGACAGATAGTAACTGATTCAGAGAAGATCAAACAGAGATGGAAGGAATATACTGAAAATCTGTACAGCAGGGATGTCAACATCCAAGAGACTCTAGAAGATAGTCCCTACTTGCAAGAACCTCTAGTATGGGAAGATGAAGTTAGATCAGCACTCCGGTCATTACCAAGTTGGAAGGCTACAGGAATTGATGGAATAGCTACAGAAATATGGCAGGCAACAGAAGAAGAATCAGTCAAGGCTCTAACAAAACTATGCCAGCAAATTTGGAGAACTACACAGTAGCCAACAGATAGGAGGAGGTCAGTCTACATACCCATACCAAAGAAAGGAGATGTAACAGATTGTGCAAACTATCACACAATACCCTTAATTTCACATGCTAGCAAAATAATGCTCAGGATCATCCAACGCAGATTAGAGCCCTATGTGGAAAGGGAAATGCCGGATGTTCAAGCTGGTTTCAGAAAAGGCTGAGGAACAAGTGACATCATTGCTGATGCACACTGGATAGTTGAGAAAGCCAAAAAATACCAGAAAGAAGTCAATATGTGTTTTATTGACTACAGAAAAGCCTTTGATTGTGTAGACCATGTCAAGTTGTGGGATATCCTTAGGAAAATGGGTGTCCCAGAACACCTCATTGTTCTCATGAGAAACCTATACACAGGACAGGAAGCCACTGTCCAGACGGAACATGGTGAAACAGACTGGTTCCAGATTGGCAAAGGAGGCTGTCTACTATCTCCTTCTTTATTCAATATATATGCTGAACATATACTGAGAGAAGATGGATTGGAAGAAGATGAGCGTGGTTTTAAAGTTGTAGGAAGAAACATCAATAACCTGCGCTAGACTGATGACACCACTCTGATAGCTGAGAATGTGGATGATCTGCAAGCTCTAGTAATGAAAGGAGTACAGTGAAAAAATGGGACTACAACTAAATGCAAGGAAGACTAAGCTAATGACAACGGGTTCAGCAACCAGCCTCAGAATGGACAATAAAGACATTGGTGGATAGCTTCTGCCTTTTAGGATTGACCGTCATCCAGCAGTCAAGAAATACATCGCAGACTAGCACTTGGTAGGGTAGCAATGAAGGCCTTAGAAAGGATATTTAGATGCTGTGACGTGTCTACACGTACAAACATTCAAATTGTTCAGACAATAGTTTTTCCTGTGACACTCTATGGATGCGAAAGCTGGACTTTGAAGAAGCAAGATAGAAAAAGCATTGATGCTTTTAAACTTTGGTGCTGGAGAAGACTTTTGAGGATACCATGGACAGCCATGAAAACAAACAAATGAATCCTGGAACAAATCAATCCAGAATTTTCACTTGGGGCACAAATGACCAGGCACGAACTATCATACTTTGGACACATTATGCGAAGATCCAACTCCCTTGAGAAGTCCATAATGCTGGGAAAAGTTGAAAGAAAGAGAAGAAGAAGACGACCAGCAGCACAGTGGATGGACTCGATTACAGCAGCAATGAATGCACCACTGAGAGACCTTAAAGGCCAAGTTGAGGACAGATCATCCTGGAGAGAATCTATCTGTGTGGTCGCTAAGAGTCGACATCGACTTGATGGCACTTAATCAATCAATCAATCAACTTTATTAATTTTTTATTTTACATTGTATGTGTTTTGCTGATGTTGTTAGCCACCCCAAGCAGTAGTATACTGGAGGGGCGGGGGTATAAATATCTTAAACAACAACACACGCAAAAAGATTTTTCCCAACAATTGGCCTAGAGAAAATGTGAGGCAAGATTGGTTAGTGATGATGAAACTTCTTGAACGATCTTTTGAATGGAAAGTCCCATAAAACTATAAAATACACAATAATAGTTCTTCTTAAAAACTATATCTAATTAAGAAAATAGTATTTATAATAAAATGAATAGCCTTTTCACTCTATAGCTTTCTTGATAGAGTGACATGAATGCAGTGCAGGTTGCTGACCTTGCCCTGTGCAATCATGCATGCACCACCCATCTGTGTGCAGCCCCACATCAAGCTAGAGATAATGTGCTCAGAAGGTCGCTTGCACATGTCTATAGCCACTAGTTGGACTGAGGGTAGAAAATTTAGACTCCAAAAGCTGATTGAAGTTTGGTGATCATCAAAAGATGCAATTACATTCTAGTGTCAGATTGCCTTTATATTTTCATTTCTCATTTGTTCTGTTTCATAACACATTTTAAGGATTTCAACATTCTGCCAATGGGCTTGAGATGGTTGAACACTTTCAAATGCCACATTTTCTAATTGTGATGAAGCATTAACTCCTGGTGCAAATTATTCTTGGTGCCATTATCTTAGAGTTGAAAATAACTTGCTTAAGTGAAATTATATGAATCACACAATTAAGCTGTTCAGTTAAATCTGAATCCTTATTGAAATCAATAGTGAATCTTCTGCTAATTTTCCATGGGACTAAGTATCGTAGTGCTTGCTTCACAGAGCTAGTTTAATATTTCCTTGTCAGACAAAGAGGTATTTGTTTTAAAGTAATCATTCCAGCATTGCAAATCAATGATCCTCTGCAAGTGATAAGCCAGCTAGTGAGCATAGCTGTCATAAAGCATGTGCTGCTACAAGTGTTTCAGACCTTTTATCGCCTCCCACCTAAGTAGGAAGTGACAGTGTGGCAAAGATCTTTGATTGGTCATGGCTGAGTTAACGTAAGTACTAACAAGGATGTTTAAATGTATCATTCTGCTGTAGTTCCATTCCATTAGAGTAGAAAATGAGATTTGGTTGTTGTGCTTGATAGAGCTATTTTATCCCACTGTGCTACCCTTTAAATGAGCTTTAGCAAGTCCTCGGGCCAGCAACTGATATTGAATTGGTACTGCAGATGAGCACCTGGAGAGGTGCATGGCTTCTGAGCCAAGTTCTTCATGGGCTAAGCTCTACAGATAATGGTTCTGTACACAGATGCATTGCATTTAGTCAGCTGGTGCCTTCACAGTTAAGCAGGTGACTGAATTGGAACTCAATCAGTGTGAGGGAAATTAGTTTAAATGTGCATAAAAGACATTGCTCTGATCCAGAAAGGGCAATCAGAACATTGGCAGAGGATTTTGCATGTGTATCTCGAGAAGTATATGAATAGAAAGTAGTTTAAATAAGTGCTCCTTAAAGTTGTCATTTCCTTACTTGCTACCTTACTTGCCAGCCCTCTGAGAATCAGTTTATGGCAAGGTTTGAAAAATAAGTATTATGGTTAAGTGCAAAGTCTGGCTCTTTGCAATGAAATGACAGTCTGTCTTAGAGGCCATTGAGGGGAAAGGCTAATTCTAGCCAATGTACAAGAAGGTCTAAGTACTTTGTCTTTTAATCATGCATGAAGAAACAGAAGTGGAGGACTCTGTGTTTGGAAGCACACTTGGCCCCTTGATCATGACCCTGAAGAAAATCGGACTAGGCTTGAATGCAGCAGACCTGTGAGCTGAGTCTGCCACTAAATCCATATTAAGAGGATCAGGGTTAGAGGGATCTGCAGGGATGTGGCATAACCATCTGAGCAAATTCACTGATGTTTTTCCCTTGGGAGTAACCCCGACATTCTCTTTGAATTCCAGTTTTTCCTTAGAGGAAGCCTGGAATTCTCTTTTTAAATTCACTCTGGAGAAATTTCAGCTCCAGCTCTAAGCAGGGTAGAAGAGAGAGATGATCAGACCTCTTGACTTGTCTGTGCTTTTTGCTCCATAGCCCCTGAACCCAGCTGTTTTCTTCCCTGTAATCCCTAATGAGATGAAAACAACTGCTATGGGGCAGTTTCTGCTCCCTCTCATGCTTGTGCATGCTGTACTTTCAATGGCCTCTCACCTCCCTGCTCTATAGATTCAGCTGGACACACATTGATTTGCTGCGATAATATCTAGTCTGCCCTCCAGGAACGGACTGCTTTAAGGACAAGACAAGAGACAGAGCTACTGCCAGTGGAGTGATTGTCTTGGACCAATGATCGGAAATAGTATAAGGGGGCATCAGTGTTCGTATGGATGTTCAAACTCCTGAAGAGAGAATGAGCATTGCTCTGAAGCAGGCAGGCCCAGATTAAGGTAATGGGGGAAGTTCTTTTAGCGACTGCACATCCCATCTGGTCCAAGCTGGCTCTCTTTGGCTTTATGGAGTCGATGAACAATTGGTTCCCTAACAGAATCTGGCCTTCCTAGTAGCTACTGAAATGAATTTATCTGTAGAGACTAAATATTAACACTTCTAAGAGGACAATGCAAAAAGTATTATTAACTCAAATTTAGTGGAATGCAAAAGTTGTGAATTTTTGACCATCTGGTCAATTGGACTCAGCTGTAGAAAGCTCTTGATGACAAATCTTAGAAGCCATTTCCATAAACCTAAGCAGGCCTGAGTTTGATCAGTCTCTGGCAGTGTGTTCTCTAATTTTTTTCATTAGTATGAGGAATGAGTTTTTTTATGGGCTGTAGTATTGAGGCAGTGTGTTTGTTTTTTAAAATTGTAAACTGCTTTGGGTGCCTTTGTCAAGGCAGAAAAGCCATATAAAAATGCAACAACAACAACAACAACAACAACAACATGTGCCTTCTGAATGAGGAAAGGCCACATTCTGTGATCCTCAAGTATGCTGCTATGAGCCCTTCTGAGAGAGGTTGGATACCAATTAAAATAAATAAATGTTCTGCTTTATTGGTTGGCATTTGCAAGTTGTGCTAACAATTACTGGCATGCAGAAGTGGTTGGGGGTCAGGGGGTGGCACGAGGATCAGATTGAAGGCTGAGAATTTCATCTACATATAACTCAAAACAAGATTTGGAAGGCCAAGAGCAGACTTGCTGTGGTGGTGCTTGTTAGGAATGACAGCCAGAAGCAACCCCACCCCCTACCCCTGCTATATTAAATTAAGAAGAAAAGGAAGACAGAGTGTTAAGTATAATTAATTTGCAATACAGATAAAGTGAGACCACTCGAGACCCAGCAGCTCATGTCGTTATTAGAAAGTTGCTCTTAATTAAGGGAAGACAAACAGATATGATCAATTTAATTTGTGTTCAGCAAACTTTCTACCAAAACGAATGGGAAAGGCAAGTGCTAGTGGGGAAGGAAGAGGGGAACTCTAATGTGTTCTGAAGTTCATACAAGAAAATAATTCTACAGAAACAAGAACGACTTACATTATGATTACGGCATGTTTTGCCATTCTGTGGCTAGTCCCAGAATGATGTCCCAATGTAAAGGCCAGAGCAGTTAGGCCTGCATTTGTGCAGTTCTTTCAAAAAGGACAAAAATCCTACCAGTCAGCTGATTGAAAGGGAAAGGGAGTGTGGCTGGATTGAATTGGGTCTTCCTCCCACTCAATGAAGTAGTAAAGGTTAAGAGGAGACCTTTGAAGAGGCTCAATGTGTGCAGTCCCAGCCGTTGGGTCAATGGGGAAGCCACACAAGTGGGATTGGGTTGCTCACATACATACCCAGTTCTAACTGCACAAGCAGAAGTCCACTTCTGCACTTGTGATGTCTCTCAGGAGTATTTCTATATGAAGTTCATACAGAATCCTCTATTGAATTCCCCCCTCCCCTTTGTCATGTTTACTGAATTCATTCATTCATTCATCCATTCATCCATTTATTTATTTATTTAACATATGGGTGGTTTACAACAAAGCATTTATGCATTATTTTCTGAAATGCCTTTGTTTATACCAAATCATGAAGCAAATCAAAACTGGGTGAAATTTGCCTTCTGAAGTTCAAACTGAAATATTGGATAACTTGCTGATTCAAAGTAGAAAATTTATTTTATTTTATTTATTTAACACATTTATATACTGCCCAAAACACAAGTCTCTGGCAGTTTACAATAAAAACAACAGATAAAAAGATTAAAACATTCCAACAATTAAAATTAAATATGTTAAAACTATTAAAAATACAAATAAAACAATATCTAATTAAAAGCCTGGGTGAACAAATGCATCTTGACTGCCTTTTTAAAAGTTGTAAGAGATGGGGAGGCTCTTGTTTCAGCAGGAAGTCTGTTCCAAAGCCTTGGGGCAGCAATGGATAAGGCCCGTCCCCGAGTAGCCACCAGACGAGCCAGTGGCAACTGCAGACAAACCTCTCCAGATGATCTCAATGGGCGGTGTGGTTCATAGCAAAGAAGGCGTCTCAAAATACCCAGGGCCCAAGCTATTTAGGGCTTTATAGATTATAACCAAAACCTTGTACTTTGCCCGAAAACCTATCGGCAGCCACTGTAAATCTTTTAAGATGGGAGTGATATGGTCTCTCTGAGATGATCCAGAAACCACTCTGACCTCCGCATTCTGGACTAACTGCAGTTTCTGGACTAAGTACAAAGGCAGCCCCACATAGAGCGCATGGCAGTCGTCAAGTCTGGAGATGACCAGCAGTTGTACTACTGTTCTGAGATCATTTATCTCAAGAAACTGATGCAGCTGGCGTATCAGCCAAAACTGATAAAAGGCACCTCTGGCCACTGCCTCAAGCTGGGACACATAAGAACAGCCCTGCTGGATCAGGCCCAAGGCCTATCTAGTCCAGCATCCCGTTTCACACAGTGGCCCACCAGATGCCGCTGGAAGCCTACAGCAGGAGTTGAGGGCATGCCCTCTCTACTGCTGTTACTCCCCTGCAACTGGTACTCAGAGGCATCCTGCCTTTGAGGCTGGAGGTAGCCCTCCGACTAGTACCCGTTGATAGATCTGTCCTCCATGAAGTTATATAAGCCTCTCTTAAAGCCATCCAGGTTGTTGGCTGTCACCACATCTTGTGGCAGAGAATTCTACAAGTTGATTCTCTTCACCAGGGAGAGGCTTATGTCCAGAAGCACCCACAGACTGCATACCTGTTCCTTCTGGGGAAGTGTGACCCCATCCAGAACTGGCAGAGCAAAATCATCTCCTGAATTCTGATCCCACACAATAAGTACCTCCGTCTTATCTGGATTCAGGCTCAGCTTGTTACTTCTCATCCAGCCCATCACTGCCTCCAGGAAGGCATTTAGGGAGGTTATGCCTTCTCCTGATGATGTTGACATGGAAAAAAAGATTTGGGTGTCATCAGCAAACTGATAACACCCTGCACCAAATCTCCTGATGATCTCTCCCAGCGGTTTCATGTAGATGTTAAACAACATCAGAGACAATACGGAGCCCTGAAGGACACCATACTGAAGTTCAGCTTTTGAAGAACAGTCCCCGAGAGACACCATCTGGAATCTGCCAAAGAGGTAAGAGTGGAACCACTACAAAGCAGTGCCTCCCACCCCCAACCCCCTCAGATGCTCCAGAAGGATACTATGGTCGATAGTATCGAAAGCCGCCGAGAGGTCCAAAAGGACCAACAGAGTCACACTTCCTCTATCAATTCCCATTTGAAGATCATCCATCAGGCTGACCAAGGCAGTCTCCACCCCATAGCCCACCCGAAAGCTGGTCTGAAACAGGTCTAGATAATCAGTTTCATCCAAGACTGCCTGGAGTTGGAAGGCCACCACCTTCTCAATTACCTTGGCCAACCATGGAAGGTTGGAGATAGGCCTATAGTTGCTCAGCTCTGAGGAATCCAAATCAGACTTCTTCAGAAGTGGTGTAATGATTGCTTAGTTAAGACAAGGAGGCATCCTGCCCTCTCTCAGAGAAGCATTTATGTTCTTTACTAGTCCTTCTACAACAACCTCCTTGCCAGATAGTATTAGCCATGTCGGGCAAGGGTCAAGAGAACAGGTGGTAGGCTGTATCGCTCCAAGCAGCTTGTCCACATCCTCACGAGTCACAAACTGAAACGGATCCAGCCTGACCACATAGGAAGAGTCACTGGACACCTTCGATTCAGACACTGCTGTAATTGTGGGGTCTAAAGACCCAGGCCTTTTAGCTTTTTAGCTTTTTAACTTTTTAACTTTTGGATAGTTTATTGATTTGTTTTAAACTGTTTTTAGTATTTAATTGATTTTAATGTTTTGTTTTTGTTGTGAACCGCCTTGAGACCTTGAGTTGGGACGGTATAAAAATGCGCTAAATAAATAATAAAAATCAATCAATCAATCAATCCAAGTCGGCTTGAATATGAGAGATTTTATCCACACACAAAACCATTAAACACCTCACAGCAGATAATAGATGGTTCCAAATTCTGATTTAAAGGTGGAGGGGCACTTACCAGCCCTCTCACAACCCTCAAGAACTCCGCTGGATGTGAACTTGTGGACACAATACAGGCTGAAAAGAATAGCTTCTTTGCCACCCATATTGCCAGAGCAGAGATCTTCAAATGTGCTCTATGTTGTAATCTGTTGGATTCAAGATGAGTCTTCCTCCACTTGTGTTCCAGTTGTCTACCTTGCTTCTTCAGCCCCCATAGTTTCCATATACCAAGGGACCAATTTTGAAGCGGGTTGGAGAGGATGCTTAGGAGCGATCATGTCTACTGCCCTGGTAAGTTTGCTGTTCCAGTTCTCCACCAGGGCATCAACTGGATCACCAGAAGAGCAAATCCCTCCAAAGCTTCTTAGAACTCTATTAGATCCAATGACCTTCTTGAGCGGACCATTCTAATGGGTCCCTCGCCCCTGCGAAGGTGGGGTGTAACTGAGTCCAACCTTAACCAGATGGTGGTCTGTCCATGACAATGGGGAAATCACAGGAGTGCCCACCGACGGAACACCACCCCGATCAGAGTGAAAGACCAGATCAAGCGTGTGACCTGCAGTGTGTGTTGGTCCTGAGACACTTTGGGATAGGCCCATAGTTGTCATGGCCTCTATGAACTCCTGAGCCACCTCAGACAAATAGGTTCCAACGTGGACATTGAAGTCCCCCAGCACCACGATCCTGGGGGACTCCAATGCCAAACCCGAGACCAAGTCCGTCAGCTCAGTTAGGGACTCTTTCGGGCAGCAGGGCAATTGGTACACTAACAGAAGTAGCAGTCTATCCCTGTTCTCCAAACTTAGGTACACACATTCAATATGGTCAGACACTTCAACAGGGATCCTGGTCAGGGAAAGGTTATTCTTATAGACCACAGCCACTTCACCTCCCTTCCCACGTCCCCGCACCTGCTCTTCAACAGATACCCTGGAGGGAGAAGCTGGGACCAGACTCGGCCACCAGCCTCCCTCAACCAAGTCTCTGCAATACATACCAGGTCTGCCCCTTCATCCAGAATCAAATCATGGATGGTTTCTGACTTATTCTGGACAGACCTGGCATTATGGAGGAGCAAAGTGAGGGTCTGTGGGAGGTTGGCACTGCTCCCCAAGGTCAAGGAATTGGCAGGACAGCCGGAAGGGGAAACAGCTTATAGATTTCTGACTTCCTTTCCCCTCTAATGACTCGCTGACCTGCCAACTTTACTTCTTCTATTCCCCACCACCACCGGAATAGCCACCCCACATAAGAACATAAGAACAGCCCTGCTGGATCAGGCCCAAGGCCCATCTAGTCCAGCTTCCTGTTTCGCACAGTGGCCCACCAGATGCCAATTGGGAGCCTACAGTCAGGAGTTGAGGGCATGCCCTCTCACCTGCCATTACTCCCACAGTCAGTGGACACACCCCTTGTCTCCCCATCTGCAGACAAACAAGACACATCTGAAACACCTAGGACCTAAAAAAAACAACAGAAGCCAAAAAATACCACCTGGCCTTCATCACCCCCCAAGGTGGCTACCCCAAAGGGGCAACCCTGCCAGTGGCAGGCCCTCCGCCACATGGTAGCAGCCCTTTTATAAGCCCAGGAAGATGGCTAATCTAGGCAGCTGGTCCTTGAGAACTGCTGACTCACTCCCTCTGGCCCCAATCCTGCACAGACTCACCCACAGCACGGCAGCCGCAGACCCACACGTTAGGGGGCACCCAGGCTGGCAGGCTGACAATAGCAGACAGCAGCTAAACAGGCTCTCACCACTGGGCAGCAGCTGTCTCTGGGAAGCAGATGTTAAGGTGTCCTCCTCCCTGCAAGGCTCCTGGCAAAATTTGATTTTGGAATATAAATTCATAACAACAAAGGTAATGTGTTGGATCTAAATTTGTGTGAGTGGAACCAAAAACATGAAAGGGATATTTCTTATTCCTTTCCACTGCAGCCTCCTTCAGAAAAGCCACTTCTGAAGATTGGGAAATCACTGGGAACTGTGTGGAATGCAGGGCAGGGGGCTGAAGTGGAATAGGAAAATTCCTGGGCATTGGGTGGAGATACTGTCCATGAGTGGAGCTTTGCTTGTTTAAGGTGCCTTTCTGCCTGATTTTTGACAATTCTACCCCACCGCCCCACCACTGCAGCCCCATGGTGAACCCCATACCATTTCCAAGGGTCTCAGATTCTCGGGAGCAGCTCTCCTGGAGCTTGCAGAACTGCAGTGGGTTGGAGAGGGTGGGAATGATCTCTTCTGCAACCTTTGTTGCACTTGTACAACAGGTGATTGAACCCAATGTCTATAGTTCTTTAGTAAAGATGCAGACACCCTTATCTAGTAAGTGTATCCATACAAGCTTCTATGTATGAATTTCTCTCGTGTCGGTTTACACACATACAAAAGTGTCCATTGATTTAATCACATTTTGTTTCCTGGACTGCAGTCTACATTTTAAGTATTGTGATAGGAGTCTTTCAAACCCCAGAACTAAACTTTCCAAATCAGAATAAGGAAGAAGTAGAAATAAAAGCATCATTGCCAACTTTCAGGGCCCTTTCTCTTTAATTATATGGGTGAAAAAGCCCTCAAATAATGTCTGAGATCCTACCAAAAGAACCCAAACAAAATCGCCATTCATGAAATTAGTGTAACACTTTAACAGAAACAGCTATTTAATCAAGCCATTCAGATCATTTTTGCCATCTGTAAAACAGAGGACCAGACATGTGTATGTACATGGCCCAGTTTGTCTATTGTATATCCATTCAAAGGTTACCTGTTAAGTATGTGGTCCTAATATTTGGAAAGATGGGGGAGGGGTTTGTTTAAAAGCTGCTCTTTAAGATAAGCAGAAAAATAGGTTTATGCGTTCAATAAAAGCACAGCAAGGGTTACCATGTCTTTGACAACCATTACGTAGGGTTCTGAAAAATGACAGGGTGAAATGCTCTCAGATGGGCCTGTGTTCACCACTACTATTGAGATGTGCTTTATGTATTAGGAGAGCCGTGTGAAACTGGCTGTCCAGTTCTAATGGTACGTGTGATGTTAAATGCATCAGTTTAGCTGTGCCTTTTTATGGGGGGGGGGCTTGCCATGGATCTTATCTAGAGTGGTGTCCCACCAGGAGTGAAGCGTCGATTGGCAAACAGCCGCTGAAGGGGCGTGTTCTGTATTGGAATTGCAGCAGAGGCGGCAAGGGTTCATCCCCTCTCCCCACACACCATGGTTCCAACTGGGAATGGGCCACCATGTGATTTTGTGTATTTTACTGACATGTTTGAACATCCATATGTAGTTATGTGCCAGCTGAGGACAACCTTCATTGAGCTGACAAGGTGGGCTCTAGTTCAGTGAAGTGTGCAAATCCATGGACACTTTAGGATGTGTTGTCATGAGCTGCCAGGACTGGTAACGGGAGTCTGTAGATCTGTGTGCTGCTGCCCAGGGGCGTAGCTATAATTGAGCGAAAGGGTTCAAAGAACACGGGCCCCAGCTCCTGAGGGCCCTCCAGCTCCACCCCTCCTTATTTTCTTCATTATCTTCCTTACTCTGGGGGGCTGCCAGAGAGAGGGATGAACACGGGCCCCCTCTCCCCTAGCTACGCCCCTGCTGCTGCCCTGTGTGGTAAGCCATCCGGGTCTGCAGAACATAGTGTTATCAGAGGCCTAAGTGCCGGAGAGGGATCCTCAGCTCTTCAGTGACCCCACTCGCCTAGCCCCACCACTGTTTCCCCCTCTGATCTGGAAAGTCAGGTTGAGACTTTTGACATTTGGCTTGAAAATATCTGTTCTGTCAGATTCATGGCGTCTTCTTCTGTAGCTGCCCAAGGCAGAGTATTAACACGAGAGCATCAATGGTCATGTAATAATGAGAACATGTTGTATGTTATGGGATTTTAAATGTCCTGCTGCCTTTCTTCTGGGAAAATGGGAATTTTACTTTCTGTTCTTAAGGTAGGGTTGCCAGGTGCAGATGGTGAAAAAAGTTGATATCCATCACCGCAAAAGTGGAAATAGAGGATGCTTTGCACCCCAAAAGTCTCCACTTTGTATAAAATTTGCATATGTCTATTGGTATTAAATATGCATATTTTGATAAAACGTGGATAACTTAGGAATAAATACAGCTCACCAAGCGAAGTTGATGACCAGGTGAGCTGTATGCCTGCTCAGTCTGCTGTCTGGGTGCAGAGTTCTCAAGGCCCCTGCTTCTCTTAACCATAAATTCATCTCTTGGTTAGGTTTACCACACACACCCCCAGTCCTCTGTCCTCTTTCCCCATGGGTCACCCAGCCTACTCTCCCCAGCCAGGCCAGCAACTTCACCTCTTGGCTTGAGGCAAGGTCACCAGCTAGCTGCTGAGCAAGCCTCTTTGCATGCTCAGGCACAGCAGTGCATGCACAGTTTCCCACTCGCTTGCTGTTCTCTGCTACTACAAACAGCTTTTGAACAGCTTTTCAACAGAAGCTTTCACAGTGGTTTTCAAAGAAAAATAAATAATAAGATGCTTCTCTGTCCCCAAAGGGCAAACAATCTTAAAAGAAACGCAAGGTAACACCTGCATCAGCCACTGAAGGAATGCTGTGCTGGGGTTGGGTTGGACCTGTTGCTTTCCCCATGAAAAACAGAAAAGATTCACCACTTTAAAAGGTGCCTTTTTACTCAGTCAGCAGGCGGAACCGCTATCTGAGTAAAGTTAGTTAACTAACTGCTAACTTCTCACGGCCACCACCACTTCTCCACTGGATGGATGGTTTGTAGGACCAGGAAAGCGACAGAGAAAAATAAGCTGCTCATGAGAGTAGTGTGTCCCAGCTGCTCCCCAAAACTTCGGACACTACAACACATGCAAAAAAATTTGTTTGGTCTCCAAAATAGTCTCTCTTCCTCCTAATGTGAAGAGCCAGTGTGGTGTAGTGGTTAGAGTGCTGGACTAGGACTAGGGAGACCCGAGTTCAAATCCCCATTCAGCCATGATACTAGCTGCGTGACTCTGGGCCAGTTACTACTACTACTATATATTATTATTAATTTACACAGTCAGACAGGTGTTATTGACTGGTTTGTTTTATTCAGACATCAAGTCCTTCCCAAGGACCTGGGATGGCTGAATTTTATTATCAACGTTGTTGCTGTTGTTATAGATATCGTCGCAGAATATAGGCTGTTCCCAGTAAAGTTGCTTTTTGTAATTGGCTGGTGGTGATTTCTGTGGCCCCTATGGTGTTGCAGTGCTCTTCAAGGTCTTTTGGAACTCCACCCAGGGTGCCAATGACCACTGGGATTATTTTGGTCTTTTTCTGCCACAGCCTTTCAATTTCAATTTGTAGATTTTTGTATTTGGTGATTTTTTCTATTTCTTTTTCTTCTATTCTGCTGTCGCTTGGTATTGCTATGTTGATTATTTTAACTTGTTTTTCTTTCTTCTCAACTACAGTTATATCTGGTGTATTGTGTGGCAGATGTTTGTCTGTTTGTAGTCGGAAGTCCCATAATATTTTTGCATCTTCATTTTCTACCACTTTTTCAAGTTTATGGTCCCACCAATTTTTGGCTACAGGTAGCTTGTATTTTTTGCAGATGTTCCAGTGTATCATCCCTGCTACCTTGTCATGCCTTTGTTTGTAGTCAGTCTGTGCGATCTTTTTACAACAGCTGATCGGGTGGTCCACTGTTTCATCTGCTTCTTTACAAAGGCGGCACTTGCTGTTTGTTGTGGATTTTTCGACTCTTGCTCTTATTGCATTTGTTCTTAGTGCCTGTTCTTGCGCAGCCAGTATTAAACCCTCTGTTTCTTTCTTCAAGTTGCCATTCTTAAGCCACTGCCAGGTCTTGGTGATGTCTGATTTTCCACTTATATTGTGCAAATATTGACCATGCAGTGGCTTATTTTTCCATTTTTCTGCTCGGTTCTTGACTTATTCTTTCTTGTAGGCCTGCTTTGTTTCATTGGTGTTGAATAGTTTCTCGTTATTGACCCTTCACTGTCCTTGATATATTCTTCAAGGCCTCTTTTCTCCTCCTCTACTGTTTGATGGACTTGCAGCATTCCTCTTCCACCTGAGCTGCAAGGGAGTTATAACCTATCTACATCACTGCGGGGGTGCAGAGCATGATTGATGGTCATGATTTTCCTGGTCTTACGATCTAGCGTTTCTAGCTCTGCCTGGGTCCAGTCTATTATTCCTGCAGTGTATCTGATAACAGGTATAGCCCAGGTGTTTATGGCTTGTATGGTGTTCCCACCATTGAGTTTGGACTTGAGGATTTTTCTAACGCTCCTGATGTATTCACTTCCAATTTTTCTTTTAACTTCAGTGTGTGCAATATTATCAGCCTGGAGGATGCCCAAGTATTTGTAAGGTTCTTTCTCTTCCAGGTTCTTGATGTTGCTTCCATTGGGTAATTCTATTCCTTCTGTTTTTCTTATTTTTCCTCTGTTCATTATTAATGCAGCACACTTGTCTAGTCCAAACTCCATTGCTATATCGCTACTGAATATTCGGACAGTGTTTAGCAGTGATTCAATTTCTGACTGGGACTTTCCATACAACTTCAGATCATCCATGTACAGCAGATGGTTAGTTTTACTTGATGTTTTAGATGTTTGGTATCCGAGCAGGGGCGTAACTAGGTTGGACTGGGCCCTGAGACAAGATTCTTAAATGGGCCCCCCCGCTGAGAAATTTTTTAATAATAATAATAATTCGATTTCTATACTGCCCTTCCAAAAATGGCTCAGGGCGGTTTACAAAGAGAAAAAGGTGCCTCTTTGCCCAGTTAGCAGGGGACTTTTATTCTCACATTTCTGTCCTCATTCAAAACATACAAAAAACAGATGTACAAAATTGAGCAAATGAGAAGACACTAGAAACACTAATTATTAAAATGGGCCCCTTGCTGCAGATTAGCAAAGGAGACTTTCAACCATGCAGCGTGAGCCTATGTTTGTTTTCTCAGAATTCTGAACAAATTCAGTAAAGTTTGATTCCAGGAGGTTTTTCACAAGAGGCTTTTAAAGCTCTTTAACACACATCTCCTCTGGAATGGAGGTGCCGCATTCACATGTTGGCCAGATTTACCCTAAGGGGAAAAAATATAAAAGCACAACACATGCGTCACAGTTCTCACTCATGTCTCAGTTCTCACTCAGATCTGGGTTGCAAAACAACTTGAACATAAGTGTATTTATGAATGAATGAATGAATGAATGAATTAATACATAAATAAATTTGTTCCAGAAGTTTTTGTAATTTCCTGCCATGAAACAAGCCACTTATAGGACTTTTTAGAGGGTTTTTTTTAAGCCAGCAAATTTTCCAATCAGTTTTAAATTAAATATTCAGAGACTTCTCAGTCTCCCCCCTCATCAAAGCCCTATGGCAAGCAGATCCCTATATAGGGGGTAGGGGGAGTGTGATCACAAAAAGGAATTCATATTCTACCAGGCAAAGGCTGAGCTGTCTGGCCTGGGCAGAAGAGGGTCTGCTGCAGAGAGCTGTAGTGGCCACTCTGACTGTGCCAGCCTTCTTCCTGGGGCTTGCCAGCCTACTCGAATTCAGGCTTCACTGAGGCCTACACGGAGGCCTCCCTGGAAGCCCTGCCCACCCGCCGATCAGCTGAGAGGCGGGGAGAAAAGCAGCTTGCCTGCTGCTTTGATTGCCGACCAGGACGACGAGCAGGAGAGAGGGCAAACAGGGCAAGTGGCTGAAGGGTCTTGGGGCTGGGCAGGGGGCAATGGGGAGTCATGTGAGGTGTCTCTGGGGGGCCCCTCAAGGCAGTGGGACCCCGAGATGACTGCCTCCCCCTGCCTAATGATAGTTACGCCCCTGTATCCGAGGCCTATTTTGTTTAGTATTTGTGAAAGTGGAGTCATGGCGATTACAAACAACAGAGGGGATAGTGAGTCCCCTTGGAAAATGCCTCTTCTAATGCTAACCTGTCCAAGTGTCTCGCCATTGATTGTTAACTGTGTACTCCACATGCTCATTGTTTTTTAAATAAATATCTGAATGTTTTTGCTGACACCAGTTGTTTCTAAACATTTTAGTATCCATGTGTGAGGCAATGAATCGAAGGCTTTCTTGTGCAACACTTAGATTGGTTTTTCTTCTCTTGCAATTTTCTAAAATCATTTTGTCAATCAGCAGCTGGTCTTTTGTGCCTCTGGTGTTCGGGCAATTTCCTTTCTGTTCAACTGGAAGCTGTTTGTTAGTTAATAGGTGTTGCATTACTTCATCTGCTATTATGCCAGTTAATAATTTGAACATGGTTGGCAGGCAGGTGATCGGTCTATAATTACTTGGAACTGCACCTTTTGCTGGGTCTTTCATTATGAGATAAATTTTCCTAGTTGTTAGCCATTGTTCAATATCACCTCCTTGCAAAATGTGATTGAATTGTTTTGATAGTTGTTTAAGCCAAAAGCTGTGCAGTTCATCGTCGCCTGGCGCAGTCCAATTTTTAATTTTCTTTGCTCTTTCACTTATTAATTCTGGTGTTATTATTAGATCTTGCATTTGTTGGTTACATTTTTCAACCTCTTTCACCCAGCCTGCTTTTTTATTATAGTCTATTGCATTGTCCCATAATTTCCCCCAGAATTGCACTGTTTCTTCTTTATTTGGTCTTTCTATGTTTCTTGTAGTTTCTCCTTCTGTGCTTTGGTAGAAACGTCTCTGATTCGACTGGAATTGGAGATTCTGCCTGTGTTGTGTAATTCTGGCTTCATATCTGCTAATCTTCTTTGACACTGCTGTTATTTGCTGCTTTATTATTTCCAGGATTTCTCTAATTTTCCTTGAATCTAGGTGGTATTTTTGGATCAGATACTGTTTGGTGTTTTCATTCTTCAGCTTCTTGTCTTTCATATCTTTCAATTTACTAGCATATGATCTAAACCTGGAGATTTTATTTTCTAATCTAATCTTCCATTTAGGTGATGTACTACTTTCTTTTTTAACAGGTCCACTGATCTTATATCCGAGCTCTTGTGTTGTTATTGTTGCTTCACTGTACATTAGTTGGTTTGTTTCTTGCAAATTATTGGTTGTTATTTCTGCAAGTGCAGCATTGACATCTTTTAATGCCTGAGCAAGTTGTTTTTTGGCAACTGTTTTTAGAGCTGGAAGTCGAACCCTGGTGGTTGTTTGGTTCATGTGCTCAGTTATTTTTTGCTTTAGTACTTGTTGCTTTTCTGTTAAACGGCATTTGAGTTTTTGAGGTGAAGGCAAAGGGGAGGTTGCCTGGTTTTCATTTAGAAACAGTTCAGCAACAGTGGCATCCTCTATTTTCAACACCTCCTCCACCTGAGCATAAGAACATAAGAACAGCCCTGCTGAATCAGGCCCACAGCCCATCTAGTCCAGCATCCTGTTTCACACAGTGGCCCACCAGATGCCGCTGGAAGCCACAGACAGGAGTTGAGGGTGTGCCCTCTCTCCTGCCATTACTCCCCTGCAACTGGTACTCAGAGGCACCCTGCCCTTGAGGCTGGAGGTGGCCCACAACCCTCTGACTAGTAGCCATTGATAGACCTCTCCTCCATGAAGTCATCCAAACCCCTCTTAAAGCCATCCAGGTTGTTGGCTGTCACCACATCCTGTGGCAGAGAGTTCCTTCACAACTTCTTCAGTTGTTGGTAATTCTTCTTCCATATCTTGAGCCTGTGTTGCTCTTTGCAGTTCTTCCAGCTCAACTTCTGTGAATACTTTATTTCTTATTATGAATCTTCTCTGGTCTGCTAGCCTTTGTTCTGTTATTTCTGTATCTGGATGCTTCTCTTTCCAAATGTGGTACATTCTTTTAAAATAACCTCTTCTAGTTGGACTAGACTTGTAATAGCAGATCATTATTTCCCTGTTGGCATTTTCTGTATATTTTCCCCCGGTTAAGTGGCGTTTCTTCCAGTAACCTTGCAGTCTCCAGCCCTGGTTGCTCAGCTGAAGATCCTGAGTCCTGTAGCCCACTTGCCACCAGATGTCCAGGGACTCCAGCACCTGGTGCAGTCCTTGTTGACCCGGGTGACGACCGATCCGGTATAGATTTATTAAAGTTACGTCTCACCATATTGTTGATGGGAGAGGCACTCTTTGTCTGGCTCCTCTGGTGAGACCTGTCCAGTATGGTTGGACCTCTGGCATAGCTCTCACCTTCCTCAGAGCACACAAGCCCCACAACCACGCCAAGGTAGTGCCTCACTGGGGCAGGGGAGTGCCTCACTACTACTACTATTACTACTACTACTACTACTACTACTACTAATTATTATTATTATTATTATTATTAATAATAATTATATCACATTTTTATACCACCCAAAACGCGAGTTCTCTGGGTGGTGACTTCTTTCTCAGCCTAACCTTCCTCACAGGGTTGTTGTGAGAAGAAACTTAAGTATGTCGTACACTGCTCTGGGCTCCTTGGAGAAAGACCGGGATATAAAAATGTAATAAATAAAAAAATAAAATAATGTTAGAAAAGTCATTTGGTCCCCCAAATAGTTGCATGTCTGTTATAAAGTCCCTAGTTGGCAACGCTTTCTTAAGGACAGCAGAGAGGACTGTCTCAATACTTTTCAGGGATATATCTCCTATCCCACCACAGGAGCCAGGGCCAATTACTATATGGAACTGTTTTGAACATTTTGAAGATACCCATATTGCCCCTTGGTAGATCTTATCAAGAGAAGCGCTCTGGAAAGCAGCAGACATTGCTGGTCTCCTCAAGAAATGTGCTGTAATGTCCTATGGAAGTTCCTTGTGCAGAACCTAGGCCATCAATACATTCTCTGAGCTATAGTTTCCCCTCTAGAATGTGCCAGGAAATTTTTGCAGCATGTCTTGCAATCTCCTGGCAAGTTCTTGAGGAAAAGAAGTAGTATCACCAGCAATTCAAACTCTATTGAAGCTGCTGCTGTTTTGTTTGTGTGAGGATAAGTACCCTTTTTCTTGAATCCTAGAATGTTGAGGGCCACAACATACTGGCTGACATTTGACACTGGAGTATGCCGTTCTACTATGTCGCATTTGTGCAGCCTGTGCAAATTGCATCATATTAGGAACAATGGACTTAATCTTGTGTAACACAATTTGTGCTCATTCAGTGTTAATAAGCTGATGTACACAAGAGTGCAGTATGACAGCCACTGAGCCCTTTGTCTGGGCTTGAGATGGGATTAATGACCCTTAGCCTGATGCCTGTCCCGGCCCCCTTGTGTAGGCAGCCTAGCTTTTTTTTTCTGGGTCTGCTAGAATCGCTAGACTCCTGACTGTGGGATTTGAACTTGGGAGAGCTAGCAAATGAAGTCCTATGGCTCCACTTGTGCCTAGAGCACCCCTGGGGATGGCTCACTTTAAACTTTCAGAAGAGTGAACTAGAGTCCCCTTAACCCCTTCTTAGCCACCATGATCTTGACACCAGAAAACAGGGAACCAGTTCTGCTGGTTCCCTTTTCAGGCCTGGTGAGATCAGGGATGACTCTCTGGAGGAGTTTCTCTTATCAGCCACATCTGGCATTTGCCAAATGTCTGGCTCTATCTCTTGCTGCTGCTGCTGCTGGTGTTGGGTGTTCCCCAGCCACTGTCTAGCATTGCCGTCATACTGCATTGAGGTGATGGGGGCTGCCCTCTTCATGCATGTACTTGGTGCTGGGGAAACTGTGCATGCCAGGATGCCTAAAAGATGAGTCTCTCTCTCTCTCTCTCTCTCTCTCTCTCTCTCTCTGTCTCTCTCTCTAACAGAGAGGAACAGTCTGCCTTGCACAGTAGTGAGTTCTTCTGTGTAAGTTTCAAATAGAAGCTGGATGCCCATCTGTCAGGGATTCTGTGAGGGATGGGGACTGAAAACAATTCTAAAAGCTTTGCTCTGTGTTGTATTCCAATCTGGGGTGGGAGTACACAGCCACTCCTCCCTCCCCTCTCTCTCACTGCTGTGTCACCATGTGACTTCTCCCAGAGCCTAAAGGTGCTGGCATATATATTGTGAGTGACTCAGATGCTACTTTAGCCCACAGTGATCCCTCTGCCTGCCCTGAAGGACCTGTTATTGCCTAGGGAATGTCAGGGAAGAGAAGGAAACCCGAAGGCCCTAAGGAAACCTTAAAGTAGGGATGGGGAAAAGGGCTTTTGCTTCCAAAGAGTACTATAATCTGCACACTCATACAGATCCATGCTAGTCACCTGCTACCTGGCCACTAAGGGGAAGGGGATCCCTCCCATTGAGTCAAGTAGCAGCTAACCAGGACCAGTGCAGTACTGATCAGCTTTGAGTGAGTTTGTGTGTGTCCTAAGCACTGTTCCCTCTAAGTGGGATTCCCAGAAGTTGTTGACTACATCTCCCAGAATTTCCAGCTGCAGTGGCTTTTGCTTGGGGATTATGGAAGTTGTAGTCAACAACATCTGGGAATCCCTCTTAGAGGGAACAGTGGTCCTAAGCATGAAGGTGCTTGCTTAGCTTTTAGACATATCCTGTGCACTCCTGGTTGAGCCTACAGTGCCAAAATGAGAGCACAGCTAGCCACCATCTTGTTGACCCCATGATTTTCATCTGGATTTTCATGACCGAAAAAGTGTGCCACGAACTTTCAAACTTGCCAACCAGCCAGCACATAGTTTTATTATTATTTATATATTTAAAATATCATTGCTCCACAACAACTCACAAGGAAGCTCAGAGACTTTTTAACAACACGACTTATAGAATGCAGTGTTCAATGCCTTGTGTTGATCCTTTTTAAAATATTACTTCACCTCCACTCTGCTGCCTTTCTGAATGTCATTGTCTTCCCTGGCTTAATTTTTTTTTAAGAATTGGCATCAACCAATTCACTTGCCAGCTTGGCAGTGGAGAGGGCCCTGTTCCTCTGGCATGCAGGACACTCAGCAGCACACAGATCTCCTCCCCAAAGGTCTCATTTCCACATCCACTTTTGAGAAGGTAAGAAACAGCAGACATTCCTTTTGAGTAGTAGGAGAGTGCTCCTGCTGTTTTTAAGCTCCTCCTATCCCTGTGCAAATGAGAGAAGACCCGCTTTTCTCTTAAGACCTCTGCCTGTGTGCCAGAAAGAGTCTGGGGGCAGGAGAGGGCGTTGGTGCTGAGCACAAATAATGGCTGGCCAATGAGCGAATCCTAAATGTGTGGACCCCTGTGTTTCATGTGAAATAAATACACTGTATTGCAGTATCGTGATCACCAAACATTTGTAATAAGATCTATTTAAACTTGTATCTCCGAAGTTTGAAAATCGTGTCTGCTTGCTCTTTCCAGAGTGTGTTTGTGAATATCTTTATATTTTCAAAAGAAACACATAACATTCTCATGCTGTTCAAATGATATATTAAGCTTTCAGTCCAATATGTTCTTTGTAATAACGTTACACAAACTGGTTAGGCAGTGAACCTTGCCATTCCCCTTTCTCCCCTCCCCTTCTCCATCAGCAGACATACAAAAAAATTTCTTTGCTCTTGTGTATCATGGAACAATATATAAACAAACAGTATAGGAAACACTAGCAGAGTGCATGGAAGACATTACAATTCATAAGCTGAGAGACAATGAAACAGTACTGTTTTTAAAGGTAGTGTGTGTTTGGTTTTTTGAAGTAGCCCAACACTTTGATGATGAAACTATGCATATTTGTCTGACTGTGACGTTACCAAAGTGCAACATGTTGGGCCAAGAAGAAGGTGCTTAAGCACTTTCAGATCTAATGGAGAGCAACTTCCGACAACTGGAGATGGGGCCGTAGCTCAGTGGTAGAGTATCTGATTTGCTTGAGGAAGGTCCCAGGTTCCATCTCTGGTATCTCTAGGTAGGGCTGGGAAAGACTAATGCCTGAAACCTTGCTGTGCCTAGTTATCATAGACACTACTGAACTGGATGCACCAGTGGACTTATGTTCCATTATGCTTAAGTGGGAGCTGCATATATGGAAGTGACTAGTGCATCTACTTTTCCCGTTTCCTTTGTAATATCCAAAGGGAAAACCTGCAGAGAGAGGCATGAGGGTCAGATCTTGCACCCTCTGGTGGAGAGATGCATAGCCAAGGAACAGTATGTGGCCGTGTATCATAGTTTGTACTTCATAATAAGAGATGTAAGGACTATTGGAGAGCCAGCTGCAGATGGCATAAACCTTTTGCATCAGTAACTAATGACCACTAGGGGCATCGGGAGTAGAGCTAGATAGTTAGGGTGTCCTTCTCTTTCCTGTTTACCTCTGCCTCTATGACCCCCTCTATGGATAGAATGTACTCGAACTCCCTGGGAATGAGTGCCGCCTTCTTCTTCCCAGAAAGCTTCTAGCTCTCTCTCTGAGCACTATGCTTCTATAGGTCTCTCTCTGACCACCATGTAGCCAGTGGTTAGATATAGGTCTTTCCTATCCTCATGGACTTTTGAATAAAGTAGATTAATTTAACCGTACATGAATCTCCATGCTTATCATTTAAAAGCTGTTGCCCCTGAGACTCTGTTAACTTCTGCTATAATGGGAGTGAGTTAGCTCCTGAAATGCAAAGCTGTATAAGTAATTACCCCCAACAGGGTTACGGGCCTAGCCCCTAACAGGGTTTTTGTGTGTGTGTGGGTAGGTGGGTGGGTGGGACTCAAATCTGATCTCAGGATTGATAAGGCACAGCTACAGTGACAAAGAGACAGCATGGATTCCAGCCAGACTAGACTCAGCATTCCCAAGCCGGATGGCTCAAACTACAGCAACTGGCCATTTCAGATAAAATCCTATCTGATGAGCCAGGGACTTGACAATGTTCCGGAGGACACACACAGACCCAGGACATGGGAGTGCCAGTTGGCATTTGGTAACAGAGGCAAAAAAAATTTGGCAGAGGGGCAAGATTCAGAACAGTATTCAAAGGCCTACTTTTGCATCTTTTAGATGTCACAGTGGAAGCCAAAAAAGCCAATGACCCAGTCACCAGCATATCCATTTGACTGTAATGGCCCCAGCTGCTCTAAGGTAAAACAAGAAGTTGCTGGTTTTTTGTGCTATAGCCCAAACTCAAGTGGGAAGTAGCAAATAGTAAATAGGGATGTGCACAGCAATTTGAGTACTGGTCCGAATTCAGATTGGTCTGTAGTCTGGTGAACCGGTTTGGTGGTGCAGCACCATCATTCACCTGCACGGAGGCCTGGTGAGTGACCGAGTTGCGCGGCTGCCATGCATGGGCTGCTGGGGGAGCGCTGCATCAGCAGGAAGCGACCTGGAGCGGTAGTCACGCTGATAGGGACCTGTGTCTTTATTTTTAAAGGTGCTGCTTGCTGCACCCACTCCCAGCACAGCCTCAAACCGCCAGGCTGGTCTGTGGTTCAGCCGAACCGGTTTGCCAGACCACGGTTCGGTCCAAATTGAGAGCAGTATTCCAACTGCAGTCCATGCACACCCTTAATAGTGAAGCTAAAGTTCTAGAGATAGTCATATCAGGGGGAAATTGTGGGGAAATGACATTATTATCCCATTTGGTTCCCACTGCTTTCAGTCAACACTGGGAATTGGGGTACACAGTACTCATAGCTGCTTGTCTTGATCTAAACATACATGTTGTATCACAGCTTTTAAAAAGTGCTCCCATTCCACTATGGGAGCCATGGATTTTCATTTATACACTCCGTTCAGCAAAACTATACTAAATCATTTCACTTCAAACCTGAGGAAAAGATTTGACAAATCCCATAGAGGTAACTTGCTGCTTTATTCACTCCAAGGAGAAAAATTGTTCTAATTTAATATTTGTTCTGGAAGCACACCCTGAAATAGCACCATTTTGAATATATCACAGACTGAAGTCAAAATGTTTGCTCAAGGACCTTTTATTATGAAGGTACTGCATGTATATGTAGGGTTTTTATTTTAAATATCTGAGGTCTTTTTTCCCTTTTAAGTGGTCAGACCTAGATCAGAGTTTAATGATGTCTTGTTAATTTGTAGGGCATGACAGAGGCTGAACTCCCTTTATCTCCAAGGCTTTGCTGAAGTTGATCTCAAGAGGCTTAGCAGTCCCTTTGGTGAGCTTCAAGGATCGAATGCAGCCTTTGAAACGGATATTAGTGGTCAGGCCAAACTGATTGAGGCCATCTGTGGTGGTGGTGGGGAGAAAAGAAAGCAATTATTATTCAAATCTCTTTCCCTCCTAAAAGGCAACTTATTCTCCATATTTCATTTTCTATGTACCATTTGTGAGTAGAAAACAGTGGCTGACATGAGGAAAATTACTCAAAGTGGTTCCACTGAAATTCAAAGAACAAGATAGGCAATCCCTGATTCATTCTCTTAATTTTAATGGGACTACTTTGAGTAATTTTCTTCATGTGAGCCATTGTAAGCACTGGTTAAATCTCTAATTTTAATGATTGTTACCATGGGTATATTGGAGAGATCAAACCTACTTAAGAGACTGCATCCAGAAAGCCATTTCTGCTGGCTGCCCTTGTACTTTGGAATTCCTTCCCCCAAGTTTGAGCCTTGGGAAGAAGATGCGTAAGCTATCGTTTATCAAATTAACTATTGGATGAGGATATAACTGCTGGTAACTGGTGCTCTATTAGTTGCCCTAAGCTCTTGGATGCTATTAATGAAGTTGGTCAGAAACAGCATAACTGGCCTTGAGGGTAAAGAACAAAATTCACTCTGATTGATTGATTGCTCCAGACCTAATCCAATTTAGATTGTAATTAAAAAATGAGAGCTTTGGTATGCTGATCCTCATGTTATATACACATTCTGTTGTGGACAAGAATCTATGTAAGAGCCTGCAAATAGATGGTTAGGTTGATGCTATCAACACTGCCTAATCACTGCAAACTGGTAAATAACACTGTCAGAACTGACTGGACCAACTATTTGCATAGCACTGCATTGCATAGCATCACATAGATACTTGCATCCTCTGATGCTGGTTCTGGATACTCATGAAGCATGGGGCTTGATGCAGATACTGTGTATGTCTGTATTTTCTTAGGTCAAATTGCCAATTTTATCTTATGAAACACATTTATTTGAAATATATTTATAAACCATTGGGGACCTAGTTTGTGTACTCACCAGGATATCCTCCAACAAAGACAGGATCATTAGTGTCTGCTGATGTGGAGGCCGCATTTGGACTGAGACCTTCTACACGGTATCCATCCACTGTCAGCTCTAAACGGTGCTTTATCTTGTGTGCAATAACCTTGTGCCACTGTCCATCACACAAACTACCTGGAACAGCAGGTTCATAGATGGCAGAGAAACGACCTGCACCATTATCAACGTGGAACATCACCTGGAGAGCAAATTACAGAAACAATCAGGAAAACCAATGACTACAAAAAGAAAGCACAAAAATGTAATCTGCTAATAGGCCTGGCTGCTATAATACCTGAACTACCTTAAAGCTGTTTCATGACATACAAAGTATGTAAACACAAATTATTGTATGTCATGTTTTTGGTACAGATCATACATTAGTATAAATACTGATTAAATACTTACTTAATATAAATGGATGAACTTGTGCTGTACACAGAGATTCACTTGAAATTACTGTAATGTGTAGCTTTAGGAAGCTACACATTAGGAAGCAATCTTGGAAGGAGAGTCTAACTTTATGGATATACTGAGGCTATATATACTGAGGAGAGGAGAGCTGGTCTTGTGGTAGCAAGCATGACTTGTCCCCATAGCTAAGCAAGGTCTGCCCTGGTTGCATCTGAATGGGAGACTTGATGTGTGAGCACTGCAAGATGTTCCCCTCAGGGGATGAAGTTGCTCTGGGAAGAGCAGAAGGTTTCAAGTTCCCTCCCTGGCTTCTCCAAGATAGGGCTGAGAGAGATTCCTGCCTGCAACCTTGGAGAAGCCACTGCCAGTCTGTGAAGACAATACTGAGCTAGATAGACCAATGGTCTGACTCAGTATATGGCAGTTTCCTATGTTCCTATGTTCCTATTCCCACAATCAACAGAATGCGGGCTAAGGGAGATTAGCTTTCTTTCCATGGAGCATGAGAACCACCGGAGTGAGCTCTCCATTAACCGCATTTTGTTGCTCGTGTGTTGCCATAATGTGCGGCACCACATGAGCAGAACCCTGGCCGGGAGGCTGCAAGCAGCTTCCTGGGCTTGGGCATCCTGGCGCTTCCGGGGGCCGTGCGACCCCCAATCCCTGCAGCCCCCACCAGCTCTGTGGACCCAATACCAGTGGTTTCTCACATGCAGCTTAACATCAGGCTGCACACGAGAACAGCCTCTTTTTCTCTTTCCCTCACCTCATACCTATTGTTTACAGATAATTTCATTAAATGCATACCTTTCCAGTTTGATATGCTTACTGACAAATCAAATTCCATACAAAGGTATTTTAATGTGAAGCCTAACCTGGTGCAGATCCAGAGATTCGCATGCTCAGCAGTGAGATACATTCATATTACTACAATACATGTGATCTAATGGCTGGCACTGTCAGCTCTCATAGTGCCAACTATCTTTGGATAGGATTGGGGGTACATTCCATCTCTTGTGCCCCCAAAGAGGTAATCTGTTGTGTTATGCCAACAATCTAACCAGAGCTGTGTTTAGAGCTCCCAATCCACTCACAAGAACTGGGCACATGGGCTTGGTTGTTGATAGAGTGATTCAGAATAAAAAGCATGCATATAGCAATTATTTGACCAAGTAGTTCTTGATTCAGGAGTGGGATAAGCATGCACAAACTTTCCCATGAGCAAAAAGTGCCCATTCTGGATCAAGGTACCCCTCCCATGGGCTTAGAAATTATATTTTTTGTTATATACAGTATATAATTTTCTTAAAAACTTGTTCTTGTCCCTGAAAAGCTCACATAAAGTGAAAGAGCATTGAGTAACAACAACATGAACAATAACACAGAACTTTTTAAAAAGTGTGTTATGTAGCAGATGAGAAGCACAATATGATGTGATACAAGTTTGGTAATTCCACACTTACATTTTCATTTACCAGTTCAATGCCAAGTCCATCCATTTTTTGACTGCTGATTCCTAAAAGAACACCATTTGTCTGAGTTGTACGGAACTCAAATTCCACTTGTACATCTGTCCCCACTTTATATGCTCCAACTGGGAAATGAAGTTTGAAAAGACACACTATCAATACAACATCAGTGACTTCTTGGGTTTTGCAGATATGCATATTAGGGTTGTGCAAGTCGGTAAAATCGGGCTAGGATGTCGGAAATTCTGGTCCCCCACCACGAGGAGGCAGCAGAAAATGGTGCAACTGCCTATAGTGGTGTGGCAGCAGCAGCTCTTTAATTGCTGACTCCACGCTGGCACAGGGGCAGCTGAAGAGGTTCTTGGGATCATCCGGGGGCGGGCAGGGAGGGTCATGTGGACTTCAGGGACATATTTTGGTGACACATAGATGGCTTGAGATGGAAGGGAAAAGTCACTCCTTTGCCTACTCAAGCAATGGCACAGCTTGCACTGCTGTATGTGTGCAATGCTAGTCCAAATGCCAACCAATACAAGTTTAGAAAAATAAAAAATTCCACTGGAAAAAAAATCAGTTTTGGAGAATTTTCCACCCGACATCTCTGACTAGTACTGACATTTCACTAGCCATGGTAGCCAAGGGAAAGATCTAGCCATGGAAAAAGTATGTGTGTGTATGTGTGTGAGTGAGAGAGAAAGAAAGAAAGAAAGAAAGAAAGAAAGAAAGAAAGAAAGAAAGAAAGAAAGAAAGAAAGAAAGAAAGAGAGAGAGACTGTTTGAGTTTCCCCTAATGCAATTGAATCAGCTATGCAAATCACACTCTTTAATAGAATTAGTACCATTTCCCCCCAGAAAATTGTAAATGTGTTTAGATTGGCCAAAGGAGCAATGGTTAACTGCACAAGCAATCTGAAATGACATTCCTGTGCTTTCAGACAGGGTTCTTTATTTCTATCCTTTAGAATCCATTTTTTTAATTACAGTGGTCACAATGTTGTGAAGGCCTAATTCACTGTACTAATAGCCATAATATTACTTTGAAATAACGAAATCATTTTCTGTGAGTCTTTCACCTAAAGTAATGCCTCTGTGTGGTTGCCAATTTCTCTATATCTTTCCTTCCACTCCTTCCCCTTTCAGCCTTTATTCTCTGCAATGTGTACGCCTCCTTTGGCAACTGTCTGCTTAGGCGGGATCAGCCGCAGATTTCTAAAGAACTATTTAGAAAATTATCTGATGCTTCATTTAAAAAGAAAATTGTGAAGCATTACTTGTTTTGGCAAATCCTGTTCCCACAAAGTATGTTCCTTTTTGAGCATTGGCAAAGCACTTTCCAACGTTATAGCTGGACGTAGGATTATCCAGGTCAACAGGAGACTCGGTCATTTGAAAATTTTGAATGCAGCCATCAATGCTATATACGATCTGAGCAAAGATGAAAAAGAAGGTGTTAGTATAAAGAGCATTCAAGAATGCTTTCATTCCCCAACTGAAAGATTTAAAATATGTCACCAGCAGTACCCAGCATTTATATTCATTGAGCTTGGAATGCTGAAAGGAAGGAGCCTTGAATATAACATTCTATAACGTATTTGATGTTAGTGAGACAAATTTCAGTTTGTTTTCAGATGAATTATGTGGTGTTATTGAAATACTTAGGATCAGATCTTACAAACTCTGGGTCACTTTTTTTTTGGCTTAGTCATTTTCTAATAAAAATTTATGGTATAACACCACATCAGATTGCATCTATTATATGTTTGGAAGATTTTGTTTGTTGGTTTGTTTGTGTGAAATAAAGTCATACTTCCCAATGACTTACAGGTACCACATTTTGCACAAACAATCCATTCACTCAAGTTATCAAAATGCATTACTTTTTACACTAGAATATACTGATGGAAAGGTTTAAATTTTTTGTTGTATTTTTTAGATGAAATTCTGAATATAATAATCATATTTTAATTGTTCTCAAAAGATTTTAAAAACTCAATAAGCAGATCAATAGTTCATGCCCAAGAGAAGCAGAGGATCTTTCTCAGTTTCAAATTTACTATGATTCAAATTTACCATATATGGTAATTCAATAAAATAATGTTTGCTGTTGAAATCCTAGAAATTTCAAACTGTTCTTTTACTTCCCTTTTGCAAGCACATTAATACAAAACTAGCCAGGCTGGATGCAGAGCATCTGCACCTCTAGTTCTCCTCCTCCTTCCCTCTCCCTCTAGGTTTCCCCTCTGTTCTCAGCCCCCCCGCCCCCCATTTTCATTCCCCACTGCCATTTCCTTCCCCCATAACCTCCCACCGCTGCTCGCTTTCTGCTGTTTTCTTCCCCCGCCCTCCCCCTGCTGTTTTCTCCCCCACTCACCTGCAAGCCTATCTGCCGCCACCACTGCTTTCCTCTTCCCCTGCTGGCAGCTCGCTCGTGAACTCTCATGAGAGCTGCCACGCATGGGATTAGTGACGGGTACGCCTTAGAGTACATATTACATATACAGGTGGCTCAATACACTGTTCCCTCTAAGGCGTGCACATGTGTGTGCACTCACAGGTTTTTGGATGTCCGCTCAGTTCATTTTAGATCCCACTCAGGTTGAATCAGGAAGGCCCTATTCTGAATGCACATACGCACGCACTACCTTGATACTGCTGCCCAGAACAAAACTCATTCAGCACAGAGATTAAAAAAAATAGAAGGGTCACTGACCCATTAGTTATCGTGGGGGTTAGTTCAGGTTATTCATGGTTTTCAACCCCCACGCCAACTGATATAGTTTAAATGGCCCGTCTCCGTGCTTCTTAGCTGGTGCGTAGGGAGGTTTATAGAAGTGGGACGAGAGGTGTAGGCTGCTCCATCCTCTCTTGTGCTGCTTCTTTAGCCCTCCCTGCAAATCAGCTAAGAAGCAGGGAGAGTGACTATTTAAACTCAACATCTTCCTGTGCTTCTCAGCTGATGCATAGCAAGGTGTACAGTGTAAAAGCTACTTTCCCTGCTTCTCAGCTGATGCACAGGGAGGTTTAAAGTTTAAATAGCTGCTTTCCACTTGCAGGCTACTCCATCCACTCTTGCCATGAGAGTGGATTGTTCAGCTAAAGAATCTAACCCCATTTTTTGGGTTAGGTCAAGTATGCCAACTTCACGGCTTCCACAAACTCCAGAGGTATTAGAAGGCCTCCTGGATTTCATTTCTTGAACTTTCCTAGCAATATAATCTATGCAAAATGGTTTTGCCTGGTCAATGACAAGCCTCACCAACTAGTTAAAGATTCTTCTTACTGGGTAACTTGGCAAAGAGGTACCTTTTAACATGGTGATTCCCTTTATTTAGCAGGGGAAGAATAACTAGCCTTATCCACCCCCAGCACAGTACCTCCAGTGACTGTTGCTGGTGTCTATCCTATGTTTCTTGTTAGATTGTGAGCCCTTTGGGGACAGGGACCATCTTATTTGTTTGTTGTTTCTCTTTGTAAACTGCCCTGAGCCATTTTTGGAAGAGTGGTATAGAAATCAATCAATCAATCAAATAAATAAATGTACCCATGTCCAATGCCACCCAAAGAAGCTATGTGTGTGCATCCATTTGTGTGTGTGTGTACACACACACACACACACACACACACACACGTTGGTAAGTTGTATATCTTTTGAACCAATGTGCAGCCATGTTAAGAGTGGATGTTTCTTCCATTTCATAAGCAGGAAAAATCATTTCACAAGCAGGAAAAAGCTTGCTAGAGTTGGTTTGCTATGTCATGGAGCTGAATGGTGTTCTTCCTTTGTGCACCCAAAGATGTCCCCTAATTTCCCATTACTAAACAATACACTTTCCCCAAATATGGCCCAATGGTTTTATTACTAGATTGTACTTACGTTCTTTCTCAGGGCTGGTTCTTAAGAGATTTTTATTTTTTACTCTTAAGCATGCCAGAGTACAAAATATATTTGGAAAACTACACTCTCCTGATGTGTGTTTTAAGTAGGACTGAGGAGAACTAATACATTGTACATACTTCAGATTTGACATGTAATGCATTCGTATTTTGGAATTCATATGCAAGTACAATGCATTATCACAAGAACAGTCCTCTCCCTGAGGGTCAATCAGTACATTAAAGGTCTTTCATTGTGGGAAGTATGGCCAGCACAGCCTCACAGAGTCACTATGACACCAAGGCCTTGACTGTATAGTCATGCTTTCCCTCAGAAATTCTCCTGTTACTGTTTCCTTTGTAGTTTGAATGGTTAGTGGGAACCAGGTTTTGTTCCTCATGCTTGGCCAGAGTGGATGAAGTGAAATGAAAAGGAGGGGAAAGGCAGTCAACAAGGCGTGTACACATTTTATGTCTAAAAGTAAAGCTCATAAGAACCAGAGAGCCCTGTTGAATTAGAGTCAGACCAGGGGTCTATGTGGCCCAGCATTCTGTTTCCAACAGTGTCCAACTATATGATCCTGTGAAGTGCACATGACAGGCATGGTGGTAGCAGCAAGCCAACCAAATGCCATCTAGCTCACTAACACATCTTGTGGTTGCGAAGGCCATAAAAGATGTGCTTTGGACATGATCCTCGATGGCCAAAGCACCACACTCCGTGAGCCCCCACCGCCACCCCCATCATGGTTCAGATCTTCATCCTTGCTTGACCCATATTCAACCAAATTGGTATCCCCCTTGGGTGATAAACACCCAAGTTCAAGTTGAGGTTCAGTTCATGCATTATTGGAGGCTCCAATTTGGAGCCACTCTGGTACTACCTCTGAAAGGAACATCCTGGCCCATCTGAACGATAGGGGTCGTTTCCATGCCAGCATTGTTGGGTTCTGTGGATGGATGATGCTGATGTGGGAAAGAACCTAAGTTCAAATGGAAGCTTAGAACTAAATGCATTTTTTTACAGCACTGGCCAACACATAACTAAAATATGTGAAAAATTTTCAAACACAAAAAGGCATCTTAATTCCTTACTGGACCAATTCTTCTAGTTGTGTAGTTAATGGGCAATCCTCCAACAAACAGCATTCCCACAACATCCAAAATATCAGCTCTCTTTGGACTAGTGGTCCTGTTTGTAGCACCATCAACTGAAAGAGTGCCTTCTTGCTTCTTTCGGAATATTTTTATCTGGAAAGACAGAATTATAGTACATTGTTACATATCTTTTGTGACAAGTACTATGGCTGAAGCCTATATACACTGGCTTGGGAGTAAGCCCTGCTGATTTAGTGGGACTTCTGGGTAAGCACATATTGGATTGAACTTCCTACACAACTTCTTTCTGGTTAGAATGAGTGATGTTTAATCTCAGTCTGCAAGCATGCTTCTCAGATAAATGGGATCATTTAGAATGTAAGTTCTTGGAGGGCAGTTGCTTGCCTATGTTTTTGTTTTTGAAACGCTATAAAATGTCATATATATTGTAGAGATGTGTGAACTGGCTCAATGTCAAACCGGTTTGGATCAACAGTCCGGGGTCGAATGTTGGGGGGGTTCGCAAACATTTGACTGTCTTAAATTTTTTTTAACCTCTACCCCCCTCCGGGGAGTTGCTGGAGGTGGTGATGGGTCTACAGAGGTTCCCCTCCCCCTTGAACCAACAGTCAATCGTTCGTGAACACCTTGAGGGTCGAGTTGGAGTAGGCTCTAAACTACTACTTTTATATGATCCCCTCCGCACATTAAGGCAATCTGGGGAGGTCCATCTCCAGTTACCACCGGTTCGTTTGGTGGCGACTCAGAGGCGGGCCTTCTCTGTAGCTGCTCCTGGGCTGTGGAATGCACTCCCAGCAAAAATTTGTAATCTTAATTCCTGTCCTTCAAGAGAGCCCTTAAAACCCATCTGTTTGGCCTGGCCTTTCAGAGTTTTTAATTAGTTTTAATTGTTTTAATGTTAACCTGGTTTTCAGGATTTTAATGGTTTTGATAGTTTAATTGTTTTTTAAAGATGTTTTTAAATTGGTGTTTATATTTGTATTTCTGTTTTAATTTTTTTTAATGGTTTGTGTTTTTTAATTGTAAACCGCCCTGAGCCAGCTCGGAAGGGCGATATAAAAATCGAATAAATAAATAAATAATAAATACTCAGAAAAAGTGCTGTATGACACTGAGCATGCAGTGGATGTATTGTTTCTTCAGTATAGATTAGGCTTAGTAATGTGAGCTTGTTACTCTTCTAAAGTCATATTCACAGTGAATATACCACCTGCATTCTAGCCATATTTCTTCCTATTTTGTTGCTCCTAACTCTCCAGTAAACCAAAGAGCGGAACAAATATTACATTGAATGAGAGGGCACTTGGGGCGATTGTGTTTAAAAGCACAAGAACAGCCCTACTGGATCAGGCCCAAGGCCCTTCCAGTCCAACATCCTGTTTCACACAGTAGCCCACCAGATGCCTCTGAGAAATTCTCAGGCAAGAGGTGAGGGAATGCCTCTCTCTTGCTGTCCTCCCCTGCAACTGGTGTTCAGAGGCTCTGAAGGCTGGAGGTGGCCTATAGCCACTGAGGCTGGAGGTGACCTATAGCCATCATACTACTGAGACTGATACAGTCTACTGCCTGTATCATCTCCATCTACCACAGCATGACTAGGGCTTTGCAAGAGTACCTGCCATACTAGCAACTTTTCTAGGGTTCTCAGGAATCCCTCACAATCCATCATCCTCTATGGTAGACCAGTCTAATATCCCTACAACTCCTGCAGAGGGGAGTCATCACTGCAAGTTGTTACTGAGATAGCCTGTTTGGGGGCTCCCAGGAGCACCCCTATGCCTGGTTTGGAGCTACATGTGAACATTGTCAGATATTCCCCTGAGGTGATGGAGCTGCTCTGGGAAGAGCATCTGTGTGCTGGCATGCAGAAGGTTCCAAGTGCCCTCCCTGGAATATCCAGATAGGGCTGAGAGAGATTCCTGCCTGCAGCCTTGGAGAAGCTGCCTTATATCGAATCAGACCTTGGTCCATCTAGCTCAGTATTATCTACACAGACTGGCAGGAGCTTCTCCAAGGTTGCAGGTAATAATTTCTTTTAGCCCTATCTTCGAGATGCCAGGGAAGGAACTTGGAACCTTTGGCATGCAAGCATGGAGGTGCTCTTCCCAGAGCAGCCTCATCCCCTAAGGGGAATTTCTTACTGTGTTTAAACATGTAGTCTCCCATTCATATGCAACTAGGCAACAAAGTCTAAAATCTGGTAGTCTGACCATGGCAAGGAAAAGCTCCCACACATCCAGACCCCCACTTTTCTGGCCACTAAGTCAAGAGTGTGACCTGCCATGGCCTGTAACCTATGAGACTGCCCCATAGTTATCATGTCAGTTGTGAAGTCCTGAGCTGCCCCAGGCAGTAGAGCCTGGGTATGAATTTTAAGGTCCCTCAAAACCAACAGCCTGGTGGCCCCTTGCTTTAGACTACATCCATCAGTTCAGATGGGGAGCCTGCTGAGCAGTGGGGTGGCTGGAACAGAATCCTTACTTTGTCATTAGTGCTCAACACTCAACAACATCAGAGCCCAACCAGACAGCTGTCTTGTAGAAAAAGATGGAATCCCTACAATGACTCCCCCATCTCCTTGGCCATCAAGCCTATGTTAGAGCTGTGCCAAGAACCAGCTGAGCATTCAAGAGATCTGCTCTTCCCCAATACAGACATAAGAAGAGCCCTGTTGGATCAGATCACGAGTCCAAATAATCCAGCACCCTGTCTGCAACAGCTGCCACACAGATTCCCTTGGAAAGGTCACAAGCAGTGCTTCTGATGAAAAACTCATTTGAAACATATGGAGTAGCACTGAATTTATAAGCCCTTTAAGAATATCCATTTGTGCCTTTGTTGTTTTAAAATGTTTGTTGTTGCTTCAGGGCTATCCTATTTGAGTTTGTCATTGTACTGTACATTTGTAGTTCTACAAACAATTATTTACCTGTTGGTCCAAAACTCATACCTTGTGCCACTGGCCATCATTGATTTTGCTAGGAATCATTGTGCTGGTGTTTCCATGTCCCAGGTCATAAGCGAAGTGTGCAAACCCATTCTTTATCTGAACAGTGGCAAAATCAGCATGATTGATGCGTGCCATATAAAAAAGCAACCCATTTTCAGCTTCAGTTCTGATTTCAAATTCAATAGTGAGACTACAAATTTGGGAAAGAAGAAAAAACATAAATTAACTCTCAATAAGCATTAATCCCAAGGTTTCTGCCTGTTTGACAAGGTCATCAGAGAGGGCTCTCCTCTGTGTGCCGGTAATGAGGGAGCTTGGCTGTTGAGCACGTGGGACAGGGCAGGGGCGTAGCAAGGTTGGAGTGGGCCCAGAGACAAGATTTTAAAATGGGCCCCCCCGCACTGAAGCTCAGCACGTGAAGTAAAGAAATCTTAAATGAGGCTGAATAGTGGTAACAAAAAGCATAGTATTTTTTTAATATATATAAACTATGTGCCACAATAGAACATCATCCTAAATTAATTTTTAAAAGGTTTTGTAAATTGTGGATGATGCAAGTCATTTAATGGTACCAGAGAAAGACATGCTGTTCTGGTAGCTCCAGGTCTTAACACTCACATCAATTTCGGAGGATGACTACAACTGAAGGAAGCCCGGGTGGGTGTGTGGCTGGGGGAGTCAGTCATGTGACTTGCCTCTGGGGGCTCCCTCAAGGCAGTGGGCCCCCAGACAACTGTCTCCCCTTGCCCTATTATAGTTACGCCCCTGGGACAGGGCCTTCTCAATCATTGCCCCCAGACTTTGAAATGTTCTCCTGCAGCTGTATCTCCTCCTCAGTCTCCATCACTGGTAGCTGCTCCTCAATCTCCAACACAGTTTTTAGAAAACAAGTTAAAACATTTTCTAAAAACTTTTCACCCAGGCTTTCATATGAGAGATCTGTTTTTTGCCGTTGCTGCTCTATGTTGTATTGTTTTGTTTTATAAAGGTCTTTAAACTTTTAAATAGAGATATATTATTCTTATATTTAAACTGAATATTTGTACTTTTAATTGTGTATTATTTTAATTATACTGTAAACCACTTTGGGATTATTTTAATGAAAGGCATAAATTGTATAAATTAAACAATAAATACATATACTATTATTTTATACTGTTATAATATTACTGTTATATTCTATATCAGGGTTTCTTAACCTTGGGCCCCCAGATGTTGTTGGACTACAACTCCCAGAATCCTCAGCTGCAATGACTTTTGCTTGGGGATTATGGGAGTTGTAGTCCAACAACATCTGGGGGCCCAAGGTTAAGAAACTCTGCTCTATATAATAGATTATCCAAGACGGGCCGGGGATGTGTGGCAACCTCTGGCGAGAGTGCTGGCACCACTCCTGAGAGTTCCTGACTTTGGCTGTGGCTAATGCCCCGCTGGCCTGAGGAGGTGGCTGGGTGGCCAAAGCCCTGCTGAGGAGGCGGCTGGATGGTGTGCGAAGCTGGCCGGAGGTGGCCGGCGGGAGGAGACAGTGGTGGTAGGCCCTGCCCACTACTGGGGTAAGGAGGTGGCTGGGCTGCCAGGAAAAGGAGGCAGTGGCAGGAGGGAATGGGCCAGCTTGAAAGCTGACCAGAAACTGCAGGTGGTTGGAGGGGGGGGGAGAAGAAGGCTGGGTGGGTGTCAGAGACACCTAGGGGAAGAGTCAGGGAGAAGGGGCTGTGAGGGGAGGGGAGAGTCAGGGAAAACTAGGGGCGCAGATGCTCTGCACCCGGTCAGCTAGTAATATAATATTACTGTCACAGGAAAAATAAATATATTTTCCTATAACAGTAATATTATTAAAGGCAAGCAAAAATTTTAAAGACTAAAATATTTCCATCCCATTTCTGAACATGCCTAAGTCTTTATCTGCAACATAAGTAATGCAATTATCCAGGTTGCACAGAGTTATTGAGGGCTTAAGCTGCACAGTGTTTATGTGAGCAGAGAAATTAAACTCAGATGAAAACTTGCCACCTCATTTCACAAAAGGCAATAGTTTGTTTGTTTGTTTGTTTAATGGGTATTAATTGGGTATGTTGAGGGTAGCTCATTCGGCTCCCAATGCTTGTCTTAGATTAGAAGTGGGATGGCTTCCTGTCGAAGCCAGAATCTGGAAAGCCATTTCTGGCTATTGGCTTAAATTGTTTTTTCCCCCCAGCTGGCCTCGCCCCACTGGTTCTGCTGGATGATTACAAGACCAGATGGAAAAGTGCAATTGATAGGAAATTAAGTGGGGTTGGGGTTTTCACTTCCAGCAATAAGGGAGTTAGGGTTTACCAAGGCCAGAGATATTATAAACCAGCGTATAAGTGACATAGCCAGACAGAGCGATATCAATAAAGTGGGTTATGGAGTACGGATGGGAACCCAAATAAATAGACAATGTTTGGCACGATACTTACGAAAGATAACTTATGTGGAGCATCGTAGGGCCTTAACAGTGGCTAGGCTGAATGTGTTGCAGTCGGCAGTGATGGAAGGGCAATTTCATAAGGTTCCCTATAACCAGAGATTATGTCCATGTTTGGCAGGAGAAGTGGAATCTACTGAGCATATATTGTTGAAATGCAGTTTCTATAGGGATCTCAGAGAAGAGTTAATTACCCCTGTATTGTCAGTTTGGGTCAGCTTCAGAGCAAGTGAAAGTAGACTTTTTATTGGCGGATTTGAACGATTCGATTTCCTTGAGAGTTGCAAAGTTCTGCTTTATAGCAGGCAAACTACGGCACAGGAGGGTCGAAAGGAGTGATGCAGGGTTTGAGTAGCAGAAATTTGGTGAAGGTTTACTGTATTAATATTTGCTTTCTTTTTGTTTTATTGTATTATTATCTGCTTTTACGCTGTAACCTGATTGTATTATTCTGTAGTTGTTTTATTTTATCTCGCCGTTGGCCGTAATAAAGTGGATGGATGGATTTATTTAATGTATATACTGCCCAGTATAAACATCTTGAGGCAGTGATGATAAGTGATGATCCAACTATTTTAGCATGTTTTCCTATTTATGAATAAGGTTTATAATTCATAACTCAAAATATAGAGAATCTTAGCATCTGCAGGTTGCAATATTAATTCCAAGAAACTAGTGACTTCTGGTAAAAAAATATATTATTCTTTGTCTGTGACTTTTGGTACATATAGACCTAATTAAATTATCTCTCCTTGGTATTCTGGCTTTGTTTCTCTTTATCCTATTGAGTTTTTAGAGCAATGGGACCCAGATTGAACAGCCATACAAATTTCAGGAGATGGCCTTAAGGTTAAGTTGACGTCTTGCTAAGTTAGCATCTAGTAGTGAAAGTGAACTCTAGGAGGGCAAGAAAAATTAATACAATTGTTCTATGTATGGTGATAAGAAAAGTAAATATCTGCTTAGCTTCCCTGTTTACTAACATATCCAGATTTCTGTGCACCATGGAACTATCACAGGGATTACCACTTCATCTCAAAACTGGGCATACCTATTCTTAACTTTGGTGTCATCAAATGCAACTGCAATATGGCTGTTCCTTGAGAGACCAAATTGCTTGCCACCTTTCAAGGTAATTGGTTCCACATCAGCAGCACAAAAGCCCTGAAAGAAAGAAGATGCTATCACATACTTTTCTTCATTATGCATTACTAGTTTAGAAATGAGCTCTTCTTCCCCGCCCCAGAAAGCAATAATGCTTCAGGACAAAAGAGAATTTACGGTCCAGAATGTGTGTTTGTTTATTTAAATATTTTGTTCAATAGTTATGGACCTATTAATAGTCACATCCTTAAGTTAGTTTCCATCCCAATTCATCAGAAAGAGAAAGCAAACTGTGGAGTTCTTTTTGTAAAGCATTTTCAAGACATTAGAAAAAATCCCTTAGGAAACAGGACATTTATACTTTAAAAGGACATATCTTCCAGGAAATTTTGTCCCCTGCAAAGGAATTTTCACAATGGCCAGGAATTGATCTTCAAATGGTTATTATAGACTAACATTCTCTTCTCAAGTGCAATTGAGAAGATGAAAATAGAAGGTGCAATTTAGAAGACAAAAATAGAAGGCACAAAAATGTTAAAGGCACTTCCAGAGGTAGTGTTTTTGGAACCTGATGCTCTGAATAAACACATGGGTTATCCACACAATCTTCACATGATTGTGGTAATTGCTGCTAGTTCAGAGGGACAAGAGAGATCAGCATGGGCAGTACAGCTACTGTCATGTTCAAAGCAGCCACAGTCACTCTAAATCTGGTATAGGAAGATTTCTTTCCTTTGAGATACTTCCTGTTACACTTCCTGGTTTGGTGCTACCATTGAACCAGGAGGCTGAACGAAGAGTATGTCTCAAGTGCTCTGTTACAGATGTGTGGGTATAGCCTTTTGGCAACTGGCAATGAAATATTTCCCTCCCTTATCCTGCACATTCAGTGTCTACATCTGTAGCCCACTTCAGTTGTTTTCAGTGCAAGTAGCGCTCATACTTATAGTGGGTAAAAGGAGGCAGAAGGTCCACTCCACTGTTGTCACTCACCTCCATCTGTGGGGTGTACACGCTTATGGTGCCATTTGGCTGAAGGGGGAGGCGTGTGTTCACTGGTAATTCCTTGAGCTGCAACCTCGATCAATCGAGGTTGCAGCTCACAGAGAATTGCTGGTGAACATGCTTACAGCACCTGCCCTTCAAACGATGCCATAAGGGTATGCAACCCACAGAGGAGGTGAGTGACAGTGGCGGGGTGGGACCTCCACCTCTCTTTCTCCTCTGCAAGTGTGAGCACTCCTTGCTCTGATAATTTCTGAAGAAGGCTTGTTTTGACTCAGCTATATAATTTTCCTGTCAGTTACAATCTGTTATGGGTGTATATATAATATATATAGTCCACATAGCAATAGCTTTGATTGGCTCGGACTGGGAAATAAGACCAAGATGCATGGTGAAGCCAAACTTGTATTACAAACTACAATGGGCTACTCCAGAGGGAGTTGCTAAACATATCCATGTTCATTCAGAAATGCTTGGGAGTACAACTTTAAAAAGCTCTAATCTTGATAGGACTTAGAGCCAAATCAGGACTACAGAACAGTTTCAAGGAGGGACCTTTTAATTATTTGGTTTTGCTGGAAACCTTTTTTGATTTGACTTGACTTTGACATTTTCTGTATGACAGGAAATGGATGCTCTCAACAGAGCTGTTTGAGCAAATGGGAAGAATACTGATGGAGGATCTTACACATTTGTCTGCAGACAAAGCTGCACTGCCATGGGGGAAAAGCCATTTAAGGTGCAAAGGGAAGAACATAATCACTGAAAAAGCACAGCAGTTCACACAGCAATGTTAAATAAAACTGGGGGTGGGGGGTGGGGAGAAACAGTAGGAGATACCGTCACAGCGTCATAGTCAGCTGAAATGGTGGCACTCTTCACTTCAGCAGCAAGCAAATCCTGAGAAGCAGTAAAGAACATGAGGCAGAAGCAGCAATCACTGATATCAAGTTGTCTCAGCGTGCACGCGCGCACACACACACACACACACACACACACACAAACACACACAGAGCGCATTTTCAGCAGAAAGTGATGGTGGTTATTCTGCTTATTTTTAAAAAAATCAACATTCCTTGAAAATGAAGAGTAGCCCCTATGCAAAGTGCAAATGAAGACCTGCTTAAACCTGCATTAAGTGCAGCACATAATGAAGTACAATACAGTAGCAAGTAAATGAGAGAGGAGAAGCAGCGCCCAGCAACCCAAATCATTTTGTATCAGTGGCATATATGATAAAGATATCTGTACAGTATAAAGTCAAAAAGCCTAAGACAGCAAGCAATACAATGGAAAGTAAGAAGAAAGAATGGAGATATCTATGGCTCAAATTCTGCAATAGTCAGGCATAATCTTAAGGTTGCTGAATGTTAGATGGAGCTACACTGATGTAGTAGATTTCAATAATATAACATTTCAATAATAACACATTCTAAAGAGCTAGTCATGTTGGTCTTCCAAAACAACAGAGAGGAGTGTCTTGTGGCACCTTGAAAATAATTTTTAAAAAGAACACATCTTTTGCTATTTCAACAGTAAAGGCTTATTGTGATCTAAATCTATAGTGTTTAAGAATGCTAGGGGCATTCATGATGGTTACCAGCTCCAGATTAATCCATAAGCTCATAAAGTTGAAGGTTTAGGCCATAAATTTTTAGGTCCTCCATTCCAGTCCTTTTCTCCCATTAGCCTTAGGCTCTCTCATAACCTTAATCTGGTTCTGATTGTTACTGACAAAGGGATCTCAAGTAAAATTATCTCAACTTAATGGGAAAATCTTACTGCTGCATTCAGGTTCCTTGTTCAGAGATCCTAACATAATTTGTCCTTCCAAAACCATTGGATTGGATATTTACTTTAGGTCGGACAATGCTCTTTTGTTGGAAGTTCTTTTTGGGATTAGAATGCTTTAAAGAAGATTGGAAACCATTTTTGTTGTATCTAAAGAACTATTTTCCTACTATGGACTTTACAGCAGGGTTTGAAATTTAGTAAAAATTGCAGGTTGGGTAGATTAACTGGGTTTGTAAGGGTTTAAATTTATGTTTTGAATTATTATTATAGCAAGGGTAAATTTTATAGCTGATGATTCACGAAGAGATGTGTGCGGGAAGTCCACATTTGTTTATTTGTTAATGATAATATTACTATTGTTAAAATCAATAAAAATTGAATTTGGAAAAAAAAAGGAAGTTCTTTTTGGGAAAGAAAAGAGAGTTGTGCTTGCACAAGAATGCTTTGCCTGATGAAACACTCCTACCATTTCAGAAGGTGCTCCTGACAACGGAACTGCACTTCACCAAAGCTAGAATTCAACTCAGATACTGAATGGTTCAAAAGGCAGATGAAATTTAATGACATAAACTGAGCATGTGATATGGAGTACTGTCCATTGGCTCATCTGCCATCATACTACTATATTACAAATGACAGAATGTATCAAGTATGGGCGTCTTTTTCACCAAACCTATCTGAGGTCCATTTGAATGAAAATGCCAGGGAGTCAACCTATATGTAAAGCAGCTGCACTGCTATTGAGCAATGGCGATCCTCAATGAACGATTTCTCACCCTAAATGAGAATCATGTCACTAGACTAGCAAGTCTGATCAATTAACTGATATACGGTTGTTTTGGATCTGCAGAAGTTTTATATTTTTCTAAAGAGAAATGGCAAGTGGTAGTTAGTTTAATGATTTTGTTCAGGCAATACAGTTATTACAATATGCATGTTGTAACCCACTATTGCAAAAGAGGAAGGGATGCATATCCAATGAATATGCCTCCTATTATTTATCAAAAGCTGGCACATTTCTTCTATTTTCTAATGCATTGACCTTTAGGAAATTTAAAATAAAATTTCAGTTCAAATCTTGTTTCATGTTGGAGGCTGAAACCATTTACGTTTGTGCTTCAGTTCTGTATGACCTGAAAATTGGGTACCAGCTTTAGATCAGAAATCTGGCTGGTTTGCATGGTCAACTTTATTGAACTTTAGGTTTTCAAAGATAAATGGGAACTGAAATAATGTACTGGCTTCCATATGTCACCATTGCGCCACCTAGTGAGAATTAATAAAAAGTGTTGCTTTATGACACACATATATAGAATCAGTAAGATGTATTTATTATCTTCCATCATTATTGATACTGGCTCAAAAACAACCCTGGTATATTTTAAGAGACTTTAGACCAGGGCTGCACAACCTTGGCCCAACAAAGGGCTGTTCTTGGACGACAACTGCCATAATCCTCAGCCAAGTGGCCAATAGTCAAGGATTATGGGTGCTGTAGTCCAGCATTGTGCAGCCCTGCTTTAGACAGTTGTGCAGCCCTGCTTTAGACAGACCATTTTAAGGTACACAGTCATCAACAATGATATGAAGGGTTCTAGGGGAACTGATCCACATGTTAACAAATCATGTGCGAGTAAACCCCACCCCAAAGCCATGAGCTTAGATTCAAAATCACATTATATAAAATATAGAGATAGTGAAATCATCCCACAATGGCTTCTGTTTCTATTGGAGTAACTTTGATGAAAGTGTCACATTGATGTCAAGCAGGTAACCGACCACTGTCACCTGCTTGACTGAAATGTTAACGCAATGACCTATAATAAGTTCTAGGAAAGGAGAAGAGATGGAGTAATGGCATTCAAAACCCTTTCCCCTTTAGATGACAGGTTCACATGCAAGCCAGCTCACTGAAAACTGAAAAACCATTGCCATTTGAAAGATGGTACAGGTAAAACTAAGTTAGTGAACAGTCCATACTTTACTGTACTGGCATCTACCTCACAAACACATCATGGCTATAGTTTTATTTCTAAGCAGAAAAGCCAAATAGACTACTTTTGGAAGTGATTCCTAATGTGATAATTTCTGCCCCCAAAAAGAAAGACAGATGTTATCAGAGTATGGAGAGCCTCATAGCTACTGGATACAGTGAGAACTGTAATCTGGGTCCAGTTTGTGATAAGGGAAGAAGAAGAAAATGAGTTGGTTTATTAAACAAATTTCTGAATACTGATTAAATTTAAGATATTTTTAAAATATTAAATACTATATTCCTTTTTGAAACAAACAACAACAGGAATTTGTCAATATATATTTTCGTGATTTATATTAACCATTGCCCTTCTTGGACGTGCTACCTGATAACAAGCTTGTCTACGTTTATGCATTATAAAGGTCATAACATGAATTGTTTTAATTACCTCAGTCCTGCCGTTTTCATTTGGCACCCCTTAATTCTTTTGTATTCAGAATACTTCCACAGAATCTACAGCAGCTGATGGAGAGGATTAATCTGCACCATGCTAAATTCATCCTATTTTATTCCAGTTTGACATGCTAGTTGTATCCCGTGCAAGTCTGTGTTCACACTTCAGCTGGTGGCAGATTCAATGCTTGAGCTAGTAGGAAGTATGGACAACCACTAAGCCTCAATGAGTGGTTCAGAAAAGCCTACAGAGCCTTAACATTGAAACTGAGCTTATGGCAAAAGCACTTGGAAATCATGATGTAATGATCGCCACTGCTTTTCAAGTGGGGGCCACTTCATTGCCAGGCTTGTTCAGTTTGCCATTTTGTGTGCTTCAGTGCATCCCAGACCAGAAACACAGCCTGTTTCAGCCTGCTGCATTTTTGAGATTACAGGTCGTTCTGATTAGGTGTTTCCTGGTGCCCCTAGGTCAATTAATGTGACTGTAATGGGAGTGGGCTATGCCACTCTGATTGCATTCGAGCACATACAGAGAGTCAGGCCAGTCCAAGGACATGCGTTTCCTCCTCACTATTTATCAGTTTGGTAAGTAAGGCCAGAGAGACCTCTCCCCCTCTCAATTCTATTCAGTTTACTACTTGTAAAAAAGGACCTGTGAAGCACGCTTTTGTTTAAGAGAAGCATCCAAGTGACAACACCCAGGATGCAACCTTGATCAGTACAGAATCCTATGGAACAAGTACGCAAACTACTTGACTCCCCGCCAAATCATGCTCTCAAGCTATGACTACAAAACTGTCTCCCATGAGGGTCTTCTTCTCTTGTACCCCTCTTGCATCTTCCTTGTGCTTGAGCCTCCTGTCATCACACTACCAGAGAGGAGGACCCCACCTAGACTACAGGTAGCTATGAATGTCTTCATCTCTTTCTCTAAATCTTTCACCCCAAACTCCTGTCCTTAGCATGAAGACATGGTAAAAGTGTGTGAGGGGCAACCTACGCCATTACCAGAAAGTCTGCTAACCCTTTATGGGAAGACTCTTTTCAGCTTTCTACTTAATTACTCCCTTTCTCATTCTGTACCCTTATTACCTCTCAATAAAGCAACTCTTTGTTTTCGAGGCATGTGTCTGTGTCCTTCTCTCACCTATTCTAAATTCTAGTGCTAGGGATGCGCACAAATAGATTTGGCGCGTCCAGTAGGTTCATCTTGGCAGGGCGAGGAGCAGTACTTTTAAGCATGAATAAAGCAACTCCTTTTCTGCTCCACCACTGCTCTGCTGCTTTTCCGAGTGCATCGCTCTTCTGAGTGTGCCGCTGTGCCACTCAGAAGTCTGCGTGTAGCCACAGGGCTTCACCCAGCTGCCTGCATGCAACTTCAGGATGCACATGGCTACCGTGCATGCGTGGTGGCCATGTGCATGGTCAGCAACATTTATTTGGTTGATTCTTTTCCATCTTTCAGTCCAGCTCTAGGCTTGAGTCCTGACAGAAATAAACTAGCTGGAGAAGATAGAGAAGCCACGTAGCCTGTCACCTGTGCTATTTAGTGTGCCTCTCCTGACATACTTCAGAGAAATACATATTGGGAGTGAGATTAACTATGCATTGACTGAGGGCTTGTACATGACTCTTGTATGTACATCTGGTAGCTCTGTTCTTTCCAAGGTTGCCTATAAGGGCTAGTTGTTCCTGGAACAGGAATATTAGAATGCAGTCCTGGGGACCAGTTGGATCTGTATATGAAAGATACTCTGGCAACTGCACATGGGAAAAGTTAGTTTATGTTTCAAGACAATATTTTGGTGCTTTTCTGAATGAAGTGAACAATACAGTATACACTTTTTAAGTGGCAGCAGATTCTGAATTCCAGTATTCCCTGTAGAAGAATTTTAATAAGATGTTGGATGAATCCTTCATAACACCTCTATTTATAAAGTGTTAATTTATGAATTCAAGGAATTACTAATACACCATCGCCATGCAACTATGCAGACACTATTTCCTGTCCTAATAATAAGTGATTTACAACCCCCCACGCTTATAATAGAAAACAAGCACACTTACATGAGAAGGAGGTAAGGGTGGTGGAGGTGGTGAAGGAGAAATTGCATTTTCTTTCTTCTCTGTAATGTCTGGTTGAGGAGGGATCAAGCCTGTTGTACGATCTTCATCCTCTTTTTCATGCGGTGGGCCACCCTCTGGTCCTAAATCGGGACATTGACCAATATCTGCATTTTCAAAGGACACTGGCTGGGCAAAATCCATTGGACTGAAAGCATATAATGAAATCAGTGGTGTCAGTTCTTCAATAAAATCCATTTGTCTGGTATATTTACTGTTTATTTAAAAACTTACAAACTGTCTTACCATAAACAATATTCAAAGGTTAGGAATTTTTGTTATGCATTTAAATACACATTAAGGTCATCTGAGGAGGTCCGTCTCCAGTTACCACCGGTTCGTTTGGTGGATACTCAGAGGTGGGCCTTCTCTGTAGCTTCTCCCGGGCTGTGGAATGCATTCCCAGCAGAAATTTGCAGTCTTAATTCCTTACTGACCTTCAAGAGAGCCCTTAAAATCCATCTGTTTGGCCTGGCCTTTCAGGGTTTTTAATTAGCTTTAATTGTTTTAATGCTAACCTGGTTCTCAGGGTTTTAATTGTTCTGATAGTTTAATTGTTTTTAAGATGTTTTTAAATTTGTGTTCATATTTATATTTCTGTTTTAATTGTTATTGGTTTTAATGGTTTCTGTTTTTAATTGTAAACCACCCTGAGCCATTTTGGAAGGGCAATATAAAAATCAAACAAACAAACAAACAAATAATAAATAGCACAGAATTTTAAAGATAATTCTGGATTTATTTGATAAGATCTCAGTTTGAAGAGCCTGTGTGGTATAGTGTTGGACTAGAACTGGAGAGTAGGGATGTGCAAAACGTTTTGACATCAAATCATTTCGACTTGAAATGGTCCATTTCAGGTGTTTCAAGCTTGAAACAAAATGCCCTTTAAATAAAGGGCCTGTTTCAAGCTCTGAACGAAACAAGCTCATTTAGACTGAAACGTTTCGCCATTTTGAGCGCCATTTTGGAGCCCTGTTTTTTTCCTTGCTGATTGGTTGTCTGGCACTGGCTTCTGACAGACATGGGTTCTTTTCCCACTGCTTTGAAGATGGTGGTGTGGCCATCCTCAGATTTATACAAACAGATTGGTAACTTATATGACTCTAAAACTCTATTATTTATCTGTGGGTCCTCAGCTGTGAGGACTGTCTTCTGGAATTTAAACCCTGCCCTTTCTCCCTGCAGTTCCCTGGAGTTAGGGATGTGAGAACCAGCTTGTGGTCGAGCTGGTTCGCCATCGAACTGGGCCAGCTCAAGGGCTCATCCTCAAGTCTGACCAGGCCTGGTTCAGCTCGACCTTGAGCTGAACCCTCCCCCCAGCTGGCTTGGAGCCAGTATGGGGGTTCTAGGTTTTAAAAGTTTTTGTTTTTAGACTCAACGCTGGGTTTGGGTCGGTGGCTGCCACACATGACCCGGCAATGCAGGGGCCCATTGAGCATGCATAGTGGCTTCTAAAATGGCCACCACCACCAGAGGAAGGGCCAGAACAGCCCAAAAATGGGCCAAACCAGTCCTTCTTAGAGCGGGAGGATGGTGGGGGAGGGGGATATGACAGAGGACACGCCCCCCCGTGGCTGCCACTCTGGACTTGGCAGCAATTCTATCTATCTATCTATCTATCTATATTTAAAAAAAACCTTAGAACCCCTGAACCAGCTCGAAATCGAGCTAGGCCGGGGGTATGTTCAGAAGGGGGAGCACAAAACTGAACATGACCGGATTGGTTCGAGTCTGCAAGCCTCCCACCTCACCATCAGCCTTAGTCTCCTGTGCTATTTTGCCTCCAGCCTCACCAGCAGCCTTGAGTATCCTGTCTCCAGCCTCACCTTGAGCCTTTTGCCTCACCTCCAGCCTCATGCCTGCCTCATGCCCTGCCGTGCCTCTCCCACATTGCCTCCAGGCTCCTGCATCACCTCACTTCCAGCCTCTTTGCTGCAGCTCAAGCTTCCCACCTTCCTCCCCACCTTGCCTCCAGCCTTGCCTTGAGCCTCCCATCTTGCTGAACCTCCACAACCTCTCTTTCATTCCTGCCTCTTCTTGCCTCCAGCCCACCATGCCCTGTCTTTCTGCACCTCTCCCCCTCGCCTCGCTTCCAACCTCGCTTTCCGCCTCACCTTGAGCCTCCTACCTCGCCCCACCTTGGCTCGAACTTCCCACCTCCCTTCACCTCCAGCCTCCTGCCTTGCCTCCTGACTCACCTCCTGCCTTCATGGTGAGGTAGAAGGCTCACCTCAAGGTGAGGTAAAAGGTTGGAGGTGAGGCTTTACTATAGTTTGCTTTAAAATTCCTTGTAAATATGTGTAGATACTTCAGGGAGCTGCAGGGAGAAAGGGCAGAATTTAAATTTCAAAAGACAGGTTATCAAGCTTGAGTCTTCAGCTGTGGCTTCCATCATGCCCTTCTGTGATAGACAATAGGGTGATGGGTGTTGGAGTCCAGCCACAGCTGGGGACCTACCGGGAAATAATATAATTTTAGAGTCATAAGGTACCAATCTGTTTGTATAACTCTGAACATGGCTACACTACCTTCTTCAGAGCAGTGGGAAAAGAACCCATGTCAAGTTCTTCTTCTCAACCACTAAGCTAACCTGGTGACCTTGAGCCAATCCCGTGCTCAGATTAATCAAAAATCGATTAAAAAAATATTCTTATTTTCATACTATAGAGAAGGCATGACTCTGTCTCCCTGCTGGGAGACAATAATTCCTGATGCCTAACTGGTAATTGCTGGTAAATGATTTGAAAAAAGGTGCAGATTAGCTTTTCATTTGCAAATGAAGCCACAGCATGAGAATTATTCAGAGAACATTCTAAGAATAATTGGAAGTCCAGCAGGATATTCTTGGAATTTCCAACCTCACATATTCACCATGAGAATCATTTGAGAACACTTTGTGGCATATTCATCCCAAGACTTGGGCACCTCAACTATGCCAATTTGCATGACACATGCTGGAAGATGTGAAATAAAATAAGAGATATAATTCATAATTAGTGTTTCCCATGTGATTAATTTATATCAGAGGACTGTTCAGCAACTAACATCCAGTTTTCATACATTCATTTTTAATTGTGTTGAGTTTTAGCATCCAATTTGAATGGTGGGAATTTGTTTGAATCTCATATCGGATCTCATAATAAGCTCTTGTCATGCCATGAAAAAAGTTAGTATCGACATAGTTGCTCTATTTTGTCAAAAATTAATATGGGAATTGAGTATAGCAGGATGCTCAAGTGAAGCTTCTTGACCAGTATTACTTCAGGATTATACCAGACAGATATTGCTGGCAAGCATATGTCACAAACATTTAAGACTGGGATGTAGAATGGCTATCACTTTAGTTAGCTTCTGGGAGCAACATCAATATAGACTTACACAGTATTGACAACAAGGTTCCATATACAGCCGTCAAAGGGAGGTATGTTTCTGATAGGGGCTGTGTGAAACTCAGGTGGTGTCCCTCCCACAAAGAGTTTCTTAGTGGAAATAGACTGATTTGTTGGGAGTCTTTGAGACTGGCTCCTGTCTTCATCAACCTGTATGAGAAACAACCTACAAAATAATAATAATAAAGTTAATATATGAACAGCCTAATTGGGCAAGTGCTGAGGGTGGGAAGCGGCATTTGAAATGCATGTTGTGCATGTCAGTCCCCTTCTGGATCCAGCAGGTTACAAATGGAGCAGCTGAGACCATTTATATGTAACCTTGTAAATAAAGCTGAACGCATGTCCATTGACTCTTTGGAAGGGGGACCAAAAGGCTGAATGCAATTCCTTCTGTTCCTAATTCTGCACCAAAGAGCTGGCTGGCTGGGCTCAGCTTTGTTAAAAGGGTGACAAGTATGCAACTTCAGCTGTTCCATGCCTCATCTGTTGATCTGCAGCCCGAACAACCTTTTTTAAAAAATTAAATGATCTGCAGCCTGAACAACCTTTTTTTAAAATTAAAAGAAAGCGTTTGGAGAGCTTGATAAACTTAATTGATTATTGCATCTTATTTATGACTAAGGACAAAACTAGTTGTGATTTGAAATTGGGCTTGGTGTTCTTGTCCTTCCTTTCCCCCTGTAAATAGCATGCGGAGGCAGGGACTAGTCCAGATTAGGACTGTGGCAGGGAAGATAGGGCTACTTAGCCCTAATTTCCACCATGGTCCTGATCTGGATTGGTTTCTCTGCAGTACACTCAACTTGCCCTGGAAGAATGTTTCTCATTGAAAGAAGGTTTTTTCTAGGGCAAAGAGCACACATGGGGGAAAGCAATCTGGATTTGTACTAGAGGGAATAGGGCTAAAGACTCCCACCCCTTGCCACAGTTGTAATCTGGATCACTCTTCCAATCCATGCTAGTTATATGCCAGTGCCAATGACTTGATTAAAGTCACAGTAGGCCCCTGCTGAATTCAATTGGGCCCTTGGTAGAATTGTAAGTTTAGGAAAGCGAATATTGCTGCGCTTGCTGCCTCCACCCCGGGTGTTGTTTTCATAAACAATTTCATAATGTAAGAATCAAGGTTTTTTTTGGTGGGTGGACATGTCTGTGTGAGCCCATGTTAATTTAACTGCAGACAATTTGACTGACACAGAGAGCTCACTGATGAACCATTCCAATTTCAACCCTTTATTGCCATAGTCCATATACATCTTTAAAGGCAAAGCACAGCTGTGTCTAGCAATTTGGCTTGAAGTGTCATAAGTTCACTAACACAAGATGATAACATTGAGGACTTTAAGATGTCATATTCATGCTGGAGTAAGAATCGAAAGGTGGACATAGATATCAGGGCCAGGTGCAAGAGTAGTTGACCTTTGGAATAAGGTGCTCATGCCCAGTGACTGCATGTCAAAGTTTGGAGAAGCAACTGTCAGGGTTAGCTACAGTAAGTGCTGGATCTTCTGTCTAAGGCAAGCAGCTGGGCTTAGTTGTCCCACTGCATTTTCCCAGCAGTGTGAATCTATAACAACCACCATATAAACCCATATTGGATATACCAATATGCTAGCAACCGCCAAGCAAAACTGGACAACCCTGGTGCTGATGATATTGTCCTATAGCTGACATTGCTGGCTAAATCTCTTAACAATTTGCAAGGCCCTTTTCTATTTCCAAGTTACCAGATAAAATGTTTATGCACTCTGGCACAGAAGACCAGAACACAATGATATGCTGTATTCCTCAACGCTATCCTATAATTATCTGGGAATGGGAAGCAATTAGTTTATAATTATATGGGCAATTAGCTTTCTGAAGGGTTTTCAAAAATGTCCTCTGTTTTTAATAAAGTAAAGCCTTCATGAGGATTAGGAGATGAAGGGGTTTGTTTAATGAATGATTTCCCCCCCACTGATAGTCAATCCAGTTTATGGGAAAATTAAATCTGTTGTACATATGTTTGGGCAAAGAGTCATGAACAATTCAGAAACAGAAGTTTAAAGTGCATTTCACTCAACTACCACTAGAGGGTGGTGTAAAAACAATTATGTTCTGAGAGTTGCCTTCACAAGGTAACAAATTGGCATTACCCTATACATCATTTTGATTTTATTAAATCAAAAGAATTTCTTTTGGCATTATCTATTAGATATTGCAGCATTTTCGATACCTCTCAGCTTGCATTCTGTCACTGGAATACTGGTGGCCTTTTCAAAAAAATAAAAAAAAAATAAAATTTAGAAACAATCAGGCTTTAAGAATTTTGAAGTTTTGACCTGATATGTTATTGCGAGGTACTAGTCCAGCTGGAGAGGATTTTTTACTTGGGTGCTTTTGATAAGGTCATGGGTCAGAGAAAGATGGAGTTCTGACAAAAAGGAATGTATAGAGAAAGAAATGTAAATGAATACATTTTTTAAGGTGTGTGTGTGTTTCTGACTTTTTAAAGCAACCAGAGGTTAAAAAGAAATAATCGAAGTAATCATTTCTGGCCTCCAAACCATTATGTCATGTGAAGGCTTCAGAAGCCATGCAAAATGGAAATATGAGAAACTCTTACTTCTTCCAACCATGTTTACAGCTTTCATCTGGAGATTTGCTTTGTAGCTGTACTGTTTGTAGTTTGACACATGAACAGCTGCCACAAAAAGAGTACTTTTGGGGGCTGCGAAATGTTCCTGAAAAACCTTAGACAGTTTAAAATTTTCACTTTTGGTCCTGAGCATTTGCAGTCATTGTGTTTTCCCATAGCCAATCAGATTTCATTATATGGCAACATCAATGCGTAAATGAAGCCACATTGCTCTCACTAGGCTAAGGAAAGAAATCCAGCTTTGTTGCTAAGATAACCAGGCCAGCCCTTTAGTATTTTGCTGCAGTACATTTGGTAAGACAGGAAGTGCCACCCAGCTGCATGTTTCCTCCTCCACTACCTGCTCAATGGCAAAAGGGAGAGCAATTTTTCAGGAACACCAGTGTCCATGAATATTGGCCCCTCCAATTCAGCTCAGATCTAATACACAGGAAGAACTCACCCTGAAGCACAGGGAGACTGCATGAGTGTGGAGAAAATGCCCACATTTCCAAGTATGGTGAAAGGAAACATTAGTCACTCATGCTTCCAATCTGTGTCATGTCAAAAACCCATCTTTAACACTCCCATTAAAAATATGGCAAAATTAAGAACACTCTGTTGCAGTTAGAATATAAAGGTCATGATTTATGGGTTGGCTTTCACTGTTTCAGTTCACACTGAGGACCGCACCCAGCATTGCCACCTTCCGAACTGAAGAAATGCCCTACTGTTTTAAAAGCCTGGTTTGCAGAAGGGCATGGAAGTGTGAGGGCAGCAGCAGGGGCCAGAACCCCCATCAACGATTGGCTAGCAGGGATGGAACCCACAGAGGAATAATTAATAAAACAAGGCACCAGTAGAGGCCAAAAGGTCCTGAAGAACACAGTGCTGCTATTGTATCAAGATGATTTGAATGTAATTTTTAACTTTAATTTGATCAGCCTACACAGTCCTCCCTCACCATTTAAGGAGTAAATTTTATCTAATCTATTTTTTCAGTTTTATGTAATTTTATTCAGAACTGCCATTGAGTTTAATAAGACTTACTCCTAGATAGGTTTGCATTGGACTGCAGCTCATGCCTCACTGAATGTCTGCTGTGCAGGCCTCAACCACTTCTCAGAAAATTATGCTGTGTCTGCATATGGGATGGAAGCAAAGTAGGTCCCAAACTCAGAAGATGAAAAACTGTCTCAGGGGGGAAAGGTGTCTCTAATGGCAACAGGTCAAGGAGGAATGAGAACAAAACAGAAACAGGTATCTGCTCCCCTCCACTTTTCAAAATATTAATGTGGGTTTTCTCCAGTCTCCTAACTTGGAGCAGATGGAGGTGTTTGCCTCAGGAAGCCAATCTGGAGGTAGCAGATTTTCCCTACTCCTCTCAGTCTGTTATGCCATGCTTCCTCTTCCTTTGTTTTGTTTGTAGGAGGAGGACAAAGCACATCAGTTATTGTAAGTGACTGACATACTCTCCATCCTCTGCAAGCGGGGGGGGGGGGATGGCTAACTCAGTCACCGCTGGGATGTGTGTGGGTAGGGAACAGCAAGGAAAGAGGAATTGTCTTGTCCTGCTGCTCTGCACACAACTTCAGTGCTGGCCTGATCAGCACAGCTACACACACAGCCACCTCTTTCTTTCCCGTGTGGCTGCCAGTAGATCCATACCATACCACCCAATTACTTTTGCTTGACACAACATTCATTATATCCTGCTAACCCATGCTAACTTGGCAAAGAGGCACCTTCTAACATGGTAATTCTCTTTATTTAGCAGAGGGAGAGTAACTGGCCCTATCCACCCCCAGCACAGTACCTCCAGTGACTGTTGCTGGTGTTTATCTTATGTTTCTTTTTAGATTGTGAGCCCTTTGGGGACAGGGATCCATCCATCTTATTTACAGTATTTATGATTAAGGTGTGTAAACTGCCCTGAGCCATTTTTGGAATGGAGGTACAGAAATCAAATAACTAACTAACTAAATAAATAAATATCCTGCTTGCCTTGAGCCCCTACACTTTAAAAACACTTCCGGGTAGAAGGGAAGAATCCTACTTTCTCCCTTGATAGGTTTTTCTGAAAAACTTATAAAGAAGTTTTAGTTTCAATTAAGTGTGACTGGCATTAGGTGCATCTCCTTCGCTTTGAAAGTTGTTCCTTAATATTAGTTCAAGATCCAATTCCTGAGCCACACAAATTAGATTAATAAAGTGTATTTGCAAAAAGTATCAAAGGTTAAACATAGCAATTTAGATTAATGAAAATCTTAAGCAGCAATGCCTACTCTAAAGAATGACCTATGCCATAATGAAATTATCACTGTCAGAGGATGACTTTTAAATGAAAGCTGCATGGTGATTCCATTCTTCCCTTCTCATAGTTTCAGTTATTTGATCGGAATAGATGCTCAGGGTTAATACAGTACCCTTATATTATTATTTATTACCCAGGATGTCTCTCTATCCGGATGGAATGTTCTCTACCATCATGAAACTCGCCAGATTCAGGCTTGATGGTGATCCTGCGAGGGTCCCTTACTCCAGCAGAGACGTGAACTTCTAGTCGACCTCTGTTCAGGAACACTGCATAATAGGGCTGCAATGAATAAAAGCAATTACAACTTAGAGAACTGGCATTTTCAAGAAAATTCTTAGTTCTAACTTTGTGCTCTTCTCGGATCTTTCTCTAACATAGCACATTACCTCACAAATTCTTTCATATTTCTGTGTCAGAAACCTGTCAAGAATGCACTCAAGATTTTAGCCCCGATGACTGTTTTGAAATTACCATGCATTTATTGTGGTCTTTAGTAATAACGTTGACACCCAAACTCTTTCTCTAGGAGTACACTCTTAGAAAAGAGAAGAGAGGCATGGCATCCAGAAACCACTGAAAGACAACATTTTCTACTTTAATTTATTTGGACAATAGCACCTGAAAAAATGTTGCTTCTTTAAGATACCCATCACCACCAAAAGCCCATCTCATCCCAATCAAAGGCAACAACAAGCAAGGCTTGGAGGTAAATCAAACAACAACATACATTAAGTAATGTATGCACCCACCTCATTCATACTGGGGGATGCAGGGTATGTTCTTTTGTGGATAAAAGGCAGGTTGAAGACACAAGGGAGAGGTATTCACATTAGTACATTAGAAACTGGTAGTCATTATATCTGAATACCCACTGTTCTCTCCCTTCCTTCCTCTGTGGCACCCAATTTCAGTGAGAGGAAGAAGAAGATCGGGGCTGCCTGAGGAAGGAGATCCGGCTGGATATTCTCCCAGGCAACTAAGTTGGGAGAACATGATTACAGGCATAGTGATACCAGCAACATAATATTATCTATAATATACCGATGTATCAATCGATTATATAAGTCCTAACAAAATATCTTCTATAGAAAGGGCTCAGAATATTATGGTCATATTAAAAGTGTTGAAATACAATCAGTGACAGTTCAGGGTAAGCAAAACAGTGTGGAGTTACAGTAAATCAATATTATATGCACAACAAATACAGTGAGGTCATTCACACAATCAAAAACTGTGTTTTACCCGGATTTGGGAGCTGTTTGTACTCCCAGTTTTAGGTTGTGTGGAAGCGAGTTAAGAGAAAAATCTAGGTAGACGTGATTGTATGGAAACAAGGTAGGAGGAAAAGCTACCCAGGTTTTCCTCCTACTTTGCTTCCACACAATCACTTCTACCTAGGTGTTCCTCTTACCTTGCTTCCACACAACTGAAAACTGGGAGAGCACACAGCTCCCAAACCCGGGTAGGACAGTTTTTGATTGCGTGAATGACCTCAGTATCGTTTTTAAAATTTAACCACAATTTGAGCTGTGTTGACTGATTACTAAGGTAAAGGGGTGGAGGGGAATTCATGGAAGCCTTTAAAAAACCCCAAATAGTGACCTGTAAACCCTGCGACCCAGAGAAGATTGCGTATGCATTTTTCCTAACCAACTTTCTTCCATTAAACTCAAGGTAGGGTTCCTAGATAATCTCCAGTCAGATAATCTCCAATCATACGCAGATCAAGTTCTCCCTGGCTAAGTTTCAGCAAGATTGTTGTATGACATGTCCTTAGACCATGTCCTGGAACTTTTGCCAGGTTCTATTAGTTTTAAAAAATTATATAGAATGCCAGAATTAAAGAGGCATGAAGGTGAGGGACAGTAGATACATAGACTTTGCATACATAGGCTTTGCATTCAGTCTCTGGCAGCTGCAGTAAAAAAGAATCTAGGAAGTTGAACAGGAAAGACCTCTGCTTCCAGCTTTGGGAAGCTGCTCCCAATCAGGGTGGACAATACTGGACTAGATGGACCAATGGTCTGAATCATAAGACTGTCTCAGAATACTGTCCTCCCTATAAAGATATGATATCTTAATGTTAAATTTCCTGATTCTCCATCTTATTGCTATTCTCACACAAGGGAAACCACTAGTTGAAACCATCCATTTGGCAGTGCAGGATTTGAGCCCTAGGCAGCATCTGGACTAGCACTACTTGTGGGCAGAAGTGAGAGTCCCAGATAACCGCTATGACCCTCAGGGACATATTTTTGTGACACACAGTGGGCTTCAGAGGGAATCAGAGATCAGTGAAGACTGCCCCTTCTCCCACTCAAGCAACAGTGGCTTGTCTGGAACTTGCATTCAGTGCTAGTCCAGACGTTGGCCAACGTCTCCTGCCAATGACGCTGCTAAAAACAATGTCAGCCAATCACTGGTATCGTTCCATACCTGCCCACTCTGTCTGCGTCTCCGTCTCGAGACTACAGGTGCTCCACTAGTGCCAAAGAGGATGATACCAGATTCATTCTTGGTGCTGAAGGACAAGTGGATTTCTGTTCCCACATCAAGGGAGACAGGTGGCAGCTCCACGAAGCCTGGTTTGGGGAAGCTGACTACGTAGACGTTCTGTGGGGGAGAAAGAGCTGAATTGATATGGCCCATAACAGGGAACCTGGATTTAAATAGCAATTCCTCATAAATAAGTACAGCAGTTTACATTTCAAAGTGCTGCGCAAACATTTGTCAATATCATTCAGGAGAAGAAAACATTAAGAAACTTTAGATTTTGGCCCCAAATGGCTATAGAGTCAAGGCTGCTTCCAGCAATACGTTTTCCAGTCATGGCTAGGGCTGGTGTGTTACAACCCAGAAATCTGCACTGTACCTTTTTAAACCACCAATAAAGAGCAACATGAGGAAACTGTGAATCCTCCTGCTGCTTCCTCCCATCCTGTCATGTGATTCCTTCCCCACTAGCTGTAAAAAACCAGAGTCGACATGTGCCACACAGCGGGAAGAGGAGGAGGTAGATGACAAGACTGGGGAGAAAACAGGCAGCAATTGCCAGGGCCGCAATGGGGAATTTAGAGGGTTAGAACAACTGCCTGGGTTGCAACCTGGCAACTCTAGCCAAGAATGTCCTACAAGTCACTTCATTTAAAAATAATAATAAATGTCATGGCAATTTGTTGATATTCAGAGCAATGCACTGCATGTGGAACAAGGGACGTTGCACAAGAGGATGGATTCATTGCACTAAAAATGGGGATCTGCAGACTTGCACTATAGCAATATTGTACAAAAATCCCCTTTAAAGAAATGAGGTGTGCCATGGTTGTGCAACACTAGTCTGGAATGCAAGCTACAGATTAGTGCAAATAGCTATCGCAACAGCTTTGCACTAGTGCAATGTCATCCCAAATGCGGTACATTGTTCTAGATGCCAGTCAGTATTTATGTATATGACCACTTCCCAGAAAATTTCTTGCATGTTTAAACCATGGGAGCAAGTTGGCAGTGTACAGGTCTCTTTTTGGAAACAGTTACCAGGAGAATGTCCATTATGTTTGGTGAGTGAGTAACCTGCAGAAACTCTTCCACGGCTCAAAACTGTAATAGTAAAATATGGCACGCTTTAAAAAGCCTTCAATTCCCTTCACCTTGATCACATTTCCCCATTTCAATGTATGTGACTCTCCTTCTTTGTCCCAACATTGCTAGCCCTTCTTTGTCCCATGTACTGCCCATGGTTCTACTACTTTCCACACTGGGAATAAACTGAAGAGGTGGACTGTGTCAGTGAATCACCATTTTTATATGCTTGCTTAGGCACAGCTGATAGTAACACCATTTCAGATGATATTTAGGCATTGTTATGAACTTTTTCTATCAAAGACAGCATCTGTGCAATCCACTGAAATGAACAAGTCTTATCTTGAAACAATGCTTAGAAGACTACAAGTTCTCTCTCCCCCCGCCCTTCCCCCCCGTAATACATCTTTTAAATCATGTTATAGAGTTGCTGTTATAACCAGTCTATGTGTTCCTTGAGCCCCATGGCATGACACTTTGTCATGGCAAGGAAACTCTCCCTACCCTGTCATAATTATAGTGTGGATTGTCATGCAGACCCTCCCAGTCAAGTGTGCAGTCTCCTTGCCAGTATCAGATGTTCTTGATGCATCTATCACTGGCACAGAAACTCCATGTGAACCAGAGGGGCCATGGGGCAAGCCATGCTAGACCTTATGATGATACTGCAGCTAAACTGATCATGTAAGTAATGCTGCATTAAAAAAGCTGATGCGATCTTGGTCTGCAGAGGCATTGTGTCTAGATCACAAGAAGGAACAGTTCCACTCTATTCTGTGCTAGTTGGACCTCAGCTGGAATGCAGTGTTAAACACGGAATGGTAAAGAGAGCATCGATGAACTGGAAAGGGTTCTGTGAAAGGCAACAAAGATGGTGAAATGTCTGCACACTAAGTTCTGTGAGCAGGGTATGTTTAGCCTGGAGGACAGAAAACTAAGGGGAGATATAGCTGTCTTCAAATTAGAGGAAAGAGTGGACCTGTTCTCTGTGGTTCTTAAGGACAAGGCTAGAACCACTAGCCTTGTACTCTCATTATAAGGAAGCAGGTAAAGGCTAGACATTAGAAGGAGTTTTCTAACTGTAAGAGTTGTTTGGCAGGGGTGGGCCCTCCTTTGTTAGAGGTTTTTAGGAAGAGGCTGGATGGCCATCTGTCAGGGATGCTGTAGCCATTTCCTGCACTCAACAGAGCTGGACAAGAAAAAGGTGACTTTACACTCTAGAATCCTATGATTCTGTGAGGTAAGGAGAACCAACACATGGAAGCAGCTCGTCATGGAGTATATGAGGTAAAATGTGGAATTGCCTTACTTGCAATTCCACGAGATGAACAAAAACATGAGTTACAGAGGGTAGGGAAAGCATTAGCGTTATTCTCACGACCAGCAGAAACCGGGCTAAGGGAGCCCAGTCCAGTTTCTGCTGGTTGTGAGAACCGCCGGGAGCTATGAGGTGGCAGCAAGCCCACTTACGGAGCCACCTCTTTAAACGAGGTTAGCGGAGCTCATTCAATTGATCGTGTGTCAGCCACAACTGAAAGCAGCCATGGCGGGCATGCTCATCTGGGCAGGTGATCCGCCCGATCAAGGAAGGCTAAGTGATCGTCTGTGGGCAGAGCGGGTCAAACCTACACTCCCCCCTGAACCCCTTTCGGCTTTTCACACTGTGTGTAGAGCCTCTGTGTGTGTGTGTGTGTGTGTGTGTGTGTGTGTGTAGAGAGAGAGAGAGAGAGATCACATGGTGACTTCCTCACCACATGATTTACACCCGTTGTTTGTTAAGAAGACATGCACTGACTGATAGATAACTAACCTCCAGCGAACACCCTTTGGTAAGGCCAACAGAATCAGGACTGCTCAGAAGATTGTATGGCGTCCGAGAAATTTCAATATCTTTGAGGCAGCCTGCAAATTTCTTTGTGTTTACTTCAGGTCTGTAAATATAAGGTCAACAGATATTTACTTTCAAGTTAAACCAGGTTTTTTAATCTGTAGTCAGCACAGTAGCATGCATACATGGTAAAGGGCTGAAAGGACAAAAGGGCTGAAACACTTTTCTGTATTTTCTGTTTCAAAGATTGATTCATTTCAGAGAAAGCGACACATGATACGTGTATCCCATGGGACAAATTTGGTGTGTGTAAGGGAGAAATAATAAATAAATATAATATAATAATATAATATAATAGCAACAGCCACTGGCACATGAAGAAAGTAGCATATACACCAGCAGAATTATGCATTGTTCTGATGGTGAATAGGGTTGTCACCTCTGACTAAAGCTATTTCTGGAAGTTTCCCCCACCCACGTATTTCTCCCCAATATCAAATCATTAATCTCTAGGACTGCTTTCAATATTCACTTAGAGTTTGATGTCAGTTCCTGGAGACTCCAGACCAGTCCAGGAGGTTTAGCAACTCTAGCTCTGAGTCACACAAATACAAGGGTACTTAAAGGGGGGAAAAAACCCCTCCCATGCTTATGTGAATTGTCATAACAAAGATGAAAAGTCCAGTCCACTCTCATGTTTCTTCCTCCTCCTGGCTGTAGGAATTACTCAGCATTTTAATATTAATGGTCGGATCCAAAGTGGCTTTTGCCATCTGGAAGATCTTCTGTTGAGGGAAGGGCTGATTCACAACTTTGGATAGAATGTTGTTTGAGAAATGTGTAACTCAGTTCAAAGATATCAAGATATTGCACACGAACTTGTGCTACCTCCTCACAAATGCATAAGAATTAGTATGGAACCTACCCTACGATATTGCTATGTGAACTCTTGCCTAAATGCTTGCACGTATGTTGGTGGAACAGTGCTAGTGGCTATTTTCCTTCCACTCACAGTTCTTTGGATCCAATCCATTAATTAAGTATGTTGAAACAAACTAGGTGCTATATAAAACATAAAAATGGACAAAATCCTGTCTGCAGTTTTATATTTTAAAGTGTTCATAAAAACGTTCCCATGGTTTGTTGCATTGTGCTTAAAGCCTGCTTCCCATCATCTACCCACTATGTTATTTTAGTATTCTTTTATAATCTACTAGTATTTTTAAGCCCGTCATAATAACGGGCGCTAGCCTTCCCCCCCCCCATGCGTTCTTCATCTCTTTTCCTTTTTTGTGTGTGTTTGTGTGTGTCCCTGGTTTTTTTTTTTTAACCCGTCTCTCTCTCTCTGTTTCTTTCTCACTTTCTCTTTGTCTTTGTCTTCTTCCGCCCTTCTCCCCCCCTCCCCTCTCCCTTGTCCCTGTGTCTCTCCTTTTTGCCTCCCTTTTTTTGTCACTCTTCCTTCTCCCTTATTTTGTTCTTACATACTTATGAGGCTGTGTTTTGTGTGATTAATATTCTTTATTTTTTTTTCTTGGTTCCCCCCCTCCGCCCTCATAGTATTTCTTTATACACCACATTTTTGGTGAATATTTGTTCTGAGCCTGCTATTAGTCTTCCTTGTTCTGGGCCTTCCAGCACCCTGACCACGACGTCTGTAAAGCTTCTGACTCTGGATAACGCTACATATAATTGACCGTGGCTGAATACTGGTTCAGGCAAATAGATTCCGACTTTTTCCAGGGTTTGTCCTTGTGATTTGTTTATTGTTATAGCGAAAGCCAATTTTACTGGGTATTGCCGTCTTCTTAAGGTGAATGGCAAGTCTGTGCAAGATGGTGCCAAATCAATTCTTGGAATAAACACCATGTCTCCCTTTGCTGATCCTGTAATTACTTGTGCTATGATGATATTCTTTTCTAGGTTGTTCACAATGAGGCGGGTGCCATTGCATAATCCTTTTTTTGGTGTTTAGGTTTCTGAGGAGCATTATTATTGTGCCTACTTTCAGGGTGAGGGTATGTTTCGGCATTCCTGTTGGCGTTTGGTCATTGAGGAATTCTGTTGGGTAGTTTTTGGAATCTTCTTCGTTGGAGTCATCTATGGTGTCTGCACTCAGATAAGTCATTTTTTCGCCTTCCAAAATGTTGAGCACCTGGTCATTGATGGTCTCAACATCATTGTTCTTTGGGCATAGGATGGATCTGTTTGCTATTTTTGGGATGTCTTGTACTTGAATGTTGTTTCCGAAAATTTGTCTCACGATATCTTCTTTGCATATTATACTTGCTGGGATTTCAATGATGTCTTCTGGTAATCCCTCAATGTGTGGTGTGTCTCCATTGCCTACTGTGATTAGCCACTTGCTGAATTCTGTGTCATTGGATCTTATATTTTTTTGTAGTTTGAGGATTGTGAATGTGGGCCACAGCGTATTGAATTTTATGCAGGCCTCAACGATATGTGTTTGGCTTCCGTGTGGCACCACTGGAAGTGTTTGTCGGAAATCTCCTCCCAGTAAAAATACTTTACCTCCCATGGGCTTGTTGTTCTCCATGATTTCTTGCATTAGTTTGTCTACTGTTGTTAGTACTTGCGTGGGTGCCATCGTTGACTCACCCCAAATGATTATTTTTGCTGTTTTTATGTTTTTAGCATCCTGAGAATTGAGGCGCATGTTAGATACAGAGTTTTCAAGTATTGGTACTGGCAGTTTGAATTGGGAGTGGTATGTTCTGCCTCCTTGTAGTAGGTTAGCTGCTATTCCTGTGGAGGCTACAGGGAGTGCGACTTCACTTTGGCCACGCACTGTGCTGAGTATGGTTTTATATAAGTATGTTTTTCCACTGCCTCCTGGGCCGTCCAAGAAAAAGCAGCGGTGGTCAACCTCATCATTTTGGCTTGCTGCTAATATTTGTTCTATGGCTGCTTTTTGTTCATCATTGAAGGTTCTTGACATCACCTCTGCTGTTTGTCTTTCATAGGCTTGGTTGTATCTATCTGTAAGCTGCTCTGTATTTTGTATGGTGTATGTCAAGCCAAAGTCTGTGCATTTCTTTCCGTGGAGTATGGCAATTTCTTGTAGGGCGAGGTCACGGCATATTGTGCACTCTGCATTGTGTAGCATATGTTTATGGACATAATCCTCAATGAGGTATTGTTCGTATTTTGTAAAGAGCTCATGCATGTTTTGGAGGGATGCAAAGACACAGATGTAGGCAAAGAGTTCTCTGATTTGTTTGGGCATGTTGTATTGTGCAGCATCTTCTAGTGTACTTTCCCACACTTGTTAGTCATTTATGAGCCCTCTTGTTTTGGCAGCTTCTTGGTAAGTTGGGTATTCATTTCCATCTACGCTTCTGAGGTTTTCATAGGATGTTGCTCCTGGGACATGTAGCAGTAGGAGGCGTAGGCAGTAGCGCTCTGGGTCTGATGGTAAATTTACAGAATACATTCTGCCGATTACTTTGTCTGCATCACGTTGTCGTAATTTCCACGTGCTGTTTGCAGTGTCAAAGACATAATATAATGGGATGTCTGCGTATAATATGTTTCTTGCTTTCTCGTTTTGTTGATTCAATTTGAACCATGCTGTCAATTGTGTTTCACGACTTGCTGCTCTGTCGGTTGCTGTGCCAATGTTTTCGGGGTTGAAAATTACTGCTTGTTCGTTTGGGAGATGAACTGCTAGCCTGTGTACTGTATGGGATTGGTAATGCATCTCAAATCCATTTAGATGCCATGCTGCTTCTGGCGCGCTGACATACCTTGAATCCATGTAGGTTTTGATTTCATCATGGTTCAAAGTGTCTTGTTCTTGGATCACCACTTTTGCGCAACCATGGCCCTTGTATACATATTTGAAAAGGTATTTTACACTCTTAACTGAAGCACAGACTTCAACGTTGATGTGGCAGTTATACTTTAGGGCTAGGAAAGGATTATACGGTACAACCCACCTGTTATCAATTGGTTTTCCTTTTTGCATTTTGCTTTCACCAGTGTTTCTTCTTCTGTATTTGGGGTAACCGTTTTTGTTTGCAATAGTCTGTTGTTGGTATTCTTTTGGGAATTCTTTTGTGCATTTTTCATTGGACATACATGGTGAATGCTGATTGTGAGTTCCACATGGTCCATGGATCATATGCTTTGTAATGATTGCATGAAGTCGCGGTGTTTTTTCAATGTCTGGGATTTCTGCAGATACTATGTTGTCTATGGAGGCTTCGGTTTTTGGTTTATAGTTTTCTGCTAGGATGAGCAGTATGTGTGCATGTGGCAAACCTCTTTTTTGGAACTCTATGACATACACAATGGCTGTGGGTGGGCCAAATATATGCTTCTTGCAGATGTCATCAATTAGTGATCTCAGTTTTAGGTGGAAGACTCTTGCCACTAAATCTGGTCGTGCTGCAGCAGTTTGGCCATGTTCTAGGTTTTCCGCAATTTCATCCCACTTGGGGTTGCATGTCATTGTAATGAAGAGATCTGGTTTTCCGTACTTTCTGACAATTGCCATTGCATCCTGATAGTTTTGGAGCATGTTTCTAGGGCTACCTGGAAATAAGGACGGCAAAATAAATGTCTTTCCGGGGATTTGGCCTGTTGCATTGGCTGCTTCATTTAAGTGGTCCATCAATCCTGAGTATTTCTCCACTCTCAATTTCGGTTGATTTTGCCGGACAAAATTGAGTCTGTTGGCCTCAGTTTTGACATATGCATCTACCATGTATTGCTGCATTAGGCGTCCAGCATTTAGGAAGGCGTTGAAGTCGTCTCTGATGGATAGATGGTAGCCATAGTACTGCATCTGGGTGACTCGTACTCTTGGTGCACGTGGCTGTTTTGTTAAATCTTTTAAGGCTTGTGGCCTAAGTTGTAAAGGTATGTCTATCCCCCAGCTTTGTTCTCCATAGGGGAATAGCAATGGGTACACCATGGGCTCTAGATTGGGATCTAGGACACTAATCCTTTGTGTTATTTTTTGGTCTGGTTTGCCTGCACTTGGTTTGCAGTGGATTAGTAGATCTCTTTCCAGTGGTGGTTCACCATCGTTATTTTGGAAAATAAATGCTACCTCATTATGCTGTGGTGCATTATAATGTCTTGGGTTGTTCTCACGGTCATTCTCAAGGTCACTTCCTTAATAGCATTGCCTGTCTGGTTTGCATCCTCTTGACACTCTGTTTCTACTTGGTGTAGCATTTTGCAAGCTTTAGAAAATGGATTGTTCTCTGCCATAAGTGTACTTAGTGCTTGCATAAGTTGTGGTTTTATTTTTGTATTGGATTTATTTTGCAATCTTCTTTCTGTGGCCTCAGTGGGGTCTAAGATGTATAATTGCGCATATTGTCTTTCTTGGCCCTGCTGTGGGTGCAGCGTGCCTGTTCTGTGGCAAATTGAGCCGTGTATCTGGAAGCAGTACGGGCCATGGCCTGGTGGTGGTACTATGTTTGCTCCCATGGAGGCAAATGCTAGGGCACTATTAATTGATCTGACATTCTCCATGAAGTTCCTGCTGTGTTGTTGTCCTGTCATAAGATGCTGGATGAATGGATTTGTTTTAATGGGGGGTAGGTTTACTTTCCCCTTTGAGCAGCATTGTGTAAATTTTCGGTCTGTGGGTCTTTCGCCCTCAAAATGTTTAGCATTACAGAATTCACATCTTTGGTCCAATTTTCCACATGTGTGTGGTCGGATGTTGTCTTCCTTTATGTTTGATATGTTATTTATTATTGTTGTTGTGTTTATTGCTGCACATGTTAGTTGTTGTCATTGTATCTGTTGTTTTTGTGAAGTCTGTTCTCTTCTGGTTTTTTCTCTGTCGGCGTCTCACGTGCGTTGTCATTGTTGCTCCTCTGGAGTCTTGTTTGCTCTCTTTTCTTTTCGTCTTTGAATGTTTTTCTGATGTTCTTTTTTATTCTCCTCTATTGTTTTATTTGCTCGTCTTTGTTTCTCTCCTGTGGCCTTTTTTTTGTTCAGCTGTTCCTGGTGTTCTGTTGTCTCCCCCTCTATTTGTTGTGTGTCATTGGTTTGTTGTCTCTGTCTTTTGGGTTTGGTTTTTTTGTCCTCTTTCTGTGTTTTGTCAATGTCTTTGCTATGCTCTATGTTTTGACATGTGTGTGTAGCAATGTTGTTTTCCATATTAATTGCTATGTCATTGGGAGATGTTGTTGTGTGTTTTGTTGCACTTGTTTCCTTGATCTGAACTCTTTTCTTTTGGATTATTTCTTGTCGTCGTAATTGTCGTTCAGCAGCAGTCTTTTCTCTTCTTTTGGCTCTTTCTGTTTGTGCGTATTGCTTGTGCTTTAATAGTTGTTCCTCTGGACTCTGCTTTTCTCTTCTTTCTTTGCATCTTTGCTTGGCTCTGTCATGTTTATTTTTTAAATCTTCAATTAATCTTTGTGCTCGTCTTTGTTTTTCTCTTGTGGCCCTTTTTTTAAAGCTGCATCTGTTGTGCTATTATTTCTTCCTCTATCTCTTGTTTGTCTTTGGTTTTGTTTTGTTTTTTGTCCTCTGGGTTTGGCATGTTTGTCCTCTTCCTGGTTTTTGTTGGCCATATTTGTTTTTCTGTACTGGCTTATGTGTTTTGGGTTATTTGTTTGTTTGCCTTTTTTGCCTTATACTGTTTCTGCAAGATGCTTTGTCTTGGGTTTTTTTTCCCCCCTTGGCTGCTGGATGCAGGTATAATATAGGGTGGTCTACCCTTCAGAGTTTCCTCTTTATTAAAGGCTAGGTGTACTTAGTAAAGCAGTGTCAATTATTTTCTGCCTGATGCTGTGGTGGTTTTTTATTTTTATTTTTTATTGGTTTTTCAGTTAGAAGTTCTGACAATTTTTCAAGTCTGGTTTTTTTGGGTGGGTAGCTTGAATCAGCAGGGATGTAGGGGAGGTATGGCCTTTGAAATTCCCTCCTATTCAAAGGCTGACTTTGCTCTCTCTGCTCTCTCACGGCTCACCTGAGCATGTCCAGAGTGCCTCTCCCTCAGCCTTGCCAACTCCGGGCTTTAGTGTGGAGAAGGGCTATCCTCCTGAGTCTACAGGTGTCTCTCTTTAGAAGGTTTTTGAGCTCGGCTGCTGCTTTGTGCTTGTGGCACTGAAGCACTCCTCTGCTGGTGACCGTTGGATTGACAGCTTGTGGGCGCGAGCGCAAATAACTGCTTCCCCCCCCTGCCCTTGGCTGTGGGTGGGGGTTCCTTTCTGCTCTGTTTTTTTTGGGGGGGGAGGTGCGGGGTCCGCCTGTGGCCGCTGCCTCAGTCTGTGTTTTTATTTTTTTATTTCGTAGTGTTGTCTCCTGGGTGTGTGTAGTGCTTTGTGTTACTGTGTGTTACTTTGTGTGGGTTTTGGGTTTGTGTTGTGCTTAGTTTTGTTACTCTTTGTTACTTTTTGTTCCGGGGACTCTTTCCCCTTGGCCGGGCTGTGTGCTGCCCCAGCCGCCCATAGTGCCTCCCGCCCTTGCCGCAGCCGCTTCTTCCCTCCGCTTCTCCCTCCTTCTTCCGGACGCTGGTGCGGCCCAGCCGTCCGAAGCAGCTTGCTGGCGCCCAGCGTGCATGCGCCAGCCAGCGGGCAACAGGGCTGAGCAGCGGCGTGCCCCGCCCTTTGTGACTCCCGCGAGCTCATCCCTGTTGCCAAGAAATGGCCCTCTCCTGGGTCATGGTGGCCATTTTGAAGGCCACCATGCATGCACACTGGCTATTTGCGTGCCCAGTCATTTGCATGCCCTACTCTTATTCAATTTAAATAACCACCCATCCCAGGATTGAATCATGGGATTCTATGTACTTTGTAGTTTGAGTTTCAAAGGCAAACTTTCATTTTCCAATCCAACTTAAATTACATTTTCTATATGTCAATATGTCAGTCCCTAGAAAGGTATGGATGGGCTTTACCTCTATGTGAAGCCTTTAAGAGCACAGAACTCTTATTTCAGGGTTTCTTACAACATCTCCCAAACGTTAGTGTTTACTCCTATATAAAAAGGCTAAGCTATTATTGAACTTAAAGTCTGTATTTAATTTTGTATGAAACTCATCTGTATCAGAGGATCTGCTTGTATACTAAAGGGGCTCTGGAAAAGAACCACATATTATGTGTGGCTCCATTCTTATTCTTAGACTAGCCGACCCCCGCACAGAGCATCTGTGTGCTCTTTGGGGCCGGTGGTTACCTCTCCCCCCCCCTTCTGTCCCAGTCTCCACTTCCTGACCACGGCCAGCCCGTGCTGGCCCCAGCGACCTCTCCTCCCCACCACCACTTCTGTCCCCCCCCTTCTTCCCCCACTTCCTGGGCCTTGCTTCCGCGGCGGGCCTGCCGCTGGCTCGGCTTGCCTCCGTGGCCAGGCCAGGCCCGCCACCTCTTGCCTCCGCGGCCGGGCCTGCTGTTGCCATGGCAACCAATCCTCCTGGGTGCACCTCAGCCAATCAAGTGCCTCTGCCACCCAGCCAGTCAGCTGGGTGCTGGGATGCACATTCCAAGGCACACCTATGAGAATTAAATATATAGAATGTAGCTGCTGAAGTTGCAATTTGAATGGGGAGACTAGTACTTGAGGAAAGGGGCTTTTGGGGCTTACACCCTCACACTGATTTCCTGCTGAAAGTCTCCTTCTACCTATAGCTGGTTTAATCCTGCTGGAGAAAAGATACAGGTGCTCATATATTCTCTCCAGCGGTGGTAAAAGAGACTGGTGGGGAAACTATCAGTGATAAGGTGTCCTGATGCAAAATTGTTAAAAGTCTCTTTCCAATACTAGTCTTCCCCTTTAAAGTGCAAGTTCAGTAGTAATGCTGTATATATTTTAAAAGATGCATACAGAGCTATATCCAAATTCTGGTCTCCGTAAGTTGAAGAACTTCCAATTATGCAGGAGGGAATGATTTTTGTCAAACACCTTCAAGTCCTGTTTGTGAGTAATCAGAGACATTTTGCTGCCTGTTGCTGAAACTAATTGCTGTACTTCTTGTCTGTTCCTGTAAGGCAATTCTTATGATCATAAACATACACGGAGAACACATACGCTAGAAACAGAAACTTTTCTAGCCTGAACCACAACATTAGAGCCAAGCGCTTCTCAACATATTTTGAAAATAAATCCTCTTTTGATATTGACATTCAATTCTCATAGGGTTTTGAACATGTTTAGTTACTAATTTCCTTCACGCTGAGCAAAAACTCCAAGAGAATTCTTTTTTTTTTTAAATGGAGCCTGTACTTGGATTCCTTTTTCCAGCAAGAACCTGATATAATTAATTAAAAAGAAAAGACAATCCTACACACAGTGGCATAATTAGGGAAAACGGTGCCCAGGGCAAGCACTGAAATTGCGCCCCCCGCCGCACCCCCCCTCCACCCCCCCAACATACATCTGACTGACACACATGTTTCAGAAAACTTTTATTTAAAAATTTAAAAAAAATTACAAAAATTACCAATATCATACATGTGGTCAAGCTCCTATCTACCACTTCAGATTTATTTTTTAAAACTATCCAAATTGTGGGGCTATCATTAATTTGTTTGGATAGCTCAGGTTAAAATGCTGGAAAATGACAAATTTCAGTATGCTGGGGCTCATGAAATCCCCAAATATTATGCGGGGTTGTACTTGGAAAAACTAAAAGAAGTGCCTGTCTAATTCTCTGCTATGCATTGTAGCATCACGATTACATAAGTTTTAAAAATAAATGGAGAATTTGACTTTTCCCAGATACTCTGAAAATAATTAAATGATATGCAGAGTAAACTGTGTCACTGCTTGGAATATATCCTAGTATTTCAGAAAGACAGTAAAAATGAGAGAAAGAGCAAGAAACTCCCAGTGGGCCTTAATACTAAGGATTTCACATTGATTCAAAGACAAACTGACCATTAATAGCCATATTATTAAGACATCACATTTAACTCACTTATCACAAGAAGCAAAGTAAGAGCAAATGGATACAATCTTAGCTCATAAACTTCAGCTCAGTATTCACAAGCCCTTATTCTCTGTACATAGGGCCAATCTGAATATGTGTACAGTGACATATTATATTAATTTTTTTTTTAAAAAAATTACCTGTAGCCCCTTCGGGGGACATCTTAAAGGCTGTGGGGGGTCTGCAAAGTTTCCCCCTCCTCCCACTGGCTTCTAGGGCCTCACAGGCACCATTTGAGCATGTGCGGTGGTCATATTTTTAAATATATATATTTTAAAAATGGCCGCTGAAAACAAAATGGCCACTGTGAATGCTCAAATGGCCTCTGCGAGGCGTGGCCATTTGAGCATGCCCAGTGGCCATTTTGTTTTTGGTGGCCATTTTAAAAAAATTATTTAATTTTAAGAAATTGCACCCCCCTTCAAGTGGCACCCGGGGCACGTGCCCCCCCTGCCCCCCTATAGATACGCCCCTGCTTACACAGCAAGATGTAAACAGCTGTGTGAAGATGCTAGCTAAGGGTTTGTTGCTGCAAGTGTGCGCACAGCGTACGGCAAGGCGGTGCTAAGCATTTAAGAGTATCTTGATTTGCTGCAGCAGGATCTGTTGCCAAATGAACAGCCCCAGAGCAACAACAGCTGGAATAAATGCAGACAGAAATTGCTTTTTGCTTTGCCACCTGTTGCAAGCTGCACTGAATCCATGCAAAGCAGAAAGCATGCACGTATTGGTTTAAATTGGATGTCTTTTACCTTGATTTCATACTAGGATAGAAATGAAGAGAGAGAGAGAGAGATGGGGAGAGAGAAAAAACAATTTTATTTGTAATTATAATATTGATAGTAAACCCCATTCCTATAAAGATACAATTTTTTCAGACTGGTCTCATATAGGCTACCTGAAGAAACACATATAGTTATATTCAAATCTATATACTATTAACAAAACATGTGTGGATTAGCCTTGCATACAAGAGAGGCATTTGCCCAGAGAAACCTCCTGGAAAAAATCAATAAAGCTTGTCAAAAAATAACAGGGAACCATCAACTCTGTCCTTCTAGCCTTAAACCCAAGCCATGAGCCAACACTAGTGTGTATGTGATAGCGTGCATGTGATAACGGGTTGATATGGTCTGTTAGATGTTGCGGGGAAGAGTGAGAGGAGATTCTCCCCTACAATATGCCCCCTTTCTCTACGGACAGGGAAAACACATAGAACTGTTGGTAAAGATAATGCATGGAGGAGTTGGCGCAAATCTACCACATACTGGGATCTCCTACGGTAACAACAGAGGCTGCTGGATGTCACACTTCTCAGCTGCTAGATTTGTCCTGTGTCATCGGATCTATTGGGGTAGAGTAGTTCTTTAGGTGCTTCATACAACTGGTGTGAAGCACCATTCGGGTTAGTGCAGGGAGAGTGGGTTTAGCCTGCTCTCCCCGCACACGGGCAGGGAGCTGTCCCTGGGTGGCCGGATCGGCTGCCCACAGGATTGCCTTCTCTGTCACGGAGCTGGTAGGTGCGGCAGGGACTCGGGGCCAGCCGGCCCGCGGAAATTCCAGGATGCCCCGCGCAAGTGCGTGGGGCATTACAGAGAGACTCCTGGGGCTGGGAGGCAAGTTTTAGCCTCTCGGCGGAGGTCTCCTCGTGTGTTGCCATGGCACGGAGCTGCGTCGCAGCAGCACATGATGAACCAAACAGGGGTAGTGGAGCAATCACTCCACTAACCTCGTCTAATGGGAAAGGTACTTTTGGCAGTTTGCTGGCGGGAGCTCTATGGCTCCAGTGGCAGCAGACGACCAGGAGGAATTGGGCTAGGCCCCCTTAGCTTGATTTCTCCTGGTTGTGAGAATAGTTTCCTTTTCTGCTGTATCTTTAGGCCTACTGGTTTCATGGAAATGGCTTACAACCAGGGAAGCCTAGTGGGATGGGGGATAGGGAAGAGGAAAGGGCAATTTCAAATACATGCTTCACAAAACTGACAGAGTGAAGATATAATTTCAGTATTGTATAATACATCATGTGTGAAAGTAGATTAACTAGTAGTAGATCTGCAGGCAGGTAAGGTGAAATTTAGATCTAAGGTGGCATCTAACATATCCCATATCATCAGATTTCAGGGTTATCTAATGAAGTTGGTTAGCATTGTGTTCAATCCTTCATACAAGGAGGCTATTCACACAATTGTAGAATAGCGCAGTGGTTCTTGAGCCCAGTGGTTCTTGAGCCCCCTGGTTCTTGAGTGGGTAACCTGCTCAAGTAGCCTGCCCCTTAAACCGGGTTTGTGGAGCGAGCAGTCCGCAAACCCGGTTTTCTGGATTGTGAGTAGCCGCAGCGTGGCTACTCACAAGTAGACCCCCGGTGGGAGGCTGAAAAGCAGCCTCCCAGCTCGGGGGTCTCCCCAGTATGCCCTGCGCACTCGCGCAAGGCATTCTGGAGCTTCTGGGGGTCACGTGGCCCCCAAACTCCCCAGCCCCCACTGGTTCTGTCATGGAGCCAGCAGTCGTGTGGGCAGCCAGTCCAGCTGCCCAGGGCTCCCACCCTGCTCGTCTGCAGGGAAAGCAGGCTTAGCCCACTCTCCCCGCAAAACTGGCAAAAGCGGGTCTTGATCGTGAGACCCGCCTCAAGATATAATTAGGAAATTGGTTACCTTAAAATGTGGTGAAACTTACTAGCTTTAAGGATAATCAGACACATTTATGAAGAATGTGTTTCTCAAAAGCTACCTTGCAAGAGAGCTAAACACAACTCCTATATACAGAGACGGTATACCTCTGATGCTGAGACATCAATAGAAGACCATAGTTTTCATGTTCCCTTCTGACCTGTCAGAGCATTGTTATATAGAGGATGCTGAACCAGGGAGGCAATGCTTCTACTGTATTTCCCATTTGATACTAAACACAATTGTATTGTATGTTGTTGGGCTTCATCTTTTGCTAATATGCATTCTGGCTGTTTTAAATTTGTACTACTAATTTCTGCTTTAAAAAAAAAATCTGTGTCTAGAACAAACAAAAAACAAAAATTTTAAAAATGCAATAAAATGACAACTTGCTTGACTCTGTAACAATTTGACAGCTTATCATTCCAGATTTATCTGCATACCAGAAGGTCACTTTATTATTGTTGTTGGTCAATATAGAGATGAAGCTGGTAGAGACAAACAGGGTTGCCTGTATCAAACAGTATCTGCACTTTGTAACACAGAGATATTTGCGATGCAGAAAGATTCCCTCAGACTTCAGAAAAGTTACAGAAGTTATTTCAAAACAGTTAAACATGTATTACATCTCAGCTCCTTGTCACTTTCTTCAGTATCAAAATTGACTTTAAAGTATACTGCATATCTTTTATACATAATAAAATTTGTAATGGAATATTTTTCCTGAAAAAGCAGTTCAGTAAGTACTGAGTTCATGAGTGAATAAAATGGAATTAAAATATATTGCAGGGTGGAGCAATGGAAATATACATTTTGCCTCAGCCATCTTTTTTTAGAGTATGTCTGCTCCTTTGCATGTACAAGCTGGGACTGGGGAGGTATGGTTTGCAGCAGAGAAACACTGGGCAGTAATAATGGGCACTTCCCCTGTCTGCTAGTGTTTACCAGAAACTCTTTCCTAGTACCTTTTCCTCCAACCCAGGATCCAGACGCATATTTGAAATGGGATCGCAGGTAAGGGCAGGGTTAAGGATCCTCCACACCTAAAGCAAACTGCACTTTTCTGGTCTCAATATGCATAGAGAAACAGTGGGCTTTAACGAGCTTTGAAGCAGTGGGTATTAATGGCTTAGCTGTAATGGTAGTTCAGTCCTGATACAATATATAAAGTGCGGTGGTTTTCAGAAAGATTGCCTATTGGATGTTTGATACCTTTGTAATGTATGTTATCTTTTTTTAAAAGAAAAAAATAATAGAATATGATTTTTTTTAAAAAGATGCTTAAGAATAGTATGTTTTAATTCCAATAATGTAAAGCAATTGCTATTTTCAGTAACAGTCCCTGATCCTCTCTGAAACATACACACAAGCCAAACAAGTAAGCTACTTCAGTATAGGGGTGTGCACGAATGGTTTGCTGCCAGATTGGTTTGGCATTCACCCTCCTTGGCATGACCTCAAGAATGTACGCTGCCTTGTTTAGAAAGCCACCCGTGCGGTGGCGGAGCGATTCCAGCCTTGTGTGGTCACAAAAATTATTTATTTATTTAGCAAATGTATTGACCGCCTGACTTCCTTAGATTCGAGGCGGTTTACATAAATTAAAACAACAATGAAGACAAGAGAAGAAGGGGGGAAAGGGGGGGAGAACAAGAAAAAAGAAAAAAGAAAAAGAACCCCCCCCACACACACATTAAAAACTAAAAGCCTGGCAAAAGAGAGAAGTTTTCAGGAGCTCTTTAAAGGACAGAAGAGAGGGGCCATTACAAATCTCCGGAGGCAGAGTGTTCCATAAAGAGGAGGCTGCAACAGAGAAGGCCCTCCCACGAGCCTGGGCCCCACGTACCTCCCCTGGGCCCGGAACACTGAGAAGGCCCACCAGAGACGACTTCACAGGGGCCAGCTGAAGCTTCCAAGTCATCTTCAAAGGCAACCCCAGGTAGAGCGCATTGCAGTAGTCCAACCGAGAGGTGACGAGGGCATGAGTTATGGTTGCCAGGGCTTGCCGGTCGAGGTTCGTCTGGCCCACCAGACAAAGCTGGGCAAAGGCTCCCCTGGCCACAGCTCCCACCTTCTTTTCCAGCAGGAGCCGTGAGTCCAGGATAACCCCCAAATCGCGAGCCTGCTCTTTCACTCGGAACTGGAACCTGGCCAGCTCGTGAGCTGAACAAGAGCAACTCTGTCTTGGGATTAAGCCTGAGCTTGTTTTGGCCCATCCAAACCCTTACAGCCTTCAGACTAACATATTAATATTCAGTCAACATATTCATGGCATCCCTGGATCGGCCCGGGTTAGTGATGTACAATTGGGTATCATCAGCATACTGATGATACCTCACCCCAAACCGACAGATCACCTTACCCAGCGGCTTCATATATATGTTAAAAAGCATGGGAGAGAGGACCGAGCCCTGCAGCACTCCGAGCGGGAGAGGCCATGGGCTAGAGCACTCACATCACATGCAAACTGTCTGAAACCGTCCACTAAGGTAGGAACGGAATCAGCACAACACTGGTTGTGCCCCTGATTCCCAAGCTCTGCAGACGATCCAAAAGGATACCATGGTTGATAGTATCAAAAGCCACTGAGAGATCTAATAGAACCAAGAAAGGCATGCTCCCCTCATTGAGGCTCTGATAGAGGTCATTTATCAGAGCGACCAATGCTGTTTCCTTGCTGTGCCATAGCCTAAACCCCGACTGAAAAGGGTCAAGGAAATCCACTTCATCTAGGATTCTCTGTAGTTGAGCAGCAACAACATTCTTCAAAACCTTTGGAGGAAGGTTGGAGATAGGTCTAAAATTATCTAATATCTCTGGGTCATGGAAAGAAGACTTCAGAAGAGGATGGACCACTGCTTCTTTCAAAGCTAGAGGGATTACTCCTTCCCTGAGTGATGAATTCACTAGCTCCTGGACCCAGGACCTCACCCCTGCCCCCGGCCAAACAAATCTACCAGGAGGGACAAGGATCAAGCAAACTAGACACTGTACTCATACCACAGAGAGCCCTATCCACATCATCAGCCTCCACAAGCTGAAACATATCCCAAATGACATCACAAGACATTACCTCCATCACCTCAATGGACATAGCACAATCAGAGTCCAACTCAAAGTGGAGATAAGCGACCTTAACGACAAAGAATTTGGCAGAAACATCACAGCAGCCCTTCGGAAGATCTTCCTTCTCCAGTTTCTCCAAAAGGGTACGAGTGATCTGAAATAATGCCACTGGACGGGATTCCGCCAATGCAATGAGAGCAGAGAAATAAGCAGACTTCGCCACTCTCATTGCCACGGTATACACCTGGACATAGGAACGCAACCGTATTCGATCATCTTCGCTCCCAGTTTTCCTCCAGCATCGCTCTAGGCATCTGTGGATGAACAGACACCATGCAAATGGCCTCTGTGCATCCAAGAAGGCCAGAACCACTCCACTGCCATGCAGGCAGCATCCTAAACAAGGCAGTGCACACACTTAGGAGGTGTGGTCAGGTTTGCTGGCCAGGTATGCATCTTACTACCTCTCTCACTGCCCCTACCTGTGGGAATGAGACAAATCTCTGCGGCCAACTCATTGTGGGACACCTCAACACGGCCAACTCACTGCAGGGACAACTCAATGCAAATCTCCAACAACACTTCAAAGCAGCTCTCTGTTCTCTCTTCGCAAACAAACAGCCCGCCCCTTCAAGCAAACACTGTAAATTTAGACATAAGAATAAAAGCCAGTTATGAAACTGTAAGTGTTCACAAACAGCCCGCCAAATTTGGAAAACCCACACCAATTACAAGGAGAGCCAAACACTAGCACGGAATTCCATAGTGCAATAAAATGCTATTAATATGCAAGCTCTGGAAATGTATAAATTTACAGTGTTTGCTTGAAGTTATAACTGTTTTTATGCAAATGATTTGTATGCAAACTCTATGATAATGAGGGGAGCGGTTATATTCATGCAGTTATATGGGCCTATAAGAGGTGATGGCTTGTTTTGTTTTGAAGTGCATTTGTTTTGAAGTTCAGGGCACTATCAGGCTTGCTGGTTGCGACTCAAATTCAAATAAAGTAATAATTGCGTTTCTGCTGGTTGCTGGCAGGAGCGGGCTGCTCTGTGCCTCCTTCGCCCACTTCTCATCCCTATAGAGAGAGCAGGAAACTGTTTTGAAGTGCGGGGCACTTGAAGTGCCCCACACTTTCATCAGGCTTTTAATTTACTTTTTCTTTTAGTCTCCTGTTTTAAGTTTAACTTGATTTTTATCATTTGTGTTTTAGCATGTTGGACCAAATGTTTTCATATAACTGTTTATGGGTTTGTTTACCTTCTTTGTGAGCTGCCTTCTGATGTGCTGTATCCCAGAGGTAGGAGGAGACATAAAGTAATAAAGTAATAATTGTGTGTCCGCTGGTTGCTGGCAGGAGTGGGCTGCTCTCTGCCCCCTTCGCCCACTTCCCATCCCTATAGAGAGAGCAGGGAACCGTTTTGAAGTGTGGGGCACTTGAAGTGCAGGCCGGGCTGTTCTGCGCCTCCTTCACTCACTTCCAAGCTCCATAGAGAGAGAACAGGGAACTGTTTTGAAGTGAGGAGCACTATCGGGTTGGTTTGTTTGCGAAGAGAGAGCTGGGAACTGCTTTGAAGTGTGGGGCACTATTGGGTTTGTTGGAGAACGAAGAGAGAGCAGGGAGCTGCTTTAAAGTGTTTGCTGGAGATTCACATTGAGTTGTCTCTACAGTGAGTACTTGTAAGGTACTTGTAATCCTCACTGGATTCCTTTTTACAAATATTAGCTGCTGAACCGGTTTGGTCAAATGGACCAGACTGGCCAGTTCAACCGAACCAGTTTGGCAGCATGCAGTTCTGCTTTTGCATATTTTTGGCTTGTGCACAGCCCTACTTCAGTATTTTGTACAAGAATCAATATATATGACATTTTTATTTGAACAAAAGCTTTCCATGATACCTTGGGAACTACTTTTGAAACTGCCCTGAGTTGCAAACATAGTTTACCATGTGGCATAGGATGAAGCTGTTTGAAAGGGAAAAAAAAAAAGGTCAAAAGCTTTCTTGGGAATATCAGAACCACTTTGTACAGGCCAACTTTTAACCAGTGTGGAAGCCATCCTTCAATAACCAATATGTGCTAGTGTGGAGTATGTGTGCAATAAGAAGCCATGTTGGCAAGATCAATCATGTGGGTCTTTCCCACCCAATCAGAAAGACCCACTCTATTGGTCCTACTCACATGGTTGCCTCACAGTGGTGTGGAATGGCACTATGGAGACACATTTCCTGTGCCACTGCTTTGGTTTGAAGGTAGTCCTAGTTTTGTGGTTTTCCAGACTACAACCATCTATTTTATTATAAGGAAGTTTTGTTCCTTCAGTTACCATAGCACTAGTGAGGCAAGTGTGGCAATCTGAGAAATACTGGCTTTACACAGGCTAGCAACATACTGTACTCCTGTCACATGCCCTAATCCAGAGATCAGCATGCACTGAGCTGAATATATGGATCCTTTGTCCCATTTTCCCCCAAAGAAGGAAGCTGATCTGTGTGAACAAGAAATGTGCACTTGAATCAATTCCTGCTCTCTCGCTTTACATTAATGGAAAAACTATTCCAGAATGATGGAGTTCAGTGCATGCATTAGACATCCTATACCCAGGAGAAATGTGAATTGCAGCAAGGATGTATGCTTGGCCAGAAGGTACACAATAAGCGTGTCTGGGCCTTTGGTGGAGTACTGGCTTTGGGAACCTTCTATACACTTCCGTAGGTTCCATCATAAATGAAATATTAAATGAAAAATAAAAACTAGAATAGTGGACAGCCTTTTCTAATATAAACTGACATTTAAAAGCAGATTCTGAAGGAATTGGGGAGGGTTCTAAAGTTTTCTTTCCTAGATCGAATAGCCCTTGCTGACAGGGCTTTTCAACAGAGACACAGATGGGAGAAAGACAAAGCAGAGGTGAGGAGAAGGCCAACTTTGGAGGCAAGGTGGATGGCAATGGTAGAGGCTGTTGTGTTACTGTATTCTACAGGGTCTAACATTTCTCTCAAGGTTCAGCCTTCCTAAAGGAAAGTGTTGGTTTTGATGAACATGTTTCTCTTTTTCTGCAAAAAGCGTTATCTGCTATTTTGGCACAGCAGAAAAAATGGGGAGGGTTCTGTTTTCCTGGATTATTTAGAAAATTTAAAGTACTAAGAACAGTTTTCCTATATAATTTTACAGTGTGTTAAATCTCATTACCTTCGGTTTTTCCGTGTTGGCAATCCACCAAAATATATTGACTCATTGGCTTTCAAGTTGAGACCAAAGTGTCTTCCTGTTGAAATTGTTGATATACTCTCTTCCTGATTGGAGTCTATGTCTACAATTGATATGTTAGCTGAGAAAATTTAGAGAGAAAGTTTAATATCAATCGGACCTGCAGAGAAAGTTTCAAATATTTTTATTTTCTTGAGCAAAGGCGTATGTTCATACCCTTAAAGGTTTTTTTCCCCAAGAAAAGAAAATAAACTCCTTGAAAAATAAATCTAAGAGTATTTTCTAATGATCAGTTTACTACTATTTTATTTATTTAACATATTTATATACCACCCAAAACTCGCATCTCTAGGCAGTTTACAATAAAGTAACACACATTAAAGCAAGATTAAAACATTACAACCATTTAAAAATTTAAAAACAAAGTTAAATTCTATAATTCAAAGGCTGGATGTACAAATAACTCTTAAAAGCCTTTTTCAAAGTTGTTAACCACCCCCACCCTCACCACCCTTTAGTTTGCAATGCTTAGCAAAGTGGACAGGAAAGAGCCTTCTGGCAGTTTTCTGGATTGGTCCTTACAAACTCTGCTAGGCTATTCAACAGACATATAGGTGGGAGTTGGAGAACATTTTCATAGACTGGAAGTCCACTTCATCAAATGCATCATGCATTTGATGAAACAGACTGTAGCCCTGAAAGCTTATGTTGAATAAATGTGTTGGTCTTAGGTGCCACAAGACTTGTTTGTGCTGCTGCAGACTACCGTGTTAACAAAAAAGTGTGTATTTGTAGTCAGAAACCCTGCCCTCCCAGCACTTAACTCACTGCCTTTTGAAGCACTTTGAGTGATACAAGTTATAAAAGGCACCATGAAGCACAAAACCAATTTACATTCTAACAGAAATAGCGTAGGTTTGTTTTATGAACTTTGAACAACATCAGGGCACTGCATGAAGAAAAAACGTTTTTCACTCAGATGCATTTTAGAGTGTAATTTAGGCAGCTGTAAGGTAGAATTATGCCTGAAAAATTAAGCTACCATTTTCAAAAGAAAATCATAAGAGACCTGTTTGACACTGCAATCAGTCATAGCTAACCCAAGCCATCTGTAATTTTACCAGAAGAAGTTGCTAAATCACTTTCTTTTACAACTTTCTAAACCCAGCAATTTTGTACATCATCTTCTCCATGATTAGATAGTTAGCTATGCTGGATAAGATAATTAGGACGTTTATGATGTTATCACTGCAAGAACTCACCTTGTTTTAGAATTCTTGACAAGGTGAATGATTTCCATTTCCCATCATTGTGATTCTGGTTGCCGACAACAGAAGCTGTTCCTGAACCTAGATCATAACTGACTTTAATACGCCCATCACTGAGCTCTATACTCATGAAATCTTTCTGTTAATGAGAAACATTTGAAATATTACTGAAAGACAGGTTCTATTTTTTGATACAAAATAATATTTTTTTAAAAAGTTAAGACAGTGCAAAGACATCATCAGCAGGGCTCATTTATTGCTGCCTCAATTCCTGTGAAGGTCACAGAAGAAACTGGAAAGACATTGCTCTTTAATTTTCAATCAGGCAGTAACCTATTGTTAATGGCAAGGTACAGTGCAGTGAGACTAGCTTCCATTAATCACTGATATGCAGATCCAGTTAATGTAAAAAAGATGATTTGAGAAATAAATAACTTCTAGCTCACAGCTCCAAATTAATATTCTTCTTTTGCAGTTGCTCCTTAAAAAGTATATATATTCATGTTTTATATTTCCGGATAAAGGAGAAATTGAAATTGTATGAAAGTATTTGTATTACATTGTTTTGATTATGGTTTTACAGTAATATTTTGCACTGAGAACAGAACAATACAAAAAAAAAAACCAACAGAACCAGATTGGTTCAATTTCCTTTATCTAATTAAAACTATTAAACAGATGTTTAAAATAATTAGAAAGGTGACAAGTGCTGTCTTCCTCATGGGGACCACATTTTAAGAGACAATGGTCAACATCCAGAGAAGCATCCACACATGCTTCTGTGGGCTTGCAGTGCAGTGCCGGCAGCCTTGCCAAGAGCACAAATACTTTGAGTCAAGCTGACAGTCATGCAACATGTTTATGATCTAACTAGCACTTGTGTAGTGTGAGCACACTAGGGCAAGATTGCTGGCACTTCACTGCAAGCCCACAGCAGTGCGAGTGAATTGGCACCATCCACTGCACTGGAAGCAGGCTAGTAACATTACAAGATGTTGGCCAGTAAAGGGCTATGCGATCAACTATGTGCGGATCTCAGGAAATTGATCCTTTTCTCATCAAGCCATTGCCAAATTCCAGGGAAAAACTTTGGAAGCAACCTCCAACACAACATGAAGAGTAGAGATAAAGAAGGGTGATCAAAAGGGTGGGGGGCACCAAACATAAGTGAATGCTAAGAATCACTTTTATGTGTCAATATTTGATGATCTATCTGAATTTTCAGATATTCACAAGTATCTCTGGGATTTAACTGTCAGGCTAGCTTGGAGGCAAGAGTTTTATAGGGCTTGATGGGGCCAAAGGGCTATGTGACCAGGCTAGGGGTCAGCTAAGCATGCTCAGCCTTTCACTGGAGGTTAGGAGGTATCTTTGCTCCATGGAGGTTTACTCGATCTGGATTGCTGAAAGGTCAGAGCATAAGTGACACAGGAGATACGGTAGAGGCTGGCTACTGGCACATTGCATCTGTTGAGCCTAAAGGCGATCCACTGGTCTGTGAGCACAGCACACTCACACACAGAAGAGTCATATCTATTCTGCTGATTTGTGCTCTAATTTTCTTAATACTCAAGGTGGCTAACAAACTACATATAAAAGATTTAATTAAAAGTAAGTATCCGGTAAAATATTATTAGCAAGAACTATGAAGGCAAACAATGGGGCTATTCCCACGAGCAGCAAAAATCAGGTTAGGAGAGCCTAGCCTGATTTTTGCTGCTCGTGTAAACCACCGGGCTCGCATGTGAGCCCAGTGGCTTACAAGCAGCTAGCCCGCTTAGGTAGCCTGCCCCTTAAACTGGGTTTGTGGAGCGAGTGCTCTGCAAACCCATTTTTAAAAATTGTGAGTAGCCATGCCGCGGCTCCACACCGTGGCTCCTCACAAGTATACGCCCGACTGAGAGGCTGAAAAGCAGCCTCCTGGCTCAGGGGTCTCTCCAGAATGCCCTGTGCACTTGCGCAGGGCATGCTGGAGCTTCTGGGGGCTATGTGGCCCCCGAACTCCCTAGCCCTGGTCGGCTCCGTGATGGAGCTAGCAGTTGTGTGGGTGGCCGTCCAGAGCAGACTGTCTGCTCATCTGCGGAGAGAGCGGGCTAAGCCCGCTCTCCCCACAAATCCCCTAGAGGCTCTTCACACTAATCGTGTGAAGAGCTTCAATGAGTATTTTACAATACAACATAAAAAGCAATGTACATTAAAAATTGTAAGAATACTCCTTGTAATATGTATTATGCAAGCTTCTGTATTCAAAAAACCATCCTGATTTAGTTATAACTAATCTCACATTGGACATAAAACTCACGGTGTTCACTGAGTTGACATCTATCATTAGCCTAATGGTATATATCTTAATCCCTGTTTACAAGGTACTGGGTACTCCATAACATTAACAGAAGAGGACAAAAGCATTTAGGCTAGTTTTACCAAGTCTTGTGTAGCAAGGTACATAAGAAGAGCAGTGGAAGAGAAGGTCTTGAACTTGAACATGACCATGGAAATATTTGGGTTCCATCTTATTGGGCGGCTCACCACAGCATAACCTTCTCCATCAAACTGGACAGTTCCCTCGCCATCTGCCATCTGTGGGCTAAGAAAGCAAAACAATGTTCTAAATCTCAGCAGGATCTGCCAGATTTTCCTAAATGAATAACTCAAAAAGCAATTATAGGGATTCAGAGCTGTTTCATAGAGATATAATTTCTGAATTGTTCTGATCCTATATATATTTTGTTACCTTCAGGAGGGGAAATCAGTGTGTGTGTGTGTGTGTGTGTGTGTGTGTGTGTGTAGTAGGGATGTACATGAATCAAGGTTTTTGCAATAAAGCCATTCATTCATGAACCAAGGTTTGTGCACTGGTTGGGTGTTGCTGACCATGCAAATGGTGCCTGCGCATACACGGAATCCATGTGTGTTCTGGCACTGTGCACGGGTTCTTGGGGGCAGTGCCATTGCAGCAAAAAGCTACATGCAGCAGTGGAGAGCAGGTAACGAAGAACCTGCTTGCCTCTTTTTTAAAGATCCCACTCACCGCTCCCCTCCCCTCAGCGTCGAACTGGGGAGGATTGTGCAATTGTTTGGTAGCGAACCAGTGCACAAATATTGGTTTGTGTACAAACCAGTGCCTAACCAGTGCACAAATCTTGGTTTGTGTACATCCCTAGTGTGTAGTCTTTGTTGTTGCTTGGTGTGGTGGCCTAATCAGAGATCAATAAAACAATCTATGTCAGAGTTTCTTAACCTTGGGCCCCCAGATGTTGTTGGACTACAACTCCCAGAATCCCCAGCCACAAAGGCCGTGTCTGGGGATTCTGAGAGTTGTAGTCCAACAACATCTGGGGGTCCATGGTTAAGAAACCCTGATCTATGTTATAAATACATGATAGAACTTGAACAGTTTTGGTCCCTGTGCCAACAAAGTCCAATCATGGTGGTTTCAATATGTCATCCTCAATATAAAAATGGTCATGGAAATCAGCCTTTTAAAGTTTTGAGTTAAATGATTAGCTTCAATCCTGGCACTCACTTCCATTTGTATTTGATGGTTATGTAACTATTTCATGTAGCATTATTCAACATGAATATTCATTTCTGTTTAATAACCTTTGAAGTGCATTATTGTGATTTTAAAAGAAATGTTAAGTGCTTTTTAGTACCTACTACTGTAATAAAATTATAACAATATTTTGTTCAAATAATAACATTTCAGAAGCATTAAAATTGACAAATGAACCAAAGAATCTTACCTGACAGCACATCCTTTACAGTCTCCTTCAATGTTCCTGAAATTCCACAGTCCTATGGGCTTGCTGTCTAAATAAGCTTCTCCCATACAGCCAGTGAATGTGGTGACTCTTACAGCCTCAGATTTCTGGAAATAGAAAGCATATTGGGCTGAGTTCTGATCTTCTTATTAATGGACAACATGGCATTACTATTGTATGAGCAATAATATTGTCATATAGTCACCAAGTACTTTTGGATTGCCAGCTAAGGGTAGAAACAATTCAGTCATGGTAACAAATAGACATGGTCCACTGTGCACAAAGCAGGTATGCCACTGCTAGCATGGGGACACTGTCAGGTCTTCTTTGCTGATTGGTGATTTTGAGGGGAACCTGGAAGGCACACCTACCAGAAGGTTCTGGGGGATGAAGTGAAGTAAGTAGCTTGGCCTACAGTATTCCCAAGAATGATCATGGATAGATTTGGCTATGGAGAACATTCCATGTTCTCTGCGGACTCCATTTGGCCTACCTGGATCCTTCATCATTTTATGGTTCTCAATCACTGTAAAGTGTGTACAAGCTGAGGCTGCAGTGTTGAGGAGTTAATCTACCTTTTTCTGAATGTTTTAATATGCCTGAAGCTCCTGAATGCCTTCGTGACAAAAAATTGCTTTCATCTACTGTCCAAGATCCCTTCAGAAGAGATGAACTTCTGGCCTGAGAACCTCATCTAAGGAGCTTTGCCTGTGTACCTTAGAAAATCTAACAATGGATACCTGAGTGGTGAAGGTATCTTATGTTCTGGGAGCATGGCCATTAAGTAGTTAACTGCCCAGCATCAGAGTGGGGGACAGGTTGAAGCCTTCATAGTAATGTAAATAGTCCCATAGGATAGGACATACTATGCATGTCCCATTTTTCAGATGTTTGGGATGCAAATCAAAAGGGATGTTAAGAGAATAGCTATTTATGATATTCATTTGACCTGCAAATAATATTATTTAAATTCACCCAACTGAGTATATCTTAGATACACCATTCTGTGATTTCCAGTTTCCTAATAGTGGTGAAATTAGTTGCCATGAAAAAAACAGAGAAGTCCTAAATCAATCATCTACTCAAAAGGAGTGGATAAACAAGTGTAGCAAACAGCCCAGTTATCAAAACTGAGATCTTTAGACTAAGAGATGGAAGACAGGTAAGACAAATTTCATGAGCCTTTTATTGATTTTTAGAATATTGATTTTTAGAAATATTGACATCAATATTTGTAGATGTTTTCCTATTTTGTGATCCTTAGTCTTTGAAGTACATAAAATAATAGTTCACTTATAATTGCATGTATTTCTCTTTTGTATGTAGTTCTGTACTTGGTATTTTCAGAATAAACTATAAAACTATTTTGTAAAAAAAACCCTACAGCTCTTCACAGTTTTTAGAAGTGTTTAAAGAAAGAAAAAACCCAAAAGCTACTTGGCTAAGGTCATTTGGACTGCTGGACAAGTGTTTGTTCCAAGAAAAGCTCAGCTTGTCCTTTTCAAAAGTATCCAATCTTCTTTTATGTTTCACTTCATCAATATGAGCTAGTTTCAATTCCAGATATTTAGCAATTTGAGACACACAAGCACCTGCTACTTTTCATGAAGCAATTATGAATATTAAAAATATTAATGTGTGAGCATATGGAGAAGAGGAACTTGACTTTCAAAGACAAGCATGACTTGAAAGTCTAACCATTTGGGTGATCTGTTCCAAGGTCATAGCGAATGTTTTAATTGGCAAAGTGTGAATTTAATGCCACTTAGGAAACTTCATGAAGCATAAGTACTGTGCATTCTGTTTGAGTCAAACTCAAAAAGTACATTTAAAAGAACAAACAAGTAGCAAGTTGAGAAAAGACAGAGTGGCAAAGGATATTTTTCAATTATATTCCTGGACAAATTCCCCCATTTTGATCACTTAAGTGAAAAAGTCAAGTGCATTTTAACAGAGTTACCGAAACCTTCCCTCCCCATCAAGAATAGTGTGATAGCCTCATATAGAAAATACCACGTACAGAAACAGAAATAAATACAAAATATAGAATTACATAAACTTATATGAAACAACAGTGCTACCATTTTATAAGCAGGCTTTATATTCCCTGACATGAGTGTGCAGTGCAGATCTTTAGGGTTACAGTCTGTCCTGGCCACAGTACATTTAAAGTATCATTGGACAGAACAGTAATTTTAGCTATTTCATGCAAACAAGTGGCAACATGACAATCTGCTAAATCTATGCAAAGCTTGATTTTGTCCATATACGAAGTGACTGGATGCTGCAGCAACAATTATGTTTATCTTATACAGATGTATAAAGGAAGGCTATAATCCTTTTAATGTGTTGATTTTGCTAAAATATATTTTGGATAGAGACAAGATGACACTTAAATGTAAGTATTTTCGGACTAATTGGCAGTATTGGATCATCTAATATACTGGGCTATTGATGCAGGGGTCTTTGGAAGATGGAATACTTTTCGTTCCAACTGAGTGTCTATGCAGTCTCTGACATTATGCAGTTAACATGAATGCTGCTTCAGAGCTTATGGCTGGGATACAAATGTGTGAGTATGTGCACATTGTGGCCCTATACCATCTAAACCCATAAAGAATGAACCATTTGCTTATACTGCCTCTCCACACCCTCGGTTTTCATAAAACTTCATCTTATGATTTTATTTTTATGGAATGGTGACTGTCATCCCTTTCAAAACATGGTAGACCTTTTTATAATCTCTTTTTATAATCTATAAAACAATAACTGGTGTTCTTCATAAGGTCAGAAAACCACTTGGTACTAGGCTCAATTTTTTAAAAAGCAATATGTAGATCAGTGTGTCACATTAAATCCCTAATATATGCACGGGCACATGAAAGGTCTTAACTATATCTGCTACCTCCCCACAAGCAATCGGATACACTCCCCACAAGGAATTGGTAGATTGACCACTATCAGAAACTTTGTGTTGTGTCCCGGGCAGAGATAAGAAAGAACCAACTTGCTCAGTGCTAGTGTTGCTGGTAGGGCACTAAAGCTGGAGTTCCATGCATACTAATTCATGAAGGCTGCTTCATTCATTTCATTGCAGTGAACACAACTGAACACATAACACATAAAATATGCATCCAGATCTTGCTTCTCCATTGAAATTAATGGGGCAGCCCATCAGAGCAAGGGAACCACAGATATAGACATCACTGGACTGAGATAATGGTCTACTAATAAATAAATAAAAATAATTCCAGTTTTATTAGACAAGCTGATATGAGGGGGCTAGATTTTCTTCCAATATTGCCATTGGCTGAGCTTCCCTAAGGTATTTTTTCCACCCAAAGGATGGATAACCTACTTGTTCCAAAGCTGGTGCACAGAGCCACAGTCTGACACAATGCCTGGTTTTGTGCAGTACACACTAACCTCAGATGGGTTTCTGGAGACACCCCGTACCGCCCCCATCTGCAAGCAGTGATCCCCAGGCTGGTGCCTGTTTCCCAGTTTGGGGAGGAGAAAGGACGGTTTCCACATTAAATTATACTGTACTTTTATAATAGCTAACACCTACTAATATATTTTAAAAGCCCCAAAGTGAAAATTGTATAATTAAACAAATATCTATATCAGGGGAAAGAAATGCACTAGTATGGAACAGAGTCAAAAGTTATGATTGATTTTATTTTGCTCTTGCCACAAACTTATTAGAATTTTGATCAACAACAGTTGTTATCACCAAGCAATCAAAAATTGTCCCCAGAGGGTTACACACTTTGTTGCCATTAGCAATAGCTGCCTTTTTAAAAAAGCAGTTGACAAAGTGAGCATTAGTCATAGAGATGTATAGTGTTTAATTCTTCTGTTATTTAAAAGAGAACATGCAGGGTTCTACAATATTGCTGCAGCCACCCTTGTTTTATCAAGGGATACAACAACTTTCATATAGAGCCACCATCCAATATCAGCTAGTCAAAAAGGAATAGAACTGCTGTGATACTGTGCCTCAACCTCATCGATTCCAGCCAGCTCAGAAAGATTTGAGGATCATCAGTGGCAGCCCAAGATATCTGTGCACTGGAGGAAGGGCCCCCAATGATGCCGCTCCCTTTAGTGAACCCTTCCTCCCTTTCTCTTTTTTACTACTCTCTCTCTCTGTCTCTCTCTCTCACACACACACCTCTCCTTCCTACTTGGCCGAGCAGCACATGATGGTATGCATACCCAGTGCCAACACAAGAGATGGGAGTAAAGAGGAGGACGAGGTCAGGCAGAAGATAAGGTGAAGAGTTGCTCCCATGGTTAGGGACAGCAGAGGAAGACAGGTGACGCGGTGGAAGGTGGGAAGGTGGACACCTTCCACCATGCTGCTGCCCCAATAATCTTCAGTCTGAGGCAACTGCCTCATCTGGCCTTATGAAAAAGTCACCTCTGGTAATCTGCCAGGGTCAGCAGTGCAGTGCAATTTCTGTTTTGCTTCCTGAATTAAATCCTCATTTGGCATGGGATAGTTGAACCACAGCTTCTTCTGCCCTACACCATTCTGCCTCAACCCTATATCCACCAACACAATACATGTATCATTATACCGCATCACTGTATCAAGGGTCATATTGCATCACCATAAATCACCAGTTCAGCTACTATTGTGTCAGTTCTGGGATATGGGAGTGGGTCCTAATGTGGGCCATGTCCATACGTGGTGTCTCTGCTCTAATTGTTCTAAATGCCGTGCTATCTTGGTCTAATTGTTGTTTTGTTACAGCAGGTCACAGAATGATGCAATTATAAGTAATTGCATTTTTTTCCAGCAGATACTTATCTTTTTGGCATGCCACAAGCAGTTTTCTAGGTTATGGTATAATTGGAGTGTTCTGCAATAGTACAATCTCTAGTAGCTGTTTAATGGAAATACTTTTAAAGGTTGGGTATAATCCTGTAATTCACTGCAGTTTGCACAGTTTTAGTTCTGTTACCTTTTTCATTTTAGAAATATCCTGAAAGTAAATTCCAATTACCCTTACAACCAGATCCTAGCAATGCATATTTGGAAGAAAGCTTATTCTCAAATAATAGGATTCTGGCAGTCTTAGTATCAAAGAAGATTTATATGGCAGTATGTCCCACTAATTTCAATGGATCTTATTTCTAAGCAAGTGTGTTCAGAATGCTCAGAAATATTGTCTGAAGCAGCATTCTCTTCTGGGAGGGACATTTAAGTAAAATACATGCCTACCTTTATAATGAAAAACTGATAGCAATTAGGGATGTGTACAAAATCGGTCTGACCAGTAGATTCGAAACAAACTGGGCATGCTCAGTTCTGGCACCCCAAATAGGGGCCCGGCTCAGTTTGATTTAGAACTGGTTCAGGCCAGTTCAGCATTGCCAGGGACTTTTTTCCATTTAAAAATTGTTACTCACCGCCACCAGGGCATGACCCAGCCATGCAAATGGCCAGTGTGCATGCGCAGCGGCCTCCAAAATGGCCGTCACCAGTGCAGAAAGGGCCAAAATGCCCCCAGATAGGCTGTACCAGCCCTTTTAAGACTGAGGGGGGCAGACAGCGGGGGGAGGGGGAACAGCTGGAGATCTCCTCCGTGGCTGTGGCAGCACCCCTGAGGGCCCAGTAGCATCAACAATTTTTTAAAAGAAAAAGAAGTTCTGGGCATCCCTGAACTGGCCTGAACCGGGCCTAAACCGGCCTGGGGGGTTCGGCTCGACCTCAAGCTGACACCAGCCTGGACTGGCTCAATGTTGAGCACTTGAACCAGGCCGGCTCAAGTGCAAACCAGCTCAACTTCAAGCCAGTTCACACATTCCTACTAGCAATCTCTTACTATGTCTTTACTTCACCAATCCTACTGTCATTCAGACAACCCTCAGGATGCCATACAAGAGGTGGCTTCCCTCTTTTAACCTGTGTAAACAGAGCTGTAGGAATGGAAAGAATGAAGGAGTTTCCAGTTTATATGTACATTTGTTGTATCCATATACATGAATAGGAACATAACAAAACACTGAACAATTCACGAACAAAGTGGAGAGAAACAGAACCTCAAGGAAGGACTAACAGTAAACAGGCAGAGCTGGAGAGGAGAGCTGGTCTTGTGGTAGCAAGCATGACTTGTCCCCCATAGCAAAGCAGGGCCCCTGGTGGCGCAGTGGTAAAACTGCCGCCCTATAACCAGAAGGTTACAAGTTCGATCCTGACCAGGGGCTCAAGGTTGACTCAGCCTTCCATCCTTCCGAGGTCGGTAAAATGAGTACCCAGAATGTTGGGGGCAATGTGCTAAAATCATTGTAAACCGCTTAGAGAGCTCCGGCTATAAAGCGGTATATAAATGTAAGTGCTGCTATTGCTATATGAATGGGAGACTTGATGTGTGAGCACTGCAAGATATTCCCCTCAGAGGATGAAGCCACTCTGGGAAGAGCAGAAGTTCCCTCCCTGGCTACTCCAAGATAGGGCTGAGAGAGATCCTTGCCTGCAACCTTGGAGAAGCCGCTGCCAGTCTGTGAAGACAATACTGAGCTAGATAGACCAATGGTCTGACTCAGTATATGGAAGCTTCCTATGTTCCTATGACACCAAGGCTAATCCCATTCTCAAGCATGACTATATGTGGAGCTCTCTAATGTGCCAACCAAAGGATCATGGATAGTGACAAGTCATTTCCACAATCATGGCAGTGGTTTTTCAAACTGTTTCCATTGCAGAAATCACTTGTAGGTATTTCCATGATTCAGCTTTCCCATCAGTCTATGTGCTCAAAGATACCAATGACTCTATGGTGCTGTATGATGCTGACATGTGAAAAAGAAGCAATTAACCGGGCCTCTTTTTCATGAAAACAGGCTGACTGTGATAGTGAACATACAAAAGGATACCCCTACAATGGAGCCCTTCAGTGGTGTATTGATTTTTAAAAACAGACTTTGATGTTAAACAATGAAAAACAGAAAGCAACATGCAACACTTACAAAAACTGTGGAGCCATTCTGTTGAAGCAAATTATAATAGTGTTAGCAACTTAATTTGGCTTACAGTTAAGTTAATTTGGCTTTTAGTTGAGCTACTTAAGAGCCACTTCTTTTTAAGTATCTTTCAAAGAAGATACTTTTAAAGTCTATGCACTATTCCAAGACTACTCCTGAGCAAATGATTTATCATTTGGTACTTTATGTGGAATATTCACTGTTCAGTTTAAAAGAAAGAAAAATATAAAAAGAAAAAAGAGTGAAGGATCAACAGCTAAAAAGAGGACCATTACCTTTATTTTCTCAGTTAGACCTCCAACAAACAACATAGCATTTGCATCCACATCCAGGATTGTGTAGCCAGGTGGAGCAACTGCACTGAAGGTGCCTGGTACAATGCTGGCTTTAGGGCCATCCAACGCCTGAACGGAAACTGTGCCGCTTCTTCCACTCCTTCATGAGAGAAAAAATCATGGAGGATGCAAAATTTAACCATTAATTAATTAATCAGCTGTTCTGATTCAATAATAACGTTCTCGCATTCAAGACAACATTTTGCAGATTTCTGTACACAACCTTTAGCTAGAAGGAGACATTGCTAGGTTTCAGTATAACCAGCTAGCTGCTGATTTCCTGAGAGTAGCCAGAAGCTGTGTGACTGAAGTGTCCTTGATGGCAGGAAATTGTGAGGTGAAGCCACTGATGTTGATGGCTAACATACCATGCAATGTTACACACACAGTGGAATGTAATGTTTACGCAGTGGTGCAAGAGCAGAAATTGTGCGAATGGAGTTGAATGACAGTGCAGCCATTGCATATAAAGGCTGCATGGTTGTGCAACACTATTTGCAGAATTGTTACTTTTGCAAAACTAAGCAAATGTTACATTCCACTGCATGCATAACATTGCTACCTACCTTCTCCCCACATCATCGTCGTTGCTTATGAGTGGCACTGCTCACATGCGCACATAATTGGCGCTGTGGCAAGCAGTGCAATGCTCCAGAGGGGAAGCGAAGCCCAACCACCATGCATTCCACAATGCATTGGGGGAATTCATGCTGTCGGGTCACTCCTTCCCTCCAGCTCTATGGTCCAGTTGGCGGAGCTGAACGGAGCTGCTGGCAGCCCGCTGGCCTACATGAGTGGGCAGTGAGGTAGGGGTCATATGCGCATCCTCCTACCTCACTTTTAGCCTGGGTTTTAAACCCGGGCTACCTGGCAGTATTATGTGGGCTGCCCATGACAGAGTGCTACATTCTTCTCCTTCAAAGCGGCTTCCCATAATCCCTTTACAATCTTAATTAGATAGAGGGAACTTGTTAGCAATATGCATTAACCACTATGTACTGGTATACTTTGAGTTCATTCTCACTGTCAGCCCTACCAGCAGGACATTGCTAGCCACGGTAGGACTGGTTGTGAGAACTGCTGGAATTGCTTCCAATTCCAGTGCTTCTCTGCCAGGTAGCCTGGGTTTTAAACCCGGGCGAAAAGTGAGACAGGAGGATGCGCATATGCTCCCTACCTCACTGCCCGGTCATGTAGGCCCGTGGGCTGCCGGCAGCTCCATTCAGGCTGCTGCAGCCATCTGGACCATCGAGCAGGAGGGAAGGAGTGACCCGGCAGCATGAATTCCCACAATGCATTGTGCAGTTCATGGTAGCTGGGCTTTGCTTCCTCTCTGCTTGCTGCAGTGCCTAACCTACTTCACAGGGTTGTTGTGAGGAGAAACCTAAGTATGTAGTACACCGCTCTGGGCTCCTTGGAGGAAGAGCGGGATATAAAATGAAATGAAATGAAATGAAATAAATAAATAAATAAATAAGTGTGCATGTGAGCGGTGCCCCTCATAAGCAATGACAGTGATGTGGGGAGAAGGCAGGTAGTATCCTACCTTCGCCCAGCCTTTCCCAACTTCAGCCTGAGCAGTTGTGTGAATGACTTATGGTCTACCAAACCCCTAACAAATCACTCTTTCAAAAATATTTTCCTTTCCTATACCTTGTTTTAGTCACAAGGATAGAGTTCTATCTAAAGTTTATTTGAACAGTACAGATTGAAGATTAGGATCCCAGTCTTTTTAGGAAACTGAAAATGCTCCTCTGAACACTTAAAAACAAAACAATCTTTTAATGCATTTATTTGTTCCTTGGACATTTTGCTTCATGCATCACCAACTCCCTTTATTTTTATTATGGAGCAGAAATATTTATTGAGGTTTTCTTTCTTTGGAAATGTCAGGCCTTTACATTTCAATCTGTTTTGCCTCAACATGTTGATAATGTTAACAGGATATGCACGTCATTCCCTGGTGAATATTATCTAGGAAATAACATAAATTGCACTGTCATGCAAATTACAAGCAAAAGGGCTGAAACAGTTCAAGTGATGCCTACAGTATAATTAAGCTGTAAAATGAAAAGTATTCCTAGAGAATAATTATGATGTTGTATAACATACTTAACAAAATATGAACAAGTATTCATATATTTTCTAGACAGACTAGTTAATTGCTATAGACAACTAACTTGTAATGCGTTTAGAATCTTTATCAGATACAACTTCTAACCATAAATGCTCCTATAATAACTGAGTTCCACATTTCTATTTCAAAATTAATATAATATAGGTGCTTCTAGAAGAAGAAATACACTATACTTGTATTAGAGGTTAATGTTTTGTGTTATATGAAATCTGTCCCACCATACCCTTGCTGGGACAATTTATTTATTTTTTATTTTTTGGTAGAGGGGCAAAATATTTCAAGGATAGGTAATATTCATAGCATAGTTCAAAGGCCTGCTCTTGAATATATTCAAGATCAAATTCCAAACCAAAACAGTGTATTTTAAAGAGTATTTGTTGTGGTTATGGTTATGATTTATACTTCATAACCACCATAGCTAGGTACTCTTAAGGACCAATTGGATGCAGTCTGAAATATGGTAGGCAAGACTGTTCCTGCTCCCCTACTTAAAAACAATGCCCTGAGATTGAATGAGTTTCTGTGTGGGCAGCAGGCCAGCAGACAATATGAGAGGCAAAGAGAGCCTCATTTCTAACCAGTATCTGTGCCACCAGTTGCTCTTAATTTATTGAATTGGCAAGCACGGCAAAGAGAATGGGTTGGACCCAAATGCTTGTGCCAGAGGCGACTGGTGAAGATGGCGAGAGGTATCTTTAAAAAGTCATTACTCGCAGCCAGCTACAGCAAGCCTCAAGGAGCTCAATACTGCCAGCACCTGCAAGCCTCAAGGAGCAGCGCCTCCTTGCCTGGCACCCCATGTGGAGGCTGCGTGCTGGCCATTTGGGTAGTCAGTACGGTGCTGACCACACAAATGGCCACTGCACATGCACAAAGGCCAGGTGAGCGCAGTATTGGGGGCAGCCAACATGCAGGGTGCCGCTGCTCCTGGCAGCTTTCAGGTGCTGGCGGTATTGCCACTAATGACTTTTTAAAGGTACCTCTTGCTGCCCCCCACCCCAGCACTGCTCTCACTGGCTGCTTCTGGCTTGTGCAATGGCATGAGTATAAGTGATCTTTCTTGCCTTTCTTCAACATTCCCCAACCCCCTGAAAAAGCTGATATTGAATATTGAGAACAGTGTATGATACAGTGCAGGGGACTGCAGAGGATGAGAAACATCCTCGGAAACTGAGCACAAGCACCTTCTGAAAGCATTTTCTCCACTTAATGAAGGTGCTTGTACCCTGTTTCTGTGGATTCCCGCCACCCCCTTGAAGCTTCCCACACCACATTCAGCACCATTTCCATCGGTTCTCCAAACCTCAGGAGTGACTTTCCAGGGTCACAGAGTGACTTTCCAGGGGAACTGCAGTGGGGAGGCAGGAGTGTCAGACCGGTTTTTACAAGCAAGAAACAATTTCTCATGGGAAATTGTTTGTGAACAAGTGAAGAACAATATATTCCTTTTGAAAGAGTCAGTGTATCTGTTAAAAAAGAGGACGTAAGCTCAAAATGTATTTACATCGGGCTTTTCACAATCAGTATTCTAATTTGGTCTATTGATTGTAATAAACGATTATTACTAGAGACTTACCTCACTATCTGCAGACTCAGCATCCATAGTTTTGTGTATCCAGTCGGGTAATTGACACCTGACCTTGGCATACGTGGGGGGAGGGGTTAATTCTGCATATCTGCAGGTGGCCAGAAATGACCTCGGAGGTAATTTCCTGCCACCATTTTGAGTGTGGGAGCCATTTTATGGCTCATTTGTATAAAAGGACAACAACACCCATGATTTTCGACTGAATTTTGGAGAGTTTGGGATTTGCTGGGGTGGGGGTGGGGGCATCCTTGAACTCCTGAAGGTCTGCAGAGCAGAGCAGAGCACTTTGGCCTGTTTTCGTATTTGGCCTATTTTAGCATTTTGGGGGTTGGTTATTTTAGTCTGGGAACCTAACCCTGCAATTCCATAAACTTAATTACTCATTATCCACAGTTTTGTTACCCGTGATAATTTGCAGGAATGGAACCCCCGTGGATAATGAGATACTCCTGTATAATAAATATTCTCATCCTTATTGCATTTCTAAGGAGCCAGCGTGGTGTAGTAGTTAGAGTGCTGGACTAGGACTGGGGAGACCCGAGTTCAAAATCCCCATTCAACCATGAAACTAGCTGGGTGACTTTGGGCCAGTCACTTCACTCTCAGCCTAACCTACTTCACAGGGTTGTTGTGAAAGAGAAACTCAAGTATGTAGTACACCGCTCTGGGCTCCTTGGAGGAAGAGCGGGATATAAATGTTAAAATAATAATAATAATAATTATTATTATTATTTCTGGGTTTTCATCCTGCTTCTTCTGTTCTTTGTTGTTGGTTGCTACCACCTTTTTGCTCCTTCTAACTGTGATCTGGCAACTTGTTTCCAATTCCTTAAAGTTATCCACATTTATATCAGGATTGACTGATTTAACTAACAATGAAGACTTTGAGGATGACAAGTTCATGTTGAAATGCCAGACCGAAAGCTGTTTTTAATTAAGTAACTGGGCTGTATTCCTGCAAGATCTTAATTCTCTATCTCTAAGAAAGACTTATATATACCACATTTCAAGTCCAGGCACTCAGTTGGGAGCACCAACCAATCCTTTCCATTACTCCCAGAATTGGGAGTAATTGCTCCAAATTCTGGGAACTCCCAATCCTGCCCTGGGCACTTTCCAGATTACACACAACAGTATCACTACATGTCTGTTAAGTGTGCATCCATACTGTTTGTGTTTTGACACTGCAGTCACTGCACTGTCAGTAAGGTGCCATTCACATTCCCAATGCCTTCTTTGGGGTTTTATCTTTGCGGTACAGTGCTATAACATTGAAAAAATAATAATAATTTTAAAAAAAATCAGCTGTATTTCTCTATTGTAGGAGGTTTGCACAAGCTAGAAAAGACTGCCCCCCCCCCCCGCTGGTGGCTTTGTGCAACACCCATTATTTATGGTTTCAATATGAACCTGCCAAGCCAAAGTAAACTACCACTGTTGCATGTAATCTGGAAAGCACCCAGGTGGTGATTGCATGAGCACTTACAAAATTGGTCTCAGTAGCATGGTTCTGGGCCTTTAAATGTTACAGTAGTGCTATTGGATGCAGTGATAGAATAACAGGTTGCACACTGCTGCTGACATGTATAAAGGACACCTCAATTTACCTTATTATGAAGACACATATAAATATCTATTCTAACATGAATTTTTACAGAACTAGGTTTAACTGGATATACATATTCACTTAAATCTCTACCTAGCTCTTCTCTTCTGAATAGGTAAATATCTTATTTCATTAAGTAGTTTAAAGTTATCATTTCCCAGGGGTGTGTGTGTGTGTGTGCGTGTGTGTGTGAGTTGCTACTGGCCTACGAGAAATTAAGGCACCCTCTGCAACAGCCTCATTAAGTTTAAAGCAATTTTAGTTGAGATTCAGTGTGTAGAAATAAAATGTATTGACAGAAGAGAATTCAATTCAATTTACCCTTCATCAGATTTTATTTTAAATTGATATTATGTAAATTACTGGACTTTGGCAGTGATCACTAGAAAAAGGCATTATATACTTACTGTGCACATATAGCACAGATTACTGTTAACACTATAATTAGTTTTGCAAGTAATTAGTGTTACTACAGTGCTCATTATATCACACACAACATTTTTGGTTCTAAGTGCAGAACTGCTTAATTATGGTAAAGGAAAAATTTCTACAGTATTTTTTTAAAAAACATAGTGGACATCCAGATTAATTTCACATGCACTAACAAATGTTGAGCTACCTAATGGCTCAGTGGGGAAATTACTTGACCAGCAAGCCAGCGGTTGCTGGTTCGAATCCCTACTGGTACGTTTCCCAGACTATGGGAAACACCTATACTGGGCAGCAGTGATATAAGAAGATGCTGAATGTCATCATCTCATACTGCCTGGGAGATGGCAATGGTAAACCCCTCCTGTATTCTACCAAAGACAATCTCAGGGCTCTGTGATCACCAGGAGTCACACCAACTCGATGGCACACTTTACCTTTAAAAATGTTGTGTGAGAACAATGCAGGAGGGGCAATTTTCGTGGATCTCCCTTCACTCTGCACTGTCCCTCCTGAAAATATGTCCTGCAACTCTCAAGCACACAGGGGCGTAGCTATAATTGAGCAGATGGGTTCAAAGAGCCTGGGCCCCTGAAATCCTGAGGGCTCCCCAACTCCACCCTTCCCTATCTTCTTCATAATCTCTCCCACCCCAAGGGGCAACCGGAGAGAGGGGTGAACACGGACTCCCTCTCCCCTAGCTACGCCCCTGCAAGCACATATATATGGCAGGAACGGGTTTTTGTTTTTTTTTAATAACTGAGAAAGTAAAGGGACACCATGGCCAGAAAGTAAAGGGACACTCTGCCCCAATGGCAGAGGGGCACACAGGTAAAGAAGAGAGGCAGCATTCCATAGTCACCAGCCACAGCAAAAGCACCTCCTTTTTCACCGGGGAGTTTTTTGTGTATTGGCTTGTCTATAGTGCTGCTACTAAAAGGAATACTTATACCTTACATATTCAGGAGACAGAAAAATAATACCTATCAAACATTACATCTTGAAGGTAAGTGTGAAATACGGCTGTTTATGAATTCCAAAAATCAAAGGAGCTAAATAGTGACTCATAATACCTTTCAGCCTGAACCGACCTAAGTGGTTTTTTAAATAATATTTTTTCAAACACTGTCAGCTTGAAAATAAGCTTGTGTGTGTGTGTGTGTGTGTGAAGATGGCATATTGAGTAAAAATCAGTATACTGTGATGTGACAGACAATCTATTTCCATTTTGACAACAAATGAAGAGATTTTGGGAAGAAGATTCATTGAGACTAAGGGCAGATTATAGGAGGACTGCAAAAAAAGATCTTCTTCAGCCTACTCAATAACTGGCTAAGGGTGGGATTGGATTTTGAAACACAGAAAGGAAAGGAAGTACAATTAACTCAGTGTGCTTCCACACTAGGATCCTTTAGTGCTATCAAGGCAGGCTGGATGTGGGTTTACAACAACTGTATTTTCACAGATTGCACTACCAACCTGCAATGTACATCCTAGACTACTACTAACCTGCAATTCACATCCTCACAGCAAAGGTGGAAGCGAGTGGCACATGACAGACAGATGGCCCCCTGGTGCAATACAGGTAGGTTGACTCAAGTAATTCCCATTCCAATATTATAATATTGCCTGTACAGTGATTTCCTTACACTATTACAGCCTTACAATATTGCCTGTATAGTGATTTCCTATCCCCATCTAATGCAGAATAGAGTAAATGCAGGAAAAATAGTCCTTGCAAGGGGGAAATGGTAGGGGACATCCACTTCTTTTAAGAGCAGGAATAGCCTGTACTCCAATGTACAGTCTCCTAAGAACTTTTAAACTTAGTGGGGTGGGGAAGAGAAGAAATAGGAACTGCTAAACCAGTAAAACAGGATAGCGCCCCTTCTCCTCAAAAAGCCCAGCTCTGAGAAAGCACCTGAGGTAAGGACAATGAAGCAGGGGGATGAGAGGACACAGAGATGTTGTTTATATCTCCTTGTTTATGTAGTTCTGCAGATATGCAAATGAAAAGGAAAGTATCTCAAGAGTGGTTGTATTCATCAACACTCTGATTCTTGCCCCATGATTCATAAAGCAAATATTTGTGGGAGGGCAACAGTGTTGAGAAATGCTCCCATTCCTAAGATAGCCTGCCAACCTCATTTGTGTATATGCAGAAACATATAAACAAAGGCACGTTTTCAAAAACTAATGATTCTCTGCCTCCTCTCAGTATGTTTCTCCTCGCAAAGTGACCTCCCACTTTTATTCCTGATCAGAGTACAGTGCTTTTGGCTTGGAGCAGGGCTTTTTTAAGGGGAAGGGGAAGGCACTAGGTTTTTACTTCTAAAATTGCTTTTCTAAAATCAAAGAGGATGTTGTCATGTGCAGCCTAACCTGGGCTAGGGATGTCCAGCCCGGGTTAGGCTGCGCATAAGAACCGCTGGAATCTGTGCAGATTCTGGTGGCACCTTGGCGGCAAACCCATCAAAGAAGCCCACCAGTTAGCTGAGGTTAAGGGCGTTCTTGCGCCCTTTGCCGTGTCTAACTGCTTGTAGCCAGTGCTGAGACACTGCGGGAGTCCCAGCTAGCCCCGGGGGGATCCCCACAATGCATCGTACATGGTGCATTGTGGGATTTCCAGGGTCCGGGGCAATGTCAGCTGCTGTGCCTCCCCGCTCCCTGGGGCAGCAAAGGACTGTCTGGGCATACAATCCTTGTGCCCAGATGTTCCTTGCAGATCATTTGTGGGAAAGGTGGGCTTCCCGCTGCCCCGCCCACCAGGTCGTGAGAACAACCTCAAAGTTTAAAAGTAATAGGAGTTATGTGTTCATAGATGCATAAAGCAAATATTTTAAAACAACAACAACAACCTGGTAGAGCTAGTAAAGAGAAATGATTTGTGACTAGGCAATGCCAGCAGGGCAGACACATGAGGGAGAGAGGCAGAGTTCCATACCATTGTCAATCACATTAAAAACCACACTTCCAAACCAGCTGAGACTATATTGCTAGTCATGTCATACCTGAATGCTTCAAGAAGAAAGTATGAGGAAACATCTAAAAATCATGATAAATCAGCACTTGAAGGGCAGTGGAGATAACTACCCTGCAGAAAATACACTGCAGCCTACATGATGAGGAAAATGATTAAATTGAAATTAAAGGACAATTTAAGGAATGAGTAACTACTTTGAGTAATTTTTCTTATCCTATCAGCTATTGGAATGAAAGAGCTTGGGAACAACATAATCTGAATTCTTTGGAAAAATTAATGTTAGTATGAATGAATGTTAGTACTAGAACGGGGTAAAGGCTAACATGGAAGCTGTGGCAACTCACGGATAATGGGGCACTAGGGCAATGAGAATTAGGGGGATTAGGTTCCCGGGGCTATGAAAAAGGGTTGGAAATGACAGAAATAATCAAAACAAAGTGCCCAATCATGCTTCGTGTGTCTGCAGCTGTTCAACTATGCCCCCTAAAAGTCAAACATCTGCCATTTCCCCATATTTTTTCATTGGAGTTTTTTTAAAAATCAGCCACAAAATGGCTTTTTCCAAAATGGTGGCCAGAAATTACCTCATAGGAACATAGGAAACTGCCATATACTGTCATGGCTCAGACATCTCTGACTCAGAAGAGCCAGAGGAGGAACGGGAGGACTCGGCTGGGAGTGCTGGCTCAGAGGCACAGCACGGAATCGCAACAGCTGCCAGACATGAGGGCTGAGGAGGCTGATCAGGAGGAGGCGGGGATTTCGCCTGTTTTGAGAAGATGTCCCAAGGAAGGCTCAGTGGGAGACACGGAGGCGCAGGATATCACAGGAGAGGAAGTAGAAGTGCTGATTCAGGAAAGCATGATTGACTGCTGGTTATCTTGAGCCCTATATTAAGCAGTCTGTTATTGCACAGATGGCTGTCAGCAACTTTCGCTTACCGCAGACCGTGTTCCTATTTAGAATTCCTCAACCTTTCAAGTTCCAGTTTGCCCTTGTTCTGTTCTTCCTGCACTGTTGTCCCTTGTTCGGTTAATTCCTTGCTCTGTTGTCCCTTGTTCTATTCATTCCTTGCTCTGTTGTTTTCTTTTCAGTTTTTACTCAGTTATCATAGAGGGGGGTACCTTGTTTAGTTCAGGGGACTTTATTCATTTACTACTATTTATCTTTGTGAGTCTTTCATTTTCCTTCATGCTGCTTTGCTGCTACTTTCTGTTTAACTCAAAGGGGGAGAGCTGAAGGGGTTGTAAATCCTGTTGGCTTATCTGAGCTAACAGATTTATGACATATACTTAGTCAGACCACTGGTCTATCTAGCTCAGTACTGTCTTCACAGACTGGCAGCGGCTTCTCCAAGGTTGCAGGCAAGGATCTCTCTCAGCCCTATCTTGGAGAAGCCAGGGAGGGAAATTGAAACCTTCTGCTCTTCCCAGAGTGGCTCCATCCCCTAAAGGTGGATGCCCTTACAGTCCTCACACTTCTAGTCTCCCTTTCATATGCAACCAAGGCAGACCCTGCTTAGCTAAGGGGACAAGTCATGCTTGCTACCACAAGACCAGCTCTCCTCTCTCAGAGGTCGTTTCTGGCCACCTCGGCACTGTGAAATTTAATCCCTTCCCCACTGCATATACCGAGGTCGGGTGTTAATTGCCTGACTAAGGATGTTAGGGCCGCATTTATTAACAATAAATAAATAAATATGGTGAGGTTTGCCTGTAATGTTGTTTTTTAAACACACTTTCAAAAAAAATGGAAGGCATTAATTTCTTCAGAAAAAAATGCATAACTGTTTGATTGCTGTATCACTATTGAAAATTCCTTGTTCCATACCATCATAGATTGAATCTCAAGGGTGAATTTACACATGGCATTTCCTCTTGAACTCAAACATGGTGGTGGAAACTTATAAGAAAGAATGGAGTACTTGCCTTGATGCTTCAATTCGGTACCAAAACCCATCATCAATTGTCAGATCTGGATACTCAATACGTCCAACACCAGATCCTACATCCCAGAAGAAATCTACTTTGCCCTTACGCATTTCTATGGCCAAAAAGTCAGTCTAGGATCAAGACATTAAAAAAACACAAACCAACAGTATTTGAGAAACAACAGCATTTAGTATTTTTGAGCAAAAGCAGTATCAAAAGTACAAGGCAAGGAAGAGGGAGTGAATTAGATGTGTGGAATGTGATCAGAGGACAGCGAGAAGCTTATCACTTCGCACAGAGGAAAGGATTCAGGTCAGGGTTATGGGAGCAATGAACAAATTGTACTCTCTTTGGAAGACATTCTTGCCATTTTTCATTTCCACTCCTGTGACAACATTGATAAAATTTTATAGAAGTTCCTGTGTTTTAAAAAACTTTTAAAAGCTTTTAAAACATCATTGCAAATTTGGCTGCTGCGGGCCCAATGGTCAGGATAATTATGTAGCTTTGCCTCATACGGAAGATGATCAGGGGCCTGGAGAACCTTCCTTATGAGGCAAGGCTACAGCAACTGGGGCTTTCTAGTTTGGAAAAGAGACAACTATGGAGAGACATGATAGAGATCTATAAAACCATGCATGGAGTAGAGAGAGTGGACAGAGAAATTTTTCTCCCTCTCTCACAACACTAGAATCAGGGGTCATCCAATGAAACTGAAGGTTGGGAAATTTAGGACTGACAAAACGAAGTACTTCTTCACACAGCACATAATTAATTTATGGAATTTTCTGCCACAGGATGTAGTGATGGCCACTAGCTTGGATGGCTTTAAAATGGGCTTAGACAGATTCATGGAGGACAGGTCTATCAATGACTACCCATCTGGTGGCTATAGGACACCTCCAGCATCAGTGGCTAGATGTTGCTAAATACCAGTTACAGGGGAGCAACTGCAGGAGAAGTGGCAAGCCCTCATCCTCTGGCTATGGGCTTCTTGAAGGCATCTGGTGGACCACTGTGTGAAACAGGATGCTGGACTAGATGGGATTTGAGTGTGATCTAGCAGGGCTGTTCTTATGTGCTTATAAAAGCCTGATAACACACTGAAAGCTGAAAATATTGCAATTCTGACATTTATTTTCCATTTCTAGGAGTATAGACCTTGTCAAAAATCATAATGAGCATTCATCCCCCTAGACCACCCCAGCTGGCTCATGTACTACAACACTACCTCAATTTTTGATTCAGCTTATATAAACTAAATGGTATTCACACCAGAATCCCAGCAAATACCAAAAATATCTGCCAGCTGGGAAATTTCTAAAACCTCTAATCATTCAAAACGACTGCATTTTATTTTTGTTTGCTTTTACTGGGAGCTACAATTAGTATTCATAGTGCTTCTGGCCTTATGCTGCTTCTATGATGACATTTTCATCTTCTACAAGTGTCAGTTCATAGATCTGACTGTAAAATTTTCATAAAGGAAAATAGAAATCCATACTTACAAATCTGTTACTTCCAAGATAAAAAAGCAGATTGTCAGGAACTGTCGTCTTTACATTGAGAATAACAGTGTTGTAGTTTCCTTTCTTTATCTCTGGCCTATATGTGCGAATACAGTTGCCTCCAGAAGACACAGATACTTTAATCTTCATGGGTGGGGGGGGGGGGGGAAAGACGGAGAACTCAGATTATACAGCTCATTACTGCCAATGAAATGCTTAGCTATTCATACAGAAATGCAATGGACTACATACTTGTCACCTTCCCATCACATGCTCCCTTGAGACAGAATGTATTGCAATTTCCTTTTTGAATGCTGGGTTTTGATTATGGATATTGGAAATCTTATCTGGCATTCTTCACTGACATCATAATGCAATTATTTTGCTATAAGAATTACCAGGGTGTGTGGCAGTGAATAAGGGTCACCTATGACAACTCATTTGCTGAGTGCTGAATATATTCAGAAAGAAAATATCTAATAAACTCACAATGATAAACATGGAACGGAGCAGGTTAATGAGTGCATGATAAAACGGATGCAGAATTTCAACAGGACGATTGATATCTCTGATTGAGAATACCAGTGGAAAAGAAACATTAAATTTACATTGTGTTACAACTTAAGGGAAAACTGATATAAGATGTTTTTCAGATGGTGCATGACTCCCCCGATCATTAATAAGGCAGATAATTCATTTTCAAAAAAATGTTGGAAATGTAATAATCAACCAGAGTCATTTTTCCGTATGTGGTGGATTTATAATAAGGCTCAATAGTTTTGGAAGCAAATTCACGAGAAAATGGAACAAATTTTAGAGGTTAAATTTCCTTTTCTACCAGGAATCTTTCTTTTAAGTATGACAAAACTTTATATTCCTTTTAAATGTAATGAGCTGTCTTTATATATGATTACTGCAGCCAGGATTTTATATGCTTACAATTGGTGTGTTTCTGAAATCCCCTCTTTAAATGATTGGTTCTTGAAATTATGGGATTATGTCTCAGTTTCCAAAGTTTCGGCTTACATGAATGAAGTCTCAACTGAGTCATTTATGTCAACTTGGGATCCCTTTATAAACTTTAATATCTGGCAAGGACATCATTTGTTCCCATTGTCTAGATTTGATTTGTGAAGCTTTATGTATCCAGCTTTATGAAACCAAGTGTTGATCAGGCATAATCATATGTTGATCATTGCTGCTGAACTTTCTCAGAACTGTTAATATATTTATAATGTTTTCTCTTTAGTACTTTCTTAAAGAAATATTATGATACTGTATTTTTTTCTTTGTTTCAATGAAATTGAAAAAAACAAATTAAAAAAAAAGATAACCATGGAACATGTGCTACTATATTTTGAATTTAGCCCTTTCTTCCATCTTATATTTGCATTATGGAAGCCTTTCATGTATTTTAGTTCTACTATTATTGTTGCTAGTTGTGTCCCAGAGGATTCTTTTAAACTCTTAAAACTAATTATCTTATACTCATTAGAAGTTCACTTGATGTTTACAGTAATATTATTACCATTATGAAAAAAGACCATGGCATTTATGAGAATGTAATAAAGGACTCAATAAAGTCCTGGACCATTTGCTTTATTGAATTTACATATTCTTGGTACAAATAAGAAAGAAAACAATTGCATTTTTAAAGTTTATGAAGAAATAAGGAAATAAACAATTGCATTTGGTTTTTTAAAATTTATGGTCTAAAATAAAATACCATCTTGGTGAAGGAGTAAGCAAGCATCTATTGACAAACAGGCAAGTGTGTGTCATATACATCTCCATTAAAAGTGGATAAGTGTATGATCACCAAAAATGCAGCAGTTATCTTTGCAGTGGTGATAAAGGAGTAGGGGGCTTGCATTTTCAAGAGTCCATAACTGAACTTTGATCCAGATCAGGGTTCCCTCTAACAGGGATTCCCAGATGTTGGTGACTACAATAACAACAATACCCAGCCACAGGCCATTGCAACTGGGGATGCTGGGAGTTGTAGTCAACAACATCTGGGAATCCCTGTTAGAGTGAACACCAGTCCAGATCTGTTTCTAAGCTGACAATTTGCAAATTTGCTTTGCTGGCTCTTTGTAGAGAACAGGGAAAGTAGCTTGGATATGGGTCAGTTAGATGCATTTAGATGGGTATATGTCATTTATACGAATCAGACACCAGTAAACAGCTTGTTTTCTAACAAGAAAAGCCACAAATAACATGAAAGGGTCTTTTTCTGTTGAGCATTAGCCATTAGGTAATAGTCAATTGACTGATGAAATAATTTATTTATTATTAAAATTTGTATACCACCCTTCCAAATGGCTCAGGACGGTTTACATTAAAACACCATTAAAATCAATTAACAATTAAAACAGAAATTATAAAACTGCATAAAATAATAATTAACAATTAAAACATCATAAAACACCAATTAAATAGCCAAAACAATCTAAAAACAAGTTTTAAAAAGCTGAGAAAGCTTGGTTGAAGAGATGTGTTTTCAGAAGTTTCTTTAAAATTGCCAGAGATGGGGAGTCTTGTATCTTAGTAGGGAGCGCATTCCACAATCTTGGGGCAGCAGCTGAGAAGGCCCATCTCTGTGTAGCCACCAAACGAGTTGACGGCAACTGGAGGTGGACCTCCGCAAGTGACCTCAATGGGCGGTGGGGCACATAGCGAAGATGTTCTCTTAAATACCCAGGGCCTAAGCCGTTTAGGGCTTTATAAGTTATAACCAGCACTTTGTATTTTGTCCAGAAACCTATTGGCAGCCAGTGTAGCTCCATCAACAGAGCCTTGAGGGGCGCCATACTTAAGCTCAGATCTCGAAGAGCAACAGTCTCCAATCGACACAATCTGGAATTTGTCTGAGAGGTAGGAGTGGAACCACTGTAAAACAGTGCCTCCCACCCTCAACCCCCTCAGACGTTCCAGAAGGATACTATGGCCGATAGTATCGAAAGCCACCAAGAGGTCCAAAAGGACCAACAGCGTCACACTTCCTCTGTCAATTCCCAATTGGAGATCATCCATCAGGCTGACCAAGGCAGTCTCCACCCCATAGCTCGCCCAAAACCCAGTTTGAAATGGGTCTAGATAATCAGTTTCCTCCAAGACCGCCTGGAGCTGAGAGGCCACCACCCTCTCAATTACCTTGCCCAACCATGGGGGATGGGAAACAGGCTTATAATTGCTCCAAATATAATTAAATATAATTGAATCCAAATATACAACTATGGAAGTCAGCACAGCAATTCATAATTCTTGAAAACAAGGCAATATTGATCATTACCTAATCATTCTAAAAAGACATCGTTCTAATCAAAATGAGTATCTAGCAATTAGACATGGCCTATCAACACTTAAGAAGTACTTCAAGCTTTTGGGAGGAAAGGACATTCCCCCCGAACAAGAGATTATATAAGTCTGGATCACGGATTAGATTTTGAGAATTGTCCCTCCACTCTAACTTTTTCTTCCTCCTTTGCTTTTTGCTTTTTCATTGCTTTGGGCTTAAAGCTCTGGCTGTACCTCTCTTGATTTTTCTCTTAATATTCTCTAGGTAGACCGACCCATGGCTATAGTTTTAGTTTTTTTAAACTATAGTTTTATATTTTTTAAATTCTTTTTCATTGGGTCTCCAGTTTTGAAGTTTTATCTTTTGTATTGCTGAGACTACTTTGCTGAGACTGATTTGCAGACTGATTCAGCAGGAGTGCTGAAATGCCTACCGAATCCCTTAATATGTTTAAACCTCTTAAGATTTCCTCCTTTAACCTATTTTGAATGTAACTCAAATAAAATGTTAATTTGATTTCTGGTGTGTGCTTCATTTTCTGGGCAGGGGGGAAGCAGCTGATCAGGACATAATAAACCCATCGCTACTGGAGGAAATTAAGAATAAAAAAACCCAACAGTGGGACTAGAAAGAAAGGAGGAGCACAGAAGTAGCAAAGTGTATTCCAGTGGGGGTGGAGGGAGGCTTTGCCCCACACATTAAGTTTTTGAAAAAAGAATGATAATATTTTCCACCTTAACTCTTCCATCCTAAATGTGTTTTCTCTGAAGAGAAAACAGCCCTAACATGCTGTCATTGTGGAATTATTTTGGCAGCTGATAACACCACACCAACTTTACACTGATGCATAACACGATTTATTTTACAGTAAGAATTGCTAATTAGAATATGTGACAATGTAAAAAACACAACTATGACAATCCATTATTTGTTTTAAGGAGTGTGATAATATGGCAGATATATACTAGATCTTCAATCCAGAACAATCAAAACAACCCCTCATGTCATTATCAATAAAAATGCAGAATGGGGATTTGTTGCTTATGTTTAAACTTATATACCTGTATCAAAATTTGTGAAAATTATAAAAAAAATTAAAGGTATTGGGTGAACATGGCAATGAAAACATCAAATAAAAAGAATGATTAAACCAACTAGCGCTGGAAAAAATTAATGTATTCTAAAGTTATGATGCCATTTGGTGTGAATAGCTTGACTGCCATCACTGTGGACATTTCTAGCTACATAGAGGGGTAAATAATAGCGGAGGCAGAGGTATGATTAACATTAGGAAAATAGCGCTGAAATTATCGGGTTTTTTAGATAATTTGCTGCTTGCCTCTATTTATATGGAGCATTTTTTATCAAGTGAAGATGCTGTTTTGTCATTGTTATTGCACACACATTCACTTTGGTATTTCGACTCCAGGCAGCATGCTGCTTTGGCCTGAATTAAACAGGATCTTGCCAAATATTCATCTCTAAGGATTTTTCTTTACCGATTCTTGTGGGTCATATGGCAAATAAGTTTAGCATTACCAGATGATCCCTCCGTTTAAAATGTAATTACATCGGGAAGACAGATTTGGGATTCAGTAATGAAGCTAGAAAATGATGCTGTTAACCCAAGGACACAAGGTGAAGAAAATCAAGAAAATGGGGAAGCAATTCCACTTAACATTCTAAAAAGGTGTTGTCAGGTTCTATATACAGCAGCTATGCCTGCTGATAACAAAATTTATGTATTTTGCAAGTAACATGGCCCTTATCAAGTCAGAATGATTAATATAATGTTTGAGCAAGTAGTACTCAATATTTTATTATGCAATATATTATTTATTATACATTATTATTTATTTATGCAAATTCCAAAGCATTTTAGACCACTTTCCTGCATAATATATCCAAAGTGGTGTATCATGGATTATAGGCATAAGCAAGACAAATAAATAATATATAATACATAATATACTATATATTATATTAATGTCTGTCAATAAATAACCCCTACGTTCAAGCCACTGAACAAATGTGATAACTAGTAGGTAACTTATAATAAAAGGATACTCTACCCATATGATGAAGAGGGGCAATTCTAGAACAACTAGTTTGGTGGAGCAAAGGTGTGGCAAAGAACATTATTAGGGAAGTAAACATTTTAAAGTAAAAGGTAAAGTGTGCCATCAAGTCGATTTCGACTCCTGGCACCCACAGAGCCCTGTGGTTTTCTTTGGTAGAATACAGGAGGGGTCTACCATTGCCTCATCCCACACAGTATGAGATGATGCCTTTCAGCATCTTCCTATATCGTTGCTGCCAGATATAGTACCAGCAGGGATTCGAACTGGCAACCTTCTGCTTGTTAGTCAAGCATTTCCCTGCTGCGCCACTTAAGGTGGTCACACTGAGGATTTTACTATACATTAAATACTTATAGAGGTAAGGTAAATAATGCTAGTTTGTTTAACTTATTAATGAACCTTGCTTGACATTTTCAAGTTTATTCAGAAAATGGGCCGGATTCCTCTTAGAAAATGCTGCTGTATTTTTGGATTAGGCCAAACGTTCAGTCTACTCTCCTGGCTAATTTTCTCCTCCTGCCCAAGACCATATGGCAAGAAAGAGAGGCCAGCTGAAATCTGCAGGGGAGATGACCCTCTAGCCCCTGCACATGCACATGGTCTCACTCAGCCCAGTTCCTGGCCAGGAAGGACACAAAGAGCTGGCCTAGCTTCGGGGAGGCTGCAGGAGCCTCCTACCTACCTGGCTTCACTGGCTTCGGCTGCTGAGTGAGTGAATGAGTCTTCTTTACACAATGGAGGCATTTTAAAAGTGGCACACAATAATAAAAATAATGTTCAAGATAAAAAGAAAAAAAAATTGGCTTACAGTATTAGCCTGCTTCCTGGCTTGATTTATGAGTTCTTTAATCTGAGAGATATTTTTCCCCAAGTTATCCTGAAGTTCTTTGATTGGTTTGAGTTTATCGAGCAGCCGATCTGCTTCCTTTTGCAGGTTTTTAACAGTGTCATCTGCATCAGCAACTTTATATGTATGAGGAAAAAATGTAAGAGATTAAACAATGGATGCAAATATCAATAGTATAACACTGAGAAAATTGCTATAAGACATTGATTACGCAAAATAATTTCAGTAATTGTTTTAGAGCTTGGTTTAAAAGCAAAACAGGAGCAAAGTTAAGAGGAGAATTCTGGTTAAATAAATAGTATCTGCGGTTACATTTTTGTCAGAGGTAGCCCTGATGCTATGTAGGATAGAATTGTCAGATGTCAGCGTATGGAGAGATAAGAGCTCAGAAGTCTCCTTTTTTATTATTGCCTTAGTACAAACGGTAATTCATTAGTTTTCATTAGTTAATAAACAAATTAGCACTGATTAGTTATGTGCTCTTAAATTAGAAAAAAGAAACTAATTTGAAACTATTTGGCGGTGTCAAATGACTCCAAATAGAAAGGTAACTGTCCAGATAGAAAGGTACAACTAATGATGTTGTAGAAAGTGGCAGAGAACTTGGAACTTTCTTCTGCATTTGCAACCAATTAACCTATAAATAAAAGAACTGTTTTTATGGATACTACCTGGAAGCTCACAAACAAGACATGATAAATACTCATCCCGTTTGCTTCCAGCATCTGGAACTCAGAAGTATAACACAGACATTTCATTTAGTTATCACAGTAATTGATATTCTTCATAACTGGTCTAATCTTTTAAAATGCCATTTAAGATTGTAGATATTGTACCTCTAGACACAATTAATTATACATCGGGTGGGTTCAGCCATAACACAGAACCTCAGTTAAAGCCGAGCTCTGCACAATCTCCTTCAGTCCAGGGAGTGTACACTCCTTCCTCCCATCCCAGTGTGTCTACTTCCTTTCTAAATTAGGATAAGTTGAGATTAGTTGCAACGTTCAAACCCACCAAAATCAGCCTATTATTAGGTCTTTCTTCAGAGAACCTCAGATCTGAAACTAACTTCAGCCCTCAGCTTCAGAACTTGGGTTCTCTGAAGAAAGTAGCTGAGAATAAGCGGAGACTGATGGGATCAGATGCTATGACCAAGCTCGGCTTGTCCTAATTTAGGGAGGAAGGAGATGCTCATATGGAGGTGTGTGTGTGTGTAGCAAGTGCTTCCAGGGTTGAGCTGAGGGATGCTGCATGGAGCAACAAGGGTCGAAGGATGTTGAGTAGATTCCACACTACATCTAAACCTGCCCATTATGACATGAAGCACTTCCTTCTCTGTCCTGAACCTATCAACAATCAGTTTAACTGGAAGTTTCTGGGTCAACCATCCTGAGAAAGAGCGGAAGAAAATACATCATGCCTCCATTTAAACATGCCAGCATGTACCCTTGCCAGCATTTTAGATTACTATCTCAAGTGAAAGTATTATTGGTTAACACATAACTAGTTCTTGGATATCATGAGTAGCACCCAACGTGGTAACTTGCAGAAGAACTTTCTATGGTTGCAGTGTTGTGCTGCCACTAGCAGTAGAGTACAAATGCATGTTGTACAATGACTTCCCCATTTGCACATATATGGGCAAATGCAAGAAGTTGAGGAAGAAGTTGCATGAGCTCAAGAGCTAGTCTGGACAGGTGTGAATGTGCTGTGTCCTTACTCTAGTGCAACAGCTTTTATACTTGCACAAAATTAGTCTAGTTGCTGTCCTGTGACTGTAATTTCTCCTTTTCTCATTTATGGCTTTAAAATGTGAACATGTAATAGCAGAGCATGTAACAGGAGATTCTGTCCTTTTTATGTGCTATAGGCTGCTGGAATAAATTATGTTAGTGTAATGTTGGAGCACTGAATAAACTGCTGTATGCAATACCTTGCATGGATACCATGCAAGTATATTTGAAAAAATAAAGAGAGCATATAAACATACAGAGAAAAAAAGGCTGCAAGAGTAATAAAATTAAAGCCTTATACGTACTGATTTCTGTAGGCAAGTTTTGGAGGGTGGTTTTTTTTTTTTTTAGAAAAAGAAAAAGAAAAAACCTTGTAAGAGTAAGTCCAAGTTCAAGTAAGTTCAAGTAAGTTCACCAACATAATTAAGTGGATTACTAGAGTTGTTCACTGTAAAGCACATAATAGTATGCTAGTATAATAGTATAGCAGCAAGGTGGATGGACTTGATTATGACAGCAATGAATGCACCACTGAGAGACCTTAAAGGCCAAGTTGAAGACAGATCATCCTGGAGAGAATCTATCTATGTGGTCGCTAGGAGTTGACACTGACTTGATGGCACTTAATCAATCAATAAATGAATTTGATGTAAGTGGAGTATTTTCCTCAGATCTTCTACATGGTCTCTGTGCCATTCACACCAATAGGGCTTTTGTGCCTGTACAGAGTCTCATCAGGAACCTTCCATAGCTTTCCCTAGACTGAGTTTTGATGGAAACCAACCCTTGTTCCACCCCTTCTATAGGATGCACCTAATCCCCACATTAGAGCACCTATATATATTGTCACTAGAGCAAGATAATTAAGGGACAAAGTAGGTGTGACATTAATTAGCAGCCTCACGGAATCACAATCTGGATCTGAACTGTGGGGTAGGGAGGCAGGGCTTTAACTCCTTGTCCTCACCATGTCATGAATCCAGTTTGGCTCTAAAATGCCTATCTGATAAGCACAACTGATCAGCACTATCTGATCAGTTGTGCTTATCAGATAGGCCAGGTCTCTCCCCCCACGCCCTCCTTCAATAGCTGAAGTTCACTTAACTGATCAGCACTATCTGATCAGTTAAGTGAACTTCAGCTATTGAAGGAGGGTGTGGGGGGAGAGACCTGGCGATTTTCGTCTGGTGTCATAACAACTTAGTGCAGATTAAACATTTCCCATTCTCTTAGCTGTGGTTCTCTTCCTGCTGCTTCCTTCTTCTACCTTGGCTTTTACTATTTATTTCCTGCCTCCCTCCTCCCTAATCCTTCTCCAATTACCACTTTCCTTCTAATTGCTAATTGTGGTTAGCTTTAAGAGTTTGCCAGATTGAATGCTAATCATAGATCTTAAACCTTGTGAGGATTTCAAACTTAGATTCAGCTATGGTTAGAATTCAACTTAGTGCAGGTATAATGCTAAGAGTAGTTGGTGCTGCTGCAAAGGGGAGAGAGGGAAAATTTGAGCTGGAAAAAGGAGGAACGAAGAAGAAGGAGCAAAAGAGACTAAAGAAGAAAGAAAAAAAAGGAGGAAATGGACAAGTGTGTCAATCTGAAAGGCACCCCTCCTGGTCTTGTACTACTATGATTACGAGGTCTAGTATTTCCAAAGGTTATGCAACTATGGACTCTAAAAATTTGCTTGGCTTCAGAAATTTTGGGGGATGCACCTTATGGCATTTGGCTGATACTGTGGAATTGTGAGGTTCTCCGCTTTCTTTCTTTCTTTTTATTTTTGAGGCAAAACATTACAAGTTCTCATTGTTGGAGCTTAAAACACTTTCACACTTCCTCTCTAAGAAGGAAGATAATGAGAATTTTGGTGATATTGGCAGAGGTCAGAAATGCAAATGCAAAAATTCAATTTATAGTAGTACTAGTGCACAACTATCAGGTACTGCCTCCAACCCTAAAGCATTTCTATAGCCCTGCAAGTCTCTTCACCTTTCCTCTTTGCATGGATTCAAGAATCATAACTCTTTTTTCCAAGTCCTTCACATACATAAATATTCAAGGCAAACATCCAAATGCAGCATATAATAAAACAAAGCAATTCCCAAAACTGTGTAACTATGTATAATATATGAAGCATGGAACAAAGCATTTTCTAATATGGAATTTGGTATTTTTGGATGGAATGTCGGAGCTTCTGTATCAAATACCTTTGATTGATGAAGGCTCTGAAATTTAAATACTTCTAAGTTTCTCAACTATATATATGGGACTTTAAATGGAAATGGTTGTTCACTGTGTCATTGCAAAGCTAAAGGTCACTAAAATAGTGCTGGAAATATTCCTGCTCAATTCTCCCACCACACATCATAGTGCTGTTCAGTGAATATAATAACTAGGGATCAGCATAAAATATACTCTTAACATAGCTGTATTACCCAAGAGGCTACAATACATTTTCTACAACCAAAGGGTAGCTTAATTAAATTCTTCTCTCATGCTTTCCCTTTTAAAGGTTAGCTCATAGACCAAGTTGATATGCCCATACTACAAAAGCTCGCCATTATTTCCATTGAACTGGGAAGGATTGTTCAAGGACTTTTCCATTTTTTAAATTCAGAGCTGATGCTCTTCATATTAATGAAAATGTTTTAACATCCCAGAGAATGAATTCTTGAAACATACTGCCAGTTAGGTGCTATCTGAAGGCTGCAAAACAGCCAGTCAAGGTAACACATACTGTATGAAGTGTTGTCTGGTTGCCCGTACACCAATGTATATCTATTTGTGCTTTGTTCCTGATAGCTTAGTAAGAATGTCATAGCATTTGTACGAAAGTGCTTTAAATCATAGCTTGGTAGGCGTTATCTTTAATTTCAGAAGTTTGTGCAGACAACATTTAAAAAACAAAACAACAGCCACAAAGGTAGATATGCAAAATATGACCTTACTGTTTTTGTTGGGATCTTTCACCACATCATTTGTTTTGGCCACATCATCGACCAGTTTTCTGTAGTTGTCTTTTAAACCAAGGAGATTCTTGTTGAGATCTCTGATCCTAGCCAATACATCATTTGCAGTATCATTAGCTTGCTGGGCTTTATCTTTGACTGCTTGCACTTTGGCTGCTGTATCTGTAAGCAGAAAGGAGGGGGAAAATGAGGCTTGCCATGTATTGCATGCATGCTTGGTTAGAATTTGCCATGCTTATTCATAGGTAACAATACTTTGCTGTGGGATGAACCTTTTGATTTTGAAGAGATACAATGTGGTGTAGTTGAGAAGTGTAAAATAATTAATTAGATAAAAAACAAGGAAGAAAAAGCTAAATCTATTATATTGTCACTAATCCAAGAGAACAGACCATTTTGGCCAGATCTATATTCTCAGCGAACTTGTTTATGCTAAGAATGGCCAAAACTGATTAGTGAGTTTTTTTCATATTGTTCTGAGTTCTCATCAGAAAGTGTGGTCATCCTCAAACATTGCTCAAGTGAATAGTATTGGCTAGCTAAGTATATTATGAAGAAACAATATTCCATTCAAGAGAGTCCTGTATTGTTGGTTTGTGAACTCTGAAAAATGCAACGTTAAAAAAAATCAAGTTCACATGAACTATGCCTGAAATCCAAATGTACACATTATTAAAATATGGGCTTAAAGTATGGTATTTTCCTGGGAGCCAGCTTCTGGGCATGGTTTCCTGTTAGTTGCAAACCCTCCTTCTACACTCCTAAAAGAACCCCTGTTGTCACCTGCACTGGCAAAGGAAAAAGCACAGATGCTTCAGCATAGTTTGGCACACTGAAGACACACTTATGTAACTTCCCCCTACTATGGGGCAATATTCTTTCCAATGGGAAATAGTAACATCCTTGTAATGTCCTGCCAGTTTTCACATATGGGCAGAATGATGACAGCAGATACTGGCTTCTTTTTACAGCCCTTGGCTGTAAAGTGTACCAATTAATTTTACTCTCCTACGTGTTAGCTATTTCCATGGCAATTGTGAGTTTTGCTTGACTCTCCGAATATTTGCTCTTGCCTCGGTACTAGACTGCTACAGTAAAGACAGGTAGAGGTACTTTGGGAAATGAGTAAAAGCGTTAGAAATGATGGACTGGCTGGCAGTATATTGTCTTTCTTCCTTTAAAAAAAAAAAAAAGCTTCCATAATGGGCTCCTGAGAAAGATAAGAAAGTGACAGCTCATGCCAGATCAAAGAAGAAATGAATACCAAGTATTTCTTTTTTCTGTGGCACACAGCACACCAGCATCCTCAAAAGCTAAAATGGTTGAGAGAACCTATGGAATAGAGGGCACATAAAATTCCCTCCAAAAAAGTTAAAGTTAAACACAGAAACATACAGTAGCTAAACCAAGATGAGCAGCATATCAATAATATTTTTACTAGGGCCAAACTGAATCTTCACACAGGCCTGTTTGTGGGTTGTGACAGGGAACCCCTTCTTTTTGATGATACTGCAAGGTGAAACAAACAGGGATGGGGTATTAGCATATTGTACATTGGTGGGGGGAAGACGGTACATAGCTGCATTACCAAACCAAGTTGCCAACATTCCCTGTTTCTGATGCTAAGCTGAAAGGGGTGAGTGATGAAATAAACACAGAGCAGTAGAGGAAATAAGAGGGGATTCACCTGATCATCTAAGCAATTCAGAGTCCCATTCCTTCCTGTCTAGAGAAGCCAAGATGGAAATTTTGGTTGGTTATGTAGTAGCATGACATAATTTCACTCACTATGGGATCCCTGATTGTCAAGGATCATGCCAATTTTCACTAATAAGTGAAAAGAGAAAATCAAGAACAGCAGGGACAGGGAATACTGTAATTGCAAAAGTCAGGAAGAAATGAGGGGTGGATGGGAAGGCATGTTTGGGTTTGGGAGGAGCAGTATGCATTTCAAATTCTTTTACCCTGAAAATTTTCACAGATGATAATTCATCTCAGCCATATTACTTACCATTTGGAATTGCTGACAATTTTCCCAGGGTATCGTTCAAAACTCTCAGAAGATCGGAGTTCTTTTCCTCAGCATCTTTCAACCTATTCTGCATACCTTTTAGATTATCCTCATTTTCTGCAGAGTGCACAAATCAAAGATTTAATTCTTAATTTTCTGGTTTATGTTTACATATCATGTGTACTATAAATATTACATGAATTGTGAGCTGAAATGTTCTCCAGTGACATCTTTAATTATTACAGCGGTGCCACATACCATCGATTTAATTTATTTCTTTAATTGATGTGTGTGTTTATTTATTTAGTTAATACTCTTCCAAGGAGCTCAAGATACTTCAAGTAGCATAGAGATTATCCCATTTTATCTTCGTAACAACCAATGAGGCAGCTTAGACGAACGTGACTGACTCACGGAAACTTTGTGACCTTTATGGCTAAGAAGAAATTTTAAGCCAAGTGTCTGTGCTTCAAGTCCAACATTATTCACAACACTATTAGTTTGTGATCAGTTGATTAACTATTAAACTAAGTTTGAGGGAGTTCAGAGCGTAAATCATATGACAAGTCAGTAGCCATAACTTTTTATTACTCTTCAAGTCCTTCCTTTAAGGTGTGAGATGAACTTATATAATGTTAACAGTGAAGAACGACCAATCATATTTTCTGAAATTTAGGTGAAGAATTTCTGTGATATCCATAGCCTTGATTTTCTCAGACTTACACTATATAATAAAGAATTATGTGGCACATTTAAGACTTATGTATTTTAGCACAAGATTTTGATTCTATTTTGAGTCTAGTCATTCAAGTTGGCATTGAGACAATTGTTTCCTGTTACATTATAGGCTTTATTAACTTAGCAATACTGCTGTTGTGAACTGTCACTGTGCTTATTTTACATATAAACAGAGAACTGTCACAGCCCATACCTCTTGCATTTCATGGCCATTGGGCTCCATTGCTTACACTGTGTTTTTCTTTTTTCTCTACTCACATGTGCATATATGTGTATATATACCTACCTACTGTGAATTATACGACATGCAACTGGTGAAGTAGACTGTAATCCATTAAAGCTAATGCAATAATAAATTTGTTGGCCTTTAAAGTGTCATAAGATTGTTGTTTTTCTGCAGCAGAGTATCTTGTCTGCTTCTTGGGAGTACATAAAACATGGTGTTTACAGAATTTTAGTAGAAAGATTTCAGCCTAATATACAAAATTCTTTGCCTATGAAATTACAGACTCACAGTACAATGCTGCAATAATGGTATAATTAAATAGAAGATCCAGGATGGTCCTCTTAATATCATCTGTGCGGATCAATAGCTGAAATTGTTATGTGGTAACCCCAGAATTTCTCAGTTCTTGACTCTGTGTGTGTGTGTGTGTGTGTGTGTGTGTGTGGTTGTGTGTGTGTAGAAGATCAACGAGGTCAGAACAGTGTCACAAAGAGAATGTTTTACTTATCTTATTCCCATTGCACTTATTTGATGCAGTGCAGTTGCTACAACGTAATGCCCACTGAAAGGCATTAGCTCCTAATCTGGTTCTGGGTCCCGTTCAGAGTGCTAGTTTTTACCTTTAAAGGCCTAAATTGCTTGGGACCGGGTTACCTGAAAGAGCACCCTGCCCCATATGTCCCAACCCAGACCTTAAGCTCTTATTTGGGGACCGTGCTCTGAGTGCCCCTCACAAATGAGGTGAGGCAGGTGGCTTTACTAGAGAGAGGTCCTTTTTGGTGGTTGCACCCCATTTATGGAACACCTTCCCCAGTGAGGTTCGCCCACATGAAGACCTTTCTGTTCACTAAGGCTTTTTAAAATTGATTTTAAAAAATTGATTAAAAAAACCAAGTTTTAAAATTGTTTTTTATTATGTGGGGTGTGGGTTTTTTGGTGTGTTGTTTTGATGTGTTTTATGTGTTTTTATTGGATGCTCTAATGTTGTGTTGTGAGCCACCCAGAGAACAATTTGTTATGGGGTGGCTAAAAAAAAAGAAGCTTATTTTTTGTCACTATCATCACCATCATGGAATCATGTTAACTCTTATCTGATCAATACTTGAGGCAACATTGACAATTTATTTTCTTCTTACATGCACAGCAAAAATTAATTTGTAGATGAAATAAAAGGTCAAAATCTGAAAAACTGTCAAATTGTATGTACAATGATAAAATTCAATATGCTACTGATGGCATTGATGTCATCTTTTATATATGAATACGATGAATATTTATATACCACTTTTCAACAAAAGGTTTGCCAAAGCAGTTTACACAGATATAAATACATAAAATGGCTCCCTGTCCCCAAAGGGCTCACAATCTTAAAAAGAAACATAAGACAGACACCAGCAACAGCCACTGGAGGGATACTGTGCTGGGGATGTATGATTCAGTATTCTTTGTAACGTATTTTGCATGACAGGGGTGCTTTTCCAAGATGACATCTTCCATTAAAAATGATTTCTTTGGGGCTGTCTAAAGATACATTCCAGCTTAGATTTGTGGATATTTGCAAATACATATTTCAAAAAGTCAGGAGTGTAGTTTTGCAAAGAAAATGCTGATTAGTGCTGAAGCATCATTTTAGAAACACTTTTCATTATTTATTCACATTGATATAGGACATCATGGTAGTGCAGAGCAGGGAGAAGGCAATTTGTATCAAGGAGGCACTTTCCTCTTGGAAACAAAAGCACCAGATTGATGGCAAAACCTGGGAAATGACCCATAAGTCATATATAGATCACTTGCTGCAGGTGTCAAATTACAGAGAACTCAAACATCTATGGACACCTCAATATTAGATATATTGTATTATACAATGTCCCAGAGCCTTCTTAATTGGACTGTAAAAGAGTCTCTGCTAAAAGGACACAAGCATTTGCCAAATAAGGTATTAGGAGGAGGCTCACGCCTGAAATATTTGCAACACAGGAAAATAAATCAATGGGAAAACATGACATCTGAACATTTTTCTGCATGTTTTCTGAAAACAAATGGAAATGTCTTCTTGTCATTTGGCCTGGTCTGATTCTAAGATAATAAATTATAGCCTATTTTCAAATGCCTGCTAGAAAGGGAGATAAGAAAATACAGACATGGAACTGACAACACTCCCAAGTTAATTAGTTTAGGACGTGGGTGTAGATAATATATTTTATCAAAGATAAATGTTTAACAAGGATAGTTTCTTGCATAATTAAACTATATTTCCTAGAGTTTTTAATGTGTCTTTACTTGTTCTGGAATACTATTTTCCTAATATTGCTTCAAGGTTAGGGGTGTGCACGAACCGCGGTTCAAGCACGGGCTTGGTGCCGCAGGGAGGTGCACTTGTCTTATCTGCTTTCCCTTCCTAGCTTAACTGCTTTGTTAATAACAGGTGCTATGTCTCTTGTGAGAGGATGGGGGGAATTTTAGAGTTCATCCTAAGTCCAAAATGACCTCAGAAGAAGCCAGATAACTCACAATAGCTAGTTCTGGAGTCTGCTTGGCCGGGCCTCCCACATAGGGAGAGGGGGTGTGAAGCTAATCCCCTTTGTAATATGTTTTACTTGCAGCCCAAATCTAGGGGTGACCAGTCCACTGCCAACTAAGCAACTTGTCCCCATGTATAACATAAACTGGGAGCTCACATTGTGGTGCAGCTCCTGAGCATAGCAAAAGTGTAATCTCCAAGCCTGGAGATGTAGCTTAAACAGGGAGACTTCTGGGAACTGGGCAGAATAAGCTCAGCTAGTAACAGGGGGTACTTGGGATGAGCGCCGCCCCAGAAAGAAGCTGCATGGGGTGGTAGAGAGCAAGTAAGGGCTTACTTGCCTCCACTATATATATATATATATATATATATATATATATATATATATATATATATATATATACCTATATTATGCTTTTAAAAAAATAGCTCCTATTTCTGCTAGCGGTTTTTTGTAGTTCTGCCCAGTGTCTGTTATACTGACTGCTTCCCTCCTGGGTGTCTTGGCCAAATTATACCAATTAATCAGTTTTTACAATTCAGAATAACCATGCTTGGAAACTTGGTAACCATAGAACCAGACTATTTTTATAGCTTTTAATAAGTTTAATCTCTGTGGATCTCTGAAATTCCAATATTCAGACTCTGTTTAGTATTTTTTCCGCTTAATATCTCAAATACATTTTAATTGTTTCCTAAATATTAGCAAGAAAAAGCCAAAATAAATTTCCCAAGGGAATCCAATGCACACTGGAGGATAGGGTTCCTAAAATCACCATAAATATTTAAAGAAATTGCTGTACTATACTGATGATAAATGTTCAAAAAGGCCATATTTTGAAGTCACCTGTAGTGAAATTTACACTAAGAGACCATTTTATTTTAAGCATTGCTTTGTTGTTATAGCACTTAACCTAGTATGTCTTGTATGAATTTATTTTATATGCAACAGAAATAATCTTCTAGTTGCTTTTGGAGAAGGTGAATCAAGTTCCTACATATTCTGCTGGAATGAAGACAGGGAAGTCTGTAAAGAAGAAGCAACTACATATAACAACACAGATGATAGCAGGATCAGTGCACACACTGGCATACAGTACTTAAGTTACATACCAGATTATTTTCAAGAATGAAAAAGCTTATTATGTTTGTTCCTGAAGATGCACCTATAAACACAATTAGTTTACAATTTATGGCACTCCTTCAGATCTGATGGCTTTTGTGAAATAGCTGAATGATAATCAAGTGAGCAGAGGATGAAAGGGAGGGCAGGTATCTGACCAAGCAATGGAGTGTACTTGTTTTGAAGGACTGTAGAGTGGGCTCACCAATATGCAGCAGCATGACAACCCCATATTACAGCATGCAAAAAGGCCAGAGAGTAATGCTCTCTGTAGAAGCTTTAGGGAGACCAGGAAACCCTAGGAACAGTTTTGCAGCTGTCAGCAGTATGTCATTTCTAGACGTGAATGAAGCATGGTGTCTGGGGACTTCTCCCCCTCATCATATACTGTATAGACATATGTGAAAGAGTGAGTTCCCGAATACCTTCCTGTGATGGTGCAGGATAAAGGTCAAACTCATAGTTTCAGAACAACTTCTCTGATGTAGAGATTACCATGTTCAGGTCATGGCACTGGCAAAGCCCAAGCTGAAACATATCTGCTTTTTTCCTACCTTTATAACTAAATGGCTTTGATAAGATAACATCAGTAAGTATAAAGAGATGTGCAAGGAACTTCCACAGAAAAATCTGGTATTTGTATGTGTTTATGAGTGACCCGCATAGCTATGTATCTGTTGAACTCTGCTCTAAATGTATACTCTGATGGCACTGATTAAAGCTGAAAAGTGGTTCATTTTTGCTGATATCCCTGCTGCTGCTGCTGCTGCTGTTGCTGTTGCAGAGCAAGTCAGGGCAAAAACTTCTGGGTTATTTTTTTGGTCCAGGAATACACAGAAAGATAATCATTACACAAAAAAGAGTTAAATACATATCACAAAATAAGGAGGAAAAAGAAACCACTCACATAACTTTTAAAAGCTGTAAAAACCACAGACAAATAAAATATACCTCCACTAAAGGTAAAGTGTGCCATCAAGTCAGTGTCGACTCCTGGCGCCCACAGGGCCCTGTGGTTTTCTTTGGTAGAATACAGGAGGGGTTTACCATTGCCTCCTCCTGTGCAGTATGAGATTATGCTTTTTAGCATCTTCCTATATCGCTGCTGCCTGATTTAGTACAGTGTGGACAGGGGCATAGTCAAGGGAGAGGAGGCCTGTGTTCAACTCTCTCTCCGGCAGCCCCTTGGAGTGAGGGATATAATGAAGAAGATTGAGAGGGGTAGAACTGGGGGCCCCTCAGGAGCTCAGGGGCACAGGTTCTTTGAACCCATCCCTCAATTATAGCTAAACCCCTGAGCAGGGATTCGAACCGGCAACATTCTGCTTGTTAGTCAAGCATATTTAAGGGGAAATTGGAAGCATACTTCCAATTCCATACTTCCAATAGTAGGTAGCTATGAAAAATGGCTTTCCTCTTTCTCTTTCTTTCACCCTCAAACCTCTGCCCCTTTTCCAGCGCTAATGTGCTTCAGGATTAACTACTCTTTTTTCACTTTCTGTATACTTATTTCTCCTCAATAAAGCAACTCTTTGTTTTCAAGGCACATGTCTACTCTCTTCTGTCCTTTCCAACATGTCTATGCCATGACAAACTTTCCCAAAGTACTTTGAGCTTAGTATAGTGGTTGGCTGTACCCATTCGAAGCTATTTTTCCCACTTTGAGCCAAGCATAATCATGAAGGGTGGTTACTACCAGACTTCCATGCAGAAGTACTCTTACCCCTGGACTTTGGTGCCAAGATCCAGGACCTCCACACCCCCTGGGGCTCCCCAAATCCTCTTTAGTCTGTTCTAGGTGGTGTGGTTTGTGCCCTCAAGTACCTACCTGTTAAAAAATGATGCTTAATTTGCAGCAGGCGGGCGGTGGGGGGGAGCTCCAAAGACCTTTAGGTCCAGGCTCCAAAATTACCTAGGTGCATTTCTGCTTCCATACAGACCTGTTAACAGTCCCTCTTTAAGGCTATGTGAACCCAGAAGCTGCATCCTATCCAGGGGCAGAGCCACCATTGAGTGGATGGGTTCAAAAACCCGGGCCGCTGCCAATCAGGGGCTGCACCTGGTGCCCCAGCCACCCTCCATCCGTGGACTTCCACAGAAAAATGCCCCCTGCATGGGGCGTGGCTTCACTCCCAAATGGGGCCACGGGACTGTATTTGAGAGCAAATACCGGCCAGCGATGCATTGTCAGTGTGGCCGGGAGCTACTCTCCCTGCCTTTAAAGAGTTGCTCTCCCTTCCACCTTAGCTCGCTTGCAACCCAGTGGCAGTCTGGCACTCAAATGACTCCTTGCCTCCTATGTTGGTGATCTCCTCTATGGTAAGGAACATTGGACTTCCCCCGATGAGATCCCGCCCCCTGGTGATCGAAAGTTGATATCATCATCTTTCTTCCCCCACTTCCACACTTGCAGCCAGCTGCAAGGCTCTCTAAGCTTCTGCCCTTCCCTTTTCTCTTTCCCTCCCTCCCTGTCCCCAAGAGCTATCTTGATTGTTGCCAAATGCCTGAGTTTTGCATTGTGGTCATACAAAGTAAACTTTCTTTTCAAACAGTCCAGTTTCTGGCTTTGTTTGCCCGTTTCTGGCTCTGGGGTACCCTTAAGAAATGCTGCACTGTCTGGATCTGATCCATGGTTATTCACACATGCAGATCTGGTGCTAGTAATTCTGGTCTCTCTTTACCAGGTGGGGAGCTACCTGGTTTGCCAGCTAGCAGAGTTGGCTGTGGTACGGAAAAGATTTTCCCTAGCATCCTAAATGATTTCCTTAGTTTCTAGAACAGTTTTCCCAAGTTGGTATCCCAACTGAACACCCAATTGCAGGTGAGCATCTGTACAGGACATGGGTTCAAGTGTGTACAACAACTCCTTCTGTGAATGGAAAGAGAGTTGCACTGAATGGAAAGAGAGTTGCACTTTCGTTCGTGGAAGTGGTTTTTGAGTGAGTGCAACTTTCCTTTCAATCATGGAAGAAGCTTCCTATTGCAAATGAACTGCTAGGATTCAAGACATTGAGGCTACTCAGATGCGCATACAAAACTGGGCTAAGGGAGCCCAGCCCGGTTTTGCACGCATGTGTGAACCACTGGGATTGCGCTCGATCCTGGCGGCACCACAGCGGCAAACCAGCATATGGAACTTCCCTTCTTAACAAGCAGGTGCTCTCCTAACCCCCTTTGAATGATCGTGTGTCAGCCACCGCACACTCACGTGGAGCATTATTGAATCTCCGGGGGCGGGGTGGTGTGTCCTGGCACCCGGACCCTTGGAGCTACTGGCAGGATCTAGTGCTCGTCAACGGCAGCCTACTCGTGTGTGGGGAGGTGCGCTTTTGGACTTCCTCCCTGCAAAACAGGTAGCCTCTTCTCACTGCATGTAAGAAAGGACTCACTGAGTTTCTAGTAGAGCAATAAACCTAATATGTCATTACTTTATAGGTATTTATACAAGGCGATCCTTTCAAATCCATTGCCAAATGAACAAGTCAAAATGTACCTACATACTAGAAATGATTTTTCTAACAAGCTTCTCAAAAATACAATTCTCATTATATTACAAATTGTTGATATGAAGGGATTGCCATGAGCAAGACTTGAGTGAGTGGGTCACCAATCTGCCCTTGACCAATCTGACCTGATATTTATTATCTAATCTTCTTTAGCTAAAAGTCTCTATATAAATAAAATATCTGAAAATATGTTCAAAATTTCTTTTCCCATTAGTCTTGCTTTCAGATTGGTTCCTGGCAAAACAAGAAACCCTACTCTATCCTGACATGGAGCAAGGGAAAGCAGCACTCACTCATTCATTGTCAAGATCTTGAAAATCACACTTGTACAAAATGCTGGCTGTAAAATCTACTTCTCCGACTAGTTTTTCCCTTCAAGCGAGAAAGAGAGAGTGAGAGAGAGAAGGATTGAAAGAGAAATGAGTAAATCTCCATTTTAATAGCTGCCGTCAGACGTTTTGCTCTGTAAGGACTATTTCAGCAATTTTGGGTGGTAATATATGGCATTTTCCTGATTAACAGCCATTTTATACCTTATGTAATTGGCTACAAATCAGGTGGATGTCATAACGTAGCAAGAAAACATTCCCATCTCTGTCACAACCCAGGCCAGGCTTCCTGGAGAATATATTACTTGAGTGGTTTACGGGTTTTCATTACTTTAACTAATGTACTACCTGTAGTGCAGAGAGAGAAATTCTAAACTAATGATCACGTCTTCCTACTAGCTCTTTATACAGTCCCTATCATTTGTTTTTCAGTTCCGGGTTTCCTATAGGGATTTTGGATAATGCAAAGAAGGCTTTATTCTATATATTTTTACCTCAGCACACTTCATAACCCAGAAATGCCAAGCCACAGATAAGGAATTATGTTAATAACAGCAATATAATAATAATAATAATAATTTTGGAGCAAAAGCCACAAGGAAAATAAAAACAATTAATATCAGACTCAAATTATGCTTTATATTCAGGTTAAAACTGGGTCCTGCAGGGCAGGTGAAATGTCTGACAATATATTACCATATATAGAGGACTGAGCATTGAGAAAAACATTAAAACTTTATGTCTTAACAAAGCAGTTTCATCACTATCAGAACCATTTAATGATAAAGAAAAATCAGCTTCATAACCCTCCAATTAACCTGTAATAGGGTTTCACGATCATATATGAGTACCTAATTTAAAACTTTACATGAAGGGATTAAATAGCTTCAGAAAGACAGAACTTCAGCTAGTACTGAAACTGGAGTAAACCTTTGATAAGGAGTAGAGGCATAAATGTATTAGGTTAAGTTAAAACACAATTTATTGCAATATTATACAGGTCATTTTCATCAGATTCAGTTGTATCTATGACAAGTCGAACAAGGAGCTATCTGTTATAGCTGATGATCTTGAACAAATCAACATCAGACAACACTAATCTACCTGAATGAGTGTTGTGAGAGTAGCACAAAGGAAAGGTTTCTTCTACACTAGCCCTTGTTTTGCATAGTGGTGGATACTAGTCCTGTCACTTTTTACAGAGCATGACACTGTTGCCAAATTATTACAAATTAGGCATTTTCTGTGCCTCCTGTCTTTTCCAAGACCCTGATTTGTGGCACCTCCCCCCCCCCCCTTAAAGCACACAATTGCATCACAAGCCTGTTCAGTGCTGGCTGAAAGAGCCAAACTGACACTCAGCAAGAGGAGTGGTCTGCTGATAATGCCCTGCCATTTCTTGGCTGCAGTGCTAGTTTGCAGTATCAACTCCCCCATTACATTTATGTAGATTTTGTCAGTGTGCTGCTGAGGGAAGACACATGCAAGTCAGCTTGGTTTGTAAGTGATTTTTAAAGTTCTCCTTTCTCTAATGGACAAGAGTGCAACTTTTTATTTTAAATAAGAGGTGGAGGAAATGATGGGATTAGCAATCACTCTCCACCACCCTTCCTGGAAGAAGCCTGTAGGTAGCCTTCACACTGATTATGGACAGTAGAAATACACAAGCCTGCTAATTTGTTTCTATTTACGATTCTAGAAAGGACAAAAAGAGAAGCAATATCTTTTCAGATGGTACATTATAAATTTTTACCAAGCATCCTTTGCTACCTTCAGTGGGTGTGATCCCTTCCAGTCATTTACACATATTTAAAAGGGTTTATTTTCCATAGCTCCATATATTAAACAGTAGGCCTGCTCGTGTTCAGAAGATTTGGATTCTGACTTGACCCAATCCAAATTTTACAATATTGGATTCTGATTCTATATGCTCTGGTGATAAAAGATTTGATTTGGAATTCAAAATCGAATTCTGACTTAAATTCAGATTCCCCCCCACAGGGGTCAATTGGGAATTTTTAAATAAATCACCAAAAATTACCAGTTGGCCCTAGAGCTTTGAAACTTGCCACACATGTGGGTCAGGAGGTTAGAGCCCTTTGTAGGGAATGTGAAGAGAATGGGTCAATCACCACATTTTTGGTGAATTTTTAAAATGTTTATGAAAAATGGCTAAAAATGGTAAAATCTGGCTTGTTTCAAGCCAGAACTTTACAAAATGTTCTGGATCTGAAACCCTTTCTTGGACCATTATTCCACCCTCATGTTCAGGAGAAAAGATATTCCTTTGATTTTATATTAATTTTTTTCTTGCAGGAACAGGAAGACCTTTTACGGGAATTAGAATGACTTCACACCTTTTTATCCCTTGATGGCTAGAAGGGAAATTAAGAAATTCTTTCTAACCACAAGAACAGAAACATTCAAAGTACTTTCGCCTGTACTGACAGTGTGCTTCTGTAATTGGGAAGTCAAAAATTAATATAAAATCAAAAGAATGTCCTTTACCCTCCATATGGGGGAGGAAGGATGGTCTTAGGGAGGGCATCCGATCCAGAACCTGTTGAAAAATTCTGACTTGAAACAAGTCAGTTTTAGCTCTTTTTTCCTATTTTTAGGGGCTTTTTCCCTGTGAGAAGGTGCACATTTTGCAAGTGTGCATGCCTCTCCCTGCTGCCAGCGCTCAAGGTGCCATTCTCTGTTGGCATGGGGTTAACAACTAACCATTGTTACCTCGGGTTTTCATGCCATCGAGTCATGAAAATATGGCCCTAGTAATACTAGTCAAGTCAAGTCAAGTCACCTTTATTACAGTCAGAGACCAGCAACAATTACACATTAAATGAAGGTAATACTAGAGAAAAGTTACATGTTGATAGAGGTGATTGCAAATACACATTTTAATGATCAGAATGATGACAATTAACAGTCTGGAATTTTTGGAGCAATTCCGATTAAATTGCTGCAATTAACCAGTATTTAACCAGAATCACTAACCAGGATTGGATCCTGCTTAAAGATTCAGGTTAAAGGCTAGTCATGACACATTCTGCAGGAGCACACAGGGTTTGCTGATCGCAGTTAACTCTTTATTTGCCATCGTTCTGGTCATGAAAATGTAGCCCGAGTATTTCCAGTGCAGATAGAGTATTGTCTGAACTGGCACATTGTGGATTTGAGTAAATAGCACTATATTTAATGCAGTATGGAACTACCATTTTAATATTGATTCCAGCTGTTTGTGTAAGAGCAACAGCTTAGCAGCATTAAGGGGCTTCAGTATGGAAGCAACCCAAGATATCTTGTAACTCATCCTAAGTCCTTTAGATAGGTTGCGGAATGTGTGAACAATGATATTGTAGCTGGAATGACACTTTTCCTCCTTCCTGAACTTTTCTTCTGGGGCCCACTGATCTACTAATGCTGGGCTCTCTCATCTATCCAACAGCTCCCAAACTCAGCCCTTATTTATTTTGACATACACCCCTCTTTCCCTGAGGAAAGAACATTTTGTTTTATCCATCATCCTCTCAGCCCCATATATAAACTAGGTTAGTGTTACTACTTTCTCGTACAAACATGAAACAGAGGCTGAAAAACTGTAACTTGCCTTAGGTTTCCAAGGCAGATCAGGACTGAAGTAGGATCTAAACCTAAATGTAAGAGCCTGAAGCTTTAGATGAGTACACAGTTCATGTCAGAATTGAGTTCTGAAGATAGGGATAGAATAATAAATCAAAATATTTTCCTAGAGAGATTTCTGTGCACTAAGACCACAGCAGATCTTATTAGCTTTTCAGCCCAATTATCTCAGGGAAAAGAAAATGCATACCTTTAACATCATTTGCACGCCTGTTGGCATCATTAAGAACCCTGAAGCTTTTTTGTAGAGAGCTCTTGGCACCATCCTTTAATGATCCTTCTGGTCCAGATGCCTATAGGGAAAAACAACCAGTGTCACTGAAATATATGCTAAGTAGAAAGGTCAGAAGTTTACAATCCTAAAGAAGTAAAACAGAGCAATTTAGCTGAAGAGTCATGAAAATTTGAAATAATAATCAATGTGTTTAAATTATATTCTCAAATCACTGATATTCACCCTATATCACAGAACTAATAAAATAAATTTCTTATTAATGTGGCTTTAAAAAACCCCAAAGCTGCCAATGGTCATGAAACAGAAAGAAATACTTTACAAATATAATGGAAGGAGGACTGAACTGGGGAGCAGAATGTTTCAAATCAATTTTAAATATTCTTAGGTCTATAAAGTGTTTGTGCATCTATATGAAGATAACATGGAGATGATCAAATAACTCTGTCCACGGGGCTTTATATTCCCCTCCTCATCTTGGCAAACCAACCACACTATCCAAAACGCTGCTCTTCAGAGTTGGGTGACCCTCTGGCATGGCATGGAAAAGGATATTTCCATACCCTTTTGGGAGAACAAATGACAGAAATGCAGGGGGTGGTGCTTGTGTGGGGCTTGCATGAGTGGAAGTATCTTTAGACACAAATGGTCTCCTCACTAAGAGTGTACATAAGACTTGTTATAATGGAGTTCCACAAGGCTCCATACTGTCTCCAATCTACATGAAACCACTGGGAGAGACCATCCATCAGAAGGTTTGGTGCAGGGTGTTATCAATATGCTGATGACACCCAAATCTATTTCTCCATACCAGCTTCATCAGGAAATGGCACAACCTCCCTAAATGCTTGCCTTTTAGGATCGACCATCAACAGTAAAGGATCCAGCAGTCAAGAAATACGCCACAGGCTAGCACTTGGTAGGGTTTCAATGAAGGCCTTGGAAAGGATATTATTATTATTATTATTATTATTATTATTATTATTATTATTAATTCAATTTCTATGCCGCCCTTCCAAAAATGACTCAGGGTGGTTTACACAGAGAAATAACAAATAAATATATGCCATGATGTATCTATATAAAGAGCCCCTGGTGGCGCAGTGGTAAAACTGCTGCCCTGTAACCAGAAGGTTACAAGTTCGATCCTGACCAGGGGCTCAAGGTTGACTCAGCCTTCCATCCTTCCGAGGTCGGTAAAATGAGTACCCAGAATGTTGGGGGCAATATGCTAAATCATTGTAAACCGCTTAGAGAGCTTCGGCTATAGAGCGGTATTATATATAAATGTAAGTGCTATTGCTATTGCTATTGCTATACCTACAAAGATTAGAATCATTCAGACAATGGTTTTCCCCATGACACTCTATGGATATGAAAGCTGGACTTCAAAGAAGCAAAATAGAAAAAGTATTGACACTTTTGAGCTTTGGTGTTGGAGAAGACTTTTAAGGATACCGTGGACAGCCAGGAAAACAAACAAATGGATCCTAGAACAAATCAATCCAGAATTTTCACTCGAGGCACAAATGACCGGGTTCAAACTATCATACTCCGGACACATTATGCGAAAACCCAGCTCCCTTGAGCATTCCATAATGCTGGGAAAGGTTAAGGAAAGAGAAGAGGATGACCAGCAATAAGGTGGATGGACTCGATTAAGACAACAATGAATGCACCACTGAGACCTCAAAGGCCAAGTTGAAGACAGATCCCCTTGCTAACTTGGCAAAGAGGCACCTTTTAACGTGGTGATTCTCTTTATTTAGCAGGGGGAGAGTAACTGGCCCTATCCACCCCCAGCACAGTACCTCCTGTGACTGTTTCTGGTGTTTATCTATGTTTCTTTTTAGATTGTGAGCCCTTTGGGGGACAGGGATCCATCTCATTTATTTATTATTTCTCTGTGTAAACCACCCTGAGCCATTTTGGAAGGGTGGTATATAAATCTAATAAATAAATAAATAATAATTAATAAACTGCCCTGAGCCATTTTTGGAAATGCGGTATAGAAATCAAATAAATAAACCACCACCACCATCCTGGAGAGTATCTATGTGTTCGCTAAGTGTTGACACCAACTTGACGGCCCTTAACCAATCAATCAATCAACTGATTGTGGGAGGTTGGGGCTGAGAGATGGTTTAGATCTGCCTGTTCTGGATGGGGCTACACTCCCCCTGAAAGATCAGGGATGTAGCTTGGGAATGCTCCTGAATCCCAAACTGTCTCTGGTTTCTCAAGTTGTGACAGTGGCCTGGAGTGCTTTTTATCAGCTTCAGCTGATACGTCAGCTATGTCCATTTCTGGAGGTAAATGACCTAAAAACAGTGGTCCATATGCTGGAAACCTTTAGGCTTGACTACTGTAATGCACTCTGTGTGGGGCTGCCTTTGTACATAGTATGGAAACTACAATTGGTACAGAATGAGGCAGCAAGACTGGTCTCTGGGTCAACTCAAAGGGACCATATAATACTGATTTTGAAAGAATTGTACTGGCTGCTGCTATGTTTTTGAACGAAATACAAAGTGCTGGTTGTTACCTATAAAGCCCTTAACGGCTTGGGTCCAGGGTACTTAAGAGAGCAACTTCTTTGTCATGAACAATGTCACCTACTAAGATCATCTGGAGAAGTCCAGTTACGGTTGCTGTTGGCTTGTTTGGTGGCAACCTGGGACTAGGCCTTCTCTGTAGGTGCCCTGGTGCTCTGGAATATGCTCCCTGTTGAAATAAGAGCATCTCCTCTGTTTGTTTTAGGAAGACCCTCAAGATGTACCTGTTTTCCCAGGCTTTTAGTATTTTAATACTTATAATGGGTTTTATCATTTGAGATTGCTTTACTTGTTTTGTGCATTTTAACTGGCATTATATTGTTTTATATTCACTATTTTTTAACTTTGTACACTGCCTAGAGATGCATATATCAGACAGTATAGAAATATGATAGATAGATAGATAGATAGATAGATAATCATGTTTTCATAAATCTACAAAGAGAATATTGTATGTATTTCTGGAATCAACTCAATCCCACTAATGTAAAATGACGGTGAAAGTTTGATGGTGTTTGTATACTGAAATGTGTAATGATATATAAAATATCAATTCACAGTCTGTCATGCATGTGGTTGAAATAAAAGCTTTGTTGTTATTTGTAAACCATTTGTATAGATCTATGAGCAGTTTTATGTGGGTATCCATGATCTATCTAATAGGGATGTGCAAAACGTATCAACGTTGAAACACAGAAGATTTCAGTGTCAAAAATTTGTTTGAAATCGTCTGCTTGCCCATTTCTTTTGTGGGATTGGGTGGTAGTGCCCTACCATCGTGCCCTACCACCCAACTGATTTTCATGTCTGTGGGGAACAAAGGGGTGTTGGGAGTTTCCCCATTGTTCCCTATGGCTGAAACACTCAAAACCTTTTTGAGTTTTGTTCTGTTAAAACAACTGGCTTGACCACTGTTTCAATTAAACATTTCGGCCATCTGTGTTTTGTTTCAAGCTCAAACAAAACACAAAATCCATTTTACGCACATTCCTACTGTCTATCAAGTATAAATGCTTGTAAGAGCAAGTGATTGTTTTCAGTTGACCAAACAATCAACAACAGAAGGGGAACTGCAGCAAACCAAACAAGCATTTGGGATGTATATAGGTAGTATGTACTTTCTTTTTGGGCAGCTGTGAGTCCAGAAGAGAATGGGTTCATAATACCGGAAATACTGGTGACTTTTCACTCACAGACATCTTTAGACTGATTTTATTTGCTTGTTTTTTTTAGTAGATTTATATTCTGCTTTTTGACTGGAGTCCTCACAGTAATTCATAACATTCATAAAATGCAATAGATAAATTAAAAAATAGGCACTTAATTAAAATTGGCAGGAGCAGGTGCCTGATGTCCTGCCTGCTCTTCTCTTTCCCTCATACCTTCCCAATTGTTGGGGATAGGACAGTAGGCCGAACAAGAAAAGGCATCTGGCGCATTTGCCTGCCTCTTTCTGTCTTCTCAGCTTAACTCCTGTAGCAATCGGCCTCTCCCTTACCCTAAAGAGTGAACCCTGTCCTTTCTGTCAGGCAGTGACCTCTGGGGATCAGCCACTAAGCACATAGTGACCTAGAAGGCCTGGAAGCAGGAAGTGAAGGGGGTCTTTGTTCTGAGAAGGAGCCAGGAGAAAATGGGGAGCAGGCTTCGTGAGCGCCAGCAATTAAGTCTCTTGCTGCCTCATGGCCAACAGTCAGCCTGGAGACTTCTCTCATGGAAGGACATCTGCGGTTCCTTGAGAGACAGGATTGCAGGAAGCGTGAATTCTCTCCTGGAGTTTCAGGTGAGTTCATGGAGAAAGGAACCCAAGAGTTTGTGGCTTCAGAAAGACTTTGACAGGGAATAGTGTGATAGCTAGCCTGCGTGAGACTATTTACTCTCCTTTGGTGCTTTGCAAATCCTTACACCTGGTCTACTGTGTTTTATCTTGTAATGTAACCTTCTAAGAAACTCTAGCCTGAGCCCTTTCTATCCAACCAGGGGGCTCTAGAAATCTCTGTACCCTGTAAAGGTGCCTTTAAAGGTTCCTTGCAACCGTGGGTGCTTTTTAAATTATCTTTGTAACTAGATAACCACAATTTTTAAAGTGTGCTACTCCAAATAGCAGCTGGAGTGCTCTTTAAAAGTATTCTTGCAAGTACTGAGTGTTTCTGTTACCTGTAACTAAAAGCTGAGAAAGCCTCAGACTGAAGCAGTCTGTAGTATTTTTGAATAAAGCTTTTCACTTTTTGTTCTTTGTATCTGACCTGCCTCTGAGTGGATTTTTAACTCAGGAAAAGGGCTTTCACTCTGGTGCAAACACATCTCAAGTTTGATTGCTCAGCAGCGCACACTACCAAGTTTGCTCTTCACGTGTAGGCTGCATGTGGAGGGTTTTCTGTACTTTTCCATTGGTAAAAGAAGGAGAGTTTCCCTGGAATTTTAATCCTTGGGGTTAAACTCTGTTAAAAAGTGGGTGTGGTGGAAGTGATTACCAAAGGGACAATTTTAAGTTTTAAAGGAACAGCCTTTGTTGAGCAAACATGGAGGGAATGGTGCAGCATTTTTCATGTGGGCTGGCTTAAATCTGTTATTCACTACATCTACTAATACTGGTTTCTTGGGGAAATTAATGACCTTCTTGGGGTGGATATGATTGAGAAGGTTTCAGCTTGCATTTCAAAGGTCTGGAACTGATTACAGATTTGGTTTACAAGCCAACACAAACATTTTAAGGATAACAACAAAAGGCATGATGACAAGTCTTCTCTTGGACCACATACAAATGATTTTTTTTTAAAATCAGTTTAGAGAACAAAGTGGTGCTGGAAAAAATCATATTCCATGGCATAATGCTCCATAGATACTCTGTTGCACACATGTGGCTCTTGCGTAGACACTCAGGGCTAAAAAAAAGCTTAACCACACACACACATATCTGGGAGTAAGCTCTACTAAACTCACTCAAAAAAGGTTTTTTGTTTTTTTTAAAGAATTGACATACAAGATAATTTACAGCAATTCTTCTTCCATTTATAGTTGGAAATGTGGTTGGTCCTAAAGATTTACCAAAAGCATTGCTGAAGTAACCACACTTGGGGTGGTTTGGTAGAAATAGCTTTTTTAATGATTAAGGTAACCCAGAGTTCATTTCTATAATATTAATTCTATCTTCGACTACTTTTGACCAAAACCAAAGCTATAGTTGTACTACACAGCTATTCTGGAGACTTTAAAATAACTAAAATGTCTGCCAGATGTAGAGGATGTGAACTGGCTTTCCAGTTAACTGAATAGAATGGGCACTTCCATATACAAAGAAGGGCACACTCTCTTTCGACTAAATAAATGTCTCATTGCATATGTAGAAACACAGAAGTTTCTGCATATGCCATTAGCTGCTGGAATAGGCTGTGTGTGTGTCATCCTATGAGTAAAAGATGTTACAGTGGAATTTTATCTGAAAATAATCTGTAAGTTCTGCAATAATTCCTGTGCATTTGTTGTATTCAAATAGTAGAAGATGAGGGATAGAATTACTCTTAATTAAATCATCCACTCACTAAGAAGCACTCAGACTCTTACTATCTGATTAGATGACTGAACTTGGGTTATATCATAAAACAAACCATATTGCCATAATATGCTGCTGATAACAAAGTAACATTTAATACTGTGTCATGGGTCATACCCATGCAACACATACATAATTAAAAACAAACTGGTTCTAGTTGTAAAGAGCAGGTAGGTATTAAATTGTACGACAAGAAAGTTGTATGATTGTATGTGAAAGTTCAGGTAATTATTGTGCCTACAAGCACAAGATTTTATACCTTCCAAATGCCTTTCACATAAGCAGCCCAGCTTGTGACCCACTAAGCCAAATATCTGGTAGTCTTCCAGAGTCTTGATAAACATCCCGGTTTTTAAGCCTGCTTCGGATTGCCTGATAGGCCACAATACATGGCTGGTGAGCTGTAAGCGTGAGTCACAACTTGTGCGACACATATATAGAAAAGGTATGACTAACATGAACTTGCTTATTTATTTGGCTTCCATCTTTTAAAAAGTTAAGGAGACGTTTAACATTTTTTTGAACAGGAACCTGTTTTATCTACTTTAGCAACATTCCATTTTGTACCACCTTGATTAAACATGATCCTATACTTGGAAAATGGTCTATTGTACATCTCATCCACAGTCGCTAGGTTAGTGGTTCCCAACCTCGGTTCCTCCAGATGTTTGTTTGTTTGTTTGTTTGTTTATTTATTTATTTGAAACATTTTATATACCACCCACTCCGAAGACTCTGGGTGGTGTACAAAAACTTGCAAAACAAGACAGCATTGCAAAACTTGCAAAACAAGACGGGGGGGGGGGGGGGATAAATAAACTACAGGGTAAAAGCCTGGTGAAAAAAAAAGTCTTCAATAAAGATTTAAAAATCAACAAGGAGGAGCTAAACGAATCTGCAGAGGAAGGGAATTCCAGAGAAGTGGGGCGGCAACCAAGAAGGCCCTTTCATGGGTTCCTAGCTCCCCAAACCTCTAGGAAATCGGGGACCAACAAAAGGGCCATCTGACCAGATCTGACCGGATGGGATGTAACTGGATGGGAGAGGCGCGTCTGTAGGTAAACAGGTGCCAAACCCCACAAGGCTTTGAAGGTCAAAACCATGACCTTAAATTGAACTCGGTAGCGAATAGGCAACCAGATGTTCCTGAACTACAACTCCCAGCATCCCCAGCTACAATTTATTATGGCTGAGGATGCTGGGAGTTGTAGTTAATCAACAAATGAAGGAACCCAGGTTGGGAACCATTGCTCCAGGTAAACAATTTCTAACTAAACAATTTCTCCTGATCTTACTGCAAGGCTCTGGTACCTTAAGGATTTTCTTCTACCAAAAGTGTAAAATCTTGGCTTTTTGCCCAGGCATTTATTTGATTCTCTGCTGCTGCTCTTTATAGTCTGTACTGCTTTTATGCCTTTGTTTTAAAATTTTAATCAGATTTGTTTAATATTTTTTTCACTTAATATTTTAATTGTGTCTTTTTTACCATCTTGTGTTTACATTTTTTGCTGTAAACCACCTTGGGATTGCTTTAATGAAAGGCGGTATATAAATTTAACAATAAATAAATAAAATAAATAAATATGCCACTATTGGGAGACTGTTTAGCCAACTCCCTGTTGGCATTTTCATGGGTGTTTAAACCTGGCTCTTCCAGAAGGCATTTAGTGTTCACTTAAAGTATTTAGATTTGTTTCTTTTTCTGCTTTTACTGGCTAACATCCTGATGAATGAAATATAGGTGCTCCCAACAGCACCTATGCTTCGTTAGCCCCTATCTTGGTCTACTGAAGTGTGGATAGTATTCTGCTGTTGTGAAGAGTGCAAAGACTTTACAGAGCTTGCTCGCACTCCAAAAGTGATTTGTTAGATTGTAAACACATCACTAAGGGTCAAGCAATGCGTTTCCAGTCTAAAAGTGCATGGGTGAACCTCTGAAAGTATTTGTGCTTTTGCTCAAGAGCACAATACCATCTACATTTTGGAATCACAGCAGGCCATTATGGGAGCTGGATGCTGATATTAGGATGCCCACACATCATTCGTCAGGACATCAGTCACTGTCCTGAAGGCTTTCGTGACTATGTTTTGATGGATGTCATGTAATTTTTAAATTGTTTTGATTTGATAGATATTTTGACATATTGCACATATTGCTTTGTGACAGATACACTTGGTATAGAAATGCTAGAAACAACAACAAAAACAACAGCTACCACCAGTAGTTCATTTTCAACTTACAAGATCACCTAATATAAGTTTAGTAATGTGAGTTAGACCAACACACAAGCAGTAATACTGCTGGTTTCCCTATTCACAATGGGGAAATTGGCAGTAGTGCTGCTTGTGCAGCTGCCAGTTCTTAGGAGCATCGGGCTGCTTTCCAAGTTTGCAGCAGCCCCAGGCCACAGCATTATGGCTGCTGCAATATCCTATGCAACAATGACTGCACTGCCTTTACATGAAGGTTTAATTATAATGTCTGTTCCCATTTGAGTATTCCTCAGGTCTATTACAGAGAGAGAGAGAGAGAGAGAGAGAGAACACAGCAGAGTCAAAAGGTGGGCAGGCTGTGGGGAAGGCAGGAGGCCACCTGCCTTTCCCAGCAAACAAGCAGCCACCATCCTGCCCTCCACCGCACCATGCACCTACAGGAGCAGTGATGCAGGGGAGGGAAATGCCGGGAGTGGGAGAACTCCCCCCACCACATCCTAGGGTGTCCCAGGGCACAAACACAGCTGCTTCTTCCCCCAGCTTGCTGCTGGAAATGGTGGTGCACTGGTGGAAGCTGTTGGACCTGGCGGCAATCACCAGATAATCTCTGGCTGAGGTTAAGTGAACCACAGGTTCACTTAATCTTGGCTAGATGCTGGTTTGAAAGTAGGGTTTGGGGCGGGGGTGGTGCCAGGAGTGACCTCGCTCCCAGCACTTCACACACGCAGCCTAACCCAGGCTGGACTGTCCTGGGTTAGGCTGTGCATGTGAATACCCTTCTAGTCTAGTGACAAGCTTCAAATGATAACATAATTGGGACTTGATAAGTATCTGTTTGCAAATCAGAAAGATTATGTCAGAGTCAGGAAGGTAGATGGTGCAGAGGACACTAGGTTCTATTTCTTCATATATTTATTCATTTCATTTCATTTTTATACCACCCCATCCGGCTCTGGGCAGTGCACAACAGAATTAAAAAAACAATAAATCATTTAAAACAAACAGCTTAAAACAATATAAAAACAAATTTAAAACACTTTAAAACCATTAAAAACAGAAAACATTTAAGAGCAATTTTAAAACCCTGGAAGGCCATACCAAACAGATAAGTCTTAAGGGCTCTCTTGAAGGCCAACAATTCTCCCAAACCACGAATTTCTGCTGGGAGTGCATTCCACAGCCCAGAAGCAGCTACAGAGAAGGCCTGGTTCTGCGTCACCACCAAAAGTACCAGAGGCAACTGGAGATGGACCACTCCAGATGACCTTAACATGTGGTGGGGCTCATACAGAAGAAAGCACCCTCTAAGATAACCCAGACCTAAGCCGTTCAGGGCTTTAAAGGTAACAACCAGCACTTTGTATTTCACTCAGAAACGTATCAGCAGCCAGTGCAACTGTTTAAGTACAAGGATAATATGTTATCTCCGAGTTACCCCAGAGACCCCTCTGGCTGCTGCATTGTTGACTAACTGAAGTTTCCAAACTATGTACAAAGGCAGCCCCACATAAATGCATTGCCATAGTCAAGCCTGGAGGTTACCAGCTGATGCACCACTGTTTTGAGAATGTTCTCTTCAAGGAATGGATGTAGCTGTTGAATCAGCTGAAGCTGATGGAAAGCACTCCTGGCCATAGCCTCCACCTAAGATATTAGGATGAGGCCTGGATTCAAGAGCACTCCAGCATGGTGTAGTGGTTAGAGTGCTGGACTAGGACTGGGGAGACCTGAGTTCAAATCCCCATTCAGCCATGATACTTGGTGGGTGACTCTGGGCCAGTCACTTCTCTCTCAGCCTAACCTACTTCACAGGGTTGTTGTGAGGAGAAACATAAGTATGTAGTACACCACTCTGGGCTCCTTGGAGGAATAGCGGGATATAAAATGTAAAAATTATAAAAATAATAAACTGTGTACCTGTTCCTTCCAAGGGAGTGCTACCTGATCCAGCACAGGAAGATCTAACTCATCCCTCAAATTCTGATCTCCTACAATGAGCACTGCCCAAAAGATATACTCTTACTTTCTCTTACCAGTTGTATAGCTTCATTGGCACGAGCTTTTGCTCCTTTGGCAATTCCATCAGCTTCATCTATATAGTCCTTGATATTGCTGTATGCCTTGAAAGCTACTGTGGCATTGAGTGAAAGGTTCTTAGCTTCCTCAAGGATTCTATTGAGAAGCAAAATAAGTTAAATTTTAAGAACTGCTGGGACAATCCCAGAAGTGCATTGAATGTTCCCTCTTTGAATCCACCAACTTGATTCCAACCAGAAAAGATGGAGGCAGCCACGTGTGAAATGCAGCATCAGAAGTTGTTGAAGAATGAATGACATGTTAAATGATACAAGCAGTAATGCAGCTACACACGAAGCCTTTGATAATCTCAATGATTCCAGGCGCTTCAGAAAGATCCAGCTTTTCTTTTAGACTGCTTGTCATTAACCTGAAGACAAGATTGAACACTGCAAGCTGATATCTTTGCTGCCTTAAGGTATTTTTGGACAAGTTTGAGAGCCCCTGATCTACAGTTTAAAAGGATGAAACAAGCAATTTATTAATTTTTTTACAGCAACCTCTGTGCTAATTCTTTCTAGTATTTTGATATATGTAATGACAAACTCATGATTAACATACCCATCCAGTTTTGCAGATGAATCATTCAGCTGGGTGGCATGAGCTTCTGCTTGCAACACTTTTTCTGGAAGTCTCCTGTCTTTGAGATCTTGAGATAGATCATCTATTTTATCTTTTAGCTCATCAAACAGCCGGCCTATATTATCCCGAACACCATCCACATACTGAAAGCCACAAAACAAGAGTGTTTAAGAAGTGGAACACATAATTGTGATTCCTTGCAAATTATTTTCCCATATTATAATTATTTTATATCAATTAATATGAATAGAATTCATTGCTATGTTGTTTTGAGTTCCTAGGTTGTCTCTCATTTAGATATGGACCAGGATTAGATTTCCTTTGCCAGACCTGAATGCACGGAGCTATATAAGGAGGTTTTCTAGATGGCAGTAAAGTGCATCTTTACTGTTTAAACCTTTTGCACAAGTTTCTAATGCTACAGTCCACACACTTCCATAGGTGTCAATGCTCCTTTCTAGTATTTCTGGACTTTCTGGCCACACAATAAGCACGGACCTCATGTAATTTCCACAGCACCATCTGCTGGACAGCACTTGTAAATCCATCCTTTTTCATAACTTCTTTAAAGTAGTATTAGAAGGGACAGGTGGTTCTTAGAATTCAAGTGGTGGCTGGCAGTTGGCACTGTGAAAATAACAGAAGCCTCATGCTAAGTATGTGGCCAGAGTCAAATTGTGTTAGGAAGGAGTATGAAGTGTGTGGACTATAAGTAAGAGGATGTTAGAAACTTTTGCATAAGCTTTAAAAATCCTGCACTTTACTGCCAAATGAAAAACCCTTAGGCTCCTTCAATTACACCAGCTTCACTAATCTTAGTGGAGGATTAGAGAAATATAAAATAGGCTTAATTAACTAACTAATAGAGAAAGTTTATATTTTCCTAGTGTGATATTGCTTTAAAATTAAAAGTAATTAGTTCAGTAAACTATGGGAACAAGCCATTAGCCATAAATGCACACACTGTTTTGGCATCAATTTGCATATTTGCATAGATGATTTGCAGATCATCTATTATATCTTTTATCTCATCAGACAGTCAGCCTATATTATCATGAACACCATCCACATACTGAAAGCCACAAAACAAGAGTGTTTAAGCAGTGGAACACAAAACTGCGATTCCTTGCATATTATTCTAGAACTGATTGATTATGTGTGAAATTGCATCTGGACTATATTAAAAAGCTGGAATAGAACACTATTTTTCAAATAGTCTGGTCCGGGGCAGTCTCATATTATATCATGGCAGTGGATAGATATGGGTAAGCATACACCAAATAGCAACTTACTGATATGCATGTAACCACTAGAAAAGCCAGTTGTCCACATGTACTAGGACAACTATTTTATTACATACCCACACCAGAACTTGGTCAAGTTTTCTTTCCTACTTGGCAGGATGATATAAATGCTTATATGTTATATTAAGTGCTTATATGCACATTATGTTAAGTTACTACTTGGTAATTGGTCATCTGTATCTTCCTTCAGATGCAGAAGGCTTCTGTAAGCATGTTCGATGGTGATTTCGTGAGCTGCAACCTTGATTGATTGAGACTGCAGCTCACAGAATCACCGTTAAACATGCTTACAGCACCTCTCCCTTCAGACAAACAGTGTTGTAAGTGTGTATGTCAGGCACAAAGGGGTGATTGACAATGGGGCAGCAGGACTTCCTTCCCACTTTTGCCCTTGTGTGAGTGCCCACGGTACTCATCACATCTGAAGAGGGCTTGTTTTATCCCAGATTAGTTTAGAAACCAATTTAGGGTGAAGACAGACATATATATCTGAGTAATGTTAAAAATGATTTCAACACACATTGAAAATTGTGTGTTAAATTGAAAACACATTCATGTCAAGAAATGTTAATCAAATTTTATTGAGTATTTTTTAATTGGCCCCATTCTATCTCATTGCACCAGTCCCCCAAATATATCAAGTTTACCTCCACAGCTAAGTTGATTCCATTTGCAAGGTCATTAGCTTCATTAAGGATGTCATTCCCTTCTTTTAGTGTATTTTCAGCCTCTTGTCTTTCATCTTCTACAGCTTGCTTCTTTTTCTATAGAATATGTATTTGTGTATGTTAGGAAAACAGAATGCACATATATTTTTCCAGATGTAGTCTCACATTTAATAAAATTTCTAGTATTGTTTATTTTGAGCAGCATTGCTTCATTTGCATTATGAAATACGAGGTGTTTGAAAGTGACCTTTGAACTTCCACCCTAATAACAGATATCCAGGAAACTTCATGAGAAGCTGAGCAAACAAATATCTTCTATATATATATATATATATCTTAAACGCACCTGTTGCTAATCCCATGCATGGCAGCTCTCGTGAGAGTTTGCGAGCAGCTGCTGGATAGCAGGGAAGGGTGGACGGCAGCCAGGCTGGCAAGCGGGTGGTGAGTGAAAGTGCTGGTCAGGTTGGCTGGCTGGCTGGTGGTGAGGGAAAGCGCCATTGGAGAGCGTTGAGAGAAAGCGGAATGGGAGGGGGAGAGGACGGACTGGGGCTAAAGGGAGGGGAACAGGACTGGGGCTGAAGATGAAATGAAGGTGGGGGGAGAGACAAGGAGAACTAGGGGCAAAGATACTCTGTGCCGGATCAGCTAGTATTATATATTCTTGGTTCTCCTCAACATCTAGTATAAATTCCATTTTCAGTAATCTAACACATTTTAGATAGGAGAATTGAGGAATCAAATTAAAGCACAGAGCATATAGTATTTTAAAAAAATAGTTTTATCAATGTTTTCCCCAAAGTCATAAGACCATGAAAGTGGTGGGGAAAACATATGTAGATCAGAGACCTCCCTACCAAGCGGCTGAACTGCTAAGATGGCACAGATGCCTTGAAATCAGAATTAGCAGCCAGTTATTGGCTAAGCTGCTGTGGTATTACTGTTGCTGAATTGTCCATTAATACATGGGTGGTATTTGTTGTTGTTGGCTTTAAAATTATTTCAGAAATCTATTGTAAGTTACCTGGAAGACCATTGGTCAAAATACATGATCCAGATCCTCTAAATAAATAATTTAAAGCTCACAAATAATTCTAATTGTGAAGGAATAAAAGTTTGAGCATGAAGGACCCTAGGAAATGCAATACAATATGAGACAATGCTATCTCAGCAGTGACTGCCGTAAGGCTGAATGTGTGAATGGAGTGCATCTGTGTGATGTGCTCAAATGAAATATGTAGGAATGTGCACGAACCGGTTCGCAGGCCATGTTGGAGGCCTGTGAACCGGTTTGTTTGTCCGGCGGTCTGACGAACTGCCAGCAGGGTGTGTGTGTGTGTTGCTTTAAGGGCAGGGGGATTGTACTTACCCCTCCCGCCGCTTTCCCCCCTCCGGCGCTCCAGTTTGTGGCAAAATCTTTGGGGCAGGCAGTTCCTCCCTGTCACCCCTGCCCTCTTGTTGTTCTCCAAACCCAGAAGTAACATGGGCGCATGCACCTGCCGCCGTGCACATCACGCACATCACTGCGACGTGCGCGGTGCATGCGCACACGTTGGTGATGCGCGGCGGCAGCGTGCATATGCGCCCGTGTTACTTCCGGGTTTGGAAAACAACAAGGGGGCAGGGGAGGAAGGGAGGAACGCTGCCGCCCCAAAGATTTTGCCACAAACTGGAGCGCCGGAGGGGGAAAAGTGGCGGGAGGGTTAAGTACAACCCCCACCCCGACGTCGGACTGCACCTCCACGGTCCGTGCACATCACTAGAAATATGCAGGTGTTGTGCAAATGAGTATGCAATAAGAGAGGCGAGCAATGTGTGTGTGCCAACAGGCAAGGGATACAGACTTGGTACTGCAAGCAACAACAAAAAAGTCTGAAGATTTTCATGGGTCTCCATTTATCCATTTAAGTGGTCCCCCTCTCTAAACACACAACGCCACTATTCACACATTATGTTAAACACTCATACAATGAGTATACAGTATACAGAGGTACAGATGACAGTTCTAAAATATTATTACAGCTATTCACATGTTGTGTTGAAAGCAGGTACAGCAGTACATTCCCTATCTGTACAGTCCACTTCAGGGGCCTGAAACCAGGGTCACTTTTAGAATGAGTACAGATACAGTCATTCACACTAAAACATGTACGAGTACACAGACATCTGTACACTCATACAGCCAGGGGCGTAGCAAGGTTGGAGTGGGCCCAGAGACAAGATTTTAAAATGCCCCCCCCCAAAGTCCAGGGCCTCCGCACACCCCAGGCCCCCAAGGATTTAAGTCTGATATTCCAAAATAAGTATGCTGCCTGCAAATACATTTAACTGAATACACACACACACGTCACAATATATAGTGATATACATTGAGTACTATACATTTGTATTACTTTTAATGCCTAGAACACACTAGAAAGATGAATTATTAAAATGGGCCCCTCGCTGCAGATTAGCAAAGGAGACTTTCAACCATGCAGGGTGAACCTATGTTTGTTTTCTCAGAATTCTGAACAAATTCAGTCAAGTTTGATTGCAGGAGGTTTTTCACAGGAGGCTTTTAAAGCCCTTTAAGACACATCTCCTCTGGAATGGAGGTGCTGCATTCACATGTTGGCCAGATTTACCCTGAAGTCCCTGCAAGTTATTGGGGAGCAGTTCACACACAAGAAAAATAAAATAAAAGCACCACACATGCTTCACAGTTCTCACTCAGACCTTCTGGGTTGCAAAACAACTTGAACATAAGTGCATTTATAAATGAATGAATGAATAAATAAAATTAATAAAATACTGTTCCAGAAGTTTTTGCAATTTTCTGCCATGAAACAAGCCACTTATAGGACTTTTTAGATAGTTTTTTTTAAGTCAGCAAATTTTCCAAGCTGTTTCAAAATAAATATTCAGAGACTTCTCGGTCCCTCCCCCCCCCATCCAAGCCCTATGGCAAGCAGATCCCTATATATGGGGGGGGGGGCGGGAAAGGTAACCACAAAAAGGAGTTCACACTCTACCTGGCAAATGCTGGTCTGGGTTAAGCAGGGCAGCAAGGGGTCTTCTGTTGCAGAGAACACACTGGCTGCCTCCTCCTTCCTGGCTTGCTTGGGCCCTACTCGAGTTCAGGCTTCACTGCGGCCTACACGGAGGCCTCCGTGGAAGCCCCGCCCACCCGCCGATCAGCTGAGAGGCGGGAGAAAAGGAGCTCTTTGCAGCTTGCCTGCTGCTTCCATTGCGGGCTAGCAGAACAAGCAGGAGAGAAGGCGAAGAGGGCATGTGGCTGAGGGGCCTTGGGGCTGGGCAGGGGGCAATGGGGAGTCACATGAGGTGCCTCTGGGGTGCCCCTCCAGGCAGTGGGGCCCCTAGACAACTGTCTCCCCTTGCCCTATTATTGTTACGCGCCTGCATACAGCCTAACATCTCAACAGTGCTAATGAAACTGTTTCTTTAGGTACAAGATCAAGTTTTATGGCAGCTGAGAAAACACACTGAGAAACCCCGGATTTTGCTAGGCAAAACCAATGTTCTAGTTTTGGTTTAGGAAAAACATGCCAAATGAGTGGCAGTTTGTACATCATAAAAGTGTACAAAGAAACCATTCTTATCCCTTTGCATCTCCCCACTCCCTGTTTCTACTTTTAAAAAGAAAAACAGGTTAGATCTACCTTTTAGATATGACAACTGTTAGCCCGCCAAGCATTTTATGAAAACTAGCATCATAGGACTAATAACTGCCTTTAGGCAGAAACTGACTGAGACAAACAAGAAACTGAAACATTTGTCTTCATTTGAGGTTGATGTTGCTCTTTCTGTCAAGGCTAAGCGCTTGTTAATGTACAGTATAATGTGCTTTCAAGACTTTGCAATTAAAATTAAATCAAGGGAAATCATTTACAACAGTTACTAACTACAAAAGATATATGGTACTTTGATTTATAATCAGAATTTACATATGCCCATTTAATTCCTTACTTCAAGTGCAACAGAAGGAGAAAGTGCAGCTATACTAATACTGAAGATTAACTGGCCTCATGTGCAGGGGACCAGAGACAGATTTAAAAATAATGTTGTGTGTGTGTGTGTTTAAATGCACGTTGGGACCGTATATAGGCTTCCCTTGTTTTGGATTGCTCTAATTCATTCATAATATACAGATATTTTAATCATATAAAATTTAAGGTCCTCCATTCTGGGGCCTCAAAAAGCAAAGAGGCTAGGCATTTTATTTTGCAGCAAACATTTTGCCCCTATGCAAGCACAGAACAGCCTAGCACAGCCCATCCTCCAGCCCAAAGAGGCAAGGCCCAGTCCTTCTCTGTGTGGTTCCCGATGGCCATGCAAACTGGACTTCCTCTTCCACAACCTTCTATTGTTCTTTCCCCTGCTGTACTCTGCTTGAATCTGCTTAGCTTGGGACCACTGGCCAGGGTTCTTTTGGAATCTGTGATTGCTCCAGATAGGCAAATTTTAAAACAGTTAGTAAGGCTATTTCACTAGGCTAGAAAGTTTCCTCAGTCAGTGTTTTGGTTGGTAGGTAGGTAGGTAGGTATCTATCTGTCTATCTATCTGTCTATCTATCTATCAAACTTTTATACCACCCTTCCAAAAGGCTCAGGTTTGATAGGAAACACATGCAAATACTTGAAAGAGATGTATTCTGCAGATTTTCCTTCTCTTCTTTTGGTGATTGGAAAATATCTGGGGATGTTTAGTGAAAGAAAGCAGAACAGAAATCAGATAAATGGGTGAAATTTGGACAGAGCAGAAACTAAAGGATAGACTCAGCCAGGACCATTGGGTGTGTGGCAAGAGATTCTAATTGACAGGAAGGACTATATGACCAAACCATGTGCAGGGTGGAGAGGGGCAGTCACAGGCAAGCTGACTAGCTAAAGGCAGATCCTTTCTGGGGAGGCACTACAACAGGTGGGTTGATCTAGATAGACAGTCTAATCAATCAAGTAGTGCTGGGTGGAGACCAGACTGCTCTCCTCAAGAGGCACGTAGCCACAGAGAGTGGTGGACAGATCCTGGGGGCTGGTTGCTAAGGGGTCAAATCAGAGGTGCAGCTGGGTAATTTTGGAGCCTGGACTTAAAGGCCTTTGGAGCACACAAACACACACACATCCGCGCCCCACCTGCTGCAAATTAAGCACCATCATGCTCTGCTGGGCGACCACACCACCTGGGACAGACTAAAGAGGATTTGGGGGCCCCCAGGGTAAAAGTGCCTCTGGGTCAAATCATGGACTCCTGGGTCACTTTCTAAAGCCATAGCTAAAGGGAATAGAAGATAGTGGGTTCTTTCCTGCTCATACTTGTAATTCAAGCATGGTGCTAAATTAAACCATAGTTTAATCTTGTCCATTAACTTGAAAATATTTTCACTAAGCTATTTTTGTAGTTTGTGGGAGAAGGACAATACAGTTACAGGATAGCCTGAATTTCATAGTTTGTACCTGAACTGATTATCAGATAAATGGTTAAAAAGGAGATCTGTTGATCAGACACTCACGTCCACTGCTGTCATATTTCTTTGGTTGATTGCAGATAATCTATCTGCTTCCCTAATTTTATTTGTTGCTTCTCTCAGCAGGTCGAGAGCATCATCAACTTTATATTGGTAATCTGCCAACTTTCCACTGACTTCATTCTGAAGCTCTTCTGTTTTCTTCCTAGGCTCTCCAAACAATTTATTCACCCTCTTCAAGAGGTCTTCTGCAGCTCTGCAAAACATTAAATATTGCATCATTAATAGGTCTATAATAATTCTATATGCTTATGACAGCATATATAGACAGCATATTTTAAAAATGGATTTAGATTACTTTGCAAACTGTTAAGACACACAGCAAAATGGTCTACATCAATGTTGGATGTTTATACCAATTTTCTGTTTTATGATATAGGAGGGTGCTGAAAGGCATCATCTCACACTGCGCAAGACAATTGTACATCTCTCCTGTATTCTACCAAAGAAAACCATGTGGTCTGACTCTGTGGAGTCAGGAGTTAACACTGACTTGAGGGCACAACTGTACTTCAAATCTCCCTGGATTGAAACAAATAGAAATGAACCTTATTAACTCTGGGAGATGGGCTCATTGTAAAATGATTACTAACTCTATGAGTCAACTCTTAAACTGCCATCCCAGATCTGTAGACCTGGACTCAATCCAATCTCTTCCAGGCTATGCAGGTTTAAAGAGAATTATCCTCACCTTCATACATTCCACCCTCCCATACCAGCTCCTTCAGATGGGATGGCACCTTCTCCATAACGTTAACATTAGACCCAATAGAGTATTTAAAAGACAGTATCATTCAACCTCTATTTGCAACAAAGACCAAGAGCAAAAACATTCCTGCTGAAAGTGACCTTGATGATAAAGTTGCTAAAGAAACACATTCTGGCCTTAGTAAATAGCCTGCAAATGACCTTGCTGAATCTCATCTTAGAGTTCACAGATCTGGGGAATTTACTTGTAACAGTTAAAAACAGGGACAGCCACTGACATGCCTCCTTCCCTGCTCAGAGTCTGAACCAACAGACAGCGACAATGACATGGACACCCTCCACCATCAGCCTTCACCTGAAGGTCACATAGTAGGGGTGTGCATGGAACTGGCTGGCCCAGTTCAGTTCGAGTCTGGACTGGACTTGAACCAGACCGGCCAAGTTCGGCCCCCATCAACCCCCCCCAGTCCAGGGGGGGTTGCAATTTAATAAATAAATAAATAAATAAATAAATAAATAAATAAATAAATAAATAAAAATACCTGTAGCCCCTTTGGGGGGCTTCCTGTAGGCAGAGAGCGGGGAGGTTCCCCTCCCCCCACTGGTCTCTGAAATCACCGCGGCCAGGTAAAAGGACTATTTTTTGCCCATCTGGGCCTCCATAACTGCACACGGTGGCCAGTTTGGCCACCGTCACGCATGCATAAATGGCCTCTGAGAGGCCTGGCATGGCCCACGGCCTCGCAGAGGTCATTTGCACATGCGGTGGCCATTTTGGAAATGATCAGTACATTTATCTGATTTTGCAGAGCTCGAAGACAGCAATTGGGACATCACTGAGGCCACTTGACCAGCTAATTCAAGGAGCAGGGATATCCCAGAGCTTGCCCAGCCCAAACCCAGGATTATGCTCCCTCCTGATGGTGAAGAGCCTCAAACGCTCTCATAGACACAGAAACCCCAAAAGAAGAGACTCCACGATCTAATCTAGCTCCAGCTCATAACCTCACTATGTAAACCTCCAACTGCTGCTGTATAGCTTCAGACCCTACAGACAGACACTGCTACCCCAGAGGAAAGGACCTCTAAATCATGCCCATCACCCCAAAAGCAGCAATCGCCACACACAAACCCCAGGGACACCATCTTGTCTGCTATGGGCCCTGGAATGTTGTTTGCCAATGATCCTGATTCTGAGGACATCACTGTAATCTCCCCAGTTTGTTTGCCTGAGATGCAGGAGCTGCTTGCTTCCTCTGTGGAGTCCGTATGCTCAGAGAGAGACTTGGCGGCCTCTGAGCTGAGAGCTCAAGTTTCCATGCTTCCACCATCCTCATGCCAGAATCATGACGATAACAATCTCCAGTTTCTGCCTGTGTCATTGGAAGTACAGCTCGAACGAGCTGCAGCAAAACCCTCAGAGAGACTATCCCCTCGACTGTGTGGCTCCCTGAACGCAACCCATCACTACCCCACTGGGAATCCCTACACTGGCGCCTGCCAATACCAATACAGACTGATATCCAAAAGACCAGCATAAGGTCTCCCTCCTGACCTGGAATATGGCCGGCTGGAACTCCAGCTATAGGGATGTCTCCTTCATCTGTAGCTCCATGCATGACATCATAATGGTACAGGAAAACCAGACATCCACAGACCTAGCACTTAGGGTTACAGCTCACACTCACTGAGAGGAGAAGCCAGAATGGGCAGAGGCAGGCCCATGGGTGGACTGGGAATGTTAGTTTCCACTACCCTGTGTGCATTGTCCACAAGACTTCCTTCATTCAAGCAACATAGCAATAGCAATAGCAATAGCACTTACATTTATATACCGCTCTATAGCCAGAGCTCTCTAAGCGGTTTACAATGATTTTAGCACATTGCCCCCAACATTCTGGGTACTCATTTTACCGACCTCGGAAGGATGGAAGGCTGAGTCAACCTTGAGCCCCTGGTCAGGATTGAACTTGTAACCTTCTGGTTACAGGGCGGCAGTTTTACCACTGCGCCACCAGGGGCTGTGGTCTATAAGGATAACATCTTCCTTACCAGGGTCCCTGTCAGGGTATCGGACCATACTGAATGTGTGTACTTGAGTTTGGGAACCAGGGATAGATTGGAACTTCTGTTGGTGTTGCTGCCCAGTGGAATCCCTTACTGAGCTCATGGACTTGGTTGCGGAACTCGCGTTGGAGTCTCCCAGACTCTTGGTGCTGGGGAACTTCAATGTTCATTTCGGGACCAATTTGTCCGGGGTAGCTTGGGAGTTCATAGCAGCTATGACCACTATGGGCCTATCCCAAGTGGTCTCTAGACCGACACATACTGCAGGTCACATGCTTGATTTGGTCTTTTACTCTGATCAGGGTGGTGTTCTGTGGGTGAGGACTCCTGTGATTTCCCCATTGTCATGGACGGACCACCATCTGGTTAAGGTTGGACTTACAACCACTTCCCACCTATGCAGGGGCAAGGGGCCCATTAGAATGGTCCGCCCGAAGAGGTTATTGGATCCACTAAGATTCCAAGAAGACTTGGAGGGATTTAATGTTGGCTTTGCTGGTGATCCTGTTGATGCCCTGGTTGAGAATTGGAACAACTTGCTCAGTAGACACGATTGCTCCCAAGTGTCCCCTCCGACCCGCTTCAAATTTGGCCCCTTGGTATACGGAAGATCTACGGGGGCTGAAGCAGCAAGGTAGGTGAGTGGAGCGCAAGTGGAGGAAAACTCAACTTGAATCTGACAGATTGCGACATAGAGCACATCTAAAGATCTATGCTCAGGAAATACATGCGGCAAAGAGGCAGTTCTTTTCTGCCCGTATTGCCTCTGCGAGTTCACGTCCAGAGGAGTTGTTCAGGGTTGTGAGGGGACTAGTATCGGCCCCCCCACTAAAACCAGAATTTGGAATCATCAGTTACCCGCTGTGATGTGTTTAAAGAGTTTTTCGCAGATAAAATCTGTCGGATTTGGGCTGACCTAGATGGAGACTCCACAACTAATTTGATGTCTGAGCTGGAGGTGCCCAACAACTCCTCTTATGTGATTCGACTGGATCGGTTTCAGTTTGTGACTCCTGAGGATGTGGACAAGCTGCTTGGATCGGTGAGGCCTACCACTTGTTCTCTTGACCCTTGTCAAATATGGCTTGTTTGATCTAGCAGGAAGGTTGTTGTAAACAGCTTGGTAGAAATCATAAATGCTTCTCTAAGGGAAGGCAGGATGCTTCCTTGTCTTAAGGAGGCAATCATTAGACCTCTTCTAAAGAAGCCTGCATTAGATCCCTCAGAGTTGAGCAATTATAGGCCTGTTTCCAACCTCCCATGGCTGGGCAAGGTAATTGAGAGGGTGGTGGCCTCTCAGCTCCAGTCGGTCTTGGAGGAAACTGATTATCTAGACCAATTTCAAACTGGGTTTTGGGTGGGCTATGGGGTGGAGACTGCTTTGGTCGGCCTGATGGATGATCTCCAATTGGCAATGGACAGAGGAAGTGTGACTCTGTTGGACCTTTTGGATCTCTCGGCGGCTTTCAATACTATCGACCATAGTATCCTTCTGGAACGTCTGAGGGGTTGGGGGTGGGAGGCACTGTTTTACAGTGGTTTCGCTCCTACCTCTCAGATAGATTCCAGATGGTGTCAACTGGAGACTGTTGCTCTTCAAAATCTGAGCTTAAGTATGGTGTCCCTCAATGCTCCATACTTTCTGCAATGCTTTTTAACATCTACATGAAACTGCTGGGAGAGATCATCAGTGGATTTGGAGCTGGGTGTTACCAGTACGCTGATGACACCCAGATCTACTTCTCCATGTCAACTTCTTCAGGAGCTGGCATATCCTCCCTAAATGCCTGCCTGGAAGCAGTAATGGGCTGGATGAGGGAGAATAAACTGAAGCTGAATCCAGATAAGACGGAGGTACTTATCGTACGGGGTCAGAACTCTAGAGACAATTTTGATCTACCTGTTCTAGATGGAGTAACACTTCCCCAAAAGGAACAGGTTCACAGACTGGGAGTACTTCTGGATTCACACCTTTCCCTGGTTTCTCAGGTTGAGGTGGTGGCCAGGGGTGCTTTCTATCAGCTCCGGCTGTTATGCCAGCTGCTCCCATTTCTCGAGATCAATAACCTCAAAACAGTGGTACATCTGTTGGTAACCTCCAGACTTGACTTTTGTAATGCGCTCTACGTGGGGCTGCCTTTGTATGTAGTCCGGAAACTTCAGTTGGTTCAGAACGCAGCAGCCAGGTTGGTCTCTGGGTCATCTCAGAGAGACCATGTTGCTGCTTTACTCATGGAGTTACACTGGCTGCCAATAGGTTCCCAGACAAAATACAAAGTGCTAGTTATAACTTACAAAGCCCTAAACGGCTTAGGCCCTGGGTATCTAAGAGAGTGTCTTATTCATTATGAGCCCCACTGCCCATTGAGGTCATCTGAGGAAGTCCGTCTCCAGTTACCGCCAACTCGTTTGGTGGCTACACAGAGACGGGCCTTCTCGGTCGCTGCCCCGAGATTGTGGAATGCGCTCCCTGCTGAGATATAATCCTCCCTATCTCTGGCAATTTTCAAAAAAACACCTGAAAACCCATCTTTTCAACCAAGCTTTCTCAGATTCCTAAATTTTCAGGGTTTTAATATCTGGTTTATTTTAAAATTAAAAACCCGGTTTCGGGGTTTTTAATCACTGTAATTGTTTAATTGTTTTAAAATGTTTTAAAATTGTTAATTGTTATGTAGTTTTTTAATGTGTTTTAGCTCTTTACTGTTTTAGTGGTTTGTTTTAATTGTAAACTGCCCTTGAGCCATTTTGGAAGGGCGGTATATAAATAAATAATAATTGAAAAATACTCCACTCGCGACTTAGTCTCTCTGTATGCAGCCTTCACTGATCTCAAGTCCGCTTTCGACTCCATCTCACCATGACGACAGCCCAAAACTATGGGAAAAACTAGAAGCCTGTTTGATTGACCAATGCTTGCTATTTCTCATTTGTACTTTGTATGATGACACATTCCTGAAGGTTAGATGCAACCCTCAAGAACACTTATCTAATGATGTTCTGGCACATTAGATGAAGGGCATCATACAAGGTTGCATACTCGCTCTTCTCCTATTCAATTTCTACATAAATGATTTGGTGAGCCACCTAAGCAGACTTCCACCCCCCACCCCACCCCAAAGCTGGCAGAGAAATGTATCTCCACCCTGCTCTATGATGATGCAAGGTTATCTTCTCAAGGATCCCCATGGGACTCTGAGGACCTTTATCTAATACCGCCCCCTCCCAAAAGACCTACTGGAAATAAATTACCATAAAACCAAAATCATGGTCTTCACTAAGAGACCTAGAACACATTCCTGGCATATAAAGGGAAATCACAATGACCAGGTCTCGTCCTTCAAATACCTGGTGGTGGTTTTCTCTGCTTCTGGGACTTGGAAGGCCCATGGTGGCTATGCTGCTCAAAACGCTCAGAAAAACACCACTGACATTCTAAAATTATTCCAATCAAAAGGAGGCCAATACATACCCGCAGCCCTTAAGTTATTTGAAGCTAGGTCGATGGCACAGCCTCTATACAGTGCCCAGCTTAGCCCCTTCTAACTTTGCCCCCCAAACTCGTCCAGTACAAATTCCCAAGAGCAGTACTGCAAGTCCCCCATAGTGTCTCTAATACCGCTCTACAATTGGAAGCAGACCCGGTGAAAGTGGAGGTCAGAGTCTGGCTGTCCATACTCAACTACTGGCTGAGATTATCCCTCTCCGCAATGAGCCTAGCCCCCTCAACATTGATGGATGGCTTCCAATCCGCATGGAAGTGATTACTATCTGTGAAACTATCTTTTCTTGGACTTTCTCATCCCCACCTACTTTCCTTGGGTTACGAGTGGGCCAGGACACATCAAACGGTGTGTAATGGACACATAACGCCAAACTGACCTAGATAGGTCCCCAGACTCTCTTCTCTCTGAAAGTCTAAGGTACATAACAACACCTGCTGAAGCCCCACTACTTGAAAGGTCAGGACGCTCAGGCCAATACTAAGTCTCCCTATTATTCTCAGGCTGTAATCCATCTATAACATACAATGTTGCAAAGTTATGCACAGCAGCATGCAGAATTCACCAGGGTCTGACCACCAGCAAGAACTAACTTCTTCAGTCATTCAGCCCTACTGCTTTTAAAATCTTAATTTATCTTCTACAGATTTTAGCACTGGAGCAATTTATAGTTTATAGCATGTAACTTTCTACAGCATTTCATAGATTTTAGCCCTACCGTGACTTTACAGTCACATGCTACTGTTTTGGAAATTTTATAGCTCTTTACAGACATTCATAGATTTTAATTTTATAGTAATTTCATAGTAACTTATGCTACTAGGCATAGACTATTGCTTTTATCTGCTTTTAATGCCACCTGTTACATGCTCCTTTTACCTTGTGCTGGTCTGAGACCGTAATAAAAACAAATAGTACTCTCAGCTAACCATTATCTGGCAAGTGTCTTCAAAGCTACAAATCCTGACTATATTGACAGTAGAATGTGAGGATCCCAATGCAAACAGTCTGGCTAGGTGAGACATTATTGGCTGCTATACATAAGGATAATGTTCCTGTGTTGATAAGATACTACCTTCTGGCAATTCTGAAGCAGAAAATGAAATCCTTATTATTCTGGTCTCTTAATTTGAATGGCCTGGAATCTCCACTGATATTTCAAATTCCATTGAAGTCTGAATTGATTGCTCATGTTCCTTAGTCTGAGCTACTAACTCATCTGCTAAGGCAACTTATACTTGTGAATTTACAACTCACTCTAACTCATCTTGGGCTGCTTCCTCTTGAACATCTAGTTTTCTCTTCCTGAGCTCTGCCATCATTTTGTCAACATCACTCTTTAATTCTTGAAGGCTTTTCTCCAGGGTCTTGTCTGGGATTCCAAGGGTTTCATTCAATCTTATAGCAGTAACATTTGCAGCTGAAGAAAGGAAGCAAAATATAGGTGTCAACAGAAGAAAATGATCATCACTTTTATTAAGTAGGCTGCAATTTGTGGTGGGTGCTCTGAACTACATGTTTTCTAGCATATTCTTGACTGTTTAGGGAGAGACCATAGCTCCCTGGGAAATGTATTGAATTTATTTAACAGCCATGCACCCCACCAATACAGACCGGGAAGGCAGCATTTTTGGGGTGGGGTGTCTTTGACTTACCACTATCCGAATCTGCATCATCCTTGCCCAGCATGGCTGAAATATAGTTTGGCCATATAGTAGCTTCATCTCACTTAGGTATACAGGGATGGGTTGTATAAAATCTGAGAGACATATTTATTATTTGGCTTTTGAAAGCTATTTTTCACCTTTCTTGTTTTAATGAACCGTTTTCAAGTCACAACACAAAAGATAGCAAGCTTTGCTACAGATATATCTTAGCACTGAAATAAATTAGAGGCAAGGAAATTCTCAAAACAGAGTTCTTATTCTAATTTCCTTCCATAATATTTTCAAATTAATAATAATTTACAACTTGATTTCTTCCCCATCCTCAAATTATGGATCATGTTGAATGTGAAAAAACAAGGTGTTAAAAAGAATAGAACGGACAATTAAAACAATTCCCTTAAAATTACCAATAAGCTTTATTTATATTTTTAAAGCCAAATCACAAAAGTAAAACTTGAAAATGTTTGCAAGTCAAACATTTCATTCTGTTTTGCTAACCACACTTCTTTTTCTGCTAAAGTAATGGATTCTTTAGAGATTGACATTTTGAATATAATTTTAGGGAAATTTGGGGACAAACAACAGCTAATGAAAGATTTGGGGCTATTTTCAAAGTCTGTTTGTTAAAAGTTATCATTTTTTCAGGTAGATTGAAAAACAAATTATTTTGGAATTGATTAATGATCTTTGGTTAGAGCAGGAAGTCATGAGCATACAATAAACATAAATCATTGTATGGTTAGTACATAATCAATGTTATTATAAATAATATGTCAGATAATCTCAATGTAAGACTTGCTATACCAGCAAAAAGAGAAATCACCAAAAAGGATGCTACAACAGCACATGGCAGTTTAGTGTGGAGATGCTAATTTAGCAATATCTAGTTTCTCTAAATGTAACTGTGATCTTTACGAATGATATTCAGCACTGGGGGGAAATTACCAGGCTGAGACATTAGTATTAATAGATACTCTGGCTGACCACCTAACTAACGAAGCAAAGATGCAGAGGAAGTTTTCCCCAGTACCACAGAGTGTGTTGAGGTAGGAGATTTTTGCTTAATTTCCCTGACTCTGGAAGTGCTCTGGGTCTTTCAAGACTATGTCCCTGAGGGTCATGCAGTCCTTAGGGACATATCTTTGGAAGGTATAGAACACTTCTGGAGGCAGGGGGAAATGAGCAAAAATTGCTCCCTCCCGCTATGCATGTATACTGTGATAGTAGAGCAGCCTCTGGCTGCATTTAGAGCAGCCTCTGGCTGCATTTAGAGCAGCCTCCTGCTGCATCCTCACTTGGTTAGTTGGGATGTCAGCCCAAAATTTTAAATTTTAAAGGAAGCCTCCATAAGTCAAGAAACAATCTTTGGGTGAAACAATCTCACCCCTGCTAACTTGGCAAAGATAACCTTTTAACATGGTGATTCTCTTTATTTAGCAGGGGGAGAGTAACTGGCCCTATCCACCCCTAGCACAGTACCTCCAGTGACTGCTGCTGGTGTCTATCTAATATTCTTTTTAGACTGTGAGCCCTTTGGGGACAAGGGTCCATCTTAATTTTTGTTATTTCTCTGTGTAAACTGCCCTGAGCCATTTTTGGAAGGGCTGTATAGAAATCAAATAAATAATAATAAATAATAATAATGAAAGGTAATGTAGTACAGCACTCTTGTATGGGGTATAACACCAGGTAGGTCTATATAGAGAAGCAACAATCCTTCTAAAAACAGGAAACTATTCCATATAGTATAAAAGGAAATTGAAAGGGTGGGAAAATTGAAAAGAGGAGCTTTCTAATCCCCTAGGAACTGCTTGGTCTTCTATAAAGAAACTTTTCTCACATGTTTGTAAACCATGACTACAAAAAAAAAGAGGGCATGATCCAATCAAAATTAAGTATAAAGGTCCTATCGATTTCAATGGGACAATTAAACATGGGCCTTCTCTTGTTGAAATTAATGGGACAGTGTTTTACTTTAGTTGGATCATAATCTATTTAATGTGTAAAATGTGCTAGCCACAGTCCTTGAAATTCACTTAACATTCAAAATGTATTGGCTCATATACTAACATCGCATGATTTTTCTGATCTCCCCCATCCTTCTGATGGCCCTGATGCTCTCCAAAAATAAATCTCAGAAAAAACACAAGTCCTCTAGCTGCAAGGACATAGCAAGGCTATTCAAATGGACATGTGTGAATAGTGGATCGGGGAGGGGGGGGGAGAGGCATGCTCCTGCTTACCTTACTCTCAGACAATTGCTGGTGATGTCTTCAGCATGCCATCATGTGCCTATACAATCCGCACTGCTCCTGGCAGCTCAGATCAACAGAGGCCAGGACTCATTTTCCTGGTCTCCAAATACCCCACAAGGCACTGCGTGATGCGCAGAGTGCCTTGTGGGATTCTCCCATCAAACAGGCACTCTAGGCATCCATCTCTGTGTCTGCTCAGGCTTCAAGCAGCCCAAGCAAACACACAATCCCGGCAACGGGGTTAAGAGCATGCTTATGCCCTTAACTTCGGCTATGAGCCAGGGGGAAAGGCAGGGTTAGGCTTGGGCGGGTGGAGTGCCAGAATCGGGAGTGATCCCGGCACTCCACATGAGCAGCCTAACCCAGGCTGGGCTGCCCTAGCCTGTGTTAGGCTGCTTGTGAGAACAGCCTTTATATCTCTCATCAAGGACTCAGCTCTGCTGCATCCTCAGACTGCTGCTGTGGATGTCAGCCAGTGACTTACAAACAATGCATTAGGAATTAGGAAAGGAACAGTGAACAGCATAGTTGTATCACATGCTTGCCTAGATCAAGCAAGGGGTCATTCCATTTCTGTATCTCTGACTGTATTAGGAACCAGAGGTGTCATATGCAGAGTTTCTCCCTTTTCAGTTCAACTGCTAGGATATAGAAACCCCTTCAAAAAGCAGTAATTGTACCCATTGTCTATTTGGAAGTGGGAACTGGGGACTGATTAAATCCTTTCAGTATCCATATCCTTGAACTGTCAGTCAGCACAATTACTGCTTGTTGAAGACAGTTTTGTGTGTGCACATGTAACTGCTGCGCAAGCACACAGTTGCATGACAGATGACAGAAACTGAACACTGCAGGCAGTTCTGACTGCCCCATTAAAAAAAAAATAGAGCTGGAAAAGAAAAACAGAAGAGAATAAAGAAGGCTCGGTTCAGTTCAAAGGTTGGTACCAGTGCAATTCTATCTTTTTTGCCCCTCCAAAAAATGTTGCTTGATACCATCTAGTTATGGCTTCCAACTACACTTTGAAGTTCAGAGAATCAAATTCTTTGCAGGGGCATAGCTGCTCAGAGGATATGTATGGCTAGCAGTCATTTGCAGCTGCTAAGTAGCAGATGTTCATTAACAGCAAGTAGTAATGCATTTTAAAGCCATTTTGAGAAATTAAAGAGGTACTCGTAATGCACCAAGCCGAACACTAAAACGACGCAGGGCTTTTTCCCTCCCAAATGAAAATTTTACTGCCTTGAAAATAAACAACAGTAAAGCAGAAGTTGCCCATTAGTTATTTAATCATAATAGCTATTCTTTCAAGGACTAGAACATTCCTACAGGAACACATTCAATTTCTTGCTATACTGTGCTCATAATTGCCAATCCACTAACAGTTGTAACAAACTGCACCCCACAGATTTCAGGAAGTCTGCAGCTATTCGGCTGCAGTTTCTCTAATTTAACTCGTTTAAGTCCAGCGCGATTTCTTTCCGCTCATGACCTGTTGGTCAATGTTTTGTGTTCTTATTCCTAAAATGTGTAGCTTCACTTTCCTTGAGAAGCTATTGGCATGTTTTCCCTTCTCCAATACCTTTTGCAGCCTGGAGGGTACCCTTGATGAACTGTCCAAGCCTCTTCGCTCTCTCATTAGTCCTCTCAGCATCCTGTCCAGTTTGCTCCCCATCTGCTGTCACCTTGGTCGCCTGGCGATACAGATTAAAGGAAAGTGTAATTAATGAACATGACAAGGAGATACTCCATCTGTCTGAATCTACTTGGAAACCTTACCTCAAGCAAAAGGCAATCAATGAATTATTGATCAGATAGACTGGAAGTGACACACACTCTTCCGAAGTACACAATTACGTTTTATTACTTCTACCATTAAAAAGGAATTAGAGGCTTTCTGCTTGGTTCTTGGAAACATGTGGAATATCAGGACACAAAGAGATACTGGATGAGGTTATTGTTTTACTTCGTTCATAGATATCCTTAAAAAATGTAATGCATAATCTATAATGAAAGCACTGAAGGCCCACTGAAATTATGAAACTTTAAGGGTTTAATTAGGCACTTCAGCTGCACAAATTTCAGTACTTCACAGTATTGCTTATTGAAGTGCCTGTACATACTTATTTACTTTCAGGTATTAAAAAATTGGTCTTATGAAAACTATTATTTCCATTTCCCATATATTTTACTACTTAGAAGTAAGGATATAAAATGACATAGCAACTGTACTTCACTGTAGCTATTTGGACTGGTTATTCTATATCAGGGGTAGGCAATCTTCTCCAGCTGTTGCTGAACTACAACTCCCATCATCCCGAGTTGCAGTTCAGCAACAGTTGGAGAGCCCAGGTTATCTACCTGTATTCTAGATGATTATGGATGATTGTTTACCAAGGGAACAACAGTATGCATGTTGCCAGTTCATAAGCTGGAAATCTGTACTGTCTTGCCAGATGGTGAGAAAAATCCTAGTGCGCTGCTGTTTATGATCAGAAGTCCAGAAAAAGTAGGGCTTGCATGCACTAGTAAGATTCTCCGCACTACTTGTCAAGACAGTACAGGTAATTAAATGCACATGGTAAGTGGCCATCTGTCTTCACCCTCTGCAATCAGCTGACCTTGAAAGCACAGGGTACACCGGATAGCTCAAATATTCCAAACTAGAGTATGACTGGATGCAGGCTAACACACCGAGACCTAAAAGTCAGACCAAGTGTGTGGTAGCATTTCTTCTAAGGAATTAGGACACTCAGAAGTGTCTTGAAGCCAACATTGCTCCTGGATGTCTAGGATGTGGCCAGTAGTGATTCTGCAAAGCTTCAGCTGGTGTAACAATTGCAACCATTCTAGGAGGACACCAATCCGGCCACTGTCTCACATGCCTTGGTCATAACCAACTTAGATGACTACAATACATTCTATGTGAGGCAGCTCTCACCTCCATCCAGCATCCTGCTCTCCAAATATCCACCTCTCTAATCATATTACAAACTACCCACGCCACTGCCCCTCCCCACATTAAATTCCTACACTGGCTTATTGTCTGATCCAGAACAAGCTCCTTGCCCTTACCTTCAAAGCCCTCCATGGCCTTGCCTCACCTTATCTTGGCACATTCACATGCTGTTATACTCCTGCCTGTGACCTTTACTTCTTCAGCTCCACCACCTTCAGCCATCTGAAGGTCTCCTACTCCCTGAAACAACTCAGGCCTTAACCCATCCTGTCCCTTATGCCTGGAACCTTCCTCCCAGATCATCTGCCTCCTTGCTTACTTTCTTCAAACCCTTCCTCAAAACTCACCTTTTCCATGAAGCCTTAATGCATCCCCCTGGTCCCATGCCCTATTACGATGACACTGAAGTATGTGTACATGAAATAATTGAATACTAGCTGATCCGGTGCTGAGCTTCTGCGCCCCTAGTTCTCCCTGTCTCTCCTCCACATCTTCATCCCCCCCTGCCTCCCTTCAGCCCCCGTCCATTCTCCTTTCACATGCCTCCCAGTTTGCTTTCCCTCTCCGCCAGCCCGCCGGTGGCACTTTCCCTTGCCAGCTGGCCTGGTCGGCACTTTTCCTCCCCAGCTGGCCCTCTGCTGCCATTTTCTCGCCTCGTCCCTGTCGCTATCCAGGCAGCTGCTCACAAACTCTTGCGAGAGCTGACACACATGGGATTAGCGATGGGTACATTTAAGAGAATTAAATATATAGATTCTTCTCTTATTTACCCTGTTTCCACTCTTCCACTTCCTCAGTTCTTTCCTTTTTGTCAATTTCTAGGTTGCCAACCTCTAGGTAGAGATTTGTCCTCTCATCTGTTGTAAAGTGCCATACACATGGGTGGCACTAAATTAAAAAAAAAAATTACGGGCAGAAACTGCAGCTGGTGCATAATGCTGCTGTGAGAGTACGGACTGGCATGTTATTCAGAGTATGCTACCCTGTGGCAATTTGATCTGTGTTTTGGGGCTCCTGGTTAATTTCTGAACCCAATTCAAAAAGTGCTAGTTATTACCTTTAAAGCTATTAAAAATTTGGGACCAGGATATCTAAAGGACCACCTGCTATGATCACTGGGTGAGACACCACTATCAGGGGTGCAACTGCTAAGTACATAGGAGCAGAGCCTTCTTGGTTCCAGTGCTCACGTGATACAACTCCTTTCCTCACATTGCTTCTCCTTTGACCTTTAGAAAAGTATTAAGACTTTCTGTTTCACCTAATCTTCAGTTGTCCCCTTGTTCTGAGGCCCTCTTGCTCTCTTGTTTACTGCGTTCTTTGCTGCTATGTAGCTTTTTTTTTAAAAGTAATTTGAATGATGTTTTTATTGTTATATTTTCAAATAGATGTAAGCTGCTGGGGAGGGGGATCTTCTGGCCAAAAAGCTGTTCTAAAATTCTAATAAAACAAAATAAATATTCTGCAAGGCACCACCTTTCTAGAGCAAAACTTCACCATTGCTGAAATCAGTTCCAAATTTTCTTTGCCACTAGATGGCACACTTTATATTAATATAATTCTCTCCATCTGATTAACTAATGAAATTCCAATTTCTGCATAGTTCAGACTCTTTACTAATAAAAGGAATAACAAACAAAGGTGTCATCTTGAGAGGATTTTACTGCCTACAAAATAAAGGCATTTTTAATAACAGATTTCCCCCCTCCTCCCTTCTAAATAAAGTTTGCTTGATTGGCTCTAAGTCATAACTACGATTTGATTTTAACGCAGTATTTTCTCTATCTTTCTGTGCCTCTGTTGGATTACAAACTGGAATAAACCAAAGGGCTTTTACATCTACAGGAAAAACAAATAGTAATGGAAATTTTTAAAAAGACAAATTACACAAAAATAAAGTCCTTCTATATCTTCCTTTGGTACTTTATAACTTAATATAAGCAAAATAAAGATTTTTTGTGAGAAATAAATAGATTTTGTTGCCATTGCTTATTCTGTTTTGCTGACTGTTTATAGAGTTACTGGCTAGAGAAAGAAAGAGACACAAAACTGGTGGTACCTTACAGTTAATGGAACCAGCCTCTTCCACATAACTAATTATAGGTTTCAAAATACACAGAAATCACCACCAGGTGTTTTTCACACTGGGCTTTTGAAGCCCTTTAGTTCGTATCTCCTCTGGAATGAAGATATTTATTTAGCATCTCCTCCGTTTACATATCGGGCAGATTTACCCCCAAAGTCCCTGTGAGCTATCAGGGAGTACTTCACACACATTTCGGGTGTGGTGTAGTGGATAGAGTGCTGGACTAGGACCGGGGAAACCCGAGTTCAAATCCCCATTCAGCCATGGTACTAGCTGGGTGACTCTGGGCCAGTCACTTCTCTCTCAGCCTAACCTACTTCACGAGGTTGTTGTGAAAGAGAAACTTAAGTATGTAGTACACTGCTCTGGGCTCCTTGGTGGAAGTGCGGGATATAAATGTAAAAATACTACTACTACTACTACTACTACTACTAATAATAATAATAATTTTCACTGTGTATTAGAGTGTAGCCTGATTTATAACTGGAATTTAAAAATCCACTTTTTGCATTGTTTTTTGGGGACACCTTCAAGTTCACAGTAAAGCCTGGCAGTAAACTCGGGGTAAAGCTTGCTGTATGAAGAACGCCCAGGCAGAATGAGAAGTGGCAATGGCTCTCTCATCTGTTGACTCCACAATATGACCTGTAACATACTAGAAACAGCTATGGCCTGTAAACAGCCAGAGTGGTAGGCTTTTCTCACAATAATACCATGCCTGGACAGAGCTTGCAGCAACAGTAACATTGGACCAGGGGCATAGCAAGGTTGGAGGGGGCCCAGAGACAAGATTTTAAAATGGGCCCCTCGCTGATATACGCACACAAACACACTTCACAATATATCGTGCACTCACACTCACATCCCCATTATGAATATGGTGAATATCTAGTTTACATTGAATCTAGTTTTTTTACTCTCTGCTCCTGCCAATCTCCAAGAGACTCAACATAATTCATAGGGGGTGCAACATGGGCGGGTGGGGAGTCATGTGATGTGCCTCTGGTGGGGCCCTCGAGGCAGTGGGGCCCCAAGACAACTGCCTCCCCTTGCCTAATGGTAGCTACGCCCCTGCATTGGACGTAGAGGTGGGGGCTCCTGCAACCACCCTGCCAGCTTCCCAAATGACCATCCAGGCAGCTGGCCAGGACTGTCATTTGAGAGGCCAGAGGGGCAGCTGCCAGTATGTCTGATGTCACCATTGCTGCAGTGACCGCCATCATGGTCTTGTAAAGGGGAATATTGTACTTGTAAAGGAGAATCATAGCTGCAGCCAGTCTGCAATGTCATTTGGGAGGCCAGCGGGGTGGTTGGAGAAGCCCCTTCTGCCACCTCCGATGTCTCCATCACCACAGCAGAGCTATACTCCTGAGTATACCCCGGAGGTGGCGTGTGCACAGAGACCCAAATTGGGCCACAGCTAGCCCGGACTGTCTTTTGGGAGGCCAGCAGGGTATTTGCAAAAGCCCCCGCCACCGCCTCCAATATCTCCACTGCCATAGTAGCCACCATCGCCCCCAGGGTTTCAATTGAAGGTTTTTAAAAGCCTTTCACCCATTCCCTCTTCTTAGGATAGGCAGTCCCCTGTACTTGTAAAGGGGACTCCTAGCTGCAGCCAGCCTGGACTATCATTTGGAAGGCCGGTGAGGTGGTTGGATGAGCCCCTTCTGCTGCCTCCGATGTATATGCTACCGCAGCAGAGCTATACCTCCAAGTATACCCCCAAGCTGGCCTGGAGGTATACTTGGCCTGGGGGTATACTCAGCCAGCTTGCGGGCCAGACCAGAACTGGATCCAGATCGATCGCGCAAAAGCCACCAGGGGCAGCTCGAATCCAATCTGGATTCAAGCTTAACTTAGATAACCAATTCTGTGCACATCCCTAGCAGCAGCCTGTTACCACTGCAACCATAGACAGTACAGACCTTGCTGAAATCTTTTTCCCAACCCAGTCCTTTTCTCTCTTTTGTCTTGTATTTCATCCTTTACTAGAAAGAGTGGAACTAAAAAGCTCTTCTTCTTTTTTGACAGCCCATCCAATTGTGCTTCACCAGTCTCCATTACATAGAAAGGCTTACGTAAGTCTCTTGGAGAGAGGTAGCTTCCATAACCTTTCAGACAATCCATGGCTTCACAACCACATGAGAGCTGGAAAAAGTCCAAAGGAACATGAAGAAGGCCCATTCATGAATGAGTGTTCCTCATAGTTGCAGCCCTCTATGTAGCTCTTTCTGCCTTCTCTGTCCCTACCAAAGCTCTAATACTCCACAATAGTCCTTCCCTAAAATCTCCTCCCTAGTAAATATTGCATCTTCAGGAAATTTGCTTCAGTTTCACCTCCCACCACTGCAACATTCTCTGTTCTACATACTCTCTCAGTCCATCTCTTCTTTGCGCAGGGAATCCAGTTACTGCCAGGTTGCCTTGCCACTTAAACTCATATCACTGATTTAATCAATAGTTAAACCTGTACTTCAATTGTTTCTCCCCCTTCTGGCTCCTTTCATTGGACTCTCTGCTCACTCATATCTCCCATTCTAAGATTTATCTCACTTCCTACTCTCTATTGCCTCTACACCCCAAAAAGCATTAGCATTGATTTCTGATATTCTTGGTGGGTAGGACATGGTTAACTTTGCTTGGTCAGTGGAGACTGATAGTAGTTCCTATGTTTCCAAAAAAGCTTGTGCTCAGAGTCCACATCTCTTTTCTAATCAGACCAATGGTGAGAGAGTAGGCGATGAACCAATGCCTTGCCAGCAGAAGGCCTGAACAAAGCTGGCTCGGACGAAACCTAGGCACTTTTGGAAGAGCAGGATTGGGGGCAGAACTCAAACAAGGTATGGCTTACCAAACCAAATTTTGTTTATAATTTGTGGGACCAATTCTGGCTTGGTAAATAAACCTAAGTTAAATACAGGTGAAACTCGGAAAATTAGAATATCGTGCAAAAGTCCATTAATTTCAGTAATGCAAATTAAAAGGTGAAACTGATATATGAGACAGACACATTACATGCAAAGTGAGATAAGTCAAGCCTTAATTTGTTATAATTGTGATGATCATGGCGTACAGCTCATGAAAATCCCAAATCCACAATCTTAGAAAATTAGAATATTACATGGAACCAAGAAGACAAGGATTGAAGAATAGAACAATATCGGACCTCTGAAAAGTATAAGCATGCATATGTATTCAGTACTTGGTTTGGGCCCCTTTTGCAGCAATTACTGCCTCAATGCGGCGTGGCATGGATGCTATCAGCCTGTGGCACTGATGAGGTATTATGGAAGACCAGGATGCTTCATTAGCGGCCTTCAGAAATTCTGCATTGTTTGGTCTCATGTCTCTCATCCTTCTCTTGGCAATGCCCCATAGATTCTCTATGGGGTCAGGTCAGGCGAGTTTGCTGGCCGATCAAGCACAGTACACTGTATACTTTTCAGAGGTCCGATATTGTTCTATTCTTCAATCCTTGTCTTCTTGGTTCCATGTAATATTCTAATTTTCTGGGATTGTGGATTTGGGGTTTTCATGAGCTGTACGCCATGATCATCACAATTATAACAAATTAAGGCTTGACTTATCTCGCTTTGCATGTAATGCGTCTGTCTCATATATCAGTTTCACCTTTTAATTTGCATTACTGAAATTAATGGACTTTTGCACGATATTCTATTTTTCCAAGTTTCACCTGTACAACTTGGCTATGCATAATGTCTGAATCAGCCCCCTTAGTTTCATAGAACTCCTGGCACTTTTATGGCTGCAAAAGTCATTATATGTTGAAAAAGAAACCAGCTTGCTTTCCAGATAAAGAGGGCATCACATGTTGGGGAAACCCTTGATTTTTTTTTTTAGATGTCTTATAATAAAATATAAAATTTTGGTAGAAAGTATGCCTCTGAATATCCTTTTCTATTAGCCATGACATACTAGCAGCAATGTACATTTGCACACCATTAACAGAATACTGCTTAACATTTTTTAAAAAGTACATTAATATTTTTTTAAATAATGTATTTAAAATATAATAATATATATATTTAAAAGCCCTTCAGGCAGCTTTTTAATTTTTTAATTTTTTGCCACTAATGGCCCATTCCTTCATTATGTCATACTATCCCTGAGAGCAGGTCGCACTAGCATGGCCACTGGGAAGTATCCACTTTATTAGCTCATTGCATGTTTCCTATATTCAGACATTGCCAGTATGGAATGGGATAGTCCCCTGGGGAAGTGGCATTAATATTGTTCTGGTAGCATAAGAATGGGTCTCAAAACACTGTTCTGAATCTGAATTCAGATATATCGCCTGAATCTGAATTCAAGATATACCCCATTACTCAGTGGGCTCACCCTTGTCCAAAGCTCATCCATCTCTGTCACAAGGCTATCCAAGTTCTTCTGTGCCAACTGAAGAAGCCTCTCTGGTGCTCTCTGAGGTGACAGTAAATGCTGTGGTAACACAGTGAAACATTTTATATTATGGATTTCAACATAGTCAGGAAGACACAACATTAAAGTACTCTCAGAATTCTCTTTTGACATTCATTATTTTCACTGCAGACATATCCAAAGCTGTTTATCTAACATATGAATGTGGTACAGCTTATTCAGTACCCTTTATGTGTACTACATAACTTATCAACTTAGAACCATTGTTTTACATTAACTGTACGTACTTCACTCCACCTATGCTTGCAATCCATTTCCTTCTATTCAAGAGAACAAACATTCATTACCACTGCATAGTTTACACAGTTTATCCAACCCAATAATTTATTGCAATAACTGTTTAACCAATGTAGCTGAAGTGGTTAAACCATTAATTCATCTTTTTCTCAAATCTAAGAGCAAAAATGTGTGTAAACTAAAGCTGTGATGCTTTTGAGTATACCTTTAATTCCTGTGTTGTATTTTCGAAAGAATAAAGCATTTTATACGGCGGATGAAGAGGGCCACTGAGATTGACACTCAGAGCCATCTGGTTTAGCTGATCCAAGTCACGGAGAAGGACTCCAGTGCACTCATCATCACAAACTGTAGGAAAGGACAATAAAGAATATTTATTCCTGCTAAATATTTGAGGCAGATGCTTGGTATTTGAACTCAGAAATATTTTACAGTGCATATAAAATTCTACAAAATATAAGGCCAGTAAACTCCAATAACTGGTGCCTTAAATTGCCATGATGCTGTAAAAGGAGGAAAACAAAGATGTGAGCAGCAGATGGGATATATGGGCATTTAATTGTCAACAACTTGATAACAGGACAATGCGATATACAATATTATGCATTATATAGGAAGTCAGTGGACATTGTGTTTTTACAGAGTCACAAGCATATTCCAGTTAAGAGGACCATCTATGTTTAGACAGGAAAATAGAAAGCAAGGGACACTTCTGAGATAGAACAGTGGATTTATGATTTACTGCTTTTGGATGCCTGTGGGGGAAAACGGCTTATTTAAAGAGAGAGGCTCCTGACAAATTTCAGGAAATTTGGAATCTGTTCTTGGAACTGCATGCATTGTGAAAGATACTTTTGCAAAAATTAATGGTCAGGGTGATTCTGTGAGAGTCTTTGCTTTTGGTTTGTTCTTTTTATGTTTTATTTTATTTTGTTTGTTTACCTAAAAGGGAGGGAGGGTTTTAAGAAATGGGATGGATATTTATGTATTATATAAAGTTAAGAGAAAGAAATATTGTACTATGCTGAAAGATGTTGTTTTGAATCAGTTATGTTTCTATATTTTAATGTATGTTTAAAATTGAGAGCAGAGATAAGGGTATCCCAATGATAAATGTAAAGACATCAAATTCATTCACATACACACACACACACACATACACACTAAACTTTTCAGTAGTGAATGAATGAGGACTAAGGAGTTAACTCAAATATGTAATGGAAGAAGTTGAAGCTTAAACTGGGTGGTGGGGGAACCATTTAAATGTTGTGGAGACAGGCATAAGAGTCAGCAAATAAGAGCAGCAAGAGATTTTTAAGACTGTAGGAGTCTGTCAGGTGACTTTTTTTTTTTTAAACTTCCATGCTTATATTTTTTACATAAAACATGAGTTGTATAACCGCCCTGAGCCATTTTTGGAGGGGCAGTATATAAATCAAATAAATAAATAAATAAAGGGCTGCAATCTGAATCCAATCAATAAACTTATCGAAAGGGAAACACAATGTGGTTCTTCAATTTCAGAAACAATGGTATCTCTTCTTTATTCAGTTCTGCAAGAAATAGAAGCTGAATGAGCAAAGAGGCACTTTTTAAAAAGTGGCGATTCTCTTTATTTAACAGGGGGAGAGCAAATGGGCCTATCCAACCGCAGCTCAGCGTTCCTCGAGTGGCTGTTGCTGGTGTCTACCTTTATGTTTCTTTTTAGATTGTGAGCCTTGTGGGAACAGGGTGCCATCTTATTTATTTATTTATATCTATGCAAACCACTTTGAGAACTTTGATTGGAGAGCGATATATAAATATTTGCTGTAGTAGTAGTAGAACCAAAGTTTTGGAGCTCCTATAATTTTATGTTCTATTTGGTTTTAATGTCACTTATTGATGGTAAATGGTTTGGTATTTGTTGTGTATGTATTATTGGTTTTAAATACATTTAATACATATTTTTAATAGAACCCAAAAGATAATAACAAAAACCTATTGCAAGATTTTTCAATTTCATGGGTAGAAATCCTGTTGCACATGATGGAGCCCATTAAATGAAAGAAACTTTTCCACCATCTCCGTGAAAATCTGTTCTGCCTACTTTCTATGATTGTCTCATTCTCAGATCTTTGCCCTCGTTGGCAAAGGAGCCCTGTCCACTAATACTGACAGGACAAACTTTCAAAAGCAAGCGAGAGACCTATGAAATCCAAAAGAAGTCTCCTGGCAGATCCAAGAGAGGTCATGGTCTTTGTCATCCAGCCTTTCCCTGTGACAATGATCCAGTGTGAGATAGAAAGCTTCTTGTGCTGAAAGAAAATGCTCACAGAACAGTCTGAAGAAACCATTTTCTCCAGACTCACATATGCCAGACATGAGAGGCCTAGTTTTCTTCACTGCATCATCTGCAAATCCTGGCCTCGACTAACCTCAGATGCTACCCAGATACTGCTGTAACAAAACACAAGCTGAACTTCTAAACACTTCAGCCAGATGCAGCACATAGTTGCTTGGTCATGTAAGAGTGCCAGTTAACATGTGACTGACTCCATTTTGGAAACTCTTTGAAACGGCTTGATAACAAAAAGCTCTTGGAATTATGTACATTTTGGGGATCTTGCTGGGCATTATACCTTATGTTAGGCACTACAAAAAGGGAGTTGCTGAAGAAATCTTGCATTTTTTAAAAAAATTCTCCTTGCCAATTATTAGAGGCATTTTTTCATTTATGAATCAAAGGCGCATCTTTTGAAAAATATTAAGTGTGATGGTAGATCAGCAGTTCACTTTTTTAGAGGGACACATCAATTGACTTTTATCTTGTTTGGGATGACAACTGTTGATTATAGCCCCAACGATGAAGAAAAGCTCCTTGGCTTTCTGTACAATGTTGTCACCATGACACAGTCAAATGCTCAAGTGACTTGTGACTAAGTACTAAGCCCCTCCACCACCATCCAATGATGGATGTGAGTACAGCTGATTTTATGTTTTATGTGCACCCAGGCCTTGCTGCTAGATCAAAGCTGCAGAATTGTGCACGTAGTACTCATTTGCACATAGAATTCCTCATCAAGTTAGGGATACATCTATGGAAACATGCTTCCATGAGCCTATGGTACCTAGTTGGAGCAGGAGTACACACTAAGTTCCTCCCTTCCTGTTCTTTCTGATATTCAGTCATGACAAACATTTCTCATTATAAAATCAAGTACTGTATGATGCAGTTTCAGTCAGAATGACCCTAAAACAATATTAGCTGCAGAAGCAGAACCAAACTAAAGCAAATCATTGGATAGGAGGCAAATCGATGTAGTGCACTGAGAAAGCAATTGTCAAGTTACACAAGGAGGTACCAAGATGTTATTTTCAGTTACTCCCTTTCTTCACTAAATTCTTTTTGCCTTCAACTCTATGCAGTCCTCCCACTAATTTGTTGCTTGAACTGAAGTGCACTGTAATTGCTCTAGTAAGGGGGCAATATTTTCTACTTTATGCTTGCATGTCAGAAAAACCTATTAATGGCCACAGTCTTCTCATTTGTGTGCTTGTGTATGGAACACAAAGAGAAAGCACATTTCCATAAATAACATATGGGTTTTACAGTGAGCTGTGTGTTTTATATACCAACATCTATTCTAGTTGGTCAAGGAGTCATACAGATCTGTCAGGCAGGCATTGAGAAACTGTAAATCAGATAAATAGCAGAATACTGTTTTCTTTCAAACAGCTAGGAAAATACACACACATACACTTTGTTTAACCAACAGATAGCTAGCGTATTAATGGTTTTCCCAATTTAATACTGACATACAGTATTTTATTTAAACAACCTATTTCTAGTTAACCTCAACGTTTTTAGAAATAGTTAGCAATAAATATCATGAATTGGAATGCAAATGAAAACCAACTTAATTTAGCATGATAGAAAGAATGTAAATTGGTTATAAAGACATTAAAGTACTCTGAATGAACAAAGCAACTATTGCCTGCTAAGTGAATTGTGCATGTTCCGCATGAATTAAAACCTCTTGCTTGGGTTTAAAAGAAGTAATGAAGGTTCACAGTTTAGTAAAATAGGGCAATGTTACTCCAGTACAGTCTGGAATGTACTGGGGCAACAGAAAATGTTTCAAGATGATCATTATATAATGTATACATGACTAAATGCTTTCATTGTTTGATCTATAAAACTGTCAGTGTAACTTTGTGTTAAGAATCAGCAAATGCAGCATTATATCCAGATCATTACTGTGGTACACACAAGAAAGAAGAAAATCAGGCAACATTTCAGGGAGGGGTTAGCAGAAGACACTGCACTTTCTGTTTTCACCACAAATCCACTTTTCATAAAAAGTACAATACAATTCAGACCTACCTTAAAGTGAAATGCTTCACAGGAAAGCACACTCTTTAAAACAAATAAGTTTTTATAAGACTATATTAAATCTTTTAAAAAATCACAGGTGGACCTCGGTATTCACAGGGGTTCTGTTCACTGCAATTACAGTGAACAGCCATGAATTACCATGAATACCAGCCTCCCCCTTAAATTTTTTTTCAAGAAAAAACCCCCTGCATTTTGGGGGTGACACTGGATGCTCGCACTACACAGGAGCACTAGAGCATTGCGCTGGTGCTCAGTAAGGCCTGGACGGACAAGCCCACCAGCTGCTGTGCCCACCACTAAGGGGAGACCTGCTCGGCTCACCCCCCCCCACTCCCCGGCCACACACATGGCAGTGAAAATGGCTTAGATCCGTGTGGCGGGCGCGGAATGGCAGCAGGCTTCTGAGGAGGCCCCCCAGGACATTTGGAGTTCCCCCAAATGCAGGTTTCTTTCCCTTTTATCTTGAAAAATATTTAAGGGGGGCCTCCAAAGCCCTTCAGGTCCGGGCTCTAAAATTACCTACTGCACCAATTAGGCTGGCGGGAAGTAGAGTGGTGGGAAATTTTGGCCTGGCTCCAACACCAGTTTCCCACCCAACAGATTATTTCAGCTCTCAGAGCAGACAGTGTGAGTACATGACCATTCACTGAGCCAGTTCGTATGAATGTCCAGATCATATGTTCAGGGTGAGGACACACCAAGAATATGCCCACCCCGATATCACTAAAGGTCGTCCTGGAGTGCTATTGGGACAATCTTTAATTGCATGAGAGGGGTGATCATCTGAACTGCCCCTCTCACACTTCAAAACCCTGTTTTGGAGGGGGGCAATTCAGATGATCACCCCTCTCATGCAATTAAAGGCTGTCCCAACAGCACACTGGCACATCCTTTAGTGACGCCAGGGTGAGTGCCTTCTTGGCATGTTTCTGCCCTAAGCACATGCTCGAATCGGCTCAGGGTCTACAATGAACCTGTATGAAGCAGCTGAAGACTCAACAGAGACAGAAGACCCTTAGGATATTAGAAGCATGAGACCTATTTTCAGAAACATTCTCCAAAAACATAATTAGGAAAATTCACTTTTGAAAAACAAAACAAACCACCACAAATTTCAGAGGTGCTGTTAATATACGTACAAACACATGCTATGCCTTCACGAGCATGCCGGGGTTCACAGCCTGCACACTTCCAGCCAGTAGATCCAGGCTTGCACGTGCACTGTCCAATGACAGGATCGCAAGGAACAGTCAGTGAACCGTATGGATCACACTCACATTCTTGACAAGATCCACCTGGAATTCTTGGGTTCCCAGTGTAGCCAGAGGAACATCTACAAGTTGAAAAGTTGTAATAAAAAGAAAATTAAGTTTTAAGTATTTTCTGTGTAAAATGGTTTTCTGTGAACCATTTTAGTATGTGTGTTTTTTTAAAAAAAATTTCTATACCGCCCTTCATTTGATGACCCCAGGGCGATTAACAACCAAGTAAACACAGCAACAAAACTTCAATAAAAACCTCCTGATAAGATAAAACAAAACACAGCTATGATAAAACAAAACACAACAAAACACATGGGGAGAAAAGAGAGCCAGGGGGCCACTCACTGGCCAAAAGCCTGTATAAAAAGGGTGGTATGATTTCTCTACGTGACTGGGAGAGAGGGAACGATTGGATCCCAACCACGAGTATGTTTAGTTGACATGATTACTGGCTCTCCATTATGTAATGTAGGATTTGGGTGGTGTGCACAATATTTTCCTCTTATTAAAGGAGACCAATCACTATGCATACAGTCCACATTAACCACTATGGAAATATCAGAGGTACAGAGAGCCCAATCTGTTGTATACTTATTTATTTATCATATATGTGAAAGGTCCCATGGAAATGGAAGAGACACAAATTATATTATCTCGTCAAACTTTGTCCTGAAATGGACTATTCTGTATCTAAATACATACCTAATAGATTCTGCCTTCTTTTTGGAAATCTCATGACCTCATGAGCCAGCTTACATATTTCTGAATTGTTCTAACACAGTGCATTCCTTTTCTTTTTACTTCCCGTTTATTTACCAAAAGGTGCAACTAATACTGAATAGATCTGTCATCTGCAAGTTCTATCATGTACTAGCCATCATGGGCTTCATTTTCATAAGAAACAGATATTAATAATTCCAAATCCTTACTGAGCCTCACTTGGTAACTTTGGGTCAGTCACCAGCAGGCATCCAGACTATTCCAAGTGCAGCAGTGAATTCTAGACCATGGCTGCACTGGTGCATGCAGGGAAAGGAACAATCTCCCCTTCCTTCTGCAGCTGTCTGTGCCATCTGAAAACGTGTCCTGGAGGCCCAGGGACTAGGCCCAGGGACCAGGCATCCATAGTCTAGAACAGGGATTCTCAACATTGGGTCCCCAGATGTTACTGGACTCCCATAATCCCCAGCCCCAGTGGCCTTCAGTTGAGGATTATGGGAGCTGAAGTACAATTACATCTGGGGACTCAAGGTTGAGAATCCCTGGTCTAGTGCACCAGCACTTCTACTGCACCAGCACTTCATTAGTCAGGATGTTGGTCACTATCCCTTAGCCTAACCAACCATACAGGGTTGTTGTGAGGATAAAATGGGAGTAGGCAGCATAGTATATAACACCCTGAGCTCCTTGGGATAACAGCAGGACAGAAATGTAGTTTTAAAAAATAATGATTAGGAGATCATCTTATAAGATTATCATATTAGAACTACACTATTAATTGGTGATGTGAATCCAGTTATAGATTACAATAATTTATGAAAGTACATGATTGATTATGAAAGGGCCCCCTTCTCATTAGATTCACATTTTTTAAAAATAAAAATTTTTCTACTGTTTGCTTTCTAGAGTTGAATTCACTGCTTCATTCATTCTTATCCTAATCTTTACCTTTCAACACCTTACCTTTCACAGTACTGTCCTTCATATCCAGGTGGGCAAGCAGTACATCGGTAATCACGGACTCCTTCCATAACACATGAGGGACTAAAACTTAAACAGAAATAAACAAGTGTTCTAGTAAGAACTAATCTGCCTACTTTATTTTCACTATACCTACAACTGGACTAAATTTGGTCAAAATTGGTTAGTTCACAGTTCACAGTTCACAGGTTAACCCACTTGGGCCATAAAGGTTCATCCGCCCGCCATCTTGAATTGGGGTGGATGACATCATCACAAACTATGCATTTGAGGTGTCCCTATATGTTGCTACAACTGTACCAAATTTGGTCCAAATTGTTTCCCACTTGCACCTCAAATGCTCACGTGTCTCGCAGGGTGGGCAGAACCTCAGGGGAATACTCGTGAGTTAAACGGTCCGTAACCCAAAATTTGGCTTTTAAAAAGCCAAATCTGGCAACAGAGCATGTCTGCCATCTTGAATCAGAGCAGATGACATCCTTACAAACTATGTCCTTGAGCCGTCCATATGTGTCCCTACAGGTTCTGCTAGCAATTCTGTTGATGCCCTGGTTCAGACTTGTAATAATGAACTCATTAGGGCAATACAAATGATTGCTCCTAAGCACCCTCTCCAACCAGCTTCTAAATTAGCCCCTTAGTATATGAAAGAACTACGGGGGCTGAAGTGGCAAGGTAGATGGCTTGAGCGCAAGTGGAGAAAGACTCTGCTCAAACTCAACAGATTACAACACAGTGTGCATTTGAAGATCTATGCTCTGGCAGTGTGTGTAGCAAATAAACAGTTCTTTTCTGCCAGCATTGCTTCTGCAAGCTCAGATCCAGGAGAGTTGTCTAGGGTTGTGAGAGGGCTAGTACATGCCCTTCCTCCCCTGAATGAGCATTTGGATCCATCAGTTACCCGTTATGACATTTTAAATCAGTTTTTTGCAGATAAAATATCTCGTATTCGAGCTTAACTAGACTCTATAGTTACTGCAGAGTCTATTGTGGAGGTGTCTAGCAGATCCTCTTGTATGGTTAAATTGGATCAATTTCAGTTTGTGACTCCTGAGGATGTGGACAAGATACTTGGGACACTGCGCCTCACCACTTGCTCTCTTAATCCTTGCCCAACATAGCTTACATGATTAGCAGCGAGGTTATTGGAGAGGGCCTTGTTAAGTTCATTAATGCTTCTCTGCGGGAGGTCAGGATGCCACCTTGTTGCAAGGAGGCAATTATTAAACCACTCTTGAAGAGGCCTGCATTGGATCCCTCAGATTTGGGCAATTATAGGCCTGTCTCCAATCTTCCATGGTTGGGCAAGGTGATTGAGAGGGTGGCGTCTCAGCTCCGGGCTGTCTTGGAGAAAGCAGATTATCTAGACCCATTTCAAACTGGATTTCGGGCAGGCTATGGGGTTCGGACGGCCTTGGTCAGCCTGCTGGATAATCTCCAACTAGGAATTGACAGGGAGAGTGTGACTCTGTTGATCCTTTTGGATCTCTTGGTGGTTCTTGATACCATCGACCATGGTATCCTTCTGTGGCGCCTGAATGGGTTGCGAGTGAGAGGCATGGCTTTCCAGTAGTTCAGCTCCTATGTCTCAAGTAGGTTCCAGATGGTGTTGCTTGGAGACTGTAGTTCTTCAAAACAAGAGCTCTGGTATGGAGCTCCACAAGGCTCCATATAATCTCAAATGCTTTTTAACATCTATATGAAACCACTGGGAGAGATAATCAGGGGATTTGGTGCAGGGTGTTATCAGTATGCTGCTGCTGCTAATTATTATTATTGATACCCCAATCTATTTTTCCATGTCAAATTCATCAGAAAATGGCTTAACTTCCCTAAATGCTTACCTGGAGGTGGTATTGGGCTGGATGAGGGAGAACAAACTGAGGCTGAATCCAAGCAAGTCGGAGGTACTCATTGTGGGAGATCAAGACTTAGGAAGTGGTTTAGATCTGCCTGTTCTGGATGGGGTTGTACTCCCCCCGAAAGAGCAGGTACATAGTCTGGAAGTACTTTTGGATTCAAACCTCTCCCTGATTTCTCAGGTTGAGGCAGTGGCCAGGAGTGCTTTCTGTCAGCTTTGGCTGATTTGCCAGCTACATCCATTTCTGGAGACTTTAAAACAGTGGTGCATATGCTGGTAACATCCAGACTTGACTACCGCAATGTGCTCTACATTGGGCTTCCTTTGTACACAGTCTGGAAACTGCAGTTAGTTCAGAATGCAGCAGCCAGGTTGGTCTCCAGGGTTGCCCAAAGAGATCATATTACACCCATTTTAAAAGAACTACACTGGCTGCTAATAATTTTCCAGGAGAAGTGCAGGTTATTACCTAAAAAGCCCTAAATGGCTTGGGTATGAGGTATTTAAGAGAGCACCTTTTTCTTCATTAACCCCACCACTTGTTAAGATCATCTGGTGGTGACTCTAAACTGGGCCTTTTCTAGAGTTCCCCTGGGACTCTGGAAAGTGCTTCCTAATGAAGTTAGAGTTCCCCTTCTCTGAAAGTTTTTAAGACAACCTAAAAACATACTTGTTTGGTCAGGCTTTTAGTTTATAGTTTTAAAGCTTTGGTTTTAAATTTTTTATTGTATTTTAAATTGTTTTAATGGTTTTATACTGTGAACCCTGCAGGGACTTTTTTTTGTATGGGGTCGTATATAAATTATTAAATAAAAATACAAAAAACCCTGCACAAACTGAAAGCAGGAAACCGTGATGATGTCATCTTTGATGATGTCATCACTTCACATTTGGACTCTAAGGCTAATATGGAAAAGACCCACACCTGAAGATCGTTCTAGTCTTAGTTCTCGTCTTAAATGGGTTTGTGTAGTGTCTCCTTCTTTCCTCAGTTCAGAGTGGAACAGCATCTTAGGAATGAACCTGATGAAGCCAGCTGTCACCACCAAAAAGTTCATAACAAAATAAAACAACAAGGATGTCTTAAGGTAATATAGTATAGGTCTGGGGGGGGGGGGGGAATTTGCCACTTTAAAAGTTAGTGTTCAAGAAGTTAACAAAACATACCAGCTGACATCCTGACTAACAATGCACCTATTCTACAGATGCAATCAACTGACTTGGCAGTAACCCTGCAGGGGGTGAATTTCAACAATTTCCATTTCCCACAGAAGCCTCTATATCACCTGAAAATATGTCCCTGAGGGCCATGCAGCCTTCAGGGGTATATTTTCAGTGACACAGAGGACATCAGAGGCAAGGAAAGATTGATGAAAGTTGCCCCCCCCCACAAGTACCAGTAATATGTTGGTCAGCAACTTGTCTGCCCCACAGCATATCTCAAAAAACACCAGTGCTTCATTAGTCAGGATGATGACCACTATTTTATGTATAAAAGATGACCACCACTCTATTATGTATAAGCATATCAAAGTGAGTCACTCACAGCCAGCGTGGTGTAGTGGTTAGAGTGCTGGACTAGGACCGGGGAGACCCGAGTTCAAATCCCCATTCAGCCATGATACTAGCTGGGTGACTCTGGGCCAGTCACTTCTCTCTCAGCCTAACCTACTTCACAGGGTTGTTGTGAGGAGAAACCTAAGTATGTAGTACACCACTCTGGGCTCCTTGGAGGAAGAGCGGGATATAAATGTAATAAATAACAACAACAACAACAACAACAATTTGAGATTTATTTTAAATGAACACTGTTACCAGTATTGACCACATCAGCCCATGAATGTGCCTGCATAAGACTATTCAGTCATGGGTCTTAACCAACTACGCAAGTCTATTACAGGAATTTTCTGAAAGAATCTTTACAACGGGTGCACACAGAATTGTTTGAAACACTATAAACCCTGTGGTCATGTGGCTATCTGAAATGCAACTAATATGTTCAGTGGTTGTTGGAATATGAGGAGAGAGAAAGAGAGAGAGAGGAGGCACTCCATCTGGCCTGGATAAGAGCAGATACTATTTGACCTGAATAAGAGCAGATACCTTTCCAAGTATTTTTGCAGCAAATGCTGAGCCAGATTAATAATGCTGAAAAAGCATTGTGGCAGTTGCAGCTCCATACAAAAACTTCTCCTTTGCTATAGTGCAGTCAGCATCATCCTCTAACTTGCTTATAATGCATTAAATCAATAGTGCTTCAATGAGTAATAAAATTACACCTTTGCAAAAAATGTAAACAAATTGATCTACTACTCACAAACTCATTATCCAACACATTTTCAACTCAGTAAAAACAGACCCACCAAGCAATTCACATTCTCCACTGTGCCTTTTTTTTTTTTTTTAAAGCAACTCATCGCATTTGGAACTCAATGCTGAATCTATGGAAATAGGAAAACGTCTTAAAATGTAGAGACTTAAAAGTATTACTGGCTCACATTTAAAGAAACAGGGATGGTAACAGATCTGCCTGTGCTCCTGCGAGGATCTAAAAGAAAACACACCTGTGTTGCTGCGGAGGTGAGCCTGTTCTGCTCCTAACTAGGGATGTGCGAAACGTTTCGGGCACAGAACAATCTGTGCCCAAAACGACCAATTTCGGGTGATTCGGAGCCGAACCGAATCACCCCTGACGAGTTCCGATAAATTTCGGACCCAAAACAAATCACCCCGTTTTGGGTCTGAATTTTCCGGGTGTTTCAGGTCTCCATTTTGTGCCCCAGAAAAGTGCCAGCCTTGTCTTCTTCTTCCCCCTCCGTTTTCAGTTTGACGTCTCTTTGAATTTCCCGCCTTTTTGCCTCCATTGATTTCAATGCAGAAATTGCTTTCCTTTCACTTTAATTGAAAAGGTCCTGGGGCCAAAAGAGTGGGGTGGGGTGGTAGTGCCCAATGGGTGGAGGCTACCACCCCAATTACAGAGTGATTGGGCAGAGGGCTGATTTTTGGTGATTTTTTAGTGTCTATGGGGCAGATTGGGGGCAGAAAGTGGGATCTGGGGCAGAAGAGTGGGGTGGGGTGATAGAGCCCAATGGGTGGAGGCTACCACCCGAATTCCAGGGGGATTAGGCAGCAGGGCTGATTTTTGCTGAATTTCTGAAGTTTAAGCGTTTTTAAGGTTTCCCCCCTTTAGGTATAATCGCTTCACGTCGGGGGGAAAGGGGTGGCCTAGAGTGGGGTGGGGTTGGTGGTGGTGCGGGGTACGGGCAAGGAAGGTACCTGATTTTTTTCAAAGGATTTAGGCAGAGGGCTGATTTTTGGTGATTTCAGTTGTTGGAGTTTTGTTGCTTCTGAGGTGTTCTGAGTGTGGATTCTGTGATAGCAAATGAGATTTTCAATGACACACCATGAATCCACTCTCATCTGCTATCATAGAATCTAAACCTTAAAGACATGTGAACTTCAACAATTAACCAAATATCAACCCTCTGCCCAAATCCTTTGAAAAAATTCAGGTAGCTTCCTTGCCCCTACCTGGCACTACCACCAACCCCACACCATTCTAGGCCACCCCTTTCCCCCCGATGTGAAGCGATACACCCTCCATTCTACCTAAAGGGGGAAAACCTTAAAAACGCGTATACTTCAGAAATTCACCCAAAATAAGCCCTCTGCCCAATCACTCTGCAATTGGGGTGGTAGCCTCCACCCATTAGGCACTACCACCCCACCCCATTCTTCTGGCCCAGATCCCACTTTCTCCCCCCGATCTGCCCCAAAGACACTAAAACTTCAAAAATTCCCCCAAAATCAGCCCTTTGCCCAATCCCCCTGAAATTTGGGTGGTAGCCTCCAACCATTGGGCACTACCAACCGAATTGGAGGTGATTCAGGTGGGCAAAATTCAGGCACAGAACAGAACAGGGGTGTTTCAGTTCGGGTCCGAACCGAAACACCGAAAATCCGAATTGCACACCCCTACGCCTAACAACTCCTGTGAAACTGCACAATGATACTTCAATTACTCCCAATTGAAGTATTGCCACAGCATGCAACTGTGCCGGACTTATTAAGAAGTGAACAGACGCGCCTCTGCAGCAGCAGCAGCAGCACGAGCGTGCTTTTTAAATCTTACCAGCCGTGCAGGCAGATCTGTTACTGTTCCCATTTCTCTGCATAAGAAGTAAGTCAATTTCATTTAGGGTTGTTGAAAGAAGGAATTTTAAAATCCAGCCATTTTGAAGAGAGAAAAGCAGGACTTTGCATTCATCATTTCTTTATTTTTAAAAAATCTAGATTTGTACAACAATCCATAACCTAATTAAGCCAGGGTACTTTGATATAATCTGGCACTGACCCATCGCTCAGTGGTAGCACATTTACTTTGCATGCAGAAGGTCCCAGGCATCTCCACGTAGGGCTGGGACAGGTTTCTGCCTGAAGCTTTGGTGAGCCACTGTCAGTCAGTGTAGACAATACTAAGTTAGAGGGACCAATAGTCTGATCCAGTATAAGGCAGCTTCCTTATACTGGACAAACCTGACTCAAAGCAAAGTAAATGTAGTGTAACAGAAGGCATGTTTCTTGCAATGTACATCCAGTGTACGTACATCCAGTATATGTAACAATAAGGCATGTTTAAGTTACAAGAATATAGGTCAAAGGAACTTAACTGATTTCTGTATAAGGAAATCGGTTCCCTCCCCCAGCTTGCCTAGTTAATAATATTTGGAAGAACTGAAAAGACTGTATGCTCTGGTTGTATCCTAATTTGCTTTGCCATGAATCATCCTCCATGGGAGGAGAGCTGGTCTTGCAGTAGCAAGCATGAATTGTCCACTTTGCTAAGGAAGGTCCTCCCTGGCTTGCATTTAAATGGGGGACTACATGTGAGCAGTGCAAGATATTCCCATATTCCCCTTAGGGGATGGGGCTGCTCTGGGAAGAGCACCTGCATGCTTGCATGCTGAAGGTTCCAAGTTCCCTTCCTGGCATCTCCAAGATTGGGCTGAGAAAGACTCCTTCCTGCAACCTTGGAGAAGCTGCTGCTCGTCTGTATAGACAATACTGAGCTAGATGGACCAATGGTCTGACTCGGTATAAGGCAGCTTCCTATGTTCCAAAGAAGTTCTCTTTATGAAAAAGGAATTGAAATTATCAATTACTATTTCTCACTGCAGTCCTTTAGAATCTCAAAAATCTACTCCTGAGGGTTGGGGAATCCTCCAGAAAAGGATATGTGGCATGAGGTGGGGCTGCAGCAGGAAGACAGGATTGGTGAAAATAATGTAACTGGCAGCTCTTCTGTTCATCAAACAATCATTTCAATCCGACAGTCTATTGCAGACATATCTCTGACATCCACAAGGAACTCCACCACCTACAAAGGCTTACTGACCACAGGAATGCAGACATGGTACTGCCTTCCTCCACTGATGCACATGGGTCAATCTGAGACTCATAGCTAGAGGATGGTTGGAGGCCATATGAGGTATATACATATAAGATATAAACAGTTACCTCATATGAAGTTACATCCATCCATACAATTTACAATTCAGCCACTGTGTTAAAGGACAAAAATTATATTCAGAGAAAACAGTGAAGTATTGGGTTTTGCTAAAGACAGAGGTCAACACTGCATACATTGGATAGGTGTTTACATGTGAAGGTGAATATCAGCTCCATGGTGGAAGCTGGAGCACCACACCAGAAACATTGGCAGGTTCACACAATATGACCAATATCGACTTATCCCCCAAACCCACCAGAAGTTGGACTCAGCTTTTTTCATATCATCTGAATCCACCCATTGTCGGACACAGGATAAAAAATAGAGAGTGAGGGGAAAAAATAGAAAAGGAAAGGGAAAGGGGAAAAAGGTAGAGACCTCTCAGCATAAAAGTAATACTATTTTAAGTCATATTTGCAGAATAATAATGGGATGGGAAGGTCATTAGCATAACATACCCAACTAAATGGATTCAGCATGATAGCATCTCCTTTAAATTATTTGATTGTTCACAAGTTGTCCCAAACCAACATAACATTAAATAAGAATGCGATAAATTACAACGCTCATAGCAAGGCATTGTAATGCTTTTAAAGAAGCAAAAAATATGAGCATAAGTCTCTCTATGGCTCCCTTGTGACTACACTGAACTTGAGAGCTCTGTGTTAGCTTCACTTGTGAGAATAATTTTTATAATGTTCATTCATTATCCGTTGACAATTACATTTTCCACCCGTTATGAATTTCTACATAGTTAATTAGCCTGGAAGCAATTCCTAAAGCAAGATAATTTCACAGAGGTGGCTCAGGCACTATTTAGTGTGGGTTTATGCACTGTGTTTTTTGTGGTTTGTGTGTGTGTGTTTTTTTTTAAATCATGGACATTTGACCTAGGCAGACCACAAGGGAGATCTAAACTAAAGGCAAAGGTATATTTGTAATGCATTCTTACTTGTTGCTGGAAACAGCCAGAGGGCAGGCACAAGGTCGGCAGTCATTAGGAGTTCCTCTAACAATCCCATAGAACCCAAGAGCACACTTTTCACAGTGGTCACCACTAGTGTTATGACGGCAGCCCTATGAAGCAGAAGCAGTGAAGAGATATTTTGTGTAAGTCACAAAAAAACCAACATTCTTGGATACTGGAGAGATTTTAGGGATATGTGCATTTGTGATCATTGTAATCACTGATGCTTTTGTTATGGGGACTTCCTGCTGCAAAAACAACAATCCAAACAAAAAACAAAGAACATAAGAACTACCCTGCTGGATCAGACCAAAAGGTCCATCGAGTCCAGCATTCTCCAACAGTGGAATTTCTCTGAAAGCTCACAAGCAATTTGTCCCACCACCTGGTATCCAGGGGAATACAAAAGTCACAATACATTCTATACCATACATTCTATACTTACTAGAAATCTCTATCAAAAGTTTTGGCTCTTTATTTCAAATGGATAAACCTGGCCTACTTGACTAGCAAGCCAGAGGTTGCTGGTTCAAATCCCTACTGGTATGTTTCCCAAACTATGGGAAACACCTATATCAGGCAGCAGCGATATAGGAAGATGCTGAAAGGCATCAACTCATACTGCGCGGGAGATGACAATGGTAAACCCCTCCTGTATTCTACCAAAGACAACCACAGGGCTCTGTGGTCACCAGGAGTCGACACCGACTCAATGGCACAATTTACCTTTACCTTACTGTTCTCTTACCTTCCCCAGTCCCTTATCAGCCCATTCTATTTTCCTGCAAACATCATTACTGCCCTTGTATGAGGTTGTTAGTTTAATGTTTTCATTGTTAAACATGGCACAGTTTAGTGTGGAGTAAACAGAACATGTGCAAAGGAGATGTGACAAATCAGGTTTCCACAGCACATGGCTGCTGCATATTTACAATTACATCTATCTAGTCCATACTGTTTGGCATTTTCCACTGTAAAAGTGGATATATATGCAGCAGAACATATTTCCTGAACTGTGTGAATAAAATAAAATTTTCTCTTTTCTTTTGCTAACAGTGGTGTATCTAGGGTGGAGCAGGCAGGGCACGTGCCCCAGCCGCCACATGAAGGGGGAGCGCTATTTTTTAAAATTTAAAAATTTAAAGAACAGCTGCCAAAAACAAAATGGCCACCGTGCACGCTCAAATGGCCTCTGTGAGGCCCTAGACCATGTCAGGCCTCACAGAGGCCATTTGAGCATGCACGGTGGCCATTTTGTTTTCGGTGACCTTAAAAAAATATATTTTAAAAAATGGCCACCACACATGCTCAAATGGTCCCTAGGCCAGCGGGGGGAGGGGGCAGACACCCCCCCAGCCTTTAGGAAGCCCCTCAAAGGGGCCACAGATAAACAATAATAATTTTTAAATTTAATATAATATAAGTCACTGTAAACATATTCAGTTTGGCACTATGTACAGAGAATCAGGGCTTCTGAATACTGAACTGCAGCTTATGAGCTAGGATTGTATTCATTTGCTCTTACTTTGCTTCTTGTGATAAGTGAGTTCAATGTGACGTCTTAATAATATGGCAATTAATGGTGAGTTTGTCTTTGAATCAGTGTGAAATCCTTAGCATTAAGGCCACTGGGAGTTTCTTGCTCTCTTTCTCTCATTTTAATTGTCTTTCTGAAAGACTAGAATATATTCCAAGCAGTGACACAGTTTACTCTGCATATCCTATAATTATTTTAAGAGTATCTGGGAAAAGTAACATTCTCAATTTATTTTTAACTTATGTAATAGTGATGCTACAATGCATAGTAGAGAATTAGACAGGCACTTCTGTTTAGTTTTCCAAGTACACCTCCATATAGTATCTGGATATTTCATGAGCCCCAGCATACTGAAATTTGTAGTTTTCCAGCATTTTTTTGGTCTGGCTACGTCCACTGCTAAATAGTTTTGAAAGATTAAAAGATTAATGAGCTTGACTTGTATTTTTCAGCTGATATTATGGTAAAGTTATCTGAAAGATGGGTGTCAGATGTTTGGATAGGGGGTGCAATGTAAGTGCTTGCCCTAGGTGCTATTTTCCCTAGATACGCCTCTGTTTGCTCCGTAAAATACTTTGAGGAATTTTATTTTTTATTTTCGGTTGAAAAGCACACTCTCGCGCTCTCCCCCCCCCCCCCCCCCCACACACACCCTATAACAACAACCATAATAATGGATAGATCTTCTAATAATAATAAATACAAATCTGTTATCCAATGGCTGCCATTTTGAACTCTATAGAAAGAGAAAATAATATGGAAAAGCATAAGCTCTATACCTGACATGTTGAGGTTTCAGGATCACATGTGTCACTGTGTCCATGACACTGACATGGAACACAGGCACCTAAAGCTGGACCTGGCCTTCTGCCAGGGGATGTAGAAGGAACTCTGTAGAAGCCCAGGGAACATGTCTGCAAGAAGATAGGGGAATACACAGCTTCATTATAATGTGGATAGGGTAGGAAGGATTAAAGAGGACTGCAAACATATCTTCATCCCCAGTATTTTGACAAGCAATCTGCCCTTCCCCATTCCAATAGCAAGCCTCAAGCTGTTTTACAAACAATACACAGTGCACTTTAGAAGTAACAGAGCCAATCCTAATTGAAAACTCAGCTGCCAAATCCCTGGGGTATCACAACAGCACCAGGCTTTAATGTTGTAGCTTGAGAAGCCTTTTATTCAGATGCTCCCTCCTTGTACGTCATGCATCCATCCATCCCACTATTTCCTGAGAAGGATGCTTTAAAAAAGAAAGAAACAAATATTGTTCTGTTGGCTGTGCAAAGTGAGCAGAAGCACTCTGTTTTCCCATTGTCTTTGGTGTGTTTTTCCGAGATGACAAGCTAATATCTGCCTACACACTGCCTGATAGATAATAAGAAAATGCCCAACGATACACAGCAAAATATGTCTTCATGGCTACATTATTTATACTTGTATAATTCAAAGGCCATAAAAATAAATAATTCTAAATAATAAAAATGCTACCATGTCCTGAGACCATTAGCTTTTGAAATAAGATTTATCTAGTTCTCCTATTTTTTCCACCCAGCAGCAAGAACTTGCAAGCTCACTGAAAATTACTATTAAAGCTGATAGATTTTTTTTTCAAAGAACAGCAATTCTCCATCTTGTGATTTCCTTTCCTTCTCATTCCTCCATAATGCATCTCATCTTTGCCTAGGTTGGAAATCTGCTGGCAGGACCTATTTCACCTTTTATTAATTCTATACACCCAAGAAGTTTTAGATGGTTTACAAAATAATAGTGGAATTAATAACGACAAGTTGATTACCTGCAACTTTGGTTCTTCTAGTGGTCATCTGTCCTTTTACACAAATAGGCTTTGCACATGCTTCTGCTCTCCTGTTCTGGCGGGAACCCCGTCCCCAAGCTCTGTATGCGGCTGCACCACTCCTCATCCCCTCAGTCACGGAGTCTGCCTTCAGGAGGCCCGGGCGGGGAGGATGGGTGTGTAAAAGGACAGATGACCACTAGAAGAACCAAAGTTACAGATAAGCAACTAGGCATTATTTGATGCGATCTCTGTATTTTACACAAATAGGTGCATAGCAAGCCATCTTACCTCGTAGTGGGTCTAATTGAGAAACAGCTCTGCCAAAAGCCATATCCGTGTGTGCCTGAGCATCAATGGCACAGTACTGGATGAAGGAATGTGGCAAAGCCCATGTGGCTGCTTGGCAAATGGTTTCCAGTAGGGATGTGCAAATCGATTCAGATACAAATCGATTTGTACTCTAATCTAGCTGATTCGGAGACAAAACGAATCACCCCTGTGGTCCATTGGCTAGATTCGGGTACAAATCGAATCGCGACTTATTCAATTCAAATCAATTCAGGTTTCAGATCTATCCTATTAATTTCCCCAGATTCCCAGCTTTCATTTTTCAAAAAAAGCTAAGCTCTAGTCCTTATAGAAGTGGAGTTATGGAGCAAAATGTGCGGTCACTATTTTTCAAGTGTTCGGATTCTTTGGTGTATAATAACTTTCACTCAATGAATCCTTATGAGGATTCATTACACACCTTCATTTCTTCTATTCATTTTGACTGTCTTTTAGACAGTGCCAATTGTCAACTGCCATGTGCCAACTACACCCCACTCCCACCCACAAGGCAGTGAGGTACTGTGCCTAATAGGTAGAGGCTACCACCCAAATTGCAGAGGGATTGGGCAAAGGGCTGGTTTTTGGTGAATTGTTGAAGTTTTCCATAGGAAATCATGTAGGTTTCAGCAGCCCCATAACTGCACTTGGGGGGTGCTGGGGTGGCTCAGAGTGAGTGGTGGTGTAGTGAACAGAGGGTGCCAACCACCCCCATAGGTTTCTAGCCCATGGGGTTCAGGGTTCTGTTGTTTCTGAGGTGTTCTGAGAGTAGAGTCTCTGGTAGCAAATGAGATTTTCAATACAAACCATGAATCCACTCTCATTTACTACCATAGAATCTACACTCAGACCACTCCAGAAACAACAGAACCCTGTACCCCATGGGTTAGCAACCCCATGGGAGTGGCTGGCACCCTATGTGCACTACACCACCACTCACTCTGGGCCACCCCAGCGCCCTCCAAGTGCACTTATGGGGCTGCTGAAACCTCCATTATACCTTATAGGGAAAAACCTTAAAGATGAGTAAACTTCAACTATTCACCAAAAACCAGCCCTTTGCCCAATCCCTCTGCAATTTGGGTGGTAGCCTCCACCCATTAGGCACTACCAGCTCACCACACTCTTCCACCCCAGATCCCACTTTATGCCCCAAATCTGCCTCAAAGACACTAAACCTTCAACTATTCACCAAAAACTAGCCCTTTGCCCAATCCCTCTGCAATTTGGGTGGTAGCCTCCACCCATTAGGCACTACCACCTCACCACACTCTTCCACCTCAGATCCCACTTTATGCCCCAAATCTGCCTCAAAGTCACTAAACCTTCAACTATTCACCAAAAACTAGCCCTTTGCCCAATCCCTCTGCAATTAGAGAACCAGCATGGTGTAGTGGATAGAGTGCTGGACTAGGACCAGGGAGACCTGAGTTCAAATCCCCATTCAGCCATGAAACTACCTGGGTGACTCTGGGCCAGTCACTTCTCTCTCAGCCTAACCTACTCCACAGCGTTGTTGTGAAAGAGAAACTCAAGTATGTAGTACACCGCTCTGGGCTCCTTGGAGAAAGATCGGGATATAAATGTAAAAATTAATAATAATAATAATAATAATAATAATAATAATAATTTGGGTGGTAGCCTCCACCCATTAGGCACTACCACCTCACCACACTCTTCTACCCCAGATCCCACTTTATGCCCCAAATCTGCCTCAAAGACACTAAACCTTTAACAATTCACCAAAAATCAGCCCTTTGCCCAATCCCTCTGCAATTTGGGTGGTAGCCTCTACCCATTAGGCACTTAACTTAAACTGAGTAGTACCTCACTGCCTTGTGGGTGGGAGTGGGGTGTAGTTGGCACATGGCAGTTGACAACTGGCACTGTCTAAAAGACAGTCAAAATGAATAGAAGAAATGAAAGTGTGTAATGAATCCTCATAAGGATTCATTGAGTGAAAGTTATTATACACCAAAGAATCTGAACACTTAAAAAATAGTGACCACACATTTTGCTCCAAAACTCCACTTCTATAGGGGCTAGAGCTTAGCTTTTAAAAAAAAATGAAAGCTGGGAATCTGGGGAAATTAATAGGACAGACCCCAAACCCGAATTGATTCGATTCGGATCAGCCATGATTCGGATCCGAATCGAATTTGGGGTGATTCGGATGGGTCAGATTCAGATCCAAATCGAATCAGGGTTGTTTCGATTTGGTTACAAATCGAAACACAGAAAATCCGAATTGCACACCCCTAGTTTCCAGCAGAATCACTCTTTCAAAGGTTGCAGAAAATGCCATCATTCTGGTGGAATGTGATGGTAGGTGGTAGTGGTTTACATGCCAACTGGCAATAGAGTTTAATCGTGTAGACTATCCACCTAGACAAGGTTTGCACAGAAATCTGACATCCGCACCGCTGTCCATCATAAGATATGAACAAGAACTTAGACTGCCTCCATGCCACTGACTGCTGGAGATAGAAAGCCAAGGCCCGCTGTACGTCAAGGAGGTGTAACCTGCATTCCGCCAGTGTAGACGGGTTTTTGAAGAAAGCAGGTAAGTTGATGGAAGGATGAAACAAGTGATGGAAGGATGAAACCAATTTGGGCAGAAACTGCACATCGGGCTACAGGACCACCTTGTCCGCATGGGGAATCAGGTACGGTGCATCCACACACTCACTTACCCTGCACACTGAAGTGATTGCAAATAGGAATGCAACATTCCAGGTAACTAAATGTGGGTCCACAGTGACTAGAAGCTCAAATGGGGGAGCCCAATATACCATTCAGAACCAAGGCCAGATCCCATACAGGGGTCATGACTGGGTCGTCAGGGAAGACATGAGAGGGGGCCTTAAGGAACTGTTTGATTGTGGGATGGCAGAACCAAGAATGTTCAGTCTTAGGAGAGTGGGTGGCAACTGCCACCAGGTGACCCTTCAAACAAAGATAATTTAACCCTGAGTGTTTCAGGTACAATAGATAAGAACAAACTTGCTGAACTTGTAAGGATTTGCAAACATAAGGAACCTTTTCCACTTATGAGAGCATGATTTTGTTGTTGCAGGCTTTCAAGATGCTTGGAGGATTTCTTGGAGATCTAGGGAAAAGATGATGAGATCCTCCATGCCATCAGGTGGAGTAACTTCACATTTGGATACAGGATGTGACCTGAAACCTGAGAAAGAAGGTGAGTGTAACATGGAAGCCGTATGTACTCTAAGGCCATCTGCCATAGCCATGGGAACCATGGCCTCTGGGGCCACCACAGGACTACCAAAATTCACTTCACTCATTCTTTCGTGATCTTTAAGTGTATCCTTGGAATTAATGGGATTGGAGCAAACAGGTAAGTATGATCTCCCTTCCAAGACAGGGCAAACACTTCCTCCAATGAGTTGGTTCCTTTCCTGGCTCTCAAATAGTACTGTGCATTGTCCTCCGTGGCAAAAGCGTCTTGTGTGGGTTTGCCCCAATGACTGAAGACATCAAGGAGAGTGGCATAACTGAGTTGATCATGAGACATAGTTGAGGACCTGCTGAGGGCATCCACCTGCAGTTTGTCTGTACCCTGTATGTGGAAAACTCACAGCATCACCCTGTGATTGATGCACCACTGCCACAGGTCTATGGTTAAGGCCAACAGCTACCTTGAGGCTGTTCCGTCCTGTCTGTTCGCGTAGACTTTGGCAGTTGGTATTGCCTGTTTGGATGGTTACTGACAAGTTTTGGATCAGAGGAAGGAACCCTTTAAGAGCATGGGAAATGGCTAGCAACTCCAGGTAGTTGATATGTATGTGGTGCTCTGTGGGAATCCAGTGACTGCTCAGATGTAACCTTTCTGTTTGTGTACCTCAACCACTCTCCAAAGTGTCTAAGGTGATCACCCTGCTTGGTAAAGAGGGTTGGAAAGGGATGCAGTACAACAGATGACAAAGATGGGCCACTTGGATGTAATTGGTAGGTCTAAGGATGACATTCGGGGAGTCCCTGTGAGAGTTGAAGGCATCGAGGTGCTATCTCTGAAGCACGTGTACCTGTATATGGAGGTGAGCATGGGGCAATACATAGGTAGTGATGGCCATGTGACCCAGAAGGTGCTGAATGGTCTTTAAATGGTGAGCCTTTCCAGACATTACGAAGGTAGGCAAAGCAATAAGAGTGTGAATTCAAGCATTCTGAAGGAAGATACAATCTAGGCGAGTGTCAAAAATCAGACTACTGAACTGAATGTGCTTGGTAGGAGCCAGTTGCAACTTTTTGTAATTGACCTGGAGTCCTAGGGACACCAAAGTCATAATGGTCTTCTGGACAGTGGCTCACATCTTTTGAGGTGAGTCGGCAGGGATCAGCCAATAATCCAGAAATTGAAATATTTTTACTCCTTCCTTCAGCAAGAAAGCAACTACAGGGACCATAAAGACCCTTGGGGATGATGCCAGGCCAGATGGGAGAGCCTCGAATGGATATGTCTGCCACCAACTTTGAAGTGCATAAACTTGCAATGCTGCAGCTGAATGGAGATGTGATAGTAAGCATGCAGGTCCAGGGATGCTAGCCACATCTGATACTCGAGCAGATACAGTATAGTTTGGACTGAAAGCATGCAAAAATGTGTGTAAGTGATGTATCTGTTCAAATCTTGGAGATCTAATATAGGTCAGAGACCCCTGCCATGCTTTGGGACTGTAAAATAATAGTCATGTTATGACCCCCACCCCCTCCACCAAGCAGTAGTGTACTGGAGGGCCGGGGTATATTTTTTTAAAATAAATAAATAAATAGGAGTAAAAACCTTGTGCAGGATTTGTGGGTATGTTCTCTATCACATCCGCTAGTAGGAGGGTTTTGACCTCCTCCTCTAGGATGGGAGTAGGAGGTATGATAATGACTCGATAATGGGAGGGTCCGTGAACAAACCCGAAAGCATAACCAAGGCGAATGATAGTAAGGACCCATTAATTAGAAGTGATGGAATCCTAAGCGGTGCAAAAAGGGGCTAGGCAGGTGCCTGTCGCCCATGGTAGGAAGTCATTGTTTTTAGGGAAGGCAGAGGCCTTAGTTTTTGAGAGGCCAGTTTGTCAGACTGAAACAAAGACTTCAGCCTAGGTGGAAACCTAGACAGGCAAAAGGAACAGCCCAAAGTGGATTTCTGGGAGGATGATCTGGAGGAATGGTAGTTTGGCTACTTCGATTGTCAGACTAGATGTCTTGTATTGGACGAGAAGGACATAAATCAGGAAGTGCTTTTCATCTTTTGCACCTTTTGGAGGGTTTCATTAGTCTTCTTGCCAAAGAGTGCCTGAACCTCAAAGGGCAAATCTTCAATCCTCACATGTGCTTTGTATGTCAAACCTGATGACCTGAGACAAGCATGCCTCCAAATGGCAACCAAAGTAGCCATGACCTTTGCAGCACACTCAACAGAATGACGGGGGAAAGGAACGGTCCAAGGTAGATTGCTTGGAGGATGATTTGGAGGTTTGGTCATTTGGCCACTTGTATTGTCTAGGTGCTTTGGACATATTGGACAAGAAGGACAAAGCCCAGGAAGTGTTTTTCATCTTTTGCACCTTCTGGAGGTTGAGTGCCATGGCCACCCTAGAGACATAATCGGAGTATAGTTTTTGATCCTCCAGCAGTGAAATGGGCTTCGAGTTGGCAAGGAGATCTTGTGGGAAAGACCCCAGAGAAGTCAGCTGCAATTGTGGGGAATGCACTTCTTATTTCGATTCCTCGTCTTGACTTGAACCCAAACAATCTGGCTTGATGGGTTCAATTCCCTCAGGTGCCAAAGGCACGTGAAGATCACCCAGTAATGAAGAAGCTTTCAGGACAAGGGTAGTTGTCAATTTGTCAACTTCACTATGTGTCGTCTTCTCAGAAGGCTTTTGAGGTTTCATTGTCATGTCCTCACACAAGCGAGGGAAAGTTTGTTGCTCCAAATGCCTCTTAAAACAAGGGCTAAGTCCACAGCCGACCGACCGAGACTGAGAACGAGATTGGGATTGAGATGGGCTTGATGAAAATTGCTATAGCAGTCCATACGACCCCAGACATACAAGTCATCTCAGTATCTAGGTCCTCTCAATACTAACTGGAACAATATGTCGACCTGTATCTATCACAGTCATGCCAAGAATGACCATAGTTCATGGTTAGTTAAATCCCGGTTTTGATAATGGTCCTTTCTATAGGCCTAAGAGTAGAGAGAGTTCCATAGTGAGTTGTCACTCTGGTTGTCACGTAATGGGGGCCATAATGGTCCCAGTCGGGGGTGTGGTGTTGATCTGAGGAAGAGTCTTGGTTCTGATGATGCATCTCACGTTTGCATATTAGGGGAGCCTCAGGGGGCGAGTGGTGCCTCAGCCTCAGTGGTGGGAGTGTTCGGTCCCAATCATCAGGGATGTAGTCACTGGCATCTGACACAGGGTATTCTGGCTTGTCATCCTGCCCCTGACCTGGAGAGTGAGGCCACGTTGGTCTATAGTCTGGGGAAGTGTTGACTCTGTTTGGAACTGGCGTCGGCGCAGGCACTTCCCTTGTAGTCAAAGACCAAGATGTGCTCATGACTGGGGCATCAGTGACTGGGGACAAGGCATTCGCTGATCAGTGCCTCACTGGTTCTTCTTTTTTGGCTTCTCCGGGCCCAATTTGGCCTCTGCTGGCAGATTACACTTTGGAAAGTATGACAAGTGCTGTAAAGGTGGCTGCAGGCATGAGATCTCTTTCTTTTTCTTGGCTTCTAAGACTGCATTGGAGCCTGTGGAAGCTGTAGGTACTGAAAGCTTCTATGCCAAAGGTTTGGGTATCAACCCTGATAGCGTTATCAACCCCACTGGCAATGGGGTCGGAGGCAACAATGCTGAGGAAGGCAACAGAGTAGCTGGCACAGGTGGCAAAGTAGGCTTCAGTACCAGAGTTGTTGGTACCGACTGAGACTTGGGCGAGAGTTGAATCGCCAAAGCAGCATCCAGATCAGAGGAGAGAGGTACGTTGCCACTGGACATTTTAGTGGCACCTCTGGAAGTTCCTGGGAGGAACGCAACGCTTGTTCCCACAGTGCCTAAAGAAGGCAACAGGCCCTGTTCTTCCTCACCTGTTTGGTAAATTTTTGGCAGTGGGAGCAGGCCTCAATGATACGTGACTCCCCCAAACAATAAAGACACTTGCTGTGGATGTCCGAAGAAGGTAATTTAGTCCCACAGTGAACATGCTTTTAAAAAGTGGTCACACTTGCGTTGCGACGTGAGCAAAGCCTAAGCGTCCAATCCTGGTGAGGAACTGAGAAAAACAAAACACTGAGGGGAAAACAAACACTAGGCACAAAAAACATATAGAAAATAAGGAGGCAAGGGCAACGGGAGAGGGAGAACAAATAGAAAAACAATTTTCTTCTATTTGCAGCTTGAAGCTCCAAAGATCCAATGAGAGGGCATGCCCTCAACTCCTGTTTGTGGCTTCCAGTGGCATCTGGTGGGCCACTGTGTGAAACAGGATGGTGGACTAGATGGGCCTTGGGCCTGATCCAGCAGGGCTGTTCTTATGTGTTGACTGAAGCACAGACAGTGAAAGACTGAGGTGATGAGGAGTTATGCAGCCACATATAGCAGGTGGGGGCAGGGTTCCTGCCAATACAGGAGAGCAGAAACTTGGAAGATTCCAGTGTGGTCTACATGCATGCGCAAAGCCCATTTCTGTACGAGGCTGATACCATGTCAAAGAACAATAGTAACAAAAACAACTCTATGCAAATGTGTTATAGAATGTCTAAAGCTCTTCTCAAAGCACACTAATACAGCAGTTTGAAAAGCAACAGGCAAAGTTTGCCTTAAGTTGACTTGGAAGGACCTAATCTCTGAGATTTCCCAATAGGTGGTTTCTGTGTTCCTCTTGAATTAGGGGGAATATTGATCTAACGTTTTAGAACCATTGGACTTCTTGGAATACATTTTTAAAAATTCTGCTTCTGTACTCACCACCTTTCAGACTGATATGAGTAATTGTATGAACACACTTGTCAAAGTCTGGATTTATTTGTTCTGTAACCCTGAAGTAACTTTTCACTTTGAAAATAAAAAAAGAAGCACCTTCATCACTTTAAACAAATGGCTTTTTTCCTTTCCCATGACAAGTAATGAAAAATAGCTTCTGTAAATTTGAAAGAAGGGGAAAGCAGGCTGCAGTATGTGCTGATTGGCTAGTGCAGTGGTGGCTCATGACATATTTCACTGGAGAGTAATAAGCTTCTGCTGAGGAGGATTGAGCAAGGGCTGGAGAAATCCAATGTCCTTACCAGCAGGAGTTAAAAGGGGGTGGCAGATGTATGGCAGCTGCTAGCTCAGCACTGTGCATCAGGGATGCAGGAGAAGACCTGTGGTCCATATTAGCCTCGGAGCCAAGATGGGTGAGCTGGAGTGCTTGGTTGCTAACACAGAAATTGATATAGTGGGAATAACAGAAACATGGTAGAACACTGAGAACCAATGGGACACTGTTATCTTTGGATATAAACTCTATAGAAAGGACAGGGAGGGGCGCCTTGGAGGCGAGTAGCACTATATGTTAAAGAAGGGATAGAATCTAAGAAGCTAGAAAACCAAGGAGGGCCGGAGTCCTCCACAGAAACCCTGTGGGTGACAATACAAGGCCTGAAAGGAAATGTGCTACTGGGGATGTGCTATCGCCTTCCAGATCAAAACGCTGACAGTGACTGGGAGTTGCAGGAGGAAATCAGGGAGGCGTCAAGGAGAGGCAGAGCTGTAATAATGGGTGACTTCAATTACCCACACATAGACTGGGGAAATTCACAGTCAGGTAATGACAAAGAGGTCAAATGTCTAGATACGCTGAATGACTGTGCCCTAAAACAGTTGGTCTTGGAACCAACCAGAGAGAAGGCGACCTTGGACTTAATCCTGAGTGGCACCAAGGACCTGGTGCATGATGTCAGTGTCATCAACCCTTTAGGGAACAGAGACCATAGTGTGATCAAATTCAGCATACATGAGGGGAGAGAATCACCAAGGAAGTCTAACACAGACACTTTGAATTTCAGAAGAGGAAACTTCTCCAAAATGAGGAGTATGGTGAAAAGAAAGCTGAAAGGGAAAATCTGGAGAGTCACTTCACTCCAGAATGCATGGAGTTTACTCAAAACCACAATACTAGAAGCCCAGTTAGACTGTATACCCAAAAGGAGGAGAGGTACCACTAAGTCCAGGAGTATGCCAGCATGCCTAACAGGTAAAGTCAAGGAAGCCATAAAGGGGAAGAAGAATTCCTTCCGAAATTGGAAGTCCTGTCCAAATGAAGAGAACAGAAAGGAACACAAACTCTGGCAAAAGAAATGCAAGGTGACAATAAGTGAGGCGAAAAGAGAGTTTGAGGAATATTTAGCTAAAAGCATCAAGGGGAATAACAAAAACTTTAAATACATCAGATGCAGGAAATCTGCCAGGAAGGTGGTGGAACCATTAGACAACGAGGGAGTAAAAGGGATTATTAAGGAGGATATGGAGGCTGCAGAGAAGCTAAATGAGTTCTTTGCGTCTGTCTTCATGGCAGAGGGTACAAGCATATACCTGTTCCTGAACCAGGCTTTTTGGGGATGGAGGCTAAAGAACTGAGTCAGATGGGTTTTCGGGGATGGAGGCTAAAGAACAAGATATGATGTTCTAAACTGTCTGGAAAAACTGAAAACTAGCAAATCAACGGGGACGGATAGCATCCATCCAAGAGTCCTCAAAGAACTCAAATGTGAAACTGCCGATGTCCTTGCTAAAATATATAACTTATCCCTGCAATCAGGCTCTGTACCAGAGGACTGGAAAATAGCAAATGTAACACCGATTTTCAAAAAGAGATCCAGGGGCGATCTGGGAAATTACAGGCTGGTTAGCTTAACGTCCATTCCAAGCAAATTGATGGAAAGCATTCTCAAGGATAAAATTGTAAAGTACATAGAAGAACAGGCCCTGCTGGGGAAGAACCGGCATGGCTTCTGCAAAGGTAAATCTTGCCTCATGAACCCTTTGGAGTTCCTTGAGAGTGTCAACAAGTGTGTAGATCAAGGTGATCCGGTTGACATAGTATACCTGGACTTCCAAAAGCTTTTGACAAAGTTCCTCGTCAAAGACTCCTGAGGAAACTTAGCAGTCATGGGATAAGGGGACAAGTACATGTGTGGATTGCTAACTAGTTGAAAGACAGGAAACAGAGGGTAGGTATATATGGAGAGTTTTCACAATGGAGGGAAGTAAGAAGTGGGGTGTCCAGGGATGCACCAGTGCTTTTTAATTTATTCATAAATGATCTAGAAGTAGGGGTAAGCAGCAAGGTGGTCAAATTTGCAGATGATACCAAACTCTTTCAGGTATTGAAATCCAGAACGCATTGTGAGCAGCTCCAAAAGGATCTCTAAAAACTGAGTGAGTGGGCAACAAAATGGCAAATGGGTTCAGTGTTGGCAAGTGTAAGGTAATGCATATTGGGATAAAAAAACCCAACTTCAAGTATATGCTGATGGGATCTGAGCTGTCAGTGACTGACCAGGAGAGGGATCTTGGGGTTGTGGTGGACAACTCGTTGAAAGTGTTCACTCAATGTGCCGAAGCTGTGAAAAAGGCCAATTCCATGCTAGGGATCATTAGGAAGGGGATTGAAAATAAAACTAATAATATTATAATGCCCCTATACAAAACTATGGTGCGGCCACACCTGGAGTACTGCATACAATTCCGGTCACCACATCTAAAAAAGGATATTGTAGAACTGGAAAAGGTTGTGGAAGAGGGCAACCAAGATGATCAGGGTCCTAGAGCACCTTTCTTATGAGGCAAGGCTACAACACCTGGGGCTATTTAGTTTAGAAAAAAGATGACTGCGGGGAGACATGATAGAGGTCTATAAAATCATGCATGGTGTGGAGATGGTGGATAGAAAGAAATTCTTCTCCCTTTCACATAACACTAGAACCAGGGCTCATCCCATTAAATTGATTGCCAGGAAATTTAGGACCAACAAACAGAGGTACTTTTTCACACGACGCATAATCAACTTGTGGAATTCTCTGCCACAAGATGTGGTGACAGCCAACAACCTTTAAGACCTCTTAAAGCTTTAACCTCTTAAGGCCAACAACCTGGATGGCTTTAAGAGGGATTTGAATAACTTCATGGAGGAGAGTTCTGCCAACGGCTACTAGTTGGAGGGCTATAGGCCACCTCCAGCCTCAAAGGCAGGATGCCTCTGAGTACCAGTTGCAGGGGAGTAACAGCAGGAGAGAGGGCATGCCCTCAACTCCTTCCTGTAGGCTTCCAGTGGTGTCTGGTGGGCCAATGTGTGAAACAGCATGCTGGACTAGATGGGCCTTGGACATGATCCAGCAGGTCTGTTCCTATGTATGTCTCCTCTATGTCCCCTGGGCCAGGGAGGCATTGTGCCTCAGTGGCAGAACACATTCTTTGCATAGGTTTGATCCCCGGCACCTAACCAAAGGGCTGGAGAAAGACCCCTGGTCTGAAACCCTGGCAAGTTGCTGCCAAGTCAGTGCAGACAATACTGACTATGAAGATATACAATACAGTACAGACCCAGGGTGGAGCCACCACTGAGCAAACGGGTTCAAAGAACCCAGGCCACTGCCCTTCAGGGCAAACCGCTCCCTGCATCTGATGTCAGACACTGATGCCGGGGGCGGTGCTGGGGGCCCCCCCGCAGCGACGGGCTGAGCCTGGGCTGCCACTGGCCTCCCTCCGCACCTGGACAGACCAGTGATCTAAATCAGTACAAGGCAATTTCCAATGTTGTAGTGGGCACAATTCAAGTCGTTGGTTTTAAATCTTGAGTGGCCTAAGCCCTAAATAAATCAAAGGGTATCTTGTCTCCTGTGTGCCATCACATTACGATCAACTGAGGCTGCCCTATGAAACAATTTTTGTGCAAAAGCACACAGAGTGGCTGTTTGGAAATAATAGAACTTTTAGGCGTCGAAGTCCAAGCCCATCTCCTTTCTAGAAATACTGTAAAACTTGGGCTGACATTCAATAAGCAGGATGAAAAAGAGTGTGGTAACTTCTGTTTAACTATTCATTCATTTATTTATTATGTATGTTTATTTTGATCTAGTTATTTGACTTGAGCTTTTAGGAAGGGATGGAATACAAACGTAATATAATCAGAGCTAATAAGAGAAAGGCAGGTTATAAACCTAAAGGTAAATAAAATAAATACACAGGTATTTCAAACATCAACTTGGATCATTCCCACCCCCTACCCCCCGCCAACAACAGGTTTCTCTCTCGGCCCCACAGATCTGATGAAGGTTTCTGAAGTGACGATCTTGAGTTCATTCAATGAACAACAGGTAGAACAGAGGGGCAATGTATAGAATTCTGTACCTGAGATACTGGTTCAGACATCATGCAAAGGCAGGATTAGGGTTATCAACAATCCCTTATTAGCAAGGATGTCCCTTATTTCAGCCCAAAATTGTCTGTCCCTAGCAGGATTCCAGTTGTCCCTTATTTTCAGCTAATGGGAAGAACCTATGTCTCAAATCAAACCAGTTATTTTCACTAATAATACCTCTAATTAACATGACCAGCTGACATAATTCCCTTGCACAATCAGACCAAAGTCCACCCTTGACCAGGAAAAAGTATTCAGTGGCAACTAGTCATGTGCTCCTAGAATATTTCAGTTAATTAGTTTTGCAAGGCTTGCTGTATGCATTTCTCCATTTTGAATCACTTTGACAAAACCTATGTCCTCTTCAGGAACACACCCCATCCTCTCATGCTTAGCTTCAGTGTTACATGTAAAGCTTCTGATCCATGTAGTATGGCTTTTCCATGGTGGCTCTCTGTAATGTGATAAAGTGAGCTCTACCTCCCAAAAGCCCACACTACAGTTTGAAGGGTTTTACAAGACCCTTTGTTGTTTTTGCTCCTATAACATGTAGCACTACTTGTTAACACTTCTGATAATGCAGAGAGTTCTACACCAGATAGAAAGTAAAGTGCAGAGATTCATCATATAAAATACAGTAAGGTCTGGGCTAGTCCTTAACTTCTCTTCACTTCTTTCTGTGTTAGCAATGTTATAACTGTATTGGTGTATTCTCTTTCTTTATCATGTTTGATAACTCACTGGGCAGAATTCATAGCTTTATAAAGAACCAGTCATATTATTTTGTCTTCTTTAGTTGCTGCCTTGTGACCTATAAGAAGATAGACAGTAGCATTCATGATCTTCTATAAGTTTTGTAATGTCCAAAAGCACCCCAAACTCTAGATCATATTTGTTCTTCACGGACGCAAGATCAATGAAGAACAAATAGAATCACCCCTTTGAAATGCCCTCCTGAAATTCTTGTGTCTCCTCTACTGCCTGCTTTTCATAATTCCTGTTCTCCTGCAGCAGAAGTGCAAACATCACATGGTATTCTAAAGAATCCCAACCTTCAGAAGTGGCCTTTCAGTGGGTGCAAAGATTACAGCAGATGGGGGATAAGAGAAATCTCCACTCTGTAAGTGGAGTTCCGTTTGCACTTTTCTAAATCCAACTCCATGTCTGATAATCTGACCCTGAATGTAGTTCCAACTATATTTAGGACTGCAACTTGAGTGACTCAAATTCCTCAGCCTTTTGCTGGTCAATGACCAAATAAACTTATAACTAACTTCCTCAGCCAAGTACTCAAACAGGGCAATATAGCTAGATAAATAAATTGATGTCTAGTTTTGGTGGAGCAAGACATCAAAACAATACAACAATACAAGTTGTACAATATACAGAGGTGCTCTAAACCCCAGACCATGGGGACCTGGTCCATGGCCTCTGGACCATGGTCTGGGGCGGGCTTCCAAATGGCTGGGAGGCATCCTACAGCCACCCCATGCCTGCCCACCGCTGCCTGCTGTGGTGAACCTACACATTTTTTTAAAAAAAATCAAAGCCGCCACAGGGCCAAGGGGCAGCTGTGGGGTAGGGGAGCCAAGCAGTCATCCTCCTCCCACCCAGCAGTGGCGGGAACGACTGCTGGAGATGTCCTTTCAGCCCAGCAGCTGATGCAAACTGCGAGGTGCACCTGTGCAGTTCAGAGAGACAGGTTTGCGACGATCTCTCTCTGAACTGCACAGGCGCACCTTGCAGTTCACAACAGCCGCTGGGCCAAAAGAACATGCCCAGCCAACGCTCCCGCCGCTGGTGGGGGGAGGACAATGACTGCTTGGCTCAACCCACCCCCACCCCCCGGCAGCCACCCCTCGGCCACGTGGCAGCTTTGATTTAAAAAAACACATGTAGGTTTGACGTAACAGGACCTCCCCACCAGTAGGTTTTGGGGGCCTCACAGGGGAGCCATGGGGGTGGTGGTGCGGAAAGGCTGGTCAGGGCACCAAAATTACCTAGGTGCACCCCTGACAATATAATTGGGAAGACTGCAGAATATGAGGATTCAAACAGAGAAAAGATTTTTCAAAATAACAAAGGTGATATAAGACAGAGATCCTATAACTGCTTTTGCTAAACAAATTTTGCTGGGTTTTGTAGCAATTTATTCATCGGCAAAAACTTTTTTGTCATTTATATCAAAGATGACAATGAGAAAAAAGGAATGTGTGTGAAATTAACAGCAAGGCCAATGATGCCTCTGTCTCATCAAGCCTTAGAAAGTTCTGTTTTTACACACTTTAGGGAGGCTTCTGAAAACTTCTCCATCTGAATTTTCCCCACAATTATGCTGAGTCTGGTTTCTGAAGTGGAGCCGAAATATTATGGCTCCATCATTCTGTGTTTTTATTTCAGAATTTTGTATAGGGTTCTGTGCATTGCAGCCTGCCACAGCTTCCCAGTTTATTCATTATGTTTGCCTCCACCCTACATTATTGATGTATGCACTGATAACACACTGCAAAAAGCAGTCTTGGTGTGATCATATGTATGACTGTATCAGGATTCTTCCTGTGCAGTGTTTTTACTGATGAACATATACACTTGTGTGCATTGATAAAATTTCACAAAAAACAATATGTTTATATCAAGTGGTGTATTACAAATGCTCAAGAGTGCATTGGCAATGCAGAAGAGAAAGGGAGGTGCAGATGAACTAAAGGAGCTGAACATTGCAGCAAACAATAAGATGTCAAAATATGTTTTAGAAATTCAGCTAGGGTCAGTTCAAATGTTATCAGCCCCAGCATACGTGAAGGAGGAGGGAGTGTGCTGGCCATGTGCCTGTTAGGACTTCCTCCATGGATGTCCTGACGTCTTCCTGGCATGTCCCTTGATCCTGTAAGGGCTGCTAAACACAGGCTTCAAATACTTGATTAAACAAGTATTTATAGTGCATGTTTAGTGGTCATTAAGATCGACAGCCTCCACACGTAATCAAAGGAGGCACTGGGAAGATGTCAGAATGTCCACAGAGGACGTCCCCTCCTTCTTCATGTGCTGCGACTGTTATGGTTTGAAAAGGTCCTAGTTAAACCAAAATTCAGGAGAGAGGAACCACTGATAAACTGAATACAACATAGAGATGTAGAATAGAAGAGCTACTGTACCTCACATGACAAGCCAGAATAACCCAAAGGGCAGTCACATCTCTCAATCAGCTGAGCACGAGAACTCCTTCCAGATACAGTTCCCTGCTCTGCAACTTCCATGGTGATCTCAGAAATTCTGGCAGGAGAAGAGAAGATTAAAACTAGCGAATGAAACTCTTCAGCATTGATTTAGAATAACTGATGCAGGAGAATATTGCTATTTTTACTTACTTTAAGCCTGTTGGCATCATCCAATAAGAAAAAACAAGTTTTACTTTATTCTGTCTTGAAAACAAATCAAAGCTGTCTTTAACCTCTTTCCTTTTTTATCCATTATTGGTCTACACCAGTGGAACAAATGTAAAGTATATTTACAAAAAAAAAGTTTTCTTTTTAATTTAGAGCCCAAATAGCAGGATGATCTTTCTGCAAACAAAATAACGCTAACAGGATGTGCAACAGACTTCAAAGACACTGGCAACTTGCTTTTATGAAAGAGTGTTCAGATCTGCAGCCAGAATCTAATACCATCCCAGTTTCACGACAACACTCAAACAAATGGTCCAACACATATCAATTTATCATTCCAGAAAAGGTTTTAATTTTTGTGAGCATGGGTGAGTCTTTGCTACCGTAAATGTCACCCTGATTACAATCTTCTCACATTATAAGCTTTTCATGAAGCAAGCTGCCAACATGCTTTAGGGGTGTGTAAAACCAGTTCAAATTGAACCCGGTTTAATTCAAACTGGCCTGGTTTGACTGTTTCAAGCTCGAACCAGACCAGGCCCCACAAAAGGGGACCAGTTTGAGTTTGAACCAAACCAGGTCTAGTTCAGATTGTGCCAGTTCAGCTCAGTTCGTGTGGCTATGCTTGTAAGTGGGAATCTAGTGAGGATTCCCCTTTACAAGCAACAGGGATTCCTAACTCTAAAGAGATTGAAAGGGTGGGCTGGTGGGGCCTAGCGGAGATGCTGTCATGCTGGCCCCCTACCGAGTGGCATATAAGTCTAATAAGTAAATATGCATCTCCATTTGTGGATATGGTGCACAGGAATAAAGCTAAGAGCATGTGAATAGAAAGAAAGGCATAATGAATTGTCCCATATACAATGCCAGTAATCTACTGTGACTTCAATGCTCACCATCACAAGAACTCTGCACACAGGAAACAATTGGTACGTGAAGGTTGCTTTAAATAACTTCCTTGCTTGCCTGTGTCTCAGTAGTAATGTGTTTGTATGCAGAAATGGCTTGTGAGGATCAAGACAACTCTTGAAATCCGGCACAGAGCGTGCCTGAAGCCCTAGAGATTTTTTGCTGGTTCAGGACCACAGCCGGCAGATCTCATGATAAAGTCCACTGTAAAAGTTGTCCATCTGACTAATATTTTTTTTTTAAATGACTCAGGATCAGCCTTGCTCCATTTGCTTTTCTGACAACAGGCCCAAACTGGGGTGGTGGTGGGAGCTGCTTGTGACTCGACGGCAAACATATTTTCTCCAGCTCTCTCAAAACCTCCCCTCCCCATTATTTCAAGTTGTGACAGTGTGAAGAATTGATTCCCCATGGTAAGGTACTGCATGCAAATAATGTACAACATGGAATCAGGGAAAGAATGCTTTGACTATGTATAGGTGTACGGTGGGGAACAGAGTTGCAGGAATGGCACTGGAACTAGATATGAGTAAGATGTAAAGAATGCTTTGGAAAAAACAAGCAGTAGAAATTTCAGAAACACAATAGAGGGGAACAAGTTGAGCACGCCTGTCTGGTCACTTTCACAGCAGTTTATGTTCTTTTCTTACAAGGAGCCTCAACACTTTGGAGACAAAAGTATTAAGAGAGCAGCTAGATGCATAAAGCATCACAGCTGGTTTCTACAAAAGCTACCTGTTTGTTGAAAAGGGTGCTTATGGAAAGCAAGGCTTGACTGCTGTTGGGAGCATACTTGGATTTTAATCCAAATGCTGAAACCCACACAATATTAGGAATTTTGAAATAATTAACACCCATGGAACACATAGTTCCAGTTCAAACAGATTTATTGTCCTAGTCCACTTGCTTGAAAAGGGAAAACAGCCATCTAATGTAAGAAATGTTTCAATTTTGAGCAGTAAATGTGAAAAGGGGAACAACAAAATTAACACAGCAGGAGAAAAATGTTTGGCTTAGCTTTTCAGTGGCAGCCTCTGAATCACTCAGTGTAATAGCGTCGCTTTCATGCAGAAACATGATTAGCGTTGCTGCTAAATTACATAGCTAATATAGAGCTACCACTGGAATTAAGCTATTTTTACACTTGAACCTACTGTCAAGCATGAGGTTTCTTTATAATGTTTTGCTGCAATAAGTGATCTGCAGTCCTTCATTTACAAACATTTCAAACAATCACGTTTTTATATATGCCAACAACAAATTCAGGAATAGTAGTAAGAAATGTATGGTTTTATGTTTATGGCCCCTGCAGGCTTCCTAATTTTCTCCTTCCACCTATCCTGTACCCTTTGTCATCACCATGCATGCCACTTGCGCAGTACGCATAAAATGGCTGCTGAAAAGAATCACACATATAAACTGCCCCATATTTATTTATTTATTTATTTATTCATTTATTTATTCATTCATTCATTCATTCATTCAATTTATATACTGCCCTTCCAAAAGGGCTCAGGGTGGTTATTTATTTATTTCCATACTGCTCAAGATTGCACAATACCTTTAAAATGTCAGTGAAGCAGAAATAACGATGTAGAAACTATCTTTTTGGTCCATCTAGTAATGTATTTTTCTCTCTCAGTGGATTTCTAGGGACTCAGGCAGAAGTATTTCCCAATTCTGCTACCAGTGATCCTTTTTCAAAGAGTCAACAACTCCTTCTGCTTTTGAAGGGAAAAGGTGTCTAATAGTCTTCACAGAAGGAAATGCTGGAACTCTGTGGCTCCCTCACTATTGATGTAACCCTCTTTAGTAGTATGTTTACTGCGGTCACAGACCAGATTAACAAACAATAACAATTAATAGCATTAATAAGAAAATTCAAGAATTTCAAAAGTTTACAAAATCACAAACTTTTCAAATTACTAATACACTCTTTACGGAGCTTCGACGCCACAAAACAGAACTTTGACACATTATCTGAAATTACAGGTTTAAAATTGGCCAGCATAATTTCCAAATAAAATTGGTCTGTGTGACCAGGATAAATGGCTAAAATAGGAGCAATAAATTTGGTGTGAGCGTCCTTATAAAATTGGCAATAAAGAATAACATGGGTGATAGACTCTACATCCCCTGAGCTGCAAGGACAACTGCGCTGATCATAAGGAACTTGTTTGAATTTACCATCAAGTACTGCCGAAGGGAGAAAGTTCAATTGCGCAAGGGTCAGAAATCTCCTAAATTTTGGTACCAAGATCTGGTCTAAATATTCAGCGGGTTATAGTTAAAAGTTTGAGAACCTAAGTATATTCCCTTGGGCAGCCATGCAGATTACTCCTGCAAATCTATATCTCGGAGCCGTTGCTTCACAAAGCAAAGCGCCTGCTCTAATCCTCGCCCATTAAGAGCTTCTTGAGACATGCCCAAGTGATGCAACTGTAATTCCAGAGCTAATTTCCATTTGGACACAAAACTGTCTGATAACACTAAAGGGGCAAGACCCGCCGGAAAGAAGGCCAGGCTTAACCAAAATTTAATTATGCAAAACCATACTTTTGCTTTCAGAGTGGTGACCCCTGCTTTCCTATGAAGGACGGCATTTGCTGTACCCCTGGGTACCTGAAAAATAGCCCTCAGGAATTTAGTTTGTACTGTTTCAAGCTGAGAGAAATTTTCAAGAGGACCGATCCGCACCCCATAAAGAATTTGGGATGTATCCCTCTTTAGTTTCTGATGGAGACTAACACAGTTAATCTCTTGGTGTTATGCCCTCCCATGTGTGGTGGACCAATTCTGAAGAAATTTCCTCACTACTCCCCAAGTTTATGGCAACACTATGGAGCTTCAGATAACCACAACAAGACAAGAAGGATTTGCACAAAACCAGATTTGCCGATTTGGCTTGAATCTGCACCGGATTCAAGGCAACCCAGCCCAGCTCAGTTTTGGCCCGGTCAAGCCAGACCCTGTTTGAGTTCAACTGGTAAATGGGAATCTGGTGAGGATACCCCTTTACCAGTACAGGGCAGGGAGGGATTTCCTATGTATAGAGGGTGGGAGGGGAGTAAAAATGTACTTACAAGTATGAGCCATGGCTGTGATGGCGTCTCCCCCCCACCATCCCCATTGTTATGACCCATAACATATCCTCTATATCAGAACCAAAGATTGATCCTGTGTCCATTTTAAACAACCTTACCAGAAACTCTCTGGTAACAGGCATGCTGTACTCTTAGTAAACTGCCAACTCAGTAGAAGTAACACAAGACTCAAGAGCCTTCTTAATATTAAAACTTGAAACTTTAGGGCTAGTTGAAATGAAGCTGGGACTGAGCACCAGTGCCCTCATCCCCCCCCAAAACCCAGAAAACAGGGAGGAGAAATTTGCACATGGATTAAGACCCCAAAAGAGCCCCTGGTGGCGCAGTGGTAAAACTGCCGCCCTGTAACCAGAAGGTTACAAGTTCAATCCTGACCAGGGGCTCAAGGTTGACTCAGCCTTCCATCCTTCCGAGGTCGGTAAAATGAGTACCCAGAATGTTGGGGGCAATATGCTAAAATCATTGTAAACCGCTTAGAGAGCTCCGGCTATAAAGCGGTATATAAATGTAAGTGCTATTGCTATTGCTAAATTAGAGCAGGGACCCCAATCTTTGTTGCTAACTTCTGTTTTGTCATCATGCTCAATCACAGACTCAGGTCACACATGTAAAGCAGAGGTGTAGTGCTACATTTTGTTGCATGTCCACACTTGTTCATAATTAATCCAGAAAAAAATGGATTAATTTCTTGGATGCCCAGAAATTAATCTTGATTTCCTTGAAACCTCCATGTATGTTGGCTAGAGACCTCTGGAAAAGTGTGAATCATTTTAGCCCTTTTAGCTACTCAAAAGACAGATTTGCCCATGTCAGATACTTATAGGCTGGAAACTCAATATAGCTATGTACTTCTAATCAACACAGAAATACCTCAGTTATGTATTTCTAATGTTCAGTTTCAAGAAATGTTCCATGATGATCTTTTGAGTATTTTCCATGAACACCCTGTTATGGAAGTTTGCTGTCTGGAGTATCTGGACAGCCCTCTGCACCCCTTCATGAAATGACTGGCATGGAGGACCTGTATTCTGAAGTCCAGAAGAGATGTGTGTATACACCAGTAAGGAAGAAACAGGAAAAATCATGTGTTCAAGGAACCTGGCCACAGGCCTAGCACCTTTCAAGGTCATTATTGTGTGACCCCCAACACCCCAAAATTGATTTTCCATATAAAAATCTTCCAAGCCCTTCTGAGACTTACAGATCAAAATTTCCATAGACTTATAGATCAAAATTTCCACTTATAGATCAAAATTTCCATCAAAATGTCTCTTGTCTGTTTCAATAATACACGAGTGCATTCCTTCCTACATTCCTCAGAGAGGCATTAAGAGCCATCCAGGATCGTCCAGTCCTTAGAATAAATAAAAGGGGACCATCAAAACCCATCTTAGCAGATGGCCCATTCACATTGACTGGTGCCAGGGTTGCCACATTTACATATTTCTGGCCTTCGTGCACCACCTTTTGTTCTGTCACCAGATGGGTAGGAATTCCCTGGAATTTTCCAGACATGGGTTATAAAAGGGGGTCTATAAAAAGGGGTCATACAAGCCCATTGCTCTCTTGCTTCCCAGACTTGCTTCCAGATTCATAACTTCACACTATTTCATGCATCCAACAGGTATGTTAGGAGATGCACCAGCCTTCCCTTCCCATGCCTCCAGGAGTTTTTCTATTTTTCTTTCCCAAGACCCCCTGCTATCCTCAGTATGAGTGATTGAGTATGGATTATAGGACTAAATGATTAGGAATAGACTAGGATGGTTTTGGGATTTCCCCCTTTTAAAGTCTGTCTTTTACTGGTTTTGTTGGGGAAGAAGAGGCCCAGCCCTCTTCCCTGGGGGTGAAAAGATGCTAAGCTTCAGCCAACTCATGAGTAGGGTAATCAAGGGAGGAAGAAAGGAGGAAGCCACTAATAATGTGTTATGACAAAACATGCCACTTTCAATGGACCACTCTCTCATGCAGGGGTGGATTAAGCTTTTTGCCGCCTGTAGGCAAAAATGCTTTTGCCACCCTTTTACCTTAAACAAAAAAGGTTTGCCTTTTAAAAAAATAAGGTAAAGGGGGGGACTTCCTCCTCACCCACTCCATCCTTGCTGCAACCACAGAGAGGGGCAGCAAAATTTGAGGAGGGGCAAATTGCTGCTCCTCAAATTTTGCAGCTGTAGGCAAATGCCTACTCTGCCTCTCCGTTAATCCACCACTGCTCTCATGAGAGTGTCAAACCATGGCAAAATGCATGCAGGCTATTGGGCTTTTACTTTCCATAGTGGTTGGGATTCTCTCCCAAGTTCCAGGGAAGAGTCCCGGAGTAACATCCTTCTGTGAACAAGGACTTTAAAATACCCCATTTAAGAACCGTTTCTTCCATCTGTAAAATCCCCAGTTCAGTTCCACTGGCGGTGTCCACCTGGATTGCCAGGAACCACCTTTAGAGTCAGGTGCCCCATCCCAGAATTCCCTGCCACAGCCAATTTGCATATGCCGCAATATCAGGCCTAATTGGGCCTAACCTGCCCGAGAACATAGATTCCATCCCCGGTTTTTCCTGAACTCTAACCCAAAGCCGCTCAGGTACTTAGGACAATCTGAACCCCTTGGAAATCGAGAGGGTTGAGTGGTAAAGGGGAGGTCTGGGATGTGAAGTGGTTGAGCCCTACAAAAGTGAGGCCCTCTGGTTCAGGTGGGTTTGCACAAACTAATGAGAGGAGTGATCCATAGAAAAACTGGAAGCACTTCATTTCTGAGGTGCCCTTCCCCTGTGGATTCAGTCTCTCATGAGAGTAATGATCCCCCAACTGGCAAGCTGGACTGGGGCTGAGAGAAAGTTTCTTGGCCTGGGTCTGGTTGCCTAAGGGCATCCCTGGTCATAGCGAACCATCAATCTGGCCCAAACCCAGAATCCTTTGTCCGCCTTCATCTACATATCCCTATCCTAGAAGGCCAAGTGTAAGCCTTTCCTTAGAGTTCAATGGAGCAGGTACTCAGAAAGACTTCTGTCTGGGACTTTGGAGAGCTGTTAACAATCAGGGTTGACAATACCGAACTAGACAGACCAATGGATTAACATGATATAAGGCAACTTTTTACGTTTGCTATACCAAGTACTCTGCCTATGCAAGAATCCACAGTCGATCAATAGCGGCTAGATTTTTATTACCTAAAAGATCTGATGTTTATTACCTAAAAGATCTGATGCAGATGTTTTGACAGGCCAATTGACATGAGTGTACTATGGCATGTAGGAATGCCCCTCTTGGTATGTTTTCTCCTTTTCCTTTAATTTTAATAAAGTTTTATTATTGGATTAATGCTTTGTCTTTCCTTTGTCACAGATTAAACTGCCTGTTTTATAACATCCCTTCTGATCCTGCAGGGGCAGCATAGCGCACCCCCCCCCAAATCCCCTGTGTAATAACTCTTCTCCAGTCTTTTGTGCTTTTTATTGAATATATATGTTGATGAAAAGCAGTGCTTCATTTCTAGAATAAGAGATTCTGTTGTTCAAGCTTGTTGTTGCTCGGAATTCAGATCTTCTGACCTTGAAGCCCTTCTCCTCTACCCACAGCTCAAACACAATGGGTTTTTTCTTTCATTCTTATCAAGAAGCAGACTCCTAAAGAGGTAGTAAACTATCTTATTCTATGGCCACAACCCACAATTAGCAATGCCTAAGATTTCTGATATCAGTGGACCAAAGCGTGCATTATTCTTTGCCAGACTGTAACCAATGTCTTTTCTTGCAAAAATGAATCCACGATTAAAATTAGGTGGGAATTTATGACTAGAGTTGACACTAACATTATGAAGACATTATATGAAATGATTACCTGCTTTGTGTCATGAAGCTGCCATGAGTAGCCTTAATAAGTATGTAATGAACATTGTACAAGATATTCATGAAGTCCTCACGAGCCACAAAGTTACTGACCCTTGGGTCATCACCATAATATTTCCACTCATGCTGAAAAAGAAACAAGAACTTAATTTAACTGTTTCCAAAGTGCTAATGACATAACTTCTTAAACAGGATGGGCTGAAAAATTACCTCTGTCATTTCTATCTCATGCCTTGTCAATTGACCAATCAAAGGAGCAGCGACATGCCTGACGATAACTCGAGTATAAGTGGGAAGCCCACCTCTGATTATGACTTGGGGGCTATAAGTTGCAAAGCCGGTCTCTTCTCGTGCTTCAAAGTAGATCGCATATTTAAGCTTTCCCCCATATGCTGTCAGCTAACAAAACAAGACAAACTGTATAAATATTGTCTGGAAATAAATACCAAATACAATGACATTTTTAAAAATCCCACTGGATGTGAATATTAAAACAGTGTTGCACAGGCAGGGGGGTAATTTTTGCCGACTCCACCCTCCCCCTGGAATTGTTGTCTGTGACCTGAGAGTTGCCAGCCCTCTGGATTTCTAAACACTGCTCAACACTGTGGAGGGCTTTGCACACTGCTGTGCTCCTGCACTGATGGTGAGGATGTCAGTCATTATATTATGAAGCTGTAAGTAATTGGATGACTTCTATTTTAAATCAGCTTGGCCTCAGTGTGACCCTAACTACCATGGTTATTAGAAAGAGAAGTGAGACCATCCAGCCCCCCATGGTCCAGCCAAGGTGGCTTGTCCCTCTCCAACTGCCACCACAGAGTAACCAAGGACCATCTTGCTCTGAGAGGAAGAAAGTAGACAGAAGGTTGGGGAGCTGCCACCATCCAGTTCCCATGTTCCAGCTGAGGTGGCCTCTTCCTGCCCCAGCTAGCACCCCAGAGCTACCAGGGACCATTTTGCTCCGAGGACAGAAGTGATGAAGCCTAAAGAGCTCAATATGTAAATATCTAAACATGTTGCTTGATGTATATCGTTCCTTATTGAAGCTTTTATGAAAATTATTTTAGGAGGTGTGCCTGAAAAGCAACATATAAATGTCCAAAACAAAACAAACAGAAATGATAATGGCCTTGATCTATACTTAGGAAAACAATACATAAACAGAGTTCTGCCATTATTTCATGATTTTTCCCCATTTACTCTAATATATGCTAAAACACCACTTAATTTAAAGTAAGCTTTACTACTAACAGTAATATCAGACAACCACTTGCTGAAAAACTGCAGCTTTTCACAGATCTACAAGCCACAATTTCTAATCAAGGTTTCCAAGAGATTTCTTTTTCTACTGTCTATTTTACAGGCATGGAAGTACAACAGAATTCATAGTTATTGATGTAGTGTTCCTGCTCTGACGAAAACCTCTTATTGTTAAACTGGTTTATCCTAATTTTAGGAAAAGTAAGAAACAGATCTTCAAAATATCAGCCCCTATTAGAATTAATCTTCTTTACCTTCCGTCCTTCAAACTGTTCTGGAAGTCTCCAGTAAAGTGGTTCAGAGCGTAGCTCTTGCATCACTAATCCAATATCTGCAACTGTCTCTGGATATTGGTATACAATTCCTTGGGTAGTTCGGTGCTGGACATTTTCATCCACTAGGGGAAGGATCACCTGATCTGGCTTCAAAGTTAACTATATGCAATTAAAGAGGATAATAATTTAAAAAAACTTTATATTTGCTGATAAAACAATGTTAATTTATTATTAAATATAAATTTATGGAATTTGTGGGGTTTTTTGGTTTAATTGTTTTATTAAACAAGTAATAAAAGGTTCATAAAACAATTTACAAAGAATATATACTAAAATATACGTAGTAACCCAAATAATCTAACAAATACGAATGAAATAAAATATCCACACAGAAAACCTAGTTTACCTAACACAAAGTCATTCACCTCCCAATTGCTCTTCCAGAAGTGATTGAAATGTAAGCAAACTTGTTCATACCATTACAGTTTGTCTATCATCTCTTAACCAATCATATTCTATAAGCTTATTCCTTTCTGGTACTTTCCATACCAGGGTTGCACAAATCAAGACAGATGCCCAGGATCATGGTTGCCTATGCCTGTTGTAGGACTGTCCAAGATTCCACATCTATCTTCTGCTACTTTGTTCATGTCATGCCATATTTTTCCTCTTTCCCAAGACTGAAATCTTTTCTTGACCCAGTTTAAAATAAAAATTTATGAAAGAACTCCCAAGAATGTGTCAACCAAACTTATAACAGTAATCAAAAAAATCTGAAAGAACTTCACACTAATTATTTTTCTTTCTTGCAGAAATCATGTAGAATATTAAATAAATACGGGGGAAATCCAAAACTATATAGATATGCTGGTGGTATGATGGTAAAGAAGCAGATATGGCAATTAAATTAAGCAAAGAAAAACATCTTTCAAAATATCATTCTCTTTGTGGAACTCCACAAAATGCCAATCTTGGCAATGAAGAAGAGAAGAGAACTTGAGCTGACATTATTATTTTTCTATCCATATCTGTAGCAGATTCAGTAGTATGACAGCACATTTCTTTGAAGTGCTAATGCCAAAATGAAGTGCCTGACTTCACTATGAAGGTGTCTCTGGCTCCCATACTAATCAGCATGAAACTGGTTAATGCACAATGCATTTGAAATGTATGCCTCAGTGTCATGGTACCTGGTATTATCGGGTTTTGCCAGTTGCACTCAGTCTATTCAAAGATAGATTGGAATACGTACTTAGAAGTCCTAAATGTTCAGAGAGACTATGATGTCAAGCTGAAAGCCTAATTTAAATATAAGAATTCAAAGAAAGATAACTGATCATTAGGACAATTTTATCAATATTTTAAATCATGCACATTTGGACCTGTACCTGATCTATAAGGTGCAGAGGTGATACCTTGATTATCTTAATGAATTGTTTTTAATGAGTCAGCTATATTCTGCTTTCAGCACAAACCATGTCACATCAACGAAACTGAACCATACCTGCTATTTAAAAGGTCTCATTGTTATCAGCATCTTTCATAAAATATCAGATGGCCAACTGTATGTATGTCACTTTCTCTCATCATGTGATTTCTCAGCAATTGATAACTCAAGGCTGAAAGTGTGAACTATTCCAATGCATAGCATTGAGGTGATACGGAAGTTCTGTTTCTGGTGTCTTGATCTGTAATGGCTCATTCACATGCAGATCACCACTGCAGTCTTCAAGTGAGGAACATTTATGTGTGAGCCAGATCAGGATGTTCAATTGCTCCTCCACACATTTTAGTACTGACCCTTTTCTGTCTCCTTTTCTAATATTCAGACTATTTGAAAATCGTGATGTGAGTTCTATGTAAGTTTCTGATCACTGCAGAAGCAAAATGGAACATGAATGTTGAAAGCTTAAATTTCCATGCACTGCAAGGGCAGCTGTATAATAGTCCCAAATCTCAGTCTACAAATTTTGTATTCCATGTGCAGTTGAGAAAACTGGATAAAACCATTAGCATACTGAAGGCTGTGCATTCAAGATTTCACATTTGTGGAATTCTGTTCTCTTTCTTCTTCCCTATATATTTTTAAAAAACAAAATTGTACCTTGAAAAGGGATGGGAGGGAAGTAATAATACTGTACAAATCTTTGCACTTCCTGTCTGAGTAATAAATTATGCTTCAGATTGTCCCTCAATTCTTAGGCAAAATTTTCTTACACTAAGTGTAAATGGCATATTTATGAATCTTTATGTTTGGTAAATAATAGGCAATATCCAGATTGGTTTGTCACTCATGACCAAGCACCACTGAAATCAGTGAGACAAGATGTCATGTTTTGTCATAGGCTAAATTAGATTAATTTCAATGGGTTTTATGATTAACTTAATCTGGATGTTGCTCAATGTTAAACAAATTTGAATCGCCACATAAATATCTTTTTTTAAAAAAAATGATCAGAAACAAAGTTTTAAAATGCAGCTTTTTTACTGACACTCCATTTTTAGTAAAGTATATAGTTATGTGCAGGCACAAATTAGTTATAATACCTATTCTGTTTTCCTGACTAAAAGCCTACTTCTAAATATTTGAAAATTATCAGTCTTCTCTTCTCTTGGTTATCACAAGCAGTCTTCTTATTTGATTTTACTGCTGGACTCCTGCTTTTCAGCAATTTATAACCTTCAATAGCTTCCTTTGAGTCATTTCTGAACCTTTGGGTGTTTTCTGGTAATAAGAGCAGGTCACAGTGCTCCAAAGGAGGACTAAGCTGTGCTGGGTGGAGCAGTATTATTTCTTACAGATGGAAGGTTTTGTGAGTAGCAGGTATGCTGAATCAGGACATCTGATCCCCATAAAACACATGGGGATTATTCTAATCACTGCCAGTCAAAACAAAGTTTCAGGATCAATGTGGAGCATCAGAACTGTGGCACAAAACCAACAGCAACAAAAGCAAACCCTGTGTAGTTGTTATGTCTTACTTTTCTCCTCTTTTGATTAAGTGCCTAGTCACTAGAGAAACTGCATCCTGGTCTTTAATACACTGCTTTCACTACAACCTGAGACTGCAATTGTTTTTTTTGAGCCATAGCATTGCAGGGTTGATTCATGTTTGTTATTCAACAAAGCCCCCCAATTATTTTAGCTGGTACCAGTCTTTCCGCTCTGGTACTCATCAATGCTTATTTGTTCTTTTTGTTTGTTTGACCATGTAACATCTTGCAATTTTAAAATCTCAGTTTTATTGCCATCTTTCCAGCCCAGATAATTTAGATCCACCTCACCCTCCCACCACGGTTCCCTCTAACAGGGATTCACAGATGTTGTTGACTACAACTCCCAGAAACCCCGGCAGCAATGGCTTTTGCTTGAAGATTATGGGAGTTGTAGTCAACAACATCTGGGAATCCCTGTTAGAGGGAACACTGCCCCCAACCCTTTATTTATAGTACTGTGGTGCTTCTCCTGCCTTCTAGCATAGTTCTTCTGACCTATATGCAGACAGAGAGAACAATCTGCCTACCCATTAAGAAAGTGGCAAGTCTTAAGGGCAGACGTCACCAGGCTCGGACTGGCTCACAGAGCAGCAAGGCATTTTCCTGGTGCACCCTCGCCTGGTGCACCCTCCTGCACTCTCTGGGCTCTCCCCGTGCCAGCTGCCCGGCTCCCCTTTCGCCCTCTCCCTGTCCGGAGAGCCCCACTTTCTCTCCTTCCGATTGTCCGTGAGAAATAGGCTCAGACTGCCCTTAGGGCAACAGGGCATATTCCCGGTGTGCCCCACCTGCCCCACCCCACCTGGTGTACCCCGCCCCACCCCTGCGCCCCAACTCCCACCCTTAATTACCCATTCTGCTTAAAACCTGCCCCCTCCCCACATATATTCCACCACCCTCTCAGTGCCCCCAGTCCGGCCCTGGACGTCACTACTAAAGAAACATTTCCAAGTGCTTAATTTGCTTTACAAATTACAAGGAAAATGAACAGTAAATCAGGTATAGCCTCTCCTATACCAGCACTGCATGCAGGGGCATGCCAAGGTTGGAGTGGGCCCAGAGACAAGAGTTTAAAATGGGACCCTTGCTGTCTTCCTCTCCTTCATCTTCTACTAGGTGCAGAACAGATCTCAGTACACGGTGGCGGGGGGGGGCACTGGGACAAAGAAAAAAGTGGCTGCCCCCCTTTTAATTTACAAAAAAATTAATCTCCCCCCACCCCCAGGCCCCTACTTCTCTTATTCTGCAGCTTATTACTCAACACTGAAACTAGTTATTAATGACTAAGCACCATAAATATGCACCATAAATATGGGAGGAAAAAGAAGTATATTTTACAATTCTACTCTATTTTATTACAAAGTATAATAAAAACAAGGCAATGTTTCATCAAACAGTTACTTAAAGTGATAATACTTCAATATTCAAATTAGTATGGTGCAAATAGTATTATCACACTGCCGCCTAGAACAAAAATCATACTGCACACAGATGGAAAGAATTAGAGAGAATGCTGATCTGGCCTCAGCTCTGCATCCACCAAATGTGTGTCACAGGGGGCTTATCTTGCAAGGCTCTTTGTGTCCTTTTATTAGCATGCTGAGATCCCGCTCATCATCCAAGAAGCATTATCAGCCTGCTTCACAAATGCAGTCAACACATAATGATCAGAACACCAAGTGACCATGTGCATAACAGTGAGTGGGCACAGAACTGCATGCCTAACTGTATACACAGCAGGCTCTCCTTGAGCAATCAGGAAACCTGTAAAAGCAGCATTCTGAATCATGTGGGGACAGCCCAATGCATGTACACAAGAGGACTCTTTAGAGACACTCAAATGCTTGCATGGAGAATGGGGGCATGTGATCCAACTCCTCTCATTGGATTGTCCAGTGCCCAAGGGCAAAGAAGCTGACTATCACTAATTTATACAACACTTAGACAACACTTACAGCCCTCTTCAGATGCTTAAAAAAAAAAAAGCAGGGACACTGCACTCATGCACAGTGTCCTGAGAGCACACCTTGGGGATTATTCCCCATGCTGATGCACGCAGAAGCACCACCATGCTTCCAGAGGTTGTCCATGCTTCCAGCATTTGTCTAAAGACAAACCATGGACAAACACTTCCAATGGTCTAGCAAGGCTGGGTTGGGCCACATTTATGCAGATGGGGAACTAAGTCTGACAGATTTGTAACTTGCCCTCAGTGAATGGTAGTTGAGCACACTCATTTCCCAAGTCTGAATCCAACTCTCTGAACTTTAGTGAGCTTAAACAGCACTTAGAGGGATGGGAAAGTGTCTGCTAAATGAGAAGGGTCGGCACAGGCACAGGCACAGTGTGCCTCCCAACTTTCTGCATGTATATTTGGAAAGGTTTTGCTGGATAATGGCATTTATTTATTACATTTCTACACCGCTGTGCATAGTTAATGAGAGCAAAGTTAATGGAGAGCGCATAAGCAGTACCAGCCTCTGCCCAGCACTTCACTCAGCCCCCTCCACTCTTCCTGGTGCCATGGAAAGAGACTGCTTCTCACTGGGTGAGGGGCGGGCAAGAGATGCTGGCTATATAGGACATCTGGGAGATGAATCTGGTTGCACATTTATTCATAAACTGGCGTTATCTACTACTGACTAAAGTTAATATGTCTATTAGTGCAACAATTTTAGAATTGTGATTAATAAGACTTCAGATGCATTATAAAGAAATAACTTATCTGAAAGAGGTCTTGTGAAAATTGAGAAAACATTGTTAGAGCTACAGCACCACACTCTCTTGACCCAGTAGTGCTCTCTGTTGTGAGATCTGCTGCCTACAATCCCGGCTGCAGCTCCGTCCAATGGTGGCTTTTGCTCCTGTGACAGTTGCACTGCCGCCCTCCCCCTCCCCTCCACCATCCACCTCCACCAGCAGATACGGAATTCTCATAAGAGGGGACTTTGGACTCTCCCGCGAGATTTCAGAGGAGGTTTATGGCTGGAGCTAGAGAGGAGGAAGAGAACCGGCTGGGAGGAGAGAGCGAGGAGGAGAGGGGAGAAAGAGGTGGTGTCAGGTGGGGGCAAATGGGTGCAGGCAGGGGATCAACAAGCTGGGGCACCATGGAAACGGATGGGAAGAGTGAGGGTACACAGGCGCAGGTCTTGATTTGAAGGCAAGGGAGCCCTCCCCCAAATCGTTGCCCTCACCGCATCAAGGCCTCTAGCCATTGCGCAGCCCGCTCAGGCAGCTAGCTGCAGTCAGGTGGCCACCGCAGCCATGGGTGACAGGTGTGTATGACTGGCCTTTGGGGGGCCCTTTAAGATAGCGGGCCAGGAGACAACTGTCTCCCCTTGCCTAATGGACGGTACACCCCTGACTGCATGGTTATTCCAAGTAAAATGGAAAGATTCTGATTTTCCTCACTGCCTCATAGGTAAGAAACAAAATTCTGGAAGGCTATATTCTCATGGAACAATTTTCTCTCACTTGACTACATTGACTTTTTCTGCATTTTAATAGCTTTACCTTAGGGCTTGACATCTATTACCTTATCAGTGACTTTCCCCCCCATGGTTTGCCCCTGATTGCCTAATGGAACATGGTCTTCTACCCACTTCTCAAAGTACACAGGGGAAAATTGCTTAAATGTTTTTCTCCACTTACTAGTTCCATCTCTGTGTCTGACTAAAAGACACCAGCAGGAAACAACATTATCATATTACACGGCTCAGCAGTCCCTTACTCACCCACACACGGACCAGCCCCTTTGCCTCACTGCACTGAGACGTCAGGCCAAAGCAGTAGCAGCTGCTGCAGCCAAGTGGGTTCCTGGCATAGAGTCCAAACGTGCCAGGTTTGCACCTGTCACAATAGACACCCTCCACATTAACCTATTGGAAAAAGAGAAAAGCTTTAGAGACAATGGCAGCTCATTTCCACACAGTGAAATACACATACACCTAAGGCTAGCTGTCACAGTGGGCTTCTTGAGACACACCACTATTTACAGCATTTAGCCAAAGCACCCCATGTCCCTGCTTTCTAGGATAAAAACATGCATTTAGCATGCTGATTTTTGCAGAATAATGTCCAATATTTGATACACTTTGACAACGGAAAAATGTTTTGCTTGCATGCTTGCTTGCTGTCTTACATCTGAATTAGTGTTCTGAAATAGCCAAGCAGTATGGGGAGTAAGCAAGTGCCCCAGAGCATGTACAGAGTACATTTAATGGACTGTATTAAAAAAGGGGGTACAGCTTGTACGTAGGTTTGAGATGTTAAACTCTTGTTTAACAAGTCTTTGACGTAGATTCCATTTTAATAAACTGGACGAAGCTGACATAAAAACCATACTAATAGTTTGGCTTAAATGGCTTGAAAATAACAACCAGCGGAGAAATATTAAGTAATTACATTCCAAATTTAGTTTCACTATAAATTTGCTTCTTGTCTTACAAAGCACCCCATAACTTGTATGTTTGTGTTACTCTAAAGCTCAAATTATATGAGTGTTTCCCTCCAACTTTTTTTTTTTTTTTAAGTTAAGCAAAAACAGCCTTTAGTCAATGTGGCTATCTTTATTTCTACTGTGTTTCTTAAATTATTCCTGAAATGGTTTTTAGCTATTTTAGGAGCATTATAACTTAAGACGAGCATGTAGCTATTGTAAAAGAACTTACAATAGTTAGAAATATCTCTTAAATAAGTAAATTTATAAATAAATTTAAATGTGTAGCTTCTAAAGACTAAATTTGTAGCTTCTTAAGATGATGTGCTCACCACATCAGATTAATAGAAACAAAACCAGGAAATAGTCATTCCAAGTAGTCTCATTTTAAATAATTACAGTTATGAAGAGATACTTAATGACACAGTGCCACTATACATGAAGTGGATTGACTATGCATCCAACCACACAAACAATGTAATGTGTGACATGAGCACAACCCACAGAAGCCCAAATCGATGATGGCCCAATTAGCATGATTCATCCCTTTCAGAAAAGATGGAAATCATGATGTTCATGCTATTATGTATTTGAATCCCATACATCACACAATGAGATGTGTGTGTAGTGGAGGGGCAACAGACTCACCAGCGCCTATACTTTGCAAGTTTCAGTACTAGCCCAGTTAATGCCTGAACTGGTCCAAGGCACATACTGTCAATTAATCTGCAACCTCTGTTAACCCCTACAACTGAGCTGCATGAAAGGTGCTACAAGGGACACACATAAGAAACAAGATGAATAAATACTCCATGAGTAATTCTTTTCTCACCTTACAAGTGCATTGTCCTGTGTGATCAGCACATGAACATTTTTCCATTTCTGAATCACAGGTATGTGGCTCAGTTCCTGCTGTCAAACATACACAAGCAAGGCACTGTGGGAAATTTCGATGTCCCAACCTGCATTCAGTGCATTTATCCCCAGAGAATTCTGGGCGGCAGAAACAGCAGCCAGTATCAGGATTACACTGTAAACTGAGGGATCCATCAACACTGCAGTCACAAGCCTAAAGTGAAAAGTGGAGATTTTTCTTTTTAAAATGCCTCTAGAAAAGCAAGCCAAAGGACAACAGTTTTCTCAAGCTTGCTTAGAACAATATCTAGTGATGAACACCTTTGTTACAGCAGGCAAGACAACTAATTTGTGTCGATAAAAAGAACATGGAAGTATATATCAAATATTTAAAACATTAGCCTTACATATTTTGTCACTTGAAATTTATTTCTTCTAAGTTAACTGAATAAGTGCTTTGGTATCTTGGAGAGCAGCAATGTTGCTTCCAATTTGGAAGTGTAAGTGTGACAAATCTATATATACTGTTTACATTTTGTTCATCTCACCATGCTTCTTCATGCATAGCTTCAGAAGTGTCCGTTGGCTGATTAAAAACCTGCCTAATTAGAGTTGTTATTTGGTGGGGGGGGGGATGAAAGATTGTTTGCTTGTTACTGTCTTTTTTCTTAGTCACAATCCTTGGCAACTGGACAATTTGAATTGTGCATGCTTTAACTAGCTCCTGTTGTTTATCGGATGCATCTCTAGAAAGTGATTGGAATACTGGTCCCCACCACCACGCCAACACAATGAGGCGGGGGGGGGGGTGAGGTTGTGCCCCATCACATGAGGCAGGCATAGGCACTATCTTGCCTCTCCCTCCACATGGCAGGGGTTAGGGTCCCAGCAGCCTCCATTCCAGGCATTTGCTCTGCAGCTTGGCACCCTCCCACTGGAGGCCAAGTAGGAGTTCTTGGGGTTGCAACGGATTGGAACTAGGCACAGCCTTTTTTTTGCCTACTTCTCACTGAGTCCTTTGGGTTTGGGTCATAGGTAGCCACTGAGGGAACCAGTCACTTGGCAGGAGAGTGTGGGTGTTAGGTAGGTAGATTGATTAATGGTGTTCAGCTGGAGAGAAATTTGGGGTGGGGGTGGGGGGTAAGGAACAGCCCTTCAGGGTTCTTGTGGCATGGAAAGTTGGGAATGGACTCCATTTGAAGGTGTGTGTGTGTGGCTCAACTCACCAACTCAGAGTTTGGCGGCTTGAGTTGGGGGTGGTTGGGTGGCCCCCACTCAGTGCGGGGAAGCTTTGTGGTAAGAGGAAGTCAGGACCTGGCACCTGACTGAAACAGTACCTGGTCCTTCGCCCTGGTGTGGGATGGCCCACCCTAGGAGGTGGTCCCTCATGGGAGGAGTAGCCACACTCTGGTTAGTTAGGCACCTCGTTGCAAGTCCTATCCTGCTGTACATTAATAAAGTGGCCCTATTTTACTCCAACTAACTGTGTCTTGTCTTTATTGGGGCTGGGGGTGCAAAAGTTGCACTATTGAATTTTTACCTGGCTGCATTCCTCCCCAGTCCAATTTTTAGCTGAAAAAACAAAGGCAAAATGTGGGAGCATCAAGTAGAATTTGTAAAGCCAGCAAAACAGATGTAAGCCTTACTGCTTACATACTGCAGAAGTCAAGGTGACCACTGACTATGCTTTTTAGAGTATGAAGAAAAATTGTAAGTACTGTATCTTAAGTACCATCTTAAAAGTTTTGCTTATACTTGAATGATTACCAAGATAAAATTGAATGATAAGCTGAAGTTGAATCCAAATAAGTCAGAGATACTGATTGTGGGGGGTCAGGACCTGAGAAATTCTTTAGATCTGCATGTTCTGGATGGGGTTACACTCCCCCCAAAAGAACAAGTATGCAGCTTGGGAGTGCTCCTGGATCCTGGAGGTAAATCTATCAATGGCTACTAGTTGGAGGGGTATAGGCCACCTCCAGTCTCAAAGGCAGGATGCCTCTGAGTACCACTTGCAGGGGAGTAACAGCAGGAGGGAGGACATGTCCTCAACTCCCGCCTGTATGCTTCCAGTGGCATCGGGTGGGCCACTGTTGTGAAACAGGATGCTGGACTAGATGGGCCTTGGGTCTGATCCAGCAGGGCTGTTCATATGTTTTTAAATGACCTTAAATATGCTGGGTTATGTGGGGCACTTCAGGAGGGACAGTCTTCAGGGTAAAGCCTTCCTAATGCACATGAACCCATATGAGCATATGATATGCTCATGAGCCCAGATATGCTCATGAGCCCTAATGCATATGAGCCCAGTGGCGGCAGTGGCCCAGAAGGGGTCAACCCCTTGTTTTGTGGTGGAGGCTATTCCACCCAGGTGGCGAGAGAATATTTGGGTTAATGGCCAGCAAGTCACAGCCTTGAGCGACACTGGGGCTATGATATCAGCCATCCACCCCTTGCTTGTCAAGGCCCCCATCAGCTTGCCCAGGCCTCCTGGAGGCAGGTTCACTTCACCAGAGGCTGGCCGAAATGCCCATAGTGAAGGTACCAGTACAGTTGCCTGAATGGGAAGAAGAATGGGAGTTTGCTGTGATAGGAGATGAGCAGCTCTGTGCCATGCTGATAGGAGAAGATTTAGCTGTTTACACTTGGGAGACTCTTCACCCAGGAGAGAAAGTTCCAGTAGTGGTAGAAGCAGAGAGGCTGAACCAAGGTACCGGGTCCCAGCCAGCACCACCTATCCAGATGGGAGTCACACTGGCAGACAGCACTGGGGAGAGGCCAGGATCCAGTCGAGCACTGAGATGGAGAAGTCCAGCTACAACCCAGAACAGAGGCTGAGGCCCCCATCCCAGAGCACCTGTGGCAGGCAAGTGACCAGGAGGGAGGTGCTGTGGAGGAGAAGGTAGAGCAGGCAGAGATGCCAGGAGCAACCATCAGCAGCAATGCCGAGGAGTTCCGGCCAGAGCAGGAGGCAGACCCAAGTTTGGCACAACTGAGGGAGCCTGGCACTTCCAGACAAGCTGCTCAACAGCAGCAAAATGCCTCCATTCAGGCAAGTAGCACTGAAAATATGAACAGCAGGGGGAGCAGTCTCGCAGTAACTAACAACCTGAAAAAACAGCAACTTCCTTATGCTGGATATACAACATCCTAGCTCTATATCACAGTGATTATATTTGAAACAAGGCATTGGCAATGTGAATGGCACCCTGCTGCCCATGTAGGGACTGTGGTGTCACAACACAGGAAGTGTGGAAGCACACTTCCAAGATACAATGTGACCCCATTGCAGGTTCTAATATGGAAAGAACCCAAGTGAGCCCCGACTCACCACCTCTCAGCGAACCTCTGAGCTCCCGGATCGTCTATGCCCATATGAGGCGACAGGAGTTGTCAACTCCAGTTTCCTACTGCCTGTCTCAATTTCAGAAGGGCAGTATAACAATCGGCCCTCCCTTACCCTAAAGAATGAACCAGACGTGAATCTTGTCCTGACTGACAGGCAGTGACCACTAGGGATCAGCCACTCAGCATGTGATGGGTGGCTCTTGGACGGCCTTGCGGCAGGAAATGAAGGGGGTCTTTGTTCTCAGAAGGAGCTAGGAGGGAGATGACAGAAGACAGGTGGAAGGCCGAGTAAGCCGCAGTAATGGAGCTTTTGCTGCCTCATAATCAAAAGCTAGCCTGAAGAATTCTCTCATGGAAGGACATCTGCAGATCCTTGAGAGACAGGATTGCAAGAAGCTTGAATTCTCTCCTGGAGTTTGGGGTGAATTTCAAGGGGGAAGGAAGCCAGGGCTTTGGGGCTTCTGAAGGGTTTAGCGAGGGAACAGTTTGTTAGTTAGCTTGCATTAGATTTCTTTCTTTTTGTGCTATGCAAATCCTTACAACTGGTTTATTGTGTGTTTTTTAAATTATTATTTATTTATTTATATTATTTTATTTATTAAAACATTTTTATACCACCCAAAACTTACGTCTCTGGGTGGTTTACAACAGAATAAAAACAAAGTAAAACATTTGTTAAGACAAAAATGGGGGAGGAGGACACACATTACAACTATTTAAAAATTTTAAAATAATATTTTAAAACAGCATTAAAACTATTAAAACAACATTAATTAAAAGCCTGGGTGAAGAGATGTGTTTTCAAAGACTTTTAAAAAGCTGTCAGAGATGGGGAGGCTCTTATTTCACTAGAGAGCACATTCCAAAGCCTCGGGGCAGCAGCGGAGAAGGCCCGTCCCTGAGTGGCCACCAGACGAGCTCGTGGAAGCTGTAGACGGACCTCTCCAGCAGATCTCATTGGGCGGTGGGGTTCATACTGAAGAAGGCATTCTCTTAAATACCCAGGGCCCAAACTGTTTAGGGCTTTATAGGTTATAACCAGCACTTTGTATTTTGCCCAGAAACATATCGGCAGCCAGTGTAGCTCCTTCAATACAGGAGTTATATGGTCTCTCCGTGATGACCCAGAGACCAGCCTGGCTGCTTCATTCTGGACCAACTGTAGTTTCCGGACTATGTACATGGGCAGCCCCACATAGAGCACATTACAGTAATCCAGTCTGGAGGTTACCAGCAGATGTACCACTGTTTTGAGGTTGTTCACCTCAAGAAATGGACGCAGCTGGAGTATCAGCCAAAGCTGATAGAAGGCACTTCTGGCCACCGCCTCAACCTGGGAGACCAGGGAGAGGCTCGGATCCAGAAGCACCCCTATACTGCATACCTGTTCCTTCTGGGGAAGTGTGACCCCATCCAGAACAGACAGATCAAAATAATCTCTTGAGTTCTGACCCCGCACAATGAGTACCTCTGTCTTATCTGGATTCAGTCTGAGTTTGTTATCTCTCATCCAGCCCATCACAAACTCTAGGCAGGCATTTAGGGAGGTTATGCCCTCTCCCAATTATGCTGACATGGAGAAATAGATTTGGGTGTCATCAGCATACTGATAGCACCCTGCACCAAACCTCCTGATGGTTTCATGTAGTCAGTGGTTTCATATTGTCAACATTGGAGACAATATGGAGTCCTGGGGCACACCATACAAGAGTTCAGATTTTGAAGAACAGCAGTCTCCAAGAGACACCATCTGGAACCTGCCCGAGAGGTAGGAGCTGAACCACGGCAAACCAGTGCCTCCAACTCCCAACCCCCTCAGACGCTCCAGAAGGATACTATGGTCGATAGTATCGAAAGCCGCCGAGAGGTCCAGAAGGACCAACAGAGTCACACTTCCTCTGTCAATTGCCAATTGGAGATCATCCATCAGGCTGACCAAGGCAGTCTCCACCCCATAGCCAGCCCGAAAGCCAGTTTGAAATCGGTCAAGATAATCAGTTTCATCCAACACTGTCTGGAGCTGGGAGGCCACCACCCTCTCAATTACCTTGCCCAGCCACGGAAGGTTGGAGACAGGCCTGTAGTTGTTCAAGTCCGAGGGATCCAGGGTAGGCTTCTTCAGAAGCGGTCTAATAATTGCCTCCTTAAGTCAAGGAGGCATCCTACCTTCCCTCAGAGACGCATTTATAATCTCTACCAGGCCTTCTACAACAACTCCCCTGCCAGATAACATAAGCCATGTCAGACAAGGGTCAAGGGAACAGGTGGTAGGCCGCACCATTCCAATCAGCTTGTCCACATCCTCTGGAGTCACAAACTGGAACTGATCCAACCTAATCACACAAGAGGAGTTGCTGGACACCTCCACATCAAACACTGAAGTAATTGTGGAGACGGAGTCTAAGTCGGCCCGAATAAGAGAGATTTCCCCCACAAAGAATTCATTAAACACATCACAGCAGGTAATCGATGGTTCAAGATTTTGATTTAAGGGAGGAGGGGCACTCACTAGCCCTCTCATAACCCTGAACAATTCAGCCGGATGTGAACTTGCAGATGCAATTTTGGCAGAAAAGAATCGCTTCTTTGCCGCACGTATCGTCTGAGCATAGATCTTCAAATGAGCTCTATGTTGCAACTGTCGGATTCAAGCCAAGTCTTTCTCCACTTGCACTCCAGTCGTCTACCTCGCCGCTTCAGCCCCCGTAGATCTTCCGCATACCAAGGGGCCAATTTTGAAGCGGGTCGGAGAGGACGCTTAGGAGCAATCACGTCTACTGCCCCAGTGAGTTTGCTGTTCTAATTCTCCACCAGGGCATCAACAGGATCACCAGCAGAGCCAACACTAAATCCCTCCAAGGCTTCTTGAAATCCTATTGGATCCAATAACCTTCTCGGGCGGATCATCCTAATAGGTCCCTCGCCCCTGCGAAGGTGGGTATTGATTGTGAGTCCGACCTTAACCAGATGGTGGTCCGTCCATGAGAATGGGGAAATCACAGGATTCCCCACCCATGGAACACCACCCTGATCAGAGTGAAAGACCAAATCAAGCATGTTACCAGCAATGTGCGTCGGCCCCGAGACCACTTGAGATAGGCCCCTAGTCATCATGGCCGCTATGAACTCCTGAGCTGCCCTAGACAAATTGGTCCTAAAGTGAACATTGAATTCCCCCAGCACCACAAGCCTGGGGGACTCCAACACCAAGTCTGAGACCAAGTCCGTCAGCTCAGTTAAGGACTCTGTTGAGCAGCGGGGTGATCGCTACACCAACAGAAGTCCCAGTCTATCCCTGGTCCCTAGACTTAAGTATACACATTTGATATGGTCCGACACCCTAACAGGTATCCTGGTAAGGGAAAGGCTATTTTTATAGACCACAACCACTCCACCTCCCCGCCCACGGTCCCTCACCCGCTCCTCAACAGAGTAGCCTGGAGGAAGAAGCTGGGACCACACTGGGTTATTAGTAACGTAACAAATGAAAAGAAACTGAGCCTGTGCCCTTTCTTTCCAACTAGGGTGTTGCAAAAATCTCTGTAAACTCTCAAGTGGGCTTTTTGTATTTTCTTGCATTTATGTTCTATGAAACTGGGTAAGCATGATTTTTAAAGTGTGCCACCCCAATATCATCTGGGAGTGCTTTTTGAAGTATTCTTGCAAGTACTGAGTGTTTCTGTTACCTGTAACCAAAAGTTGAGCGATCTTCAGGCTGAAGCAGTCTGTAGTATTTTGAATAAAGTTTTTCTCTTTCTGTTCTTTGTATTTTACCTGCCTCTGAGTGGATTTTTAGCTCAGTAAAAGGGGTTTTACTCTGGGGCAAACATGTTACTCTGGGGCAAATCAAGTTTGATTGCTCAGCAAATCACTATCAAGTGTCCTCTTCACGTGTAGGCTGCAATTGGAGGGGTTTTTGTATTTTTCCATTGGCAAAGAGGAGGAGTTTTCCCCCTGGAGTTTCACCCACACCAGGGAACTCTGTTAAAAAGTGGGCATGGTGGCAGCGATGTAACTACCAAGGAACGGTTAAGTTTTAAAGGAACAGCCTTTGTTGAGCAAACATGGAGGGAATGATGCAGCATTTTTCTTCCCCCCACGTGGGCTTGCTCTGAGACAAAGACTGGGCTTAAATCCTCTCTCTGCTACAGATGTGTTTTAAATTGTGTACACCACCTAGAGATAAACATAACAGGCAGTATAAATATATTTAAATATCATAGATAGATAGACAGACAGATAGAGAATAAGATGAAGAAACTGCAGTAGCAGTGTGCTATAATGTAATCAACATTTGGAGGCTGATAAATCTTGCACAGCTGGATAACATTCTCTATGTGAATCAAAGTGTAGAAGCACTTCATCACAAAGAAACTATCACACAAAATCAAAGAAATAATGGACCCTGCAACAAGCATCCTTTTCTAGTTGACAAGATAATCCCCCAAATTTTAATTTTTTTATTTATGATTTGAAACTTTCTTTTGAATCAATAATAAAGATACTTCTAACATCAAGGCTGAGCCTTGCCTAGTACCACAGACATATGGTGATGGAAATATTAGGAATACACCTATCTTACATTGATTTAAATAATGCAACAGGTTATCTAAAGTATTATTAATATTTAAAATGTAATGGCATGTTGTTTATCAAGGGAAAAAGGGAAATTTTAAAAATATGTTGTAAACATACACAATAAAACAGTACCAGCACCACATATTCCATTTACACAACTGCATAGGAGAAATTTTGTATCTAGAATTGTTGTTTATATTATAACCAAAGGTAAAGGTTGACACAATGACAGGCATGGGTGCTCTCACTAAAACTGAATTAGAGCTGGCAAGCTCTTGAAACAATGACTGGGAAAGCTATATTTTATTATTCACACCAAAATCCCCTCAAACTGAATTTGAAAGAGTAGGTACCCAGCTCTGTTGACTTAGGTTATACAGTAGTCAAAACCTGAGTTGTATGTAGCTGGGACTACTAATGGTTAAGAATAGCCTAGCAGGATGCTGTGTGTAGTCTAAGAATTAAAAACTATTTGGAGCAGGAAGTCTGTACAGAAAGTAATACCAGAGGATAATGCCTACTGGGCAAATTTTTCACCATATGCAGAGTACATTACAATCAAATGCAATGTTTGTTTTGCAAGAAGGCAGCCTTGTGCAATATTCCCCTGCCAGTGAGTTATGACGGGCTCTGAAATCAGCGCCACTAAAAGCTAAAGTGGAGAGGAGGTAATCACACCTTGCCTTGGAGAAATTAGTTGCAATGTGTTAAAAGGGGAGACTTGGCTGACATATCTTTATTAATTTAGAGAGTGCCATAGTCGTTGCCATACTAATGCACTCATATAATAGACAAGGTGAAGATAGATAGAGGAGATCCCAGAGCTGAAACAAGGGTCTTCACCCCTATTAAGCTGGTTTGCTGAAGCCTGGTGATCTGTGTGCTGAAGAAAGGCAGGTTTCATGAGAGGAGCTTTAAAACTCAAAAAGAAAATAAATTATCTGCATTAATTAACGGTTTTGAACGACCATGAAAAACAGCCTTTCATAAGGGGACATTATGGCATTTTATTGCTTGCATTCAGGTAACATACACTGACAAAAACCACAGTAATGTTAAATTAAACACCTTTATGCTGCTTTAATGATACAGCACTTCTACTACGCAAAGAAATTATAATCTTTATCATGTTCATTCTCAGTCTATCCCCAGTAGAGGGTCACTCTGATTCTCATTGTGCTAATGAGGGAACTGACACTTCAAGACACTGAGGGATCACACAGTGAGCCTACGGCAAAGGTGGGAGGTGAGCCAAATTAAATCCAGCATGCTATCCACTTGATCACTATGACCCTCACTATGACCAGTTTCAAATTTAGTTCAGAACAGACAAAAATAACATACTCCTTAACAAAAGGCACTTATGGATTCATTACCATGAGATGTAGCAATTACTAGTTGTTTAAACTGGACAAATACACGGAAGGTAATCCATAAGGTAAATCAAAGGTCAGAGAAAACAGGACTATACAGTAGTAGTAGTATTTGTATTAGATGCTAGCTGTTATAGAAAAATTGATCCTCCATGTTTATTTTAATTTATTTATCAAATATGTACCCCAATTCTTTTCCAAGGAGTTCAGGGTAGTGTGCAAAGAGACAATCCCATTTTATAGGACATCTCTCAATGAGTCTGTGAGACAGATCAGACTGAGCATCAAATTACACATTATGACATAGATCTGTTTCTGATCTCCAAACAGTTTTTTAAACGGAAATTCAGACAGATATGAAACTCACAGAATCTTCTCCTGAGTTAACAAATCTTGTAACTCAGATCTGTCCTTTCTTACATTAAATTTGTTGCATTTCAGGCATTTTTGGTTGCCATCTTTAATTAGGGAAAAACTAACTGCAAATGCAGACCTAATACTGTCCAGAGACACCAAACACTAAATGAGATGCTCAGAATTATTGTAAGAGTGTGCGTGGAACAAATAAACACTCACAAACACAATGCAATATAATACACCTAAATTGTGAAGTTGACTATGCTTTAATTTATAGAAATAAAATGTTCTAATTCAAGTAAGTTGCATCCTGACTTCAGGTCATAATGGATAAAAAAAGGTACTGTATGTACAAAGTTGTAACACTGGAGAAAGAAGCTCCAGTTCTCAAATACAGACTATCCAGTCATATGGGTCAATGCCAATACTTACAAAAGCAAATTCAGCTTTATCATTCATTGGGAAACTTCCACTGTCTTTTGGCTCCTAACTCTAGCATTTTACTACACAGAAAGGGGAAAAACACACCCAGAGAGAAAATACAGATCCACTCACCTTGCACCCGCTGATCATGTCATGACCCCAGTGATTTGGTGCACATTTATCACATCTATTTCCTACAGTATTGGGAGGACAGATGCAACGGCCATCATGCGGATCACAGTTATTCCCAAGATGGGAACATTCACAAGCTTCATGGCAAAGGATGAGAGATAGAGAAGAAGAAGGAAAACAATATTCTTTACACACGCAGCTTAATAAGACAGCAATTCCCATCATCATAACATTATCTTGATTGTTGTCTCCTATGGAGGAGCCAACAACAGTTTTGTTCCCAACAATGGACGGAGGGAGGCAAACTAAGCCTTGAGCCATAGTCTCAACTGGGATGTGTACAAAAACAACAACACAGGAAGCTGCCATATACCCAATATACCCATTGGTCCACCTAGCTCATTATTGTCTACACTGACTGGAAGCAGCTCTCCAAGATTTCAGGCAGGAGTATTTCCCAGCCAGGGGTGCTGGGGATTGAACTTGGGACCTTCTGCATGCAAAACAGATGCTCTACCACTGAGCAACAGCCTTGTTTCCAGGATGAAAGAGATACATTAGTCCTATTCAGATGTGTACAGCTATTAAAAAGTAACAAGTACAGATGTCCAGAAGCATGCTGGAAGTTCTGCCTGGTGCATCACTCTCTCCCTTGCATGTCCTGCTCATGGTTCCAGCAGCATTCGTCTGAAGAGGCCAACATTGTAACCATGATGGCAGGTGTTTCTGTGATCAGAAGACTGCAACCACTTCGGGCTAGGGGTGGGTATTTCTAGATCTTCAGTCATATGGGTCAATTTACTCTTGGGTCTTCTTTTCTAATAATAAACTAAATATACCGAATACACTATTTAGATATATGCCAAGACAACATAATTGAAAAGATTAGGGCCATTCAAATATCTACTTGATTTCTATTCTGGCTACAAAATGTTCCTAAAAGAGCAAAAAGCTGCCTGGGGGTGAGAGGGCAGCATGATTCATACTAGGAAAACGGTGCAGAGGGTAAGGGTTAAAACTGCTCCTCAGCATTGCAGTACCAATCCAATCCACTTAAAGAAGTGAAGACATCTGATGATGAATATCGGGAGTCTGATCTAGTTTTGCCCTAACATGGGATTACCAGTCAGTTTCCCACTCAGGTACTGACTAGAAATCTGCTTAGTTTTGATAATATAAAAGTACCATCAGACTCTTTGCTCCTCTGCTTGTATAGACAATTGTTGGCTGAAGTCCTGAAGCCAGTTACACATTTGTAAAGCTCACTGCAGTCATCATGGGCGTGCATGCATCTCTATGAATGATTCTTAAGCAGACTGGTAAAATGTGGCTTTTCTCAGGGTTTTCAGATTTCAGTATTATTTCCTTTTAAATTGTCATTAATTAAAAAGATTAACTGATATGCTGTTATGAAGTTATTCTTACAAAAACAACTAGTTAGCAAAACTAAATCCCAGAACTCATTAAAAATACAAATAGACTCTCTTGATACCTCTTACACATCTTTGTTCCTCAAATGCCAACACTCAGAGCTGGTTTTTGTTTTGTTATAATATATTTCTGTAGGATCAGGCGCGTAACAATGATAGGGCAAGGGGAGACAGTTGTCTGGGGGCCCCACTGCCTGGAGGGGCACCCCAGAGGCACCTCATGTGACTCCCCATTGCCCCCTGCCCAGCCCCAAGGCCCCTCAGTCACTTGCCCTCTTCGCCGTCTCTCCTGCTTGTTCTGCTGGCCCGCAATCGAAGCAGCAGGCAAGCGCAAAGAGCTCCTTTTCTCCCGCCTCTCAGCTGATCGGCGGGTGGGCGGGGCTTCCACGGAGGCCTCCGTGTAGGCCGCATTGAAGCCTGAACTCGAGTAGGGCCCAAGCCAGCCAGGAAGGAGGAGGCAGCCAGAGTGTTCTCTGCAGCAGAAGACTCCTTGCTGCCCTGCTTAACCCAGACCAGCATTTGCCAGGTAGAGTGTGAACTCCTTTTTGTGGTTACCTTTCCCGCCCCCCCCCCCCATATATAGGGATCTGCTTGCCATAGGGCTTGGATATGGGGGGGGGAGGGACTGAGAAGTCTCTGAAAATTTATTTTGAAACAGCTTGGAAAATTTGCTGACTTAAAAAAACTATCTAAAAAGTCCTATAAGTGGCTTGTTTCATGGCAGAAAATTGCAAAAACTTCTGGAACAGTATTTTATTAATTTTATTTATTCATTCATTCATTTATAAATGCACTTATGTTCAAGTTGTTTTGCAACCCAGAAGGTCTGAGTGAGAACTGTGAAGCATGTGTGGTGCTTTTATTTTATTTTTCTTGTGTGTGAACTGCTCCCCAATAACTTGCAGGGACTTCAGGGTCAATCTGGCCAACATGTGAATGCAGCACCTCCATTCCAGAGGAGATGTGTCTTAAAGGGCTTTAAAAGCCTCCTGTGAAAAACCTCCTGCAATCAAACTTGACTGAATTTGTTCAGAATTCTGAGAAAACAAACATAGGTTCACCCTGCATGGTTGAAAGTCTCCTTTGCTAATCTGCAGCGAGGGGCCCATTTTAATAATTCATCTTTCTAGTGTGTTCTAGGCATTAAAAGTAATACAAATGTATAGTACTCAATGTATATCACTATATATTGTGACGTGTGTGTGTATTCAGTGAAATGTATTTGCAGGCAGCATACTTATTTTGGAATATCAGACTTAAATCCTTGGGGGCCTGGGGTGTGCGGAGGCCCTGGACTTTGGGGGGGGGGCCCATTTTAAAATCTTGTCTCTGGGCCCACTCCAACCTTGCTACGCCCCTGTGTAGGATTTACAATACTAAACAACATTTATTTAATCAGATTTAACATCAGAATGGCACCAATCTCACAAGGTGCAAATCTACCTGACTGGGCATGAATGTGGCTAATACAGAGGAGAAATTTCCCATACTAAGAACCTGCATACATGGCATTCTTGTACATGTACAATCCACACCAGACAGCCAATACTGTAATCTCTGTGATGGACAGAATGAGTTCAGGTACCTCTTTCTTTCCCCCCAAAATGCTGTCAAAGCTGACAATACTGCCAAACAGTCCTGTTTGGCAAAGCGACTAAAGATAATCTTTGTGTACAGCAATAGGCACTCAGCCTGTTGCTATACAGGAACATTTCTGAATCAAGGCCAATATATTTTATACACTTAGCTTTCTCTATAGTACTCCTTTTCATCACTTGTGTCAGAATGTATAATATGGTAGAACTAGTCTGGTCTAACTTTTAAAAAAGCAGTATACATTTATAAGAAAAGCAACTTCCTTTTTAAAACAAAAAGGCTTCCAATTTCCCTTCTTTCCCTTCTGAAATAAAACTTTCTAAAAGTTATCAGTTGCTGAATTTGAAATATATAATTTGTTGGGGATGGGGCTGTAGCTCAGTGCCAATGAGGCAAGCTGGCATCAGGAGGCACCTACAGCCTGGAGTGGCAAAATTATAGACATCCTGCCCAACCCCACCACCCGGGGTCATTGCTTCACCCCTGTCACTAGGGGTGTGCACAAAATAGGTTTGCCCAGAACGGTTCAAGTTTGGACCTGACTCGAACTGGACCAGGCATGTTAGGTTTTGCATACTCCTGAACACACACACACACACACACACACACACACACACACACACACACGGCTCAGCTTGAATTTAAGCTGACTCAGGGGTTCTAAATGTTAATTAAAAAAACACAACCAAAAAACCTCAGTGCCGGGTTCAGGTCATCCAGCGGCCTCCAGCAGGGTGTTGCTGCAGCTGCAGAAGAGTCTCAGAAGGTTCCCCCCTGCCGCTGGCCTCCCCTGGTATTCTTCAGGCCCTTAAGGCCTGTTTTGTAGTCTTTCCGGCCCTCTCCCAGCTCGCAGTTGCCATTTCAAAGGCCACTGCACATGCGCCCTGGCGATTTGCATGCCCAGATTGTAAATGTGGGCATGCAAATGGCCAGTATGCATGCATGGCAGCCTTCAAAATGCCCGCTACAAGCCAAGAGAGTACAGGAAAGGCCAGAAAACAGGCCTTAACGGTTTGTAGATGACCCGGTGGAGGCCAGTGGAGGGAAGGAGAACCTTCTGAGATCGCCCCCCCACATGGTCACGGCAGCTTCCCCTGGAGGCTGCCAGAAGACCTGGACATGGTGGTGAGTTTGTTTGTTTTTAAAATTAACATTTAGAACCCCCAAGCTGGCCCGGGCGGGTTCGGCACAAAGTTGAGCCAAACCAAACCAAACCAAACCAAACCAGGCCATTTGGCTTGAGGGCGAGCCATCAAACAGGCATGGTTCGATGCAAACTGGTTTGACCTCAAGCCGGTTAGCATATCCCTGTCACTTTTTCCCAGTAAGCTAGCACAACACTAGATGGCTGTATTGGTTATTTTCTCTCTTGCTCATTCCAAATTCAATCAATCAATCAATCAATCAATCAATCGGCAATAGAGAAGAGAGCCCACCCAACCACCTAGTGCTGTGCTAGCTACCTGGAAAATGGCAATGGGCAGCGCCTGCCCCCTGATGCTGACCACACCCCCTAATGGCAACACGTCACCAACAGGGCACATGCACTGCCTGTCAGAGGTCAGATCAACTAGTTGCAATGGCAGCTGGTTGATCTGCTGTCTCACCAGCCATACATGTGCCTGATGCTGACGTGCTGACATTTGTGGGCCTGGACAGCAGCAGAGTGCAGGTGCTGCCCATCACCATTTCCCAGCCAGCTAGTGCAGTGGCTGACTGGGTTCTCTTTTCTTTCACTGTGAGACAGAGCAAATCACCCATCTATCTGCCACACTAGCTGGCTGGGAAATGGCAACCAATGACAGCAAGGAGCAGCAAGCCAGGGAGCAGTGATGAGCCTGGGTGATGTTGCGGTGTACAACACCCAGGCTGGCATGGGTGCTTGCTTCAGACAGCATGGATGCTTGAGCTGGCCCTGGGTAAAGCACATGCTTTGCATATGGAAGTTACAGGTTCAATCCCTAGCATTTACAGGTGCTGCTGGAAACACCCCAGAGAGCCAGTACTGACCTAAATGGTCAATAGTCTGACTCAGTATGGCCGCGTCATACATACTTTAATATGTAGATCTGCTTTATTTGTCCAAATCCAGCAACTTCATTGTGCCCACAGGGGACCATGTTAGCCTACCGAGTTCCATGTGAGAAAGTTCTCAATCAATGAATGCTTTTCAAAGGCACTCATCAGCAGTAAAGAGAATGAAGAGCCCCTGATGTGGGGTCTTCATGGGTCAGGAATAACATCAAAGCATTTTAGATAATATCTGTTATTTCTCCCCAAATCTTACCATTTTCATTTGCCACACTGACATAACATTATTTTCTCCTTGTGATTTAAGAGAACAAATTAAGAAAACAATGGACAAAACAATCAGTGCATCATTTATTTCCATTACTGAAATGTATAAAAAGATGATTATTATTATTTTTAGTGAGGAAGATGGATCTAACCCAGACATGAAAATAAAATGGGAATCTATTGGCAGAATGTTTTCATGACAGAACATAGCTTTCCAAACCTGAAAGAGCTGCAAAAATAATGAAAAATCACAAAGCTCATTCACAGTTCCATTCCCATTCGTACTAAGAGTCTCAGACCATAGTTACTGATTCCTTTTCATTTCACATTATCTCTTCAGCGAATCCAAGATGTGACCTCTTCCCCTTACCAAGTGCTGACATGTTCACACTTTTACACAACAACAAACATGCCTTTATAGATCCATTCTTCTAGAAAAGTGACACAATACTATGGAACCATGACTCCAAATATAATTGTAGATAGTTCATCTGCCCCAAAAGGTTGTCTCTTTGCTAACTCAGGGTCAAACCACATGTGATGGTAAACATGTCATGACTTTTCTTTTCTTCTCAGAATGGCAGCAATGGGTTGTTCTGATCCAGATTGGATCAGCATGGGAAATGATAGTTTTTAAACCTTTCCCAGGGGTGTATCTAGGGGTAGGGCAGGCAGGGCACATGCCCTGGGCGCCACTTAAAGGGGGGCGCCATTTTGTAAAATTAATTCTGTTTTTTTAAAATGGCTGCCCAAAACAAAATGGCCACCGTGCATGCTCAAATGGCCTCTGTGAGGCCCTAGGTCATGCCAGGCCTTGCAGAGGCCATTTGAGCATGCACGGTGGCCATTTTGTTTTCAGTGGCCATTTTAAAAGAAAGATTTTTGAAAATGGCCACTGCACATGCTCAAATGGTCCCTGCGAGGCCCTAGAGGACAGTGGGGGGAGGAGGAACCTTTGCATACCCCCCAGCCTTTAGGAAGCCCCCCAAAGGGGCTACAGGTAAAAAAATAATAATATATAATATAAGTCACTGTACACATATTCAGATTGGCACTATGTACAGAGAATCAGGGCTTGTGAATACTGAGCTGATGCTTATGAGCTAGGATTGTATTCATTTGCTCTTACTTTGCTTCTTGTGATAAGTGAGTTAAATGTGATGTCTTGCTAATATGGCTATTAATGGTGAATTAGTCTTTGAATCAGTGTGAAATCCTTAATATTAAGGCCCACTGGGAGTTTCTTGCTCTCTTTCTCTCATTTTAACTGTCTTTCTGGAAGACTAGAATATATTCCAAGCAGTGACACAGTTTACTCTGCATATCCTTTAATTATTTTCAGAGTATCTGGGAAAAGTCAAATTCTCCATTTATTTTTAAAACTTATGTAATGGTGACGCTACAATACATAGTAGAGAATTAGACAGGCACTTCTGTTTAGTTTTCCAAGTACACCTCCACATAATATTTGGGTATTTCATGAGCCCCCACATACTGAAATTTGTAGTTTTCCAGCATTTTTTGATCTGGCTAAGTCCACTGCTAAAATAGTTTTTGAAAGATTAAAAGATTAACGAGCCTGAGTTGTATTTTTCAGCTGATATTATGGTAAAGTTATCTCAAAGATGGATGTCAGATGCTTGGACAGGGGGCGCAATTTCAGTGTTTGCCCTAGGCACTATTTTCCCTAGATACGCCTCTGACCTTTCCTCCAGTGTTATGGTCCCAACAAATATCCCTGTTCCCGAAAACACTATCTGCCCCTGGGAGAAAGTTGCTATTTGTGCCCATAACATATTTCCTCTTGGGACAAATAGTAGCTAGAGTACAGGTGATTTTCATCGAGATCACAGCATGGCGAGAATGGGTTAATCCCCTCATCTTCTCCAGAATCCTGATTGGGGGCCCCCATGGCTGCTAGTTGTGGTTTTAAACCAACACAGACTAGCTCCTATGGAAACTTCTAATTTGTTATCTCTGTTTTTTTATCTCATATATGGTGGTCTCGCTCTCTTATTTATTTTAATTTAATTTTATTTTATTTTATATATTTCTATACCACCCAAAACACAAGTTCTCTGGGCAGTTTACAAAACAATAGAAACAACAACAACAACTAATAATAATAATAATAATAAGGAACAGCCTATATTCTGCTATGATATCTATAACAACAGCAACAACATTGACAATAAAATTCAGCTATCCCAGGTCCTTGGGAAGGACTCGATGTCTGGATAAAACAAACCAGTCAATAACACCTGTCTGACTGTGTAAACAAGAAATAATAATTCAATTTCTATACTGCCCTTCCAAAAATGGCTCAGGGCGGTTTACACAGAGAAATAATAAATAAAAGATTATAAAAGATTAAAACATTTCAACAATTAAAATTAAAAAGTTAAAACTATTAAAACACAATTAAAACACAATTAAAACAGTATCTAATTAAAAGCCTGGGTGAACAAATGTGTCTTGACTGCCCTTTTAAAAGTTGTAAGAGATGGGGAGGCTCTTATTTCAGCAGGAAGTGTGTTCCAAAGCCTCGGGGCAGCAATGGAGAAAGCCCCTCCCTGAGTAGCCACCAGATAAGCTGGTGGCAACTGGAGATAAACCTCTCCAGATGATCTCAATGGGCGGTGTGGTTCATAGCGAAGAAGATGTTCTCTTAAATACCCAGGGCCCAAGCTGTTTAGGGCTTTATAGGTTATAACCAAAACCTTGTACTCTGCCTGGAAACCTACCGGCAGCCAGTGTAGATGTTTTAAGATAGGAGTGATATGGTCTCTCCGAGATGACCCAGAGACCAATCTGGCCACCTCATTCTGGACTAACTGCAGTTTCCAGACTATGTACAAAGGCCACCCCACATAGAGTGCATTGCAGTAGTCAAGTCTGGAGGTGGCCAGCAGATGTACTACTGTTCTGTGGTCATTTATCTCAAGAAATGGACGCAGCTGGTGTATCAGCCAAAGCTGATAAAAGGCACCTCTGGCCACTGCCTCAACCTGGGACACCAGGGAGAGTTTTGTGTCCAGAAGCAGCCCCAGACTGCGTACCTGTTCCTGATTATTTAAAAGATGTAAAAACTAGCAAGACTTGAGGTACAGTGGGTACTATGACAATATTTTGTCATTTCCCCATATTACACTTTGTAAGTGAACCTAGGGCCAACTTAGACCTATGCTGCAAAATAATATGCTTCAACATGCTCAGCTTTCCCCTGCTGAGATTGGCAAAGGATGTTTCTTCCTTACATTTCCCCTCTGATGCACGAAGTAGAAAAAGAAGAGATGTGCAACCAAGCAGCACATGTTGGTTTTGAAACATAATATGTAAACACTGACTTTTGCATCCATTAAGCATAACCTCTTGGTTGCTCTACTGAGACCTAGTTGTCACATTTATCTTTAGGAGAGTTGCAAACTGATCTTTTAACAGTTGGTGTAAGTAATGCCTATCTGTCTAAGAACAGCAGTCTTATTCAGAATTATGTGGCCACAGACAGCAACCTTCATGGTTTGGGAACTGCAAATTTGAGAAAGCACTTCTTCCTGTATGGCTCTTTATTTCCCATCTGCTATAATATTTGGGCAGGGGTGGAGCGGCTTGCTGAAATCCCTATATTGGAGGTGCTAAGAAATGCTTTCTGGTAAGCGACAAGTGAATCCTGAGTTTTAGGAAGAAATGCAAAGCCCATTTGTGGGGGTTGGCCTTAGGAAGTTAATCACACCATCTGTAGTGCTTAATGTATGTTTTGATACTGACTTTTCAGTTGTGAAAGTTTTATTAGCTATTTTTTTAAACAGCCGTTAGCTGCCTTGAGCATCTTGAAAGGCCACATATAAATTGTTAAAATAAAAATATAATAAAGCCTACCCTACATAAAACCAATTCCCCTGAAGTTGAATCCCACAGATCCTTGGCATTGTATTATAAGACCCTCTCAGATGCAGTGTAAGTCCTGAAACGGCTCTCCCTACATATAATAATAAAATAAAGCTCCTTAGCTATTAAATGTAACTTGATTATATACGTACGAGTACATCCTCCTTCTTCAAAGCCATAAAATCCATGCGCACAGCGGTCACACTTCTTTCCTCCAACACCTGGTTGGCAGTGGCACTGTCCTGTCTCATCACAATCAAAAGATTTGGATCCAAATGAATTACAGTTGCAAGGAACACAGCCTCTGGATGACTGTACTCCAAAAGTTCCACGCTGTCACAAGAGACAAAAAGGAAAATCATTCAGCAGAAATAAAAACAAGAAGCAAATTCAGGAGGGAGGGAAAAAAAAGCAAAGAATGAATTTGTAGGGAGACAAATAGATGAGAGCAAGCCAGTGAATTTAATTATTTCTACCTTAGATGATTAAAATAAGCAAACAGCTCAGCAACTACTACAATTATAATGACTTGGTTTACTGTGCTGATTTACTGCACTCTTCTAGTGAACTTGTCTAGCTGTTTCACACTCATGCAGAAGAACACATTACATGCTTTAATGCTGGCATGCAGTCACTAATAAAAGTTAGCTAAGGCAGCTAATGCTGCTTTTGATGAGATGTCAGAGATTTGTGATGTTTGATCTCCCATCTCAATTTCTTTCGATTTTGGCAAATAACAGCCATGGGGTGTTCATGTGTAAATATGATCACACTGAACACAGGAGCACATTGCAGGTGGAGGTTTCCCCCCTGGTTTTCTGCTGAAAATACCACCCCCTGAAGACCATTATTTGCCCCATTTGGGAAAAATTACATGCACAGGCAGTGTTCACATGAATTTTCTCTAATGGGGTAAATAACAGTTGCAGGGTCATTGGGACAATGATATGCTGGAAAAGATTAATCCTCATACCGACACCACATTCATAGTCTGAATCAGGGCCCTCTGTGTGGCAATTAGTCACCACAATGTAAATATATGGGACAGCCAATCACAGATCCGTGTCACCTCATCCAGTTTGGTCCTGAAATGTGTATTAAAATGCAAAAATCTGAACTATAAAGAATCCAGCTTTGAGCTTCATAAGCTCCAAAATTAATCTGAAATCTCATGCATCCATTCTCATCAGGTATTCAGTATAATGTAATACCTGAGATATCTGCTCTGGCTCTCTTCTGGGGCATCAGTTCAAATCATTACATGCGATGCTGCTAAAACCAATTAAGAAGTCTGAGGTACCAGCTGGTACAGATCAGCTAGGATCCACTAATATAACTGAAGCTGAACTTGTTTTACCAGTAAGTATTATTGCAACAGCAATGCTTATCCAAGAATACCCATAAAACATCAGCAGCAGGAGCCCCATTGCAGTCAGTGGCCACTTTAGTGGTACTTTCCATAAACTCAAGGTATGCCACTGGAATCCTGTTGTGGGGCTAACCAACAGAATGCTTCTGTTCTAAGTACAGCCCCGAAGATTGTGATTGTCACTATTTTTCAAGAGGGGGCCACTTGGGCAAAAAACAAAAACAGAGAAAACCCCAACCTTCAATGTGAGAGCCATTTCTCCGCACAGTATTGTGCTTCTCTCAGTGCTGGGCCGTTTAAGAGAGACGAAGCCCTCTCTTTCTAGGAGGAAAGCGCTGGGAAGGGCAGCACTTCCCAGCACTCTGTGCATGCCTTTCAAGATGGTGCAGGAGCTCACGAAAGCTCCACTTCCCTTAAATGAGCACCCCCTTGGTGCTGGACAAAGCACAGCACTGCACAATGAGAACAGTAGTTTCTACATGGTGCCAGGGAACTGTGCAGAGTATTCAGCTTTGACCAAAGTTTGATACAGGCCCAATACACAATAAATCAGGGAGCCACACTTAGGATTGATTCGTCACCACTGCCCCCCTCCTTACAATGAAGAACACTGCCCTAAAGGGTGCTGCCCAGCCTTCCAGTTGCCAACCCAGAGGTAAGAAGTGTGTAAAAAAAGATGGCTGCATCTTTCACAACAGATTTGCAAGCATACTCCTCAAGGGGTGGCAGTTGTGGCCTTGGTCAGCCACCCCCCAAATTATTCATAAAGTATTGGGTATCAAGGCCATGTTCACTGTATAAGTAACTAAAATTAGTCTTGCAATTTGCTACGTAAAGGTTGACCTTCTTCAGCAGGATACTAGCCTGCTTTGTTCAGATTACAGGCTTAGAGGCTGAAGTTGTACTCCATGCAAAGCCAAGTAAGATCAACAATGTTCACGCTTTTTTGTTATCCACGTTTTCACTTCTGTGTACTGCAGTGATTACAGCAGCAGCATATCTTTCAGTGATGTGCAATTAAATCCCAAGCTTTAATTAAATGTGAAACCATCTTATAATTTTCAAAAAGAAAAAGAAAAAAGGAGCAGAGAGAAAAATCTCCAAACAGCCATTCAAAATAATACGATGAAGTTAAGTGCAGCACAGCATGCGACTAGTCTTTAAATAAACAGTTTGATAGGAGGTAATAAATTCTATTTATAAGGGTAAAAGACAAAAATAAATTCCCTTTTAGACTAAAGGGCTATTCACATGACTGGTGGTGGGGAGGGCGTGTGGGCAGGAGTGGGGAGGTTGCACTGAATTTACCTTCCCCCCAAATTATTGCTGGCCTACCAAGCCGCATGGCATCAGGTATCCCACAATGCACCACACAATGAGCTCTAGGTGCCTGTCTCTGTGTCTGCTTGGGCTGCAAGCAGCTCATGTGGTCACATAAGCAGTGAGCCAGGGCAGAAAGTTGGGTTTGGTGGCTCAATCCTGGCAGTTCAGCTGCACGTGAAAACCCCCATGTTCTATTCATTTTTTTCTTTCTGTGAATAATCTAAACAAATCTATTTAATTTTCTGTGAAATATAAGGGCCTCTATGATTCAACTAGTTATGTGCACCCAAGAGTCCTTTGAACTAGTCTATCTTGAACAGCAGCTACGACCCATCCCCACATCACATGCTTGAACCCTAGTTTGCATTCCTGCTTTATGGGCAAACCATGGTCTGCACCAAGCAGTGTACATTTTATCTGGTCATTGGAAGAAACTTCTTAACAGTCAGTGGAACTAATTAGCAGGGGTAGATGGGAAAGACCTCTGGTCTTCAAGCAGAGGCTGGACAGCCATCTATTGAAGGTTCTATAGTTCTGGATTTCCTGATCTCAAGGGTCCCTCCAATCCAGTGATTCAATCCATAGTTTGCCAGGTTCAGATGAAAAGGCAAACTATGCTTTTGGAAGCTTGTCATCTTGATGTGCAAGGAGAAAGGGAAGTAGAGAAGAGAATGTGCCTAATCATTCCCTTCGGAAAGACTTCTTAAAGTGGTTCTAATGACACATCAAACTCTTATACAATATGGGACTTGCAATAATGCCTAAAACCACATCCATGTCCTTACCAAAGCTGGAATAAAAACCTGCCAAAGTAACCTAGGAGCTGTGGGTGAGGGAAGGCTCAACTAAACCACCTGATCAGAGCATTAAGAGTAGCATGTCCAATTGGGCATATCTAATCAGATGTTACACCTAGTTAAATTGCATTTCTATGGGCTTGAAGTCAGAGCATATTATGGCGAAATGAACTACTAGGCTGGGTTAACAGGTTTCCAGTGTGTTAAATTTGAGAAAGCGGCTCCCCAAATATAATGCACTTGAGCCAGGAGATAAAATGGCAGCTCAGGCTGTCGGCATGACTACCAAGCTGGCCTGTGGTTAGCACTGTGTATTTCAACTTATCAGTAAATATGCATGAATATGTGAGCTCTTTGGCGTTTCCAGAATGATTTACAACCTAATCCTATGCATGTTAACTTGAAGTAAGTCCTGCTAGGTTCAATGAGACTTTCTCTCAAATATGTGTCCTGCATATATTGTACATTTTGCTAGATAATGCTTTGAAGTTTGCCAAAATGGCTAAATGACCTTTATTTGTATTACACTGTTAATATACTAAAGTAGCACCACACAGGTACACACTAGAATGCAATACATGCTGCACACAGTCCTTTTTAAATTATTATTACCAAAGCAGCGGGTTTGAAAGCACCCCTAGGGCATCCACTTGCACTGGGGAAGCCCCATCTCTGAGGAGGTGCTTTGATTTGCTGAGAGGCTGCTGGGCTCTCCTTCTGGATATACACCTGCCTGCTCAGCTCGCATCGTTTGCCCGTGAATCCTGATTTACAGATACATCTCCCTGACACATCACAGTGCAGTGACATGGACCCCAGTGGATTGCAGCCACATGGTATGCAGAATCTCTTTTCCAGAGCCCAAAGGTAGTTGGGCTTTTAAAGAGAAATGGGGAAATAGAAGTTAGAAAACAACGATTAAAGAAAAGGCAGAAGAATAAATGCAGAGGAAAAAGATCAAGTAAGCCTATCAGAAAGTGCTATTCAGCAAAGGAGCTGTGTTTTGGCAGAGCAACTAAGAATGTAAAATGAAAATGCAGAACAGAAATCCAATTCTCCCACACAGTTTTCAGGGACATATGTTTTAGGGGGTCACATTTCAGGCTTCAGAAGGAAAGGGCGATTGACAAAAATCGATCCTGCACATTTGCTGCATGAGTGCTTCCTTAGACTGGATGACAGCCAATGGCTTTTTGTTGCAGACAACCACACATTTTGTTTTATAACTTCCACATGTGTAAAAGTATAAATGGCTACACACAACCTTGCTTTGAATTACAACCCATGATTTCTGGTTACGTTACCATTTTGTATTGACTTAACCCAACACACAAATTCTGGGATTATCATCAGTTACTATTATTACAGTCCCAAGAATCTCAGCTTTTACATTTAAAGAAGTTTCTGGATCTCTTCATGACTTATTATGGTACACCCAACTATAGAATTTTAAATTTCGTTAATGAAACATTCACACAGGAGAAGAGGAAAAATTCTTCTGCAGGTAGCATTCGGACCACATTGCTGATTCACTTCTTGATATCATTGCATGCTGTATTTACTCATGTAGAACAAACTGTGATACTTGCTCTACTGAAGGCACTCATTTGAAGTGTTTCTACTGGCCATCTTTACAAGCTCTCCCTCTCTCTCTACATGTTCATTTAATATAGGGAAAGAAGGAATGGGAGCACACTGGCTGATTATGCCACTGTCCCAATGGACTCCCTTAAATATGCCCCCCAAATGTCTCTGCATTCAGATGCAGAGGAAAACACTGAATGCAGGAGTGGGGGGTGACGGAACCCTGGGCAACCAAGTTCCCATAGTGAGAATCTCAACTGGTGTTCAGCACTGAATATGGGGACATTTGGAAGTATGGCTGGGGCGCACATAGGGGTGGAGAGCATGGCTTGCTAGCCTGCTCCTACCTTCCCTTCTCTCTGCATTGTGAATTCAGAGAGAGAAGTTATGAAAATAGCTATTAGAAAAACTAAGATAAGGTATCATTGTGTCAAGGTGTGAGGCAGTTATTTGCATTCAGATTGATTACAAAGCAATAATTGATCTAACCTCTCAGTGCTAGATGGGCCTTCTGTTCCCAACTGGGAATTTTGGAAGTCAATGGAGTTCTTTCTTATTTTGGAAGTCAATCTTGGAAGTCAATGGAGTTCTTTCTTATTTTGGAAGTCAATCTTGGAATCTCGGAAATCAATGGAGTTCTTTCTTATTTCCCACTGCACTCCTTAGTAATCCTTGTTTAATAGGACCACTTCCACACATCTTTATAGAACTTTTTCAAAGGAGGAAAAACATAGGAACCCAGGAAGCTGCATTATACCAAGTCAGACCATTGACCATACAGCTTAGTATTGTCTACTGGTAGTGGATTTCCAAGGTTTCAAGCAAGATACTTTCCCAGGCCTACCTGGAGAGGCCAAGGATTGAATCTGAGACCTTCTGAATGCAAAGCAGATGCTCTACCACTGAGTTACAGCCCCATCTCCACATATTACCGGAGCAGGAGATTCCATGGCAGATTACAGTTTCTAAAACATGTGAATGATTATGTACCCATTAAATCAACACACAGATTTGGGGGTGGGGGGTTCAAATAAGTATGAACAGAACTCTGCTTGCACAATGGAGTTTTCTCACCCTCTCCTGCTCACTGCAGCCCCCTGTGACATTTTAACCCATTCATGAGGGTTGAGGGACCCTACAGCATGCCATGGAATGTGGAACAAGGGCCTTCAGCATAAGGGGGGAATCAGCTCAAATCAGGGGGTCTCCTTGCATGGGCAAAAGTGCCATTCATTCAGGGCACCTTTGGATCCAATCAACTGAAAACACTGAATCACTGAATGCTGGTGAAGGCAGGTTAAGAAATGTTCTAAGTACCTAATCTGAGAGTTAGTTACACACTTAATTGAAATGAATAGGACAGCAAAAACAGGAATACGTAGGTCTGAACACACTATTAAGACATTATGTTGTACCTGTATTAAGATGTCTGTACACTTGTACATGTTTTTTGTGAATGACTAGGCCTGCATTCATTTTCAAAATCAACCTGGACAGGTCCCTCAAATGCAAGGTAGATAGGAATTGTACTAATGATCCTGTGTTCTACATAACATGTGCATAACTATAGCTGTGTACAGATTTATACCTGTGTACAGATTGTACTAATGTTGAACATAATGTACAAATAGGGCTTTTAATTTTTTTTTTAAACATCCTGGCTACTGTGTCCTTTAGACTTCAGTAGAAACACTGAGACACAACTTAAATCTGTGCATGTTTACTCAGAAATATATCTAACTAATTTAACTGATACTTTCTCCTAAGTAAATGTCCATAGGACTGAAACCTTAGAATTATGCATATGTCTAAGTGCTCTGATGGAAAGGAATATTTAATTTTCAACCCATGTCATCAAAAGTCATAAAAGAAAACTATTTCACATAAAAGGTACAGCCATTCTGGGGTTGGTCTTTTTTTGGCAAGTCAGCCATTCTGTCAATATATTTTCTCACAGAATTGAAATGTGTTCTTTTTATAAGTGTTAAATATTCATAGTGTATATTTATTTTGCTTGACTTAGATTTTAAAAGTGGATGAGTTCTTTGCAAAGAAAACAGCATGATCCATTAGTGCTGAGTGTTACTCTAGAAAGCCTGAGAACTGAACACTGAGCTTTTGAAATATGTCATTTAATATCCTTCCTTCTATGTCCAAAATTACCCCTTACACTTTATTTGAATCAAAAAGAGTTCTGATATAATAAATAGGAAGTGAAGGAATACATTAAGACCAGAGACCTAATGGTTTTCTTAGGATTTCTTAAAATTCTTATTGCTTACCTTACACTCATCACATCGGCGTCCCACAACATTGGGTTTGCAATCACACTGTCCAGTCTTAGAATTGCAGGTATCTGAGAATGAGGCATTCATATGGCAGCGGCAAGCTACAAAGAACAAACAAATGTCATGGCCTATTTGGGGCATAAATGAAATGAATATAAAATAAAATGAACTCTACTTATACTGTACATACACACTGATTGTTGAAAATTCAAAGCTTTTCAGCTGGCTAAGCTCCTAGCTCTGGTAACCAGAGGGTAATGGCTTAAGTTGGTGGTGCACACTAAAATTTTCTGCCATTTGACTTAAAAACAATGATTTGAGACACTCCACACTCTTGATACTTGCAATCCCTGCTCTTCAAACTGAGAACACTTATGGTCTGATTATGCATCATTCTCACTACATGAACTTATTTTCCTTCTTATTACTAAAAAAGCATCTAAACGTTGCTCCTTTTTTGGGAGCGATTTCTTTGTCGTCTTCCTCTGACTCTATTCCTCACCTATGTAGGCTCTGAATAAAAAAACATACAAACATGCATTTTATACTGTTTGAGACCAGATTTCAAAAAAAGCTGTCTGAAAGATATGAAATATACCATACCAAGTTGCAAGGCCAACTTCTGCACTTCTGTTCTAAATTGGAATCAGTGGCTTCCAGCCTTCTCATCTACACAGATGGGAAGACATAGCCAACAACCCTTTGTATTTCACATTCCAGGGGAAACTGTGTGAGCCAAATGTCCCTCCCCTTGGCCTCGTGCAGAGGGGAGGGTGATTTGTCCCAGCCCGGCAGTGCACGAGGCCCCAGAAGACTCCTGATTGGCCCATCTGCATGCAAGGGGCGGGGCTTGCATCAGGCCCTTCCAGCTCCCCGCCCCAAACCTTCAGTCTGTTTGAAGATCCAACGGAGAAGGAGCTTGCAGTCGTGGCTCCTCCTCGGGTCTTTTTGGGCGGCATCGGAGTGGGGGAGGCCTTCAGCTGAAGGCCCCTGGATTGGTGGCGGCTCTCTCTTGCAGCAGTGGCAGTCTTTTGAAGGCTGGCAGGCCCCGGGTTGAGGGCTAGCTTCGGCGGAGCGGCAGCTGGGTGGTATGGTTTGGCGCCCTCAGCTCCTCGGGGGGGCTATCGGACCCGGGGATTAGGCGGCAGCTGGGCGGGGATGCTTTGGTGGGTCTGTGAACAGGCGGTAGCAGCAGCTGGGAGGCGGTCAGTGGGTGTTTTGGTGGGCCCGGGAACAGGCAGTATGATACCTGGGTGGCTTCGTTTTGGGGGCCTAAGAGCGAGCGTTTGGCCTGTAGGGCCTGGGGTAGACCGATAGCCCTTGGTCTGGGCCGTGTCTGGTTTGGTGGTGAGGCTTTCTGGTCCATTTTGCTGGGTACTAAGCCAGCTCATTTGCAAGGCCTTGTATTCTGGGGTCGTGCCTCCGAAGAAGACCAAAGGGAAAATGGGGGTCGACCTATTCAGCCTCCCAGGCATCCTGCGCCACAGACGTCTTCCTCTGATGATGATGATGATGATAATGGGGAGATGGCTTTAATCAGGGGCCTCATTCAGCAGATGGAGGCTTTAGAGCAGGCCAGGGTGGTGCCCGTGGATAAAGGGGCAGGCTCATCAGGGGTCCCGAAAAAGCCCATCAAACACACTGGGGGGGCAACGAGAGTTCAATTGTTAAAGTATTTATCTGACAGGTTGGGGGTTTTGGAGGCAGGAGGCACACCTGTAGGCCCTGTAGGTACTGAGGAGCCAGTGGATCCTGCTGCAGCGGTCCCGAGTGACCCCAACTCAATGGTTCCTGTGTTCCCAATGCCTGTGGATGCCAGTCCAATGGAGCCTCCAGTGCCATCTTCCACGGGTGAGCCATATGCACTTACACCTCAAGGTGATACCAGCCAGTGGCCTGTGTATCCCTGATCGATATCTGCCGTGGGAGGCTGGGGCGCCAACCCCTTCTGGACACCTTACACACAGCCTTGGGGTTTGGGCCCCATAACAGGGTTACCAGGGGTGATACCCAGCACTCAGGGGGCGGCAAAGCAGGTGTGGCAGGGGGCGGTGTCCCCTTCAGGGCCTTCAGGGGCTGGTCTTGCCACTGGTTCTGGGTTCTATCCTATGGGGATTATGTCATCCCCACAGCATGCCCCTTATGGGGCTATGGGGCTCCCTTTGGGGGACCATTTGTTGCCCGCAACTAGGGGAAAGATTTTAAAAGGTGAGTACATTGATATCTTTAGCCTCCTCTTTCATGAGCCAGAAGTTAAACATAAGGAGGGGGGATCTTGCAAGGAGCACAAAGCCACTAAACGAAAGCTGGTTGGAAAGACTTGGAACAACTGGCTTTCTGGCTTCACAGTATATATGGGGGTTATCGTGAGGGCTCATCCAGCTAAGGGTCCGGCATTGCTGAAATACATGGACATCATACACAGGGCAGTCTGTGATTTTGCAGGTTCAGCTTGGGTCCATTACAATGCAAGTTTTCGTATGCGGGCTGCCCTGGACCCCTCCCTACCATGGGATGCTCCTTTACAGGAACTATGGTTGGTAATTATGTTCCCTTCCCGCCCGGTAGAAGGTGATAGGTCTGATAGCGGACACCTGCTCTCCAGACCCCAGACAGCCGCTCTTGTAACCGGGGCAGGCCAGCAGTGGGTTAAACCCCACCTGGTGTGCTGGGAACATAATACTGGGGGGAGCTGCTCCTGGCCTGCCTGCCATTTCCGGCATGTGTGTGGGCTGTGCGGAGCCAAACACCCAAGCTCTACATGCCCCAGGGCTAGAGGCAGGGGATCAGGTACCAGGTTCCGGCCAGGTAACAACAAAAAGCCGCCCCCCTCACCCCCTGCGGGTAATGGGGCCCAGCCCAATTAGGCTGGAAGTTTTGGAGCTCTGTCTGGTTGATTATCCTGATAGGGAATCGGCAGCATATATGATTGCGGGTTTCAGGGAAGGTTTTAGGAATCCTTCCACGTCAAAGCCGGCAGCTTTCACGTCCTGTAACCTTAAGTCTGTGATGGGGATGGAGGCAGTGGTACTCAAGAAAATCAACAAGGAGGTGACAGCTGGGTGGGTATACTGGCCTTTTGACTACCCCCCTTTTCCTAGCTTGAGGGTGTTGCCCCTGGGGGTAGTTCCCAAGAAGGCACCAGGTGAATTTCGCCTGATCCACCACCTTTCTCAACCTAGGGGGTCTTCTGTCAATGATGGCATACCAGACCATCTATGTTCGGTCCGCTACATGTCTTTTGACGTGGCGGTTAGGATGGTTAGGGAACAGGGGGTGGGGGCCCTCTTGGCCAAGTGCGATACTGAGTCTGCCTTCCATCTGCTGCCCGTGCATCCTTTAGATTTCGACCTGCTAGGTTTCACCTATGCAGGAAGATTTTACTTCGACCAGGTTGCTGGGTTTCCTGTGCTGCTTTTAAGGCGTTTAGCACGGTTTTAGAATGGGCAGTGAGGTGCAAGGCGGGCTTGCTTTCCACAGTGCATTAGCTTAATGATTTTCTTTTTGCTGGGAGGGGTAGTTCCCTCGAGTGTCACCATTTGTTGCAGTGTTTCATACAGCTATCTAGCGAGTTGGGTGTGCCACTGGCACAGGGTAAGACAGAAGGTCCAGTCATCAGGCTTTCTTTCTTTGGGATTGAGTTGGATACGGTGGCATGCTGCTGAAGAAGTTGGGGGTTCTATTGGGATTAGTTAGATCTTTGGGGCAAGCGCGTAAGGCCACACTGAGGGAATTGCAGGTGGTCGTTGGACACCTTAATTTTGCCTGCAAGGTTGTTGTGCCAGGCTGAGCCTTTCTGAGGCATCTGGGTGACCTCATGCCGGGCCTGAAGGCCCCACACCACAGGGTTCATGTTAATGAGGGAGTCAGGGCTGACTTGGCTGTGTGGGAGGCTTTTTTGCTGGGCTTTAATGGGGTTTCCTTTTGGAGGAGTGAGCAGCTCCTCGAGGCCGATCTTCAGGTACATTCCGATGCGGCCGGGGGGGGGTAGGTTTTGGAGTATACTTCAGAGAACGGTGGTGCGCAGCACATTGGCTTGAAGAGTGGATGCGTGCGGGAGTTACACGGGATCTTACTTGACTGGAATTTTTCCCGATGGTCGTGGCAGTGCACTTCTGGGCCGGGGAGTTTGCTGACTCCACGGTCCGGTTCTGGTGTGACAACCAGGTGTTGGTCCAGGTGATTAAATCCCAGACCTCCCGGTCACGGTGGGTTATGAGGCTGCTGTGGGCATTTGTGCTGCAGTGTCTTAATGCTAACATTTTATTTTTGTCATGGCATGTCCCAGGGCTTGAAAATAGCATTACTGATGTGCTGTCCCAGTTTCAGTTGGTGTCATGGCTCAGACATCTGACTCAGAAGAGTCAGAGCAGCAGGATTCGCCTGCTAGTAAGGGCTCAGAGGCACAGCAACAGGATTTGGCAGGGAGATCAGACTCTGGAGCTGAGGATTCACAACAGCTGCCAGACATGATTTCTGATAGGGAGGAGCCTGGGATTTCACCTGTTTTGAGAAGGCGTCTCAAGAGGCAAGCTCAGTGGCAGTCACGCAGGCGCAGGAGATCACAAGAGAGGAAGCCGAAGTGCTGACTCAGGGAAGTCTGATTGGCTGCTGGTTCTCTTGAGCCATATATATTTAGCAGTCTCACTTGCTCAGATGCTGTTTGCAACTTTTCACTGGCTGCAGATAGTGTGCTATTTGAATTCAAAAACTTTGTCTGAGTTCCAGTTTGCCTTGTTTATGCTTTCCTGCTTTGTTCTGTTAATTCCTTGCTTCTGTCGTCCTTCGCTAATTCATTCCTTGCTCTGTGTTTTCCTTTCACTTATTACTCAGTTATTGTTGGGGGCGGGGTACCTAGTTCAGTTCAGGGGACTTAATTCATTTACTGTTTTTCTTTGTGAGCCTTTTATTTTTCATTCATGCAGTTCCGCTGCCTCTTTCTGTTAACGCACCAGGGAGTGCTGAAGAGGGTTGTAAATCCTGTTGGGTTAGCCGAGCTAACAGATTTATGACAGTTGGACAGGTTCAGGGAGTTAGCACCTGAGGTGGCATGGTACCTGGAGCCCATGCCAGCACCCCTGTGGCAACTTGGCAAGCAGAGGCCCAGTGGGCCTTAGCGGCATCCGTTGCGCCCAGTACCTGGGCAAGTTATTCATCTAAGGTGGCCGCCTTTGTGGTCTCCAGGAAGGGTGGGGGCCTAGCAGAAGCCTGACCCATCCCAGTAGAGCACTTGATCCAGTTCTCAGTTCACCTACATAGAGCGGGGAGGGCTGTGTCCACCCTGACTGGTCATGTAGCAGCATTGTCTTTTGAAGCGCAAGCCAGGGGGTGTGGGATTGCTCAGGAGACCCCTGGGTGCAGAGGATGTTGGAGAGCTGGTCCAGGGGGTTACCAAGTTACCCAGATAGGAGGAGGCTGCTCACGCTGGACTTGGTGTCAGCCGTTGTTAGTCACCTGCCCTCCTGTTGTAGGTCTGCCTGGGAAGTGACCTTTTTTCGTGTGGCTACCTTGGTGTCATTTTTCTGTGCTTTTCGGCTGAGCGAGGTTCTGCCTCGCAGCAGCCGGTCCCCTAGAGTCCGCTGCCTGCAGTAGGACGACTTGTCCTTCCTTCAAGGCAGGGCGCGGCTTGTCTTACACTCCTCAAAAACGGGCCAGAAAGGAAAGGGGCTAATTGTTTGCCTGTCGGTGGCTCAGGGGTCCTCGGCCGGTCCTGTTGCGGTGTTGGAGCAGTATGTGTCCTTAGGGCCCAAGCCAGGAGGCTGGTTTGTTTGTTCATGAAAGGGGAGATCCTCAGAACAGTGGTACATATGCTGGTAATCTCCAGACCTGACTACTGCAATGCACTCTATGTGGGCTGCCTTTGTATGTCATCCGGAAATTGCAGTTGGTACAGAATGCAGCAGTCAAGTTGGTCTCTGGGTCATCTTGGAGAGACCATATTACTCCTACACTAAAAGAGCTATACTGGCTCCCAATCAGTTTCTGAGCAAAAGACAAGGTTTTGGTTATAACCTACAGTATAAAGCCCCAAACAGCTTAGGCCCTGGGTATTTAAGAGAAAGTCTTCCTTGCTGTGAGCCCCACTGCTCAGTGGGATAATCTGGAGAGGCTCTGGCAAACTTGAGTTTGGAATGAAAGAAAAAAACTGAAATGAAATGAAAACTTTAATGAATAAAAGAAAAACAAAATGTCTGACTCTGTGGAAGCTTTTTGTAGGAAACCCTGTATAAGCAAGCAGGGGCGGCGGCAGTACAGCTACCAACACTGGTAGCACACCGTAATTAAAAACTTGAGATTGGTAGTGCATGTGCACTACCAAGCATTATGCTTATGCTAACATGCTAAATTAACTTACAATTATTAACAGGAATGTACAGAAAAGATGTGTATAACTTTTTTGAATGCTCACTGTATGTAAAGTTCAAAGATACTTCTGATACACATGAGCTATTCACACAACCTAGTGGGCGGGGGGAAGGCTGTGTAAACCTGATATTCCCCCACAGATGATCAGTACAGGTGTGCTGCGAGCGTGGACCACGCTCCCAGACAATCAAGCTCCGGAGGGCCGGGATGACATGTCCCTACCTCCAGGCCAAGTACGGTGCATTGGTGGATTCCCCCAGGAAACAGGTGCTCCTTCAGGTGCCTGTCTCTGTGTCTCCAGCCCAAGTAGACACATGATCCCAGAGCCCGGGTTAACAGCATGCTTGATCCCTTCTCCAATTAACTGCCAGGTAAAAAAGCTAGGCTAGGCATGTGCCAACACCATTTGCAGGGTCAGAACCAGCATCCTGGCCCCACAAATGGTGCTGGTGCATGCGCCAACGCCATTTGTATGATGATGGAGTTTAAATTCCATCAGAATTTAAAGGAGCCAGCAGCATACGGAGGAGCTTTTGGGAGGACAGCACCGCAATGGGGCAGTGCGAGGTGGGTGAGGCTCGCAGGAGCTTCAGGTTGGTAGGACCTGCTTGCCTCCTTTTAAAGGCACCTCTGGGATCTGCACAAAGTATTGCATGCACATTCCTATTAGCAAATGGGGCAATTCATGCTCATAGACCAAGTCTTCTCCCTTAACCAAAGACCAGTTCTCCTCCCTTTACCACAAGACCTGAGCAGCTGGTTCGTCCTGCAAGTTTCAGAAAAAGTCTCTTGGTGTGATTATCACCAAGTGAATCTTAGAGCTGAGTAGGAATTTAAAACTGGATTTCCCCAGTCTAAGATCATCATTCTATGCATTAAACTACACTGGTTCTGGAATGGCCTAAATAATACAGAAGATCATACAGACACAACCTTTGGGACTTTATTTTTTCTAATAAACTTTTAAGTGTAATCTTCCCCCATCTGTTGCTGCACCAAATTGTGGATTTATTTATTTATTTAACATATTTTTATACCCCCGAAAACTTACATCTCTGGGCAGTTTACAACCAGATAAAAACAAAGGTAAAACGTAAGTTAGAACAAAAACAAGAAGTTTAAAACACAGCAATTAAAAAAGTTTTTTAACGATATTCTAAAAACATCAAAACAATATCAGTTAAAAGTCTGGGTGAACAGATGTGTCCTTAAATACTTTTTTAAAATGGTCAGAGATGGGGAGGCTCTTATTTCACTAGGGAGTGCATTCCAAAGCCTCGGGGCAGCAACAGAGAAGGCCCGTCCCTCAGTAGCTGCCAGACGAGCCAGTGGCAAAAGCAGACAGACATTTCCTGATGATCACAATGGGCGGTGGGGTTCATGATGAAGAAGACATTCTCTTAAATACCCAGGGCCCAAGCCGTTTAGGGCTTCATAGGTTATTTTATTTATTTATTTATTTTATTGTTAAATTTATATATTGCCTTTCATTAAAGCAATCCCAAGGCGGTTTACAGCAAAAAATTTTTAACACAAGATGGTAAAAAAGACACAATTAAAATATTAAGTGGGGAAAAATATTAAACAGATCTGATTAAAAATTTAAAACAAAAGCATAAAAGCAATAAAAACTACAAAGAGCAGCAGATTTTGAAGAACAACAGTCTCCAAGGGACACCATCTGGAATCTGCCCGAGGGGTAGGAGCGGAACCACTGCAGAGCAGTGCCTCTCACGCTCAACCCCTCAGATGCTCCAGAAAGATACTATGGTCGATAGTATTGAAAGCTGCTGAGAGGTCCAAGAGGACCAACAGATCCACATTTCCTCTGTCAATTCCCAGTTAGAGATCATCCCTCAGGCCGACCAAGGCCATATCATGGCCAATCAAGGAGATCATCTATCAGGCCATATCATGATTAAAGAGGTACATCCTCTCCCCCACCCCGCCGCTGCAACACCGCCAGTTTTGAAACACTGCAGATCTATTTGAATTGTATTTGTTTAATGGCTTTCTTTTAGATTTATTTAAGAAAATAAATGGCAAGAAAGTTTGGCTATCATCTGAATTGGCTAATGTGAATTATGCTGCAACTGTTGGTGAGGAGGAAAAGAAAAGAAATTTTCAGCTATTATTTGAGAGCAAGACTCTTGCTTTGCAAGTTCCCAATAACAAATTTGATTCTTTAATGAACAGGAAAAAATGAAAGCAACAAAGTAAAGGCACAGTCCGTCTGATTTCACAGCTTCGGGGCAAACTTCATGGAAGCCTGCCCAAGAAATATGCAATGAGAAAATCAAGTTGTAATAGGAAAAATAAATATGAGGTAGCTACAAGCACAAGGACATGAATATATTGAAATGTTCCACTGTTCTACACAGTTAATGACAAAAAACAGAGCATCTAAGAATACATTAAAATATATCTTTTTTTTTAATTGTATGTTTTCAGAATTTTCATTCCAGATAGAGTTGTCTCTGCTGGGAAAATGTTCAAAGTTTCAGCCGTGTCAATGCCTCAAGGAATGTTGAGAGCTGCAAGCTGCAATTCTGCTCTTAGTTTGATTTTTCAAACCCACTGCTTTTTAAATGATATCTTTAAAGAGCAAGTCCTGAGATACGGGCCGGTGAATTATTAATGAACTCTGATGCAGCTTCTAAATTTGGAACTTTTAAATATCCTAAACATGCAAAAGCACATACACACCTTTTAGAAATAGATCAAATATATTTATACCGTATGAATCACACAATGGAGAAAAATGTGCAGTAGTATTTTGTACGCTCTCTTCTTTTTACCAACATTGACATGCTTCTGCCAGACACAATGATATCCCTTTGGCTAGAATCAGGACAACTGAGTATAAAGGCAGAATGAAAAAATAATGATAAACATCAGAATGTCACTAAAAATGACAATGCTTGCTGACATTCAGACTAAGGAAGTGCCAGTGCTACATGAGAAGCAGCGATGTGCACGAGACGAGGTTTGTGCACAGGTTTGGTGCCGAACCAGTTTGGTGCACCAAGGTACTGTTGAGGGGAGGGCAGGGGCGGCAAGCAGCACCTTTAAAAGGGAGTACAGCAGGTCCTTACCTGCTCGCTGCCACTCCATGCAGCTTCCTGCTGTGGCTGTCCTCCTCCCAACAGCCGATGCAGCAGTGGCACACACATGGCCTCTGTGCATGCGTGGATGCCATGTGTGTGCCGCCACATGCGGGCTGGTGGGGGGAACAATGCCTCAGCAGGAACTTGCATGGAGCGGTGGAGATTAGGTAAGGACCTGCTGTACTCCCTTTTAAAGGTGCTGCTTGCCTCTCTCCCGTCCCCCACAGTGGTGCCTCGGAGCACCGAACCTGTGCATGAACCTCAGCTCGTGCACATCCCTAATGAGAAGTGGCAGAAATCCTGCTGGCTTTAACTAACTCAGCAGCAACTAATTTTGATGACCTCCTGTAGGTCATGCAGCCCTCAGAGACATATTCTCCTGTCCCCCGCCTCTTAATGTGTTGCATAAATAGAGAAGGGACCAGGAATACCACGCTTCTCACACAGCACCAGTGCTTCCTTAATCTGGATGTCAGTTACTGTGTCAAGTTGTCTTATCGTCCATAACACTGGCTGCCATTAGCAGAGGCAAGGAAATACTCAGTTTAATGATGTCAGGACACAAATAATATTATGGGGATGGAGACCTCGACATAGGATTGCTGCCATTTTCTGTAGCAGCCTCTTTCACATTATAACATTTAGTTCTGGCCTAGGAGCACCAAAGAGATGTAGAAAATGTCTGGGGTTCATCTCGCTGGGGTCCTTGATTTCTTATATAAGCAGTTTGAATTGGAAGGAGAAGGTCTTGCCTTGAGCAGACCATAGAAAAGAAAAGACTGCTGGATATTTAGTCTGTCCTCCCATTTAGAGACAAGGCTATTCATTCCCCCAGATAACCTATTCATCCAGAGCAGTGTGCCATAAGCAAAGCAAAAGATGCAAAGCAGGCAGAAGTACAGAAACATGCAAGAAAGCCCAGCAACAAGATACAGCAGACAGCAATTCTGTCTCCCGCTCCCAAGCCACATAACCAAATTCAGAAACTGACTGGTTTGCTGTGGAGGAAAAATTCTTTACTAAACGTGCCTTCTAAAAGAACATCTGAGTGAGTGGTGTGGTATGTGTGTTTATGTGCAAAATTTGAACACACGATCCCCAACATCTTGTGCCCAACTATGAAAGACCTTGATGTTCTACAAGAAGTTAATAATACATACATTCAAGGAGGAAAAACACCTTTCATAATTGATTCCAATGAATCAATCTGAAACACCAAAATAGAGGCTGAAGATGTAATTAGGTACACAAACATTAATTCCCATTTTGCACCTATGTCAATAGATAGTATAGTCCAATTTATCTGCATGGGATGGGACATTCTCAGATGAAATGGAGGGTGCTGATTATACAGAACACATGACCATGAGATTATTCAGAGCATACATATTTAAATAAACAAACATAGAATTTGGATAGTAATTCAGGAAATTTGAACTACCAAGGTTCAGATAATGTGACTTTACTGTGCGTAATACCATGCAAATAAATGCATGTTGTATGTGACAGACACTCAAGAGCTGTGCCCATAGGGAATGAATGCATTTTGACAGGAGAAGCAAGACTTCAGGACTTACGTTGACAGTTCTTTGCATCAAGAGCATCTCCGAAATATCCATCAGCGCATTTCTCACAGTACTGGCCTGTTGTACCTGGCTTGCATATCAGACAAGCCCCAGACAAGCTGTCACAGCTGCCAGGAATGGAGAAGTCAAGGTTGTCATTACACTGGCAAGGCTGGCACGAGCCCCCTGGTATTAAAGGTTGTCCAAAATAGCCTTCCGCACACCTAGGGCAACAGACAGAACATCTTCAAGTATTTACTTTGCCCTGTTGGCACAAAAAGAATGTTTATACTGCTGTTGTCTTATAGCTTGATTTTCTTTCAAGTGCTTCTGGATTCCCCCCCTCCTTTGAATCTTTTTTTTAGTTCCTTTTATAGCACTGTATATTCATTACAAGCTGAAATCCTGCCAGCTCCACTAGTTATTAGATTTCAGTGGGTGGTAGGTGGAGAAGCAGGGGAAGAGCCTTGTCACTGGAACTGAAGATGAGACAAAAGTATAATGTGAAATCTGTCCATTGGCACACTAGAGGAAACCAGGCTCACATTGAGAACTCTTTGTAATACAGCCCATCATCTGTAACAACCGAAAAAGCAAGCTGTAGTATGCGAACTCAACAGCAAGGCTGACATTCCCTTCCCCAGCATAAAATGCCTGTTTAAGAAAGGAAGCAAACAAAAACCCTTGTAATATGGTTGCAGAATCCAATAGCATACATAATAAAGGATAAATCTGTTACAAAGGAATGTGTTGAATTCAACATGCACACAAAGTAGGAAATACTTAATTATATCTAATTAATGTGCTCTTAGATACTTCAAAGCCACGTGGGAACTGTTTGTCTGTAAGCAGTTCCTACATGGCTGGAAGAATATTGTAATGACTCAACCAGAAAGGATCATTTCCATGGAATCGGCCCTCCTCCCAGAAGGTTCATGCAATTGCCCCTCATCAATGTGGCTGGGTCATTTAATCGGTATCCACGACACACATGGAATGTCAGAATGTCCCACAGGTCCTCATTAAAGGCCCTGAAGGGAAATACAGACACTGACAAAAACTTACCAATAAATTCCTTTTTATGGCTACCGTGTCATTTATGTTAATATGTCAAAAGTGTTATATACCTTATTAGAGTGTATATTATTACTTTTAAACTATGTAAGCAGGCAATTTCCTCTTAATGTTCTGGCTGATATTGCCACCAATTACATTTTACCAGAATCCAGATAAGCATGAAAATAAGTCCCCCAACCCCACTATTAATCAATAGAGAAGCTCCTTCAAGCCCCACATGTATGCATGTATTTATGTAAAACAGTTATAACTTGCTTCGTGATAATACTGATTCATCAATCTTCTTCTTTGCTGTCTACTAATAGGTCCCACAATTATTAGGGGGAGAAACTACATGGGTGTGTGGAAGATTCATCCAATCTTGCTACCAGCTAATGAGGATACTGCCACTGCTGTCAGGGTTGGGGAACGGAAAAAGCTTCTCTTCCTCTGATACTGCAGGCCTCTGGTATATGAGGGGCTAGCATCTCTGATTTGGGGGGATACCGGAGGGTGGCTGAGGAACTCTTTCTCTACCACAGGCTCTAGTGATCCTGGGAGTGGAGCTGGAGTGTGTGTGTGGGAGGGAGCAGAAGGCAAGCAACAGACGGCATCTTGGCAAGGGAGTGTTCAGTGGCGGAGCAGGACTGCTGGTGGCCTGTGTGTGGCTGCCGCGGCAGCTCTGCTAACCCCGCCCCTGCGTCTGATGTCAGACCACGCTGGGATAGCCACGCCCCCATGTCTGATGTCAGACGCGGGGGCGTGGTATAGCCATGCAGCCCCTTTGGCAGTTAAACTAAGTCTGGCGCTGCTTTCGCAGAGCAGCCCAGGAGCAGCTCTTCCCTGCAGGGAAGAGCTGCTCCTGGGCTGTGCTGTGAAAGCAGCATCAGCCTTTTAACTCCCAAAGGGGCTGCATGGCCCCTTCAGGAGCTAGTTAGGCAGCGCAGCCAGGAGCGGCTTAGCAGGGAAGAGCTCTTCCTGACTGGCGCTGTGAACGCCACACCAGCCTTAGTTTAGCTCCCGAAGGGGCTGCGCGGCCCCCGCTCAGGAGCTAAACTAGCATCCCCGCGTCTGATGTCAGATGCGGGGTGTGTGTCGGGGCCACAAAGCACGGCCCCTGATTGGGTGTGGCCCGGGTTCTTTGAACCTGTTCGCTCAATGGTGGCTCCGCCCCTGGGAGTGTTTATTTAGGTATACTGAAAGACCAAGCAAATGGTGTTTCCTGAGTCTCTCCCATGTTCCTAAAGGGATGATAGCCTAAGCTGGGAGGGCCAAGAAGATGAAGACAAGAGCAGAGCAGGAGGGGGCTGGCTAACAAGTGTGGAGAAAGTAAAGTTGGGGGGGCCCTAGCGGAAGCCATGGCTCCACTTAAATTAAGGGAGGGATAAAAGCACCCCCACCACCCTGGCCAAAAAGGATTCCATCTGCCTTGGAATCCCTGCTCTTTAATTCTGGGTGTATGGAGGGAGGGCGCTCTGCAGTCAACAGTAATGCAAGAAACACACTCTGCAGTTAATGGTGGTAGAATCAAAAATAGTGCACATGTGTTGGCACCAATGTTAGGGTATTCTTGGGCTTTTGTTTTTTCCCACCATTAACTGCAGAACTGTATTTCTTGCATTACTGCTAACTGCAGAGTGTTCTCCCTCCTCACACCCAACATTAAAGAGCAGGCACTCCAAGACAGAGGGAATCTTCCTTGCCAGGGGTGGTGGTAGTTGTGGGGTGGTATCACTGCCTTAATTTACGTGGTGCCACAGATCTGCCTGATATCTCTTGATCTGCAGTACTGTAAGATCAGTGTCTCCCCCGCCACACACACACTTTACTTTCCCCACACTTGTTAGCCACCCCTCTCTTTGCTCCTATCTTCTCCCCCCACCAAAAGCTAATGGTATTTCCCCTTTAGGAACACGGGAGAGACTCAGGAATAGAGATGTGCACGAACTGGTCCAGAGGACATTATAGAGGCCTCTGAACTGGTTCGAACGTGGGCCAGACCAGCAGTCTGGCGCTGGGTGGGGTGGGGCGGGGCTATCCCTTTAAGGGCAGGGGGATTGCACTTACCCCTCCCGCCACATTTCCCCCTCCGGTGCTCCATTTTTTCAAAATGTTTTTTGGGCAGCAGCATTCCTCCTACCGCCCCTGCCCCCGTTGTTGTCTGGAAATACTGGAAGTAACAATTGGGTGTGCGCCCGCCACCGTGCACGCACCTGCCAGCGCTGCACACGTGTCCACCACACACATCACATGCTGCGTGTGTGACGTGTGCACGCAACGTGCGTACGCAGCGTGCAATGTGCACAGTGGGCATGTGTACATGGTGGCGGGTGCACACACAATCGCTACTTCCGGTCAACAGCGGGAGCAGGAGCGGCAGGGAGGAATGCTGCCGCCCCCAAAACTGAAAAAACGGAGCACTGGCAGGGGGAAAGCGGCGGGAGGGGTAAGTGCAAACACCCCCCCCCCGCTGGCACCAGACTGCGCCTCCACAGTTCCGTGCACATCCCTACTCAGGAAACACAGCTTTCCTGGTCTTTCAGAGTAGCTAAGTAAACACCCCCTTGCAAAGATGCTGTCTGTAGGTTGCCTTCCACTTCCTCACACTCCATTCCCACCCCCAGGATCAGGAGAGAGGCTGGTAGAGAGTTCCTCAGCCCCCCTCCAGTATCGCCCCAAATCAGAGGTACCACCCCCTCATTCACCAATGTTCTGCAGTATCAGAGAAAGAGAGAGCTCCTTAGTTCCTCAGCAGTATCTCACCCAAATCAGAGCTGTGATGCCCTCATTAGTTGTCAGCAAAGTTGGATGAATCTCCCCCACCCTTACGTTTTTCACCTTAACAAGTTTGGGGCCTGTTAGTTAGCATCAAAGAAGAAAGCAGTAGAATAAGCTGCAGTATCTCTGCCTCAGAGCAGAACAGGAAAGTGATGTCATAATCGCACCACCCAATGGGGTGCATTTCCAGTGTCTTTCAAGGATTGCAGTTTTCAGCTAACTTTAGAGTACTTTTTAAGGAAAACTAACAGAGCTGTGGTTTCCCCTCCATAGGTACTGCATGAGTAACAGTTGACAACACAAGGAATTCTGAAATTTAGGAAAATACCCCATTGCCCCCATTTTGGATGAGATTGCAATTGCCCTGGAAGAGCAAGTGAACAGCTTGGGAGTACTCCTGGACCTGACACTGTTCCTGGATGCCCAGGTGACTACTGTGGACAGAAGTACATTTTATCAACTTCATCTGATGTGCCAAGGATCCCCCCCCGCCCATTTGCTAGATCTATATCCAGGGGTGTAAACAGCAGGGAGCAGGGGTGTAAACTACTGTAATGTGTGGCTGCTTTTAAAAGGGGTCAGAAGTTTCTGTTGATCCAGAATGCCACTGATAGGTGGCATTCTGCTACGGCATGGCTTAACTTGCCTTGTGTCAACTCCATTGTGTCATCACACTTGCCTTGTGTCAACTCCATTGGCTACAATTTGCTTCCAGGTCCAAGTAGTTCATGACCATGCTGTCTAAAGAACTGTCTAAACCCTTATTACCTGTCCAGCCTATGAGACTGGGCACTGAACCCCTGCTCTTTGGCCTGTCATTAGTTGAGATTTGTTTGGCAGGTACCAGAGCTGCATAGCCATCACTGACACATCTCTGGCAGTGAACGCTGCTTTTGTGGGGAGGAAGAGAAGTGAAAATTTCTTCCCAGACTCCCTCTCCATGCATCGCTCCAACCATCAAGCCTGTAGGGCAACTACTCGGAAGGCTCCCTGCCTCAATGCAGCTCTGATTCCATTGATGGATCACTGCCTATCATGTCAGCCATTTATTTTTATTATTTATCACTTTTAAACAAAAAGCCCTCAAAGCTGTCTAGACAGAAAGAAGAATAAGAACTTTAGAAGCTGGAAGCACTACTCTGAGCAAGGTGTCTGAAGAAAATCTTAATGGTTGGTTGGGCAGATTCATGTGAATAGGTGTTGTTTCAGGTATTCTGGTCCCAGGCTATTTAGAGCCTTAAAGGTTAGAGACATGCTAACGCTTGGGAGCAGGGGTGTAGCTATAATTGAGTGAATGGGTTCAAGGAGCCTGGGGGCCCTCAGCTCCACCCTTCCCTATTTTCTTCATTATCTCCCTCACTTGGAGGGGTTGCAGGAGAGCGGAAAGAACACAGGACCCCTCTCCCCTAGCTATGCCCCTGCTTGGGAGATAAAATCATACAATGATGAGAACAATCAAATTGTGAAAAATCTTTGTTTGGCATTGCAACTGACTGAAAATCATGTTCAATTTGTTCTCATTGATCCATGATTCTCCACGTATATTCAGCTCCTACAATTTATTGTCTTCTACCCATCTTTCTCAGGTATATCCATACTTCAAAGCACACTAAAATATCAAAGTTTCTAAGGGTGTGTTCACAGAATTTTGTCCTGCTTCTAGTTTGATGCCTCATTTAGAAAGTGGTTGTTTGCAAAGTAGGTGTACTTAATGAATTAAAGAAATGTATAGGCCATCTTTCATCCCAGGGACATTGGCCTAAAGGACAATTGCACAGGAGCTCAGCAGATAATTAACTTCTTGGCTGGAGAGACAGGATAGTTTTTAAGAAAACTAAAAGTGCTATGATAGAGGTAGCATTGTCAATGGTAAAGAGATTCATATCTTTTATCCCACTGTTGCTTCTGGATAACAATTTTGCAGGTTTTGTGTTGTTTCAAATGCATGCAATATCTGTTTGACCAAAACAAGCCGCAGAACAAGATAAAGATGAGTGTACACCAAACCAATGATGCTTCTATCTGATGTGATAGGACTCTCTGTTGGCTCATAAATAGATTTGGTTTAACACCACTACAGAAAAATGAGTGTTTCTTCTCTCATAATCCTAGAAGTCAGGGTCACCCAAATAAAACGGACTAGCAGCAGATTCAAGACAGACAAAGATACTTCTTCTTTTGTACTTTTATACACAGTGCATAAATGATTGGAATTTACTTCCACAAGATGTTTTGATGACCTGAGTATAGATGGCTTTAAAATGGAATTCGGTGTATTTATGGAGGATCAGTCTTTCCAATAGGACTGTGCATCAAGCAAATAATAGGCATCAGTTCCTATTCATACTATATTTTCATTGTGCTGATGACACACAGGGAGTGTGATGCATCAAATCTAGTTCATACATTAGCTCCGTTTGATGCATCGTGGGGAGCTTACCTCCGTCAGAACAGCAGGCTCCCCTTCTCTCTAATGAGAAATCTGCTGCTTTCTGGGCAGCATTGCTTTAAAAACACTGCCTATTTGCCCCTGGCAAATGACCCACAATGCACCAGGAAAGGAAGTCCCTGAGGCATGAGTGGGGTGGGTGGGAATTAACCACGCTCTATAGTTAGAGGGGGTGGCAATGTTTTTTCAGTGGTGCCCTGAAGAAAGGACACAACATTGTGCATTGTAGGCTGATTGCCAGGGAAAAAATGGTGGCATTTGAAAAGTGCTACTGTTGCCTGGAAGCCAGCAAATATTCAGTTAGAAGACAGAAGGGAAGCCCGTCACTCTGATTAAGGTGAGCCCCCCGATTCCCCACCAATACAGTTCAATACAATATTATATCCTATTCAACTGAAGCATTCTCAGCCCATACAATATGATTTCTCCACATATTCAGGCAACATGGATAGCTTCTTCAATTACAAATCATGTTCCCCTTTGCTTAGCTACTTTCATTTTGTTCATTTGTATTTCGTTTTAGGCCTTAGCCTTGTATCTGATAATGCAAAAAGCTTGCAAAGCCGGTCATAAGAAGAATACCACAAGGATTTATGACTACTGAACTACTAATCAGAAATAACTCATCTTCTAATGACTGTGATCATTTTTTTTTTTTTTGGTATTCTCATCACTTCAGACTCTGCTAATTAAAGTTAATATAAACCTTGGTCTCCCAGACCTTTCAAAGGCTCTTAAAGCTATATTCTACTGGTGTGCAAATGAGACACAACGAACCCTGAACATCCTTCTAATGTGCGGGGGTGGGGGTGGGAGACGAAAATGAGTCTACTCTGATTTACACTACCTTCTCTCATTTTCCTGGTTCCAGATTTTCTGGTAAACTCTGAATGTAATCTACTTTCACTATAACTACATATTCACTTTTGGAATGTTTCCATCTCAATTACTCTCTTCTGATTCATTGTGCTATGCCTATGGGAAAATTCAGAGAATAAGACAATTATACAGAAAATTAATATCTGATATTAACAGGGAAAATAGATATTTTAAAAAATCCAGTGCTGACTGTAACACAAGAGTTATAAGAAAGGTAATGAAAAATAAGCAGAAAAACAAAAATACAGATTGTTTGGTGTGTGTGTGTGTGTGTGTTTAAAAAAGACATTCTACTTATTACCCATCCTCTTAGCAGTAGCTATATCCTGAAGTAAGATCATCCACATCTATCTGCCAGGTACATCTAAGCTGTGACAGCTATGAAGCCATTTCCTCCCTAGGATATATCCATTCAAAATGCCACCCTTAGGTTACAGACAAACAGCATGGAATCAGAAAGCATCAGATTATGCTATTCAAAGTGGATTACTTGAGAAAATGGTTATCATTCAGCAGGAATGAGGCAAAGTCATTAGGACTGTGGATGTACTCTGATTTTTGAAACTAATAGCAGTCGTTGACTCATTTGTTTCAGAGGGAACATTGTTAGATGCACCAAACTCAATAATGTTCTTTCACAAACACAATAATACTCTTCCTTTTCTTTTTTAAAAACTGCAGCTACCAAATGATACATTCAGTTTTTGATCTATTGCAAAGTACATTTTAAAACTCTTGCCATGGGGTTATTTTTCCTCTAGTCTGTAGCAAACACTTCCCTACACTTACTCTTCTGTTATCTCTCCCCTTGGAAAATTCATAATTCCTCTGTCTTTTCACCAATAAGATAACATTATCACTCTCTTTAAATCACTGAACTAGCTTCGTGTGTTGTGAAATAATTTCAAGCCCTAGACCTTACATTTTTGTTGGCTATATGAATTCACGGGTTCCTTTTCTTACTCTGTGTGTGTGTCTCTCTCTCTCTCTCTCTCTCTCTCTCTCTCTCTCTCTGTGTGTGTGTGTGTGTGTGTGTTGTCCTGCAAATTCCCACTACATCCTGGACCCTTCAGATGTGCTTGTTCAGAGTGAAGATGATGAGACAGGGAATAGAGAAAGATAAGAACTGTATTTAGCCAAAGGCAGATAGATGGAAAGACTCAAGTGTAAGGATTAGGGTTTGAAATTGTTTCAAAAAGCAAAAAAGGAGCCAGTTCAGTGATTTAAAGAGAAGGATGATGATAGCTCGGTGGCAGGAAAAAAAGAAGCATTCTGAATATACTGATAGGGGAAAAGATAGGGAACTGCAAAGAAGCAATAGTAGCAAAGTTGGGGAAGATGCATACAGAACAGGACCTTTTTTTTTAGCAATAGGTGCAGAAGCAAGAGATCTGGCAACAGCCATTCCAAAAACAAACAAAACAACAACAAAAACAAGAATAAATGCAGCCCAACAGTCTATATGTAAATCATTGGGACAATGATTCTGACAAAAACCTTATGAAGTATGTTAATTTACTAGCATTCTTTAGAAAGAAAAGCAGATTTGTTGACAACTTTAGGAGTGAGAAATCATGGTTGGCAGCTGCCAGACAAAACTGTATATAGAACACTTTATGATTATTTTAAGCCAGTTAATTTAATAGCTATGTATCACTCAGGGCAGTATCCAAGAGCTAAAACAAGAGATTCCATGTAAATCCCTGCAGCTATTACTCATTCACATTTAATAACATGTAAAGGCTGCTTTGTAAATGCTGATGTGTTTGTTATAATCAGCAGCCTTGGGCATTTTTATGCAACTTGTGACAATTAAGGAAACCCAATGCTTATTCAAATTATGTTCTTGCTGCTGATCTATGGATTATACTCCACTCAGAAATACTACTTGTTGCTGATGAGAGCTGTCAGTGACCTCTACATTGACAAACTGTCACAAAAGTACTCTTCAGCTGATTTGTTCTTGCATTCATTAACTCCACAGCCCCCGCGTTTAAGAGGAGAGCAATGACTTGCCAGCTAGACAGAAATAGCAGCCACTAAGCTAAGTGGGTGAATGCAGGAGTCGGCTTTGTGGCACATGCTTTTACAACATATAGCTGTACAAAAATGATGGACAGTGTTGAGTCTTCTGCTTCATTTCTCAGTGAACTGGACACATATGCAAACATGTTTGTTGTTAGAGAAAACCAAGCAAGTTTCATCTTTCTGTCCCTGTTAAGGATTTGGCTAAATGACTTTCTAGAATATATCTCAAAAACCTCTTGGGCATTCTACATTTGGCTTCCTTTTTCTATGTGCCCTATTAGTGTTCAATAAACTAAATAGGGTTTTGGAACATAGGAAGCAGCCATATACTGAGTCAGACCATTGGTCTATCTAGCTCAGTATTTTCTTCACAGACTGGGAGCGGCTTCTCCAAGGTTGCAGGCAGGAATCTCTCTCAGCCCTATCATGGAGAAGCCAGAGAGGGAACTTGGAACCTTCTGCTCTTCCCAGAGCAGCTCCATCCCCTGAGGGGAATATCTGACAGTGCTCACACTTCTAGTCTCCCATTCATATGTAACCAGGGCAGACCCTGCTTAGCTATGGGGATAAGTCATGCTTGCTACCACAAGACCAGCTCTGCTCATAGACCATAGTCATGACCAGTCTGCTCATCTTGTATGCCTACCACATTAGCTGCACCTGTACTGTACTCTTATTTTCAAATGTCACTATCTTCATATTTAAAGTTTCAAAAGCTGAAAGACAGTAATTCTAGATTTTGCTAGCTAGAAGCTTTAGGCCCTTGCCAGGAGCTAGCTGGGTTATACAGGTGCCCCACGTAGCTGACTGCTAAACTTCAACAGCCATACCAGAACACAGCACAGCTAGGCTGTTCACTTGATCCTTCCAGAACAGGAAGAGTATAAAAGGTTCCCCATTTGGACTAAGACTTTGCATTAGTATTAAGTCATCTTGGTCCTGATGCATTTTGGTCCTGTCTGCAATTCCTGGTTTGTCTGCTTGGTTTCAACACAAGATAAGTCATCACAAGGTAACTACAAACATCATTCTGACCATGACTCCACAATGAATCAGCCTCCTTTACATTTCCCTAGTCATAAGTACAACAACTTTCACCAGATGTAGGCAGTAGCCATGAATCGAGGGGGGGGGGAGATGCCCATGATAAGCTAATTATAATAATATGAAATAAACTTTAATTGGCCATCTAAATCCACCCAAAGCATGTTACTATACTATGCTACTACTGTAGCATACTAGGGACATTTTAAAGTTGGCCGCCTTGAAATCTTAGGATAGTGGGTAGATCAAATAATGCTTTCTTTTCTTTCTTTCTTTTTAAGTAAATGATTCTGTACAATGCTTTTGCCTGTTTTAGTGATATATTGTGTAATGTATCGGTCTATTAAATTGGCAAGAAAAATCTAAAAAACCTACAACAGAATTCAACACACCAGAATCCAACTAGCAAGTATTCTTTACTTGTGGGGAACAGCATTTTTTGATGTATTTCACTCAAAAGCTTAGTCATGTCAAACCCATTATTCAAACAGTATAGCAAAAAAAAGTGAGAGCAGAGGCACAGAAAGAAGATGCAAAGTTTCATGGTGTTCCTTTAGTGAAGGACTGACCCCATACCAAATTTCTTCTTCTGTCCTTTCTGACTCCTTGTGGAAGCAACAAGACTTTGTCTTTGCCTCCAAATATTTATTTGGAGCCCAGGAATTCCTCTTGCCAAATAAGGAACTTCAGTGGAGATGGAGCAGCAGCATTTTAAAATGTGGACATAAAAATAATTATGACAAATAAATCTAGCTTCCACAACAGCATTTATTGATCCAGTGTAAGGGGATGAAATGGCAATTCAATGAATAATTGATTAAATATGCTCTCAATATTCAAGCCAAATTTGGAAGACACACAGACGATAATGAAAACCAACAGATGCACAAAATCTGGCAATAGTAATCCCATCAGGTAATATTTCTTCCATGAAAAATACTTTCTTTGATATTATAGCTTATCATTTACCTGAAAAATTAAATAAGGAACAGTTTTGCTGGCTTACTTAGCAGTTGAATAAGTCTGGAATAGACAATGACATTTCTCATTAAAATAGGACCCTGACATGATGTCATCACTCTACAATTCTGTCTGTGGGGCAGACAATAGGAACATAAGTGTTTATGAATACTACAGCTGATTTAAAAAGCTATGGTAGAGATGCTTTAAAAGGAACTATTTCATAAAGTACTAGCGTTATAAAAGGAGGGGATATCCATGTGACACTTGCTTACCTCTCACAGCGTGAGCCAGCATACCCATGGGGGCATTCATCACATATTAATCCATGACTTCGTTCCAAATGACATGTTGGACTGAAACTACGTTGTTGATGAACAGCAATAAGAGGAACACAGAGAAAACACAAAAAGAAATTCAGTAACAGCATAGTTGTTCTCCTCCTTCAGAGAGTGCTGCTTTCAAAACAGAGTATAGGGAAAGTCTTTCTGGTATCACACACATGGGGCTTAGATTTGGCTCCAGCCAGTAGAGTTTGGAATGACTCTGCTATTTCTGCCGACACTGGATATAGCTCAAATGGGTGGCAGCATCCAAATGACATGTTGTTATGGGACTTTAGTCTATCAATGAGCTGCTACACCATTTAAAAGGAGGAATGTACAGCTGTTTGTCTGAGCCCTCAAGGGCCAGGCAATGCACACTATCCCAGACTAGCCTACTGTACACTCCCCAGTTAAATCTCATTGTCGCTGATTTGTTATTCTGAAATTCTAAAATTGATTGGAAAGCTCTGTAAATTCAGATTAATGATTAGTAAAATAACTTTGTGTATTGAACAGGGAAAATGAAAATGTACAATAATGTTTTCCACATCTGCCAGGGCCTAATCTATAGGTGCACAATTAAGATTGCTAAATGGGGATATATGACACAATCATTATAATCAGTCATATTCATAAAAGGGGGTGGTGAAAGTTGTGGATATAGTCTATCCTTTTGGGTCCTGCTATGATGGAAGGTTAGGATTCTAATATGATTGTGAGTAAGGAACCAAAGGACTGCAGTTATCTGGATTATTTAATTTAGAGAACAACGTTTTGTAAACTTATCAGTGTACCATTAATGAATCAGGTAGTCCACTATATTAGTAGTTGACCACCACCTAACACTACCACCTAGTAGTTTCAAGATGGTTGCATAGATAAGAGTTATAGCTTTATATTTATTATTTCATACATTCTTCTCTTTTTACAAATATAGTAGCAATAACAGTTATATCTCTGCAACCCAATCATTTGCATGTTTACAATACCCTGGGATTTGATTTTACTCTTGCTGCATATTTCTGCCTCGTAGCATTTTGTTTTCTGTGTTTTCTCCCCCTCTAGTATCTGACTGACACATCATAATGAGGTAATCTGCTGGCACACAGGAAGATACAAGCCATTTGTAACAACAGGATATCTGTCACTCTACTATTTTGAAGAGATCACTACTCAATTATTCTTCCTTTTATTTCACTTAGAGGTTTGTTTGTGCTACACAGCCGGTCCATTTTCCAAACTACCCAGCAGTAGACCTGAAGCCTTAGGACAAAGCTTGGTTAAACATAGTTGCAGTGGAGGAATAAATACAAGCAATTGTTGGCAATCATCATCCCTCCACAGAGATGAATCTTTGCAGTTTTATGACATATATTTCAGATTCCTAGTGTGTCCTATGAATTCACAAGTAATCAATGCACATTAACAATATAAAGTACACATTTGCCAAGTCTAGCAGCTCACATTCTGAGATATATTTTGGTTTCTAGTTATTTTGCTTTATGTGGAAGTCTAGAGAATCTGACCTAGTCAGTCGAGGACAGCAACCATTTTGCTCATAGGCTGAGGACACATATAGTGTTTGCATTTTTTAAAAAGACACCCCAAAGTGGAGACCTCTGAAATTTTGAAGAATGGTCAAGCAGCAGGCATCTCTTGGACTCTGACATCCACACATGTTGCAATCATATTTTACATATACAAGTAGATTTGCTGGAGAGGAAACCCTTTAGTCTTTACCTTAGCATGACAGGATGAGTAGATCCCTCACAAGCAGATCTACTCCTGGAGAAGCTGCTATGACGACAGCTTGTTTGGGAAGCCTCTTGTGAACAGATTCACTTGCAGGGGCGTACCATCTGTTAGGCAAGGGGAGACAGTTGTCTCCTGACCCACTGCCTCAAAGGGCCCCCCAGAGGCCAGTCAGCACACCCATCCCCTGTGGCCGTGGTACCCACCCAATTGCAGCTGGCCTGCTGGAAGGGCTGTGCAATGGCCGGTGGCCTCGGTGTGGCAAGGACGGCGATAGGGGGGCTTTCCCTGCCTTCAAAAGGCAAGACCAGCTGTGCCTATCCACCCTCTCTCTTCCGTATGGGCAGGGGTGGGTTAGGCCCGCCTGCCTGCCTGCCTCCCTCATGGCCGTGAGCAGAAGGCGTACAGCAGGCAATCATGTCATGCTCAGTGCAAGGTAAACAGAAGCTGCTCGCTGCCTTTGCCACCTTCTGCAGATGCTCCTCTCTTTGGCACTCCTGTGTCTTGCTGTTCCCTGCCTCTTCTTCTTCTTCTCCTCGGCTCTGCCTCTCGCCCTCCTCCCTTATTGTTCTCCCCCTCTTCTCCTCATCTTTGGTGCACATACGTGGTCACATTCCATTGACTCTCCCCTCTTCTCTCTTCTTCCACTCACACCTAGCACTAGTGGTATTTTGAGCCAGAGCTAGCAGCAAAGCCGCCTCCAGACATTGGCCAAATTGGACCAAAAAGGGGGGTGCTGTAGGTTTGGGGACACCGTCTGCTGACTCCGCTTTGGCTGCAGTGAGTGCCTGCTCTCACTTCACTTGCCCTGCCACCTCTGATCAGGCTCAGCTCAGCTGTAGTGAGCCCCTCCCCGTCAACCTACCCGCTCACTGTGTCTGGTGGGGGTGATGGACAGGGGTGAGAGAAGCCATCAGAGAGCTAGTCTCGGGAGATCTTTATCAGCCTCTGCTGACTCCGAATGGCGGGGGAGGGGGGGAAGACAGACACTAATTGCTGCAAGGGCGGGGGTGGAGTGTCTGGCTGGGACAGGGAGAGAACGAGACCTTACGGCTTGCAGGAGATCCTCCTCCAGCCCTGACTCTCTCCAATGTCTCCAAGAAAAAAATGAGGAAAATACTTTGTTTTACTTCAAGGAATCCAAGAAAAATGTTCCAAGTTAAGCTGGAGACAGACCAGGCAGGCAGATCATCTGAAACAGAGGCTAGGACAAAGTCCAAGGTGTGAGCAAGTCTTTTTTTTTGGTGGGGGACCTCAAGAAACAGAGTGCAGCAGAGATACACAGAGAGGGCCCAGGGAAGGCACAGCTCTCAGGTGAGTTTGAGTCATGTGTGAAGCTCAATTTGATCGAGCGCTCCTTTCCTGCCTTTTCACTCTTGCGAGCGATTAATAGGTGGAGTCACTTCGCTCCCCTGCTCCTTCCCGCAGGAGGGACTGAAAAGGGACAACAAAAGCTAATCACTTTTGTGAAGATGATTTCTGGCGAAAAGGGGACTGGACCTCACCTCATCTCACCGTGCAAGCAGCAGCCAGGACTGGGAAGGCTAGAGATGCTTCAAATTTCCTTCCCTTGTTAGCAGTATGAAGCATCTCCTTTTAAGTCCTTACTGTGGGAAGGTGCAGAGGAGCAAAGTGACACTACCTATTACTCTCTCGCAAGAGTGCTTAAGGACTTCTCGGCTCCAAATTCCAGCCCCGGGACTTGCCAGCTTCCAGGTAGCGCCGGGCATTCTGCATTTGGTTGCCCGTTCATCTTAAGAGCTTTTCAGGAGGGATTCGGTCTGTGGCTGTGCGTGGTCAGTTCAGGCTATATGGGAGTGATATATGGGAGTGATTTTTTGGGCTATATGGGAGTGATTTTTATATGGGATTTTCAGGCTATATGGGAGTGATTTTTTGTCCAGCAGCACTGGGAAATGACGAGAGCCCTTCAGAAGTGTTATGCAGCCCTTAGCATGTTATGCTTGGCAATAAACAGGCACCAAATACTATCCCCAGTTAAATGTGTGGCCAAGCCCATATTAATAGCAGCCAGATCAAATAAGATATAGATATCCCCAAAATATAGGTCAAATGGGATCTTAATCAAAATGTTCAGGAGTAACATGGTATGTGTACAGGTATGGGGCAAAGTGTCTTTTGGCTCCATGTATATATTTGTATACAGTGTACAAATGGCTCAGGTCCAGGGTATTTAAGAGAATGGTTTCTTTGTTATGAGCCCCACAACATATTGGTATCTGTGGAGGTTTTGGTATGTAGTTGCCACCAATTCTTCGGGTGGCTGCTATCAGGAATAGGAATTTTCTGTTGCCACCTTGAGACTTTGGAATACATTACTTGCTAAAACAAGAGCCCTACATTTCTGACAGTTTTCAAAATGATCTTAAGACACATTTGTTCTTCATGGTGCTCTAAGCCAGGAATGCTAAATAGATAGTCATAAGAACAGCCCTGCTGGATCAGGCCCAAGGCTCATCTAGTCCAGCATCCTGTTTCACACAGTGGCCCACCAGATGCCACTGGAAGCCTACAGGCAGGAGTTAGGGCATATCTTCTCTCCTGCTGTTACTCCCCTGCAACTGGTACTCAGAGCCATCCTGCCTTTGAGGCTGGAGCTGGCCTACAGCCCTCCGACTAGTAGCCATTGATTGACCTTTCCTCCATAAAGTTATCCAAACTCCTCTTAAAGCCATCCAGGTTGTTGGCTGTCACCACATCTTGTGGCAGAGAATTCCACAAGTTGATTATGCATTGTATGAAAAGGTACCTCCATTTGTTAGTCATAAATTTCCTGGCAATCAATTTCATGGGATGACCCCTAGTTCTAGTGTTCTCCACTCCATGCATGATTTTATAGACCTCTATCATGTCTCCATGCAGTCTTCTTTTTTCTAAACTAAATAGCCCCAGGTGTTTATTTATTTATTTTTATTTATTTTTGCATTTTTATACCACCTTTCATTAAAAGATAGCCCCAAGGCGGTTTACAAAAGTTAAAAACATACAATAAAAACATCATGCTAAAAGTATAAAAACATATTAAAACAGGCATAAAACAATACAACAAACAAAACCACCCAGAAGCAGCAGTAAAAACGATTATGTAAAAGCCTGGGTAAAAACCCAGGCCTTTACAAGTGCTGTGGCCTTGCCTCATAAGGAAGGTGCTCTAGGCCCCTGATCATCTTGGTTGTCCTCTTCTGCACCTTTTGCAGTTCTACAATGTCCTTCTTTAAATGTGGTGACCAGAATTGTATGCACTACTCCAGGTGTGACTGTGCCATAGTTTTCTATAAGGGCATTATAATATTAGCAGTTTTATTTTCAACTCCCTTCCTAATGACCCCTAGCATGGAATTGGCCTTTCTGACTATCATGAAAAAATCAGAATTTGAGATAGGCTAATTACATGTAAAAGAAATGAAGTTTATGTTGCGCAGCATATTTCTTTTTCTAGAATGCAAGCAAGGAAATAGTATAACTCTGCATTTTCATTGCATATTAATACTAGCTGATCTATTATTTGTTCCACTAGTTACCAATGGATGCTAAATACTATTTCTACTTACTGAATTTGCAACTTACTTGTTTGAAGGTATACTTAGTGGGCAGGCACACAGCTGGCAGTCATCAGGTTTCCCTTCAGTAGCATCTCCATAGAAACCAGGAAGACAATGATTACAATATAGGCCACCTGTGTTGTGCTTGCAGCCCTAACCAGGCAAGAGAAGACACAAAACCATCTTTTCAGAATACCATTGAACAAGAGTTGGCAAAAACACAACAAGATACATAGTCTACTGTCTATACCTGTGTATCCCATAGCTGTTCATTTGCTGGATCAAAGCCCTCTCCCTCCAATTATCCTCACAGTAACTCTGTGAGGTAGGCTAGGTTAAGCTGAAAGATAGTAACTGACCTATGTCCACCCACTATGCTTTGTGGCTGAGTGGGAAATGATCTAAGCCCAATATTCTAACTATCACCATAATACTGCTAATGGATATTTGGACTGACGTCTTTTAGCCTTTTATTTGGAACAGAATATAGCACTAATTCTTTGGAAGGGTGGGGAAGCAATCTCTTCCACCTCCCCTTCAGGAAACAGGAGGCTGGATTCTCATCAGTTGCAGCTTATGAACACCATTCAACAGCAGTCACACAGAGTACATTTCAGCGGTCAATCCTGGGTACCAATCAGTGTTCCCTGTAACAAGGATTCCCAGATGTTTTTGACTACAACTCCCATAATCTGCAAGCAAAAGCCATTGTAGCTGGGAATTCTGGGAGTTGTAGTCAACAACATCTGGGAATCCCTGTTAGAAGGTACACTGGTACCAATATCTATAGAAATAGCATCTCTATCTAATCCCTGCCAAAAATAATCCAATGGGGCAGCTAAGGAGTTCCAACACCAGGCTCCCACATCAAGCTGGAAACCAGACTGATATGGCTGTAGAAATTAAAGCAAGCAGTTGGAAAAGTTAATAATGTGAGCTGTCCCTTAAGAACTATTCTCTCTCTCTCTCTCTCTCTCTCTCTCTCACACACACACACACACACACACTTTTGCTGCTCCCAACTGAAGATAATAGATTTTTGTTTCCAACTCCACCAAGGCCTTATTAATTTATATTTAAAGACTTTAAAACCTGGCAACTATTTTCTAAAGTTAAGTCATGTAACTCCAGCGTAAGTATCTCTCTGAAGGGTTTTTTTTTTTAATTACATGGTTTGATTTGCATGATGACATATTAATACCCTAAAGATTTCTGCCCTGATGATCTGCTGCATAGTTGGAACCACTTTCTGCTCCACTAGTTGACATGGCCCTTTATACATCTATATCTATTTTTATTTCTATTTCTATATCTATATCTATATGGATGTGGCTTTTGAAATCAGATTTAGGCTGAAAGAACCTTGCATTCAGCTATGAAAGCCACCCTAAATGCTTCTTGGGCATAGCAGTGTTTCTTCCGTTGAAGCTTACTCTGCAACCAATCTCACTGTCAGTAATCCTAATGGCCATTAAGGATATTCACATGTGCAGCCTGAGCCCAGCCTGGGTTAGGCTGTGCGTGTGAAGTGCTGGGAGTGAGGTTGCTCCTGGCACTGCCCCTGTGCAAAGCCCACTTTTTAACCTGGCATTTAGCCAAGGTTAAGAGAAGCTGTGGTACCAATATCTATCATCTGGGTGATCGCCGCTGGATTAAATGGCTTCTCCCTGGCCCACCGCCATGTCTGGCAGGAAGCCAAGGAGGAGGAGCAGCCACACTGAGTGCAGTGTGAGTCCAGAGTTAGTCCATCTCTAACGAGATAGGGTGCAGGAGGGGAAAGTCCTTCGACTCCCAGCATTTCTCTTCGCTATGCTGCCACTTGTGTGGGAGGGGAGGACAGTGGCCATTTGTCCACCAGGGAAAGCACTGGGCAGGCAAGCTCCTGCCTTCCATGCAGCCCACCTGTCCTCCCTAGCAAGGTTGTGTGAAAGACCTTGTTATTTAGTAAATACTCAAGGGTTCTTAAATAATCTGCCTTTCCACAAATAAAATATGTAAGAAAGGAATGGGTGAGATTTCAGTTTCTGTTACAGAGCTGATAGAATATGAATGTCTATTAATAGACACATTCTTTGCAAAAAAAAAAATTCAGATTGTCTAAAGAGACAAACACTGCATGTGAGAAGAGATTCTCTCTGTGATGTGGAGTGTCCTGGGGTGCCAGCATTTCACATCACAAGGATGATTTAGCCTCTCATACAGTCTTTGTCTCTTCAGACAAAAGTTGTAACCATGGAGAGTGGGCAGGACAGGATTTCAGAGTGCATCAGCACAGGGGTGGAACTTCCAAGTGCTCCCTTAAGGACAGTGAAATCCTCACTTTTCTATATATCTAAACAGGGCTAAAGCCTTCAGTGAATTCTAGGTATAAAATTGAAGAAGATGGCAGCAAACATTTTCCTGACTGTGGCTCAGAAATTAATACTGGGTGCTCCCCAAGGAGAGGCAAACTTTGCAAGCCCCCAAACTCTTCTACAATTCATATTAAAATGTAAGTGAAGAATTGCTGAGACTATTACATTAAATAGGGATGCAAGAAAAGGAAAAAAACCAAGGATGGAAGAGAAAAGCCAACCCTCTTTGGAGAACCCATGTGCGTTCTACTTCCTTGCCCAACCTTCAGCCTCTGCAGCTGTGGCATTGAATTCAACTCCAGTTCAATGTAATGGAGAGACTGAGCTCCGTTACATTAAATTGGGGCCAAGTGGACATTTTTGAAGGGTGGGCATTCACCTGCCAGAAGCCTCAGAGCTAAGCAGCATATGAAGTCTCTGCTATTTAGCTTTGAGGTTTCTTTGAAGGGATGCACCCTGAGAAAAGAGAAGAAAAGACAACCCTTTATGAGGATCCCTCATAAAGCGATCTTTGATCCTCCCATTTTCCAATGTGTACCCCTTTGAAACAAGCCTGGAAGCTAAGCTGTGTGGGTACGTTCCACTGCTTAGCCCGAGGTTTCTTTGAAAGGGCACATTCTGAAAAATGGGGTGGGGGTGGGAGAGACTGCCTCAAAGGTGACCCTAAGGCTCAGACAATCCCCAAGGGGTTGTTTTTCCTCCTCCACAACATTTTTTCAGAGTAGAGGTGTGCAATTCAGATTTTCTCTGTTTCGATTTGTAACTGAATCGAAACAGCCCTAATTCGATTTGGAGCAGTATCTAACCCATCCGAATCACTCCAGATTCGATTCAGATACGAATCGTGGCTGATTCAAATCAAATTGATTCGGGTTTCAGATCTGTCCTATTAATTCCCCCAGATTCCCAGCTTTCATTTAGGAAAAAAAAGCTAAGCTCTAGCCCTTATAGAAGTGGAGTTATGGAGCAAAATGTTTGGTCACTATTTTTCAAGTGTTCGGATTCTTTGGTGTATAATAACTTTCACTCAATTAATCCTTATGAGGATTTATTACACACCTTCATTTCTCCTATTCATTTTGACTGTCTTTTTGGCAGCGCCAACTGTCAACTACCATGTGCCAACTACACCCTACACCCACCCACAAGGCAGTGGGCTACTACTCAGTTTAAGTTAAGTGCCTAATGGGTAGAGGCTACCACCCAAATTGCAGAGGAATTCAGCAAAGGGCTGATTTTTGGTGAATTGTTGAAGGTTTAGTGTCTTTGGGACAGATTTGGGGCATAAAGCGAGATCTGGGGTGGAAGGGTGTGGTGAGGTAGTAGTGCCTAATAGGTGGAGGCTACCACCCAAATTGCAGAGGGATTGGGCAAAGGGCTGATTTTTGGTGAATTGTTGAAGTTTACGCATCTTTAAGGTTTTTCCCCATAGGAAATCATGTAGGTTTCAGCAGCCCCATAAAGTGCACTTGGGGAGCTCTGGGGTGCCCCAGAGTGAGTGGTGGTGTAGTTCACATAGGGTGCCAGCCACTCCCATGGGTTACTAACCCATGGGGTACAGGGTTCTGTTGTTTCTGAGGTGTTCTGAGTGTGGATTCTCTGATAGCAAATGAGAGTGGATTCATGGTTTGTATTGAAAATCTCATTTGCTACCAGAGAATCTACACTCAGAACACCTCAGAAACAACAGAACCCTCAACCCCATGGGTTAGAAGCCCATGGGGGTGGCTGGCATCCTCTGTTCACTACACCATCACTCACTCTGGGCCACCCCAGCGCCCCCCAAGTGCAGTTATGGGGCTGCTGAAACCTACATGATTTCCTATGGAGAAAAACCTTAAAGATGCATAAACTTCAACAAATCACCAAAAATCAGCCCTCTGCCCAAATCCTTTGAAAAAAATCTGGTAGCTTCCTTGCCCCCCCACCCCCGGGCACTACCACCAACCCCACACTGCTTTAGGCCATCCCTTTCCCCCAACGTGAAGCAATACACCTCCCTTATACCTTATGGGGAAAAACCTTAAAGAGTTTTAGTGACCACACATTTTGCTCCATAACTCCACTTCTATAAGGGCTAGAGCTTAGCTTTTTTTTTTAATGAAAGCTGGGAATCTGGGGGAATTAATAGGACAGATCCAAAATCTGAATCGATTTGAATCGAATCAGCTATGATTCGATTTGTACTCGAATCTAGCCAATGGACCACAGGGGTGATTCGTTTTGTCGCTGAATCACCTGAATCAGCTAGATTTGGGTACAAATCGATTTGTATCTGAATCAATTTGCACATCCCTATTTCAGAGTACACCTCTTTGAAACTAGCCTCAAGTAATGGAGACTTATTTGTGTTGCATACAACATCAATACATACTAAAACACATTTCTTCTTCACGAAGAATAGATTTTAATATCTCTCCACAGTATGCACATGCAGTGCCTATATACATATGAACACTGCATATGTATCATGGCAAAATGGAACTTCTTTGTTTTTAGAACTTGTGCTATCTACAAAAACAGTTCTCATGTATATCACAATAACAATGTGAATATATGATGCAACAATTCCCTACATGACTGAGCTGGGAATCAAAGGGCTTTGTAGGTTTCTCCAAGATGTGTGCTAGATATGGGATTTGCATTACAGACCTAGGCTACAGCAGTTGATCTGAGCTCTTATTATGAGTCAAAGAAACATATTTCAGTTTCTTTTCAATTATATTTCAAAGCAAGGGAAGAGTCAAAAGATGTAACATATCAGTAAATTAGCTGCCTAAATTGTCTGTTGTATTACTGAAAAAACACCATGAATAGTAATGAGGAGGCCAAAAGGCTCAGTACATCTCAATAGGAAAAAAAATCCCTTTGATGTGAAACATTCCCCCTTTTTCACCACTCAAACTTCTCTCTCTGACTTCAAAAGGCTTATGATCCAAATTGAATTGCAGCATTTAACAGCCTGCATGGGTATCAACCAATCCTACTTCACTTACAGCCCACAAGAAATCCCCAGATAGATTTTTAAAGCTTAGTTCTGTGCATTTGTCCTGTACTAGATGATATAGTGCACACTTAAGATGCCACAGTGAAGAGTTCAGAGAAACTACTGGATAAATGCAGATGGATTACATAGAATGTTACATGTTATGTTTTCCTAAGGTGTGCATCTTTTTCCTGTTCTTCTCACCAATGTAGTATTTCTTTCAAATAAAGCTTCTATAGATAACTAATAGCAAAGCTCTATATATCAAAATCAACAAGCTGCTACTTAGCAGCAACTTAGCATTTTCAAATGAAGACGTAAACAAAAAAATCTTTAAGCACATACCTTAAAAATATAATAACCCCAATCCAGTTAAAGTAAACTGTGATTGAGTCTCACTGAGACCAGTGAAAGAAGTTCATTGCAAAGAACTCAAGTCCTATTACTCTCAACTGGACTCATCCATGACTAACTTTAGCATTAATAATCCTATGTTTCTTAGGGTTTTAATGATAAACGCTGGGAGCTGGGCCTACTGCTAGGCAAGAAGCTGAAACTTCTGTTCACACAACAGAGTAATTGCTAGGGTTTTTGTTTGTTTTTAACATGGAGAGTGAGTGACGCAAATGGTTCCAGAACTGCAGCCAGCCATGTGAGCAAAGGAATTGTTGACTTGCATTCTGAAGTACAGAGTTCCAAATAATCAACCACTTTAGGTACAAACATTAACTAATTTCAATAGATGTTAGCATTAGAAGACTAGAATAATGAAAAAGCAATGAAGTAGATTTTTGAAAACTGGTGAGTACAAACAAATCAATTTCTGCCTGGTGGGCTTTCCTAAGTGATACCTTTTGAACTATAGCTATCATTCAGTGTTTTTCTAGGTACTCTTTTAAGGCTGAGATAATGTGAGAATACGTTTTAAAGAATCTATTCATAAAAAAACAATCTGGAAAAATCCATGCATTTAAGTTATTTTATTCAGTGCTGCAGAACAATTAAATATTTTGTACAGAGGAAAACAGGAAAGCCAATGATAATTACAAATGTCAAATTGGATGTAAAACCCCTAAATTTTCATTTGAATTTCCCCCTGAAGATTTTCCTTGTGAAAAAAAAGGGAAGGCAGCAGTGGAAAGAACACTTTAAAATACACACAGTGTAGAGCTGGCTTGAATTCTGCAGGGAAACAAGAGTATGATATCCTGCTAAATTGGCAGTGGCTCAAATTGCATTTCTGCAAGACTAATGAAATGAGAAATGTTGTTTCAAGCTTCATGCCATGTCAGACAATATAAAACTAAAATGCCCTTGAGTTAATCAGAACAGTCTATTCAGCATAATTCACCCATTCGAAATAGCTACTGAGCAGTCTGGAAATAGTGGTGCACTGGGCATGATTATTCTGGATAATAAATGTGCTTAATTGCAGAATTAGTGGGCAGCTATAGCAAATATATGCATTCTGTCAAGAAAAAGCAGTTTTCCATTTAGCTCAAATGTACTCTTCACATGTGTCTCCCTCATAAATAATTTTATTTCTTAAGAATATCTTTGATATTTACTGATGCCTTTTGCAAAATGCCACATGTTACCTTATAATAGCATTTACTTTACTCCCTGCTTTTCTATGAATGAAGTAAAATCCACAAGAGAAATTGGATGGGGTAAAAAAAACCATTCTGTTTGGGTTTGTTGATATACTGCCTTTGCTGCTTTTTGGAAGGCCTATCTTATTATCTATTGAGACTAATGTAAAGCAACCTCGTTTGCCTTTATTTGTAATAGCTACTCTATCATGATACTGAGATATTCTTTGACTTCAAAAGCAGTTCAATATAAAGATCTCTCCTGTCAAATCACTGCTTCTTTCCTTAAGTACTCATGGTCCCTGAGGTAGTTAATTCAATTGCATTGGTATACAAAGCTGATCTCCATGCTGTCAGTCATCACTTACCAGGCATTCTCCAGTGATATCAGCGCAAGAGTCTGCGTGACCAAAGCATGTGCATGGCTTACAGATTCCACCAACAATGGTGCCATTAACTCGTCTCTGCCTTGGCAAACAAGACTGCAAAAGATGAAACACTGTTTTCATACTAGTAATATGTACTAAAGCAAAAGGCAACACAGGATTAAATTTGACAAACTCCAGAAAAGGAACTCGATAGACACTGTTATTCACACTGTTTGCTTCTCTCATGTTTCTCCCTTTTTAGCCAATTTTGGCTTTTGGTTCCTTCCCTAACACCTCAGCACCTACCAATCACTGGTGGACAGCAAAGCATTCTATATGCAGCCAGCTTTTATTAGCAAAGCTTGGGCATTAATCCAACACTGGCATTTGAAAGAGGAACAGAAGTAGTAGTCTCCAACTCCCTTCTAAACCACACATAGGGAAACATGAAGGAAAAAACTGCCCTTCCCAAAATAGGTTGGTATAATGGGCAACCTCACCCCACCCCCATTCAAGCCAGTGTGACTCAAAGAGGATGTCCACCTACGTCTTGGCTGGTGAAGCTCCCAAGCCTCAGGACCTTCCCTCGCCCTGGAGCTTGGCACCCCATTTCAGGTGTTCTGTACCCCATAAGGCAGAATCATCCCACAGTCTGAGAACCCCTGTGATAAGGGTTAAGGACTGAAAAGGACTAAAACACCTCTAGAAAAGTTGTCTTCCTGGCATGATGTCTATGCACTGACCTTAACCAAACTGATCGATATAAGGCTAGAGGCATTAGCTTGGTCTTTCTTCTGAAATTGTAAAATAAAAGCAAAGAAATGAAGAGTGGAAATAACAGCTTCACACGTCAGGATGTATAAGCTGAAAATAGTCAGAGGACAAATTACTGAAAGAAAAAAAGAGAGAGAACAGGAGAACAAAAAGAGAACAGAAGAGAACATTCTTTTCTTGAGACTTAGATCACACCTAAAATATCAGCTGAGTTATTTTGGCCAATGGTTAAAAAGAAGAAGCAGCCAAACATACACACTTGAAGAAAAGAAAGGCTGCCTCCAATCCCCTTTGTGCACAGGTTTGAGAGCTGGTTTCCCATGATACATCCATATCGCTGGGACATTGTGTGACTCTCAGAATTATATGGATATGTTGCATGCATCTTTCCCAAGCAATAGGCAGCCCACCAGAAAAGACCTATGTGGTCAGCTATACCTACATAACTGCTTTATGCATGCACTCTCCTGTGGTGCAGGGTTACACTATGGGGAATTGGCTGCCATGCAACTGTGTGCATGGGAGTGCAGGATACAAGTGGTCCTTGTTATTCACAGGGATTCCGTTCTCTCCAATAGGCACAAATACGGAAACCACGAATAATGAAACCTTGAGACAATGGCAACGGGGTGGGGTTAGGTTCCTAACAAAAGGGGGGGGGGCAAAAAAGCAAGAGGGACAGAAAAGGACAGTACCTTATTTTCCAGGCCTCCAGCAATGTCCCCTCCCTAACCACAAAAAGGGTTGAATATTTGCCAACATAAATTTTTAGGAGCCACAAAATGGCTCTCTGCTAGAAAATGGTAGCCAGAAATGGCATTGGAAGTCATTTCCAGCCACCCAAAACCACAGATAGGCGAATTTTGCCTACTTTTCTTTTCAATGAAATTGGACCTCTGAGACCCAATCAGATATGCGAAACCACGGATACAGAGTCAGCGGATAATAAGGGCCACCTGTACTTTGCTATACAAAGTATTCAGTTTTTATATGTAGGAGCATCCCTATACAAAAATGTTATTTTTTAAAAAATCAGTTGAACTCAGTACACTATTATATGAACAGACATTTCTCAACAAAGATGACATCTTGCAGGTGTGATTCTTCAGCAAAAGACTGTTCTGCTTGCACTTCAGAATAAAATGCCAGGCAGCAGTTCTTTCCTGCTTTTTATTTTACAAATGATTTTACAGCTCTGAGTGTTCAAAACATTCTAGCTAGGCTTCCCTCATAAGACACAATTGCTTCTGGCCAGAACCAAGGCTGTTTCTGTAAGCAAAGAAAGTTTGGGAAGCAACAATGTGAAGCCATAGATTATAATGATGATGATGATGATGATGATGATGATGATGTATTTAATTTCTATACCGCCCTTCCAAATATGGCTCAGAGCGGTTTACACAGAGAAATAATACATAAATAAGATGGATCCCTGTCCCCAAAGGGCTCACAATCTAAAAAAAGAAACACAAGATAGACACCAGCAACAGTCACTGGAGGTACTGTGCTGGGGGTGGATAGGGCCAGTTACTCTCCCCTGCTAAATAAAGAGAATCACCACATTAAAAGGTGCCTCTTTGCCAGGTTAGCAGGGATTCGATTGACAAGGGATCGTGTTGCATTTGAATAGATAATTTTGATATTGCATAACTTCACATAGTATACCCTTGTAATTATCCTGAAATTGTGGTTATTCTATGTTTTTACTTGTAACATTGGAAAAACCTTATTTGAAAGATGGTATACAAATGTTGTAAATGAATACATAAAGATATCACGATACAGGAGAACCTTGCCATTTGTGGATCAAGCATCCATGGTTTCGTGTATCCGCGGTTGGGTAATTTGCATCTGACCTCAGCATACAGAGGAAACAACTGGCAAAAAGGGTTAATTTCGCATACCCATGGGTTTGGGGTGGCTTGAAATTACCTCCAAGGTCATTTCCGGCCACCATTTTGAGGGGGGAAGCCATTTTGTGGCTCGTTGGTTTGGGCTGGGTTTTTTTTTTTTAACCTGCAATTTTAATGGGAAAAAACTCAGATTTGGGACTGGGGGGGCATTGCTGGACACCTATAAACCCATGGAGCATAGCAGTGTACACCCCCCCCCCAGTTTTTAGGGCCCCTTGTTGCCGGTTTTTGCCCTTTGCAAAGCCTCCAGGAACCTAACCCTCCAAGTCCCATTGCCTTAATGACTTGGTATCAGCGGTTCCGTTATCCATGGTTATAATCTTGTCTTCTTCAGTCTTTTAATATCTATTTCATTTATTCATCTTAGTATTTCCTCTCATCAGGACTGACATGTCCATATGTATGTATGCAAATTAATACTGATTGCCTCCCCCCACCCCATACTGAAGACTCAAGACTCAAGGTAACATTAGAAAAAGAGCATAAAAGCCCCTTACGGTAAGCTGAAAGCTTGAGTACCCAGACTATTGCAAGAATACTTGAAGGTCTGTTATGCAAGACTGCTTACAAGAAACTAAGATAAATGTTTGTTTGGCAGCAGGAAATCTGAAAACAGACTAATTTGTTATATTTGGTTTTACGCAGATAAATATTTGAAAAATTTCCATGCCACACAAAAGAAAGTAGGTGAAAGTATTTTTCTAAAAGTCATCTTGTTTATTTGGTCCCTGCTTTTTCAACTTCTGTCCTTCCCTGAACAATTCAAAGGGTTCTCAGTATGTGCAAGCATTTCCCCTTGATTAAAAGAGATGTGGCCATTGGGGATCAGGCAAAGAAGCAACACCTTATTATCTGACCCAGTTTAAATTGTAAGCAGGATGCTCATAATAAACACATGCTTTTAAATGAATTGAAGAAGATCATTATTTTTTCACTGGCAGTCTGTGAGGGGCACAGATAGTTAGTGAGACCAAATGTATAAATTATTCCCTTGGTAGAAAGTATCCAGTAATCCACTGAATAAGGTATTAGGTGTTATGCTACACCAATATGTAGATGCATAAAGTAGACACGTTGGCTAACACACTGGCTAACATTTGACTGCTGAAGCGGCACATAAATAGCACCTCTGAGCCTGCAGCAGGACTGAAACTGCCCCTGCAGCTCTGTCAGTTCCCTTAGATGTGAATTTTTGTGCAAAAGAGCCAGTGGGTATTTCTCCCGGAGTGCTCTCCAGTACTCTCAAAGCCCTCTGTGGCAGTAGAAACATGCCACTGAGGCCAACCTTAGTGAACCTCTTTCTGCTGCAAAGGAAGGTGTTGGGAGTGCAAGAGAGTGCTCCAGGAGAAGTGCCCTCTGACTCCATTGTGCAAAATCATGCGAGAAAGGAAAATGATGGAGATGCAGGGGTGATCCTGCTGTGTGCTTGGAAGTGCTATAACACACACCCACTTAAATAGTCAGGATGTCAGCAACTGGACATAGACACTTAAGGCTTGAAAAGTCAACTCCAGTACTTTAAGGTGCTGTTAATACTGTTGCAAAGTTGATAAGGATTCTGGAATATTTTGCACGCTTAAAAACATCTAACAGTAAAATATGGTTTTCAGTTAAAGACTCTTCATTTAGGAAGGTTTACATAGGGACCTCAAAAAAAGGGCAAGACAAACTTTAATTAAATAGGATGAGAGTTTATCAAGGCTGAGATGGAACATTCGCAACACTTGAGTCAGAATTTCAGAAGAGTCAAGTTAAGAAGTAGATATTCCACCTGTGAGCCAAAGCTCTTGACTGTAGACAAGAGGTCAGTACAATTGCTACCTCTGAGATAAAAGATAAATTGCAAATGGAGAAATTGGAAACATAAAAGTCTTGGATACACAGGCTGTTTCATCCAATTGCACCTCTCTGTTTGTACATACTTCAGATGGGTTTCAAAGACTGTACACTCTCTAGCTAAAAATTGTGATTGTTCATGCTCCTAGCCATATCGTTGGAGATTCATAATGATATTTGGCAGAAAGCACAATGAGGCTATTCTCATGAATGCTGGAAAGCAGGCTAAAGGAGCCCAGCCCACTTGCCAGCAGTCGTGTGCTGCAACAGGAGTCCCGTGGCTCCCGGTTGAAGCAGCAAACCTCACTAAGTACCCCCCATTAAATGAGGTTAGTGGAGTGAGTGCTCCGCTAACCCTGTTTCCATGATTGTGAGTTGCCATGGCACAGCTCTGTGTCATGGCAACTCACGAGGAGACCTCCAACCAGGAGGCTCTAACAAGCCTCCCGTCCCGGCATGGGGGTCCCCCTAGAATGCACCACACACTTGCACAGGGCATCCTGGAACCTTCAGGGGCTGGGCAGACCCCGATTCCTGCTGCCACAACCACCTCCGTGACAGAGCTGGTTATCGCATGGGCAGCTGATTTGGCCGTCCAGGGAGGGCTGGATGATCGTCTGCGGGGAGAGCAGGCTTGATCCGCTCTCCCCACCAAACCCTATCCGGCTTTCCACACTGCTCATGTAGAGAGCCTCAAAAATTTTCAAGGAAGGTCAGAAGCATCATTAGCTATGGCCTACACATTAATTTCTTTTGTGCCAATGTCATCTTTGGTCAAACAGGATTTTGAAGCACTAGAACAGCCTACAACATATTTTACTAGCATTTATTAATTATTATTTTAATTCCACCCCTTCAGCAGATTAGCATTTCTAATCCAAGTAAAAAAGTGAAAACATTTCCAATGAATCAAGGCTTCAAGCCCTAAATAATATCTTTATAAAACCACAAACGCTTTAAAGGAAAAGAGAGCTGACAAGTAAAGGCCTAGAGTGCCTGTATAAATGGCATACTCTTTATAGCCTTATGAAATATAACATATTTGTGTTTTAATGTGCTTCCTTAGAGGCACGTTTTTGAAGAATTTTGCATTCCAAGCCACCGTGAGCCATGCCTTTACGAGTTAGTTAAGCATATGCGCACACACCCTGGGTGTATGCTATATAGCATTTGGGTGAAAATTCTGAAAATATGAGCATGTATAACCTTCAACAAGGCTGTTCTTTCTAAACCAATGGGACAACCATCCCAGAAAAATAAAAAAGGAAAATCCAATCACATCCAGCTGTGGATAACTGTATACTAGGACACTCACTTCACAGGAGGTTCCAGAATAACCTGGAGGACACCGGCAAACTTCTACAGCAGATGCATCTTTTTCCCCAGTTGAAAAGCGATCTGCAGCCTCTAGGCTGACACCACTCAACCTAGGAGTAAGAATAAGATATAAAGATTACCATTTACGTATGAAGGAAGCATTAATCTTAAAATGTTTCCAAAGTGGGGGGGGGAGGAGGACCCTTAAGTGGCAAAATTGCCTGCTACAGCTTATTTACTTAAAGTGAGGTAGAAGCAATGTATGGAAATACCTATCTCTTCTTTCTTCATATCATTCATGTTTAGACTGTGGCAGGCCCACATTACAAAGCTGTCACAACAAGCGTATCAGCAAGAGGAGGACTGTGCTTAGCTTGCAAGTTGAATATTTTTACATCCATTACAGATCCATATGAAAGTAGAGACTACTTGTCAAATGCCATAGCTAAGGAATTTCAAAGATAAAATTATCATTTTTTTTTATTTCAACATTCTATAATTTTTGAAAAATGTAAAATAAAAAGTTTAGAAAAGTATTGAAATCTGAAATTATGTTTATAGGGCATACATAAATAACCCAACTTCTTAACTTCTGTTTTGTTGTAGAAAATAGAATACTACACAGAGGAAAATATTAAGTCTGTGCAGAGATTCAGCTCCGTCAAAGCAGACTGATGTGCATGTTTTCCTTGACCCTGTGCAGGGATAGCTGCCCCCATTGCTTACAGAATGGTCCTATGCACAGTTCCAGGAAGGGCCCTCAAAGGGAAGCAGAACTGCAGGAAGCCCCAGTTACATCTTGAGAAGTGCACAGGGAGTGCTAGGAAATGAAATCCTTCCCAGCGCTTTCCCCATGGAGCTCTATGGGGCTTCCAGAAGCTCCATTTCCCTTTAAGGGCCCTCCCCAGGGCTATGCACAGGATCACTCTGTGCAGAGGTAAGCAGCTGGAGCTGCCACCTCTCTGCAGTGTCAAGGGTGATAAGCATATCATTCCACTTTGACTCTTGAAGCTGAATCTTTGTAAGGTGTAGAAAATACTACATTCGAAAGAAACAAAGGGGATCTCTTCTCAGTTTCAATGCCCCACAGGCTATTAAGCAATAAAAAAAGAGATGAAATGTGTGTGGTGTTTTTTCAAAGCACACATTTGCCCTGATTTGGTGACAGAAGCAAAGCATGTCTCTGCTGTGTAGGACACAGCAGTTTTCTATACAGGAATTTAAGTTCCACATCCAGAATGCCATCTCTGCATCCAACACAGTTGACCCAGTGTGCAGGGCCACCTCTTGAATGAGGCTAAATGAGGCAATGGCCATTTAATGCCATAGGGTGATGAAAGTGGTCACCTGCCTCCTGACCTGGGTGTCACGCACCTGCCTGCTGGTCCCTGTTGCCAGTTCCTTCTTGCTTTTTTTGCTTCACTGGCCCTGGCTCACTGGTGTAAGCCCTGCTGGCTGCTGACACCACCCCTCTTCCCCCTTTACCTCACCATCATCTCCCTCCCAAGGCATACTCTGCTAGCCTTGTGCCTTGGTGTCACCTTTCATCTTTCTGTTGCTGGTGTTGCTCTCTTGTGCACGGTCCCTGCTCATTGTGTCTGGCTTCACCTGCCTGTCCCTTTGTCATCAATGCTGCTCCTGCAGCAGGGACAGGCAAGCAAGCAAGCAAGTGTACAAGCCCGTTGGTCACTCACTGGCTCTCCAGTATTGCATTTGCATCCAGTGCCAAAAACACACTTGCAATGATGGGCAGAGAGCAAGTGACAGACAGACTCATTCAAGCATTCTCTCACTCGTCCCTGCTAATGGCAGGGCTATTATTGGAGCAGCTTGTGCCTTCTCTCCTCCATTCAAGCACTAGATAAGAGTTGGCCCAAAGTGGTTTGTTTTGGGAGTAACTTTAACAGCAACCAAGCATCTGTTAGGCAAGATTTAGAGCACCTAGACTCAGTCCAAATGCTCCCCTCCTTCTCTCATTCCCAGTCATGATTAAGAAAAATGCTTGGATCCCTTCGTAGCATTGATCTGTTTTAAGGGATACAAGAGCATCCAGACTGAATCCAGACTGAATCCAATCTCTCTATTTCCCAGCTTCCACTGTAAGAAGCTGCTACTCCATCCGGATTGTCTTCTGGTGAAGGCCAGAAAGAAATGTGTGCTGAATACTGGAAACATCACCTCTTTAACAAAATGCAGCTGCCAGGGGAGGGGACAATCTGGATACAGACCAGAAATTGTACATTTGGTGTTTATTTTAAAGGGATGAAGCTATATGCAATGAGAGCTCCTCCTCTGGTCTGGAAACTTGATTGGCCAGCAGGGAGAGGCAGGAAGGCTATGAGTACCCCCTGGGAGACCTTCAAGTATCCATGGGTATACATGTACTCCCAGTTGGGAACCCTTGCTCTATGCATTCAGTTTGGTCTCTTTCATACTAATGCCAAACCTGTGTAGGAGAGCTGGTCTTGTGGTAGCAAGCACAACTTGTCCCCTTAGCTAAGCAGGGTCCGCCCTGGTTGCATATGAATGGGAGACTAGAAATGTGAGTACTGTAAGACATTCCCCTCAGGGGATGGAGCTGCTCTGGGAAGAGCATCTAGGTTCGAAGTTCCCTCCCTGGCTTCTCCAAGATAGGGCTGAGAGAGATTCCTGCCTGCAACGTTGGAGAAGCCGCTGCCAGGCTGTGAAGACAATACTGAGCTAGACAGATGTTTCCTATGCAGTGTAATCAGCAAGCATGACCAGCATGGATAGCTAGTGGATGCAATCCTACTCCCTCCTACAGCTTATACTGTGTGTGTGAGGTTTGAAAACAGATTTAATCATCTGAGATTTTTGTCTTGAACCAGTGAGGTAACATGAGATGCGATGAGAGGTGAGGCAGTGGGAGATGCAGCACCCTGGATAGCTCCCAGTGACAACCTGCTTTGATAGGAGTCGGAGGTGACCTCCAGCCTCAGCCTGAAGAGCAGAAAGATTTACAGGGGTAGGAACATTTATTAGGAACATAGGAAGCTGCTATATACTGAGTCAGACCATTGGTCTATCTAGCTCAGTATTGTCTTCACAGATTGGGAGCAGCTTCTCCAAGGTTGCAGGCAGGAATCTCTCTCAGCCCTATCTTGGAGAAGCCAGAGAGGGAACTTGGAACCTTCTGCTCTTCCCAGAGCAGCTCCATCCCCTGAGGGGAATATCTTACATTGCTCACAGGTAGTGAGCACTGTAGTCCTCTGGTGGGTAGTCCTCTGGCAGTCTAGGCAGGAGTCTAGCCCTCCTCCAATGACCCCATCAAATATCTTCCATTTCGTGACTGACAATGTTGTGCAGGGTTTGAAGAGTGCAAGGTATGTTGTATGGAAGAGGATCCACCTTTAGGAAAGCTCCCCACCACCACCATCTTTGGGGGACTCAGAATCAGGCTCATTGCATACCATTTAATTAATTAATTAATTAATTAATTAAAATATATATATACCACCTTTCATTAAAACAATCCCAAAGCGGTGACACAATTAAAATAATTAAGCTTAAAATATAAAACATATCTGATTAGAAAATTTAAAACACAAGCATAAAAGATCTAGTGTCTGCACTTTTAAGGTCTTCCAGCTGACAGGCTCAGGTTGGTTCTTCTGGCCTAACTGTTCCCTACTCCTCAAGATCCGACTCTGTGCTACTGCTCAAGGCTGGGCTCATGCTAACAGTGCTTAAACCTCACTTATTTCAGTGGGATTTCACAAGATCTGATACTGTCTGGATTGTTCCCTAAAATCAGCCTAATCACTTTTACTTGTGAGCATGTTTCAATTACTTTAATGAGTCTTTCTTCTAAGTAGACATGCATGATACTGGAGATTAAAATCTTGTACGCTGTATGGCCATGTTTCCGGGATATTAACGTCTATCTCAGCGGCAAGTAGACTTGAAACCTTTCCTGTGCCTGTAAATACATGCAGAGCTACTGCTTATAATTAACATATAGGAAGAAGCTCATGAATGTGAAATGATGGAAGTGGCTCTTTAACAGCAAGAATTTCAGACACAGGAATTGTCAACTGCCTTGATGTTTGCAGATTATAACATTAAAACACTAATATTCATCCACATTTTCAGGAAAAAATGATCAGTAATCTAAATAATGTTCTGAACATTAAGTGTTGGTGCAGATGTAACAGCCTCAATCAATCCACAATTCCTAGGGGAATACGCTGGCACCAATCCTCCATAGTTATTAACCAGGATTCAAACCCTGGTTAACAAATAATGGTTAAGAGGTAATCTGGTTAACGTCAATGATTCTTAAGGTCAGTGATCATAATATATTCCTGAATGTTCATTGAGGGAGGAGAGGGTAAATTGCTCCGGATCATAAGAACATAAGAGCCCTGCTAGATCAGGTCCAAGGCCCTTCTAGTCCAGCATCCTGTTTCACACAGTGGCCCACCAGATGCCTCTGGAAGCCTACAGGCAGGTGTTGAAGGCATGCCCTCTCTCCTGCTGTTATTCCCTTGCAACTGGTATTCAGAGGCATCCTGCCTCTGAGGCTGGAGGTGCCTATAGCCCTCTGACTAGTAGAGGAGGAGAGCTGGTCTTGTGGTAGCAAGCATGACTTGTCCCCATAGCTAAGCAGGGTCTGCCCTGGTTGCATATGAATGGGAGACTTGATGTGTGAGCACTGCAAGATATTCCCCTCAGGGGATGAAGCCACTCAAGTTCCCTCCCTGGCTTCTCCAAGATAGGGCTGAGAGAGATTCCTGCCTGCAACCTTGGAGAAGCCACTGCCAGTCTGTGAAGACAATACTGTGCTAGATAGACCAATGGTCTGACTTAGTATATGGCAGTTTCCTATGTTCCTAGCCGTTGATAGACCATGAAGTTATCCAAAGCCCTCTTAAAGCCATCCAGGTTGTTGGCTGTCACCACATCTTGTGGCAGAAAATTCCACAAGCTGATTATGTGTTGTGTGAAAAATTACTTCTGTTTGTTGGTCCTAGATTTCCCGGCCATCAATTTCATGGGATGACCCCTGGTTCTGGTGTTGTGTGAGAGGGAGAAAAATTTCTCTCTATCCACTTTCACCACATCATGCATGATTTTATAGACCTCTATCATGTCTCCCCACAGTCGTATTTTTTCCAAACTAAAAAGGCCCAGGTGTTGTAGTCTTGCCTCATAAGGAATGTGCTCTAGGCCCCTGACCAACTTTGTTGCCCTCTTCTGCAACCTTTTCCAGTTCTACAATGTCCTTTTTTAGATGTGGTGACCAGAATTGTACACAGTACTCCAAGTGTGGCCGCACCATAGTTTTGTATAAGGGCATTATAATATTAGCAGTTTTATTTTCAGTCCCCTTGCTAATGATCCCTAGCATGGAATTGGCCTTTTTCACAGCTGCCGCACATTGAGTTGACACTTTCAACGAGCTGTCCACCACGACCCCAAGATCCCTCTCCTGGTCAGTCACCAACAGCTCAGATCCCATCAGCGTATACTTGAAGTTGGGGTTTTTCGTCCCAATGTGCATCACTTTACACTTGCCAACATTGAACTGCATTTGCCATTTTGTTGCCCACTCAAACAGTTTGGAGGGATCCTTTTGCAGCTCCTCACAATCCGTTTTGGATTTCACTACTCTAAATAATTTGGTGTCTTCTGCAAATTTGGCCACCTTTGCTGCTAACCCCTACTTCTAGATCATTTATGAATAAATTAAAAATCACCGGTCCCAGTACAGATCCCTGGGGGACTCCACTTCTTCCCTCCATTGTGAAAGCTCTCCATTTATACCTACCTCTGTTTCCTGTCCTTCAACCAGTTAGCAATCCACACATGTACTTCCCCCTTTATCATATGACAGCTAAGTTTTTTCAAGAGTTTTAACAATTTTATCCTTGAGATTGCTTTCCATCAATTTGCCTGGAACAGATGTTATGCTAATCCACCTATAATTTCCTGATTGCCCCTGGATTCCTTTTTGAAAATCGGAGTTAAATTTGCTACTTCCCAGCCTTCCGCTACAGAACATGATTGTATGGATAAGTTATATATTTTTGCAAGGAGGTTGGCAGTTTCACATTTGAGTTATTTAAGGACTCTTGGATGGATGCTGTCTGGCCCTGGCGATTTGCTAGTTTTTAAATTTTCCAGACAGTTTAGAATACCATCTTGTCACTTCTATCTGACTCAGTTCTTTAGCCTCAGTCCCTGAAAGCCTGGTTGAGGAACAAGTAAATGCTCAGTATCCTCTGCCATGAAGACAGATGCAAGGAACTCATTTAGCTTCTCTGCAACCTCCATATCCTCCTTAATAATCTCTTTCGCTCCCTCATTGTCTAATGGTCCAGCCGCCTCCCTGGCAGGTTTCCTGCTTCTGATGTAGTAGGAACTGGTTGAAGGTTGGGGAAGGGTTGCTGGGTGGGAGTACACAATAGTCATTGGTATGTGGTTAAGAGATCAAGGCCATTATGTTTGCACTGCTGCTAAGCCATTTTTATCCATAAATTATTTAGATGCATATAACAAAGTATTTCCCTAACTATGCATGACTTAAAAATTAAAACCAATGGATGTACTGGTAATTACTGCCCGACATCTGGATTATTACTCAGTAGTGCTATTTGGGGGTTACTTTTAAGGAGTACTTAATGTCAATAGGGCATCAGTCAAATAATTTAGTCAGGATGTCAGCCACTTCTCAAAGCATTTCTCAATCCTAATCTCACTGATAATGGTAACATAATAATACTTTTTCAACCTAATTATTCTATGTTTTCCCATAGTCAGTCACAACAATGCCCACAGAAAAATTTCTTAGTCTTTGGTTTTGGTTAATAAATTCCATACCTTGTCCACAGCTCTGAGAAATGCGCTCAGTCGATAATGCACTGTGTGTCAGTTTATTAACTGTCTCATAGTAAGATGCTCTCACCACAAGTATAAAACAAACACTTGTTGACTAAAGCATGTACAGGCTTTTTATTTACCAAAAAACCCCCATTTCATACAATTTGTGATGTTTCCACTTACTCCATGTAAATTTGTCCAACTGCTGTCAGTTAAGATTAAATTAGAATCTCTTAAATACACAGCCTAACCTAGAAAAGAATACACAAGCTTCCAGAAATTTCTCTTTCATTTTTCTAGTTTTGTCTTTGTGTTGCAATCTAATTGTAGAGTTAGTTTTAAAGAGAGTCAAAACAAATCAATACCAAGTTTCAGACTTTAGTCCTACACACAATTACCCAGAAATAAGCTCCTTCAACACAGTGTGACTTTTCTGAACAGACTGCATAGGATTGCACTGAAAGAAATATTACCAAGATTTTAAAAGGCCAAGAGTAAATCAATGGATTTAAGATCTATAAACACAAAATGTACCAGTGTTCTTATTATCTTATTTGCATACTGAACCACAGATTGTCTCTTTCTAGTGCTATGTAATGTAATTTGGAACAATGAGAAACAGTTACACACAGAACATTTCTCTCCGTATTATTTCACATTTATATTCACTGAACAGTTCCAATTTTCATTAGGTTCTGCTATTTGGTAAATGGTATTTTAATGAGTTTAACAGTTTTTATTCATTGAAAAAAAAAGCTTCAGTGCAATTTCCCCCCACTTCAGTATAGTAATTTCTATTCCTTTGTGCCATTCTGCAGACATTAAAGTACACAGTATTGGCAGTAACAGGACACTGGATCCTGGAGATACTTGAGAAATTCCAGCATCTAGACCAAATATTTATTATTACTGCTAGTGTAGCAGACAACTGTTGACTTCTAAATGCAAACAAGATTAAAAGATATACCACATTTGAAGCAATAGCTGCACAGTTTATGATTTGCTATTACATTAACTGTTGCATCCTGAGTTTAAAGAAAAACAAAACAATCACCACTATGCAGTACTACAGGAAAGCCTCTGGGTTACATCATCTACATTTCACGCAACATTATTCCACAGTTGTATTCACTGAATAGTGCCTATTTTCATTAGGTCTGGAATCTGAATACTTGCTATATGTGGGTACTGGCCAAGCAGTTTCACACTTCTTGATGCCACATGGGCTGAAATGACTTTTCAGACTTTCCTGAAAGTGCCAGGAACAGTTTATTGCTCCAGTCATTTATTGCTCCAGTCTCTGCATGACTGCCACCAAACCAGCAGATATTCAAGTCAAACAAAAAACAACACAGTCAAGGGTGGAGCCACCATTGGGCGAAAGGGTTCAAAGAACCCAGGCCGCCAATGGGAAAAGGCCACCGAGCCCTGCCCCGTGGCTCGGGCTCCATAGGAGCCCAGAGCAAATTCCCCCTTCCCACGCCCGGGCAAACTCTTCGCCAATTATTTCAGGCAGCTCTGGAGGGAGAGAAAGGGGGAAACGTCCTATCAGGCAGCCAATGCTACCTGAAATGAGGAGGGGAGAGATCGTTTGGGCTCTCGGCAGCCCAGGCCACGCCCCCTTTGCATGTGACAAGGGGGCATGGCCAAGGCTGCCGAGAGCCCGAACAAGCTCTCAGCTCATCATTTCAGGCAGTGTCGGCTGCCTGACAGGATGTTTTCCCCTGTCTCTCCCTCCAGAGAGGAAGAGGAAGGGGGAAACGTTCTATCGGGCAGTCGGAGCTACCTGAAATAATTGGCGAAGAGTTCACCCGGGCTCTCGGTGGCCCAGGCGCAGGAGGGGGGAGGCTCTCAGCACGTGGGGGGGGGAGTTTGCTCTGGGCTCCTCTGGAGCCCGAGCCACACCCCTGTGCACGTAACATCACACACACAGGCGTATTGGAGGGGGCTGCCAAGTGGGGCTGGATGTAGGCGCCGCTCAGCTGGCTCCATTCCTGAACACAGTAATAAGAGTGTGACACTGTCTTCTGTACTAACTTCCAGTTTCTTCTCCTTACAGTTCCAATAACCCATATAGCCCTAGATTCAATAAGTAATTATTTCTGATTCAGCTGTCTATGCCTTAAACAGGATCAGCAGTATTCATAAGTGACTGAAGCTAGGATACTCCAAGGAGCTAGATATGAACAGCTGCTCTAACACTTTCTTCTTGATACTACGACAAGAAGTGTGAACAGATGTCACGCTTACATGCCCACATTAAGAAGGTATTCTTTATCCCCTGCTTAAAGTACAAACAAAAGGAAAATACAGACTTAATATGCATGTTATATATTGTAAAATGAAGGAATTGTAATTAACAAATTTTAATGCATGTGACAAAAACATAGAATATACACTTTGTGGTTAACAAATGCTGATGCAGCATCACTCCAGGATAAGGATGTGCATGAACTGAGGTTCAGCACCACAGGGAGTGGGGGGCAGTGAGTGGGAGCTTTACAGAAGAGGAGAGCAGTTCCTTACCTTTTCTCGATCACCCCACGCAGCTTCCTGCTGGGGTGGCACGTGTCCCAATTACACATACATGGCATCTGTGCATGTGCAGATGCCATTTGTATGGTCAGCATGGTGTTGCTGAGCATGCAAATGGCACCCGTGCATGCGCAGACACCATGTGCATGCTGGTGCCACACGTAGGTATTTGGGACATGCACTGCTCCAGTAGGAAGCTGCATTGGGGTGGCAGAGAGCAGGCAAGGACCTGCTCTCCTCTTTCTTAAAGCTCCAGCTCACCACTCCCCTCCTTGCAGAGCCGAATTGGCGTGCTGGCACCATGCACGGGTACTTGGGACACACACTGCCCCAGCAGAAAGCTGCATTGGATGGGGGAGAGCCAGAAAGGACCCGCTGTCCTCTGTCTTAAAGCCCTCACTTGCCACTCCCCTCCCCGCAGTGCCAAACCAGTTCGGACCTTGACCAAACCAGTTCGGTGCCGAACCTGTGCTTGAACCTCAGTTTGTGCACATCCTTATTCTAAGAGAGGGACAATTTTTGTCAATCTCCCCTTCCCTCTGAAGCTAACTTACTCTTGAAAATATGTCTCTGAGGGGCACAATATAGATAATCAAATATAGATCAAATAGGTCATCTTTATCGAAGAACAATCTTTATACCAGCAAAAGGTACTCCATCAGTAAAGGCTTCTGACTTTATTGATGGAATACCTTTTGCTGGTATAAGGCATGAAAAAGAGGTAAGAAGATGGACAGAAAGGGCTCTGTGGACAGTTCCTGATTGTGTAAAGAGGCAGCTGTGTGCTGCCCAGATTTGTTGAGTTCATGAAATATGTTGTCTCTCTGGTGCATGGATCTAGGATGTGATGGACAGGTTGCCAAGATTTAGCAAGCCTGCCTTTTTAAATTCATCCACCTGGGAACAAACTCCACTGTCAGTATATCATATTTGACTACAAAGTTCTGGGAAGGAAGGTGGGCTGAGGTGGTGTTCTTGTCAATTGTTCCTGTAAAAAGTAGACTAAAAAAAGAGAAAAGAATATTTTGGGCAAATGAATGGTTATGCAGATGATGTCCATGAAAGAGATTTCTGGAACCATGGCCTAAGCTTTTATGAAGAACTACTGCTGGCAGAAGATAAGTTGCAATTCACAAAGAGTTGGAGGGGGAAAACGTGTGTTGCAGTAGTCTGCAAAGCTGATCAAGCGTGTTTTAAACTAAATCCTATGTGGGAAAGAGAGAAAAGCTTGAAGGAAAGTACAAAGGTAAGTACTGCAGATAGAGACTTAGGATTTACAGCAGAAACTTGGGGAGTTGTGCAGTTGCCTACCAAAGCCCATAATGATATAGCAGGGAAGACATTGGAACATATCAGTGACTTTCAGAGTCTATACCAGGCATCCCCAAACTGCGGCCCTCCAGATGTTGCTGAACTACAACTTCCAGCATACCCAGCCACAAAAAATTGTGTCTAGGGATGCTGGGAGTTGTAGTTCAGCAACATCTGGAGGGCCGCAGTTTGGGGATGCCTGGTCTATACAATAATGCACAGAGTATAGGAAGTAAACAAGATGAGAAATCCTTGTTCCAGGTATCCACCAGGGCAGTGACAGAATCAACAGCAGAACCAATTTCAAAACCTAAGGTGTACACACACTCAGTAAAAGTCCATTCTCTCACAGGGATTCTGGTGAAGGAGATGTTATTCTTATGGACCACAGCCACTCCACCCCACCTGCTCACTTCCCCATACCTGTTCAGCCACAGAGTACCCTGTGGGAAGAAGTTGGGCCCACAAAGGACTACTAGCCTCTCCCAACCAGGTCTCAATTATACAAGAATATAAGTTGTTAAGAAGAGTAAGTGCAACAGAAAGGGAGGGGATGCAGCATTGTTGTGACCCTAAAGTCTGAAGCAAAAATCCTAGACTGTGAAAGCAATACCAGCCAGGCAGACTGAAGGGAAAGGAAGGACTAAACCAACACGCTCCAGGACCAGCCCACTCCTGGCAGGCATACATTCTTGACTCACCATACCTGGAGGCAAGCCCCAGCCAGCAGAGAGAATTATAGGAGAGTGGGTAGACAGAAAGAGTAGGCTAGTCCTCATGATCATTAATTTGTAGGAAAAGCCTCCTACCCAAGTTTGGGAGCAGTGCACACTCCTATATTCTGATCATCTGTGAATAAAAAGCAAGGCAGGAGAGGGAGGGAATGATCATCTGCTAAACAGCAGCTGAATAGGAGAGTTTTTTGTCCTGCGTTGCTAAAGACATGGGTACTGCTGTAGGGTAGGACAGAGCTGGCTGCCCAACAAGTACAAAGGGTTGGTCCAGGTCCAGTCCTTCTTTGTCCCATTTCAGGTCTCTGCACATGCATCAAGGCCATTTGTCTGACCTCTGTGTATGCGCACAGGCTATTTGTGTGACATTTCAAAGCAATTTTGCTGTACAGTGGGGGCTTCAAACCATCCCTGAACCAGCTCAGCCAGCTCGGCTCAAACTAGAACTGAACTGGGTCCAGGTCAGTTCTGGGTCAAGCCTCAGAACCTAGCTGGTTTGAATTCAAACCAGGTCTAACTCGAGTCAGTTTGCACATCCCTACTGGAGGGATGCTGTGCTGAAGACAGATAGGACTAGTTGCGCTTCCCCTGGTAAATAAAGGGAATCACCACTTGTAAAAGGTGCCTCTTGCTCAGTTAGCAGGAATGCAACACATCCCTTCCTTCTATAAAAAGAATTGAATTGATTTAAAATTCAGTGACCAAGTCTTGAAGTCTTTTAGGTGGCCTCCTGTCATGCACACTTCTTTTGAATGAAAACTTCATTACAATCTTTGTCCCAACAACACGGAACTACACTTCTCCTAATTCTTGGCACAGGAGCTGTTAGTGATGTTGTTTCTGGTAAAAGGGATTGCCCGTCACGTATATCAGCCTCTTCTGTGAGGTCAAAACTGGAGGCAAGATCAAAGTCCTCTCCAGTCTTCTCTCGAGACCAGGCTCCCTTCCCTCTTTCCTCATAGTATGCATGTTGGAAAATCCTGAACTGTTCCATTTTTCCCCTCATCCAATGTGACAGAATCTCCTTGGATTTTGTGTGTGTGATTGTTTCACACCCCGTTTCTGATCCACATACAAATTTGTATATTAGTTGCTTCTCCCTTACCCGATCAGGAATCTCTACATCCTCAGGGTGAGATGGCAAGGAAAGCCCTATCAGTTGTTGCCATTGTGTAAGTGTGGTGGTAGCTTTGCATCCTCTTAACAGTTCAAAATGTGATTTTCCTGTAGCAGAATGAGGAGTAGTTTGATAAGCAAATAGAGTTTCACATATTGCCTCTTTTCAGGATTGTTCTTGTGTAGTAGACAGTTGTAAACTTTGTTTCATTCTTTCCACTAAGCCATTCTCTTGAGGATGGTACAAGGAAATAGTCTTGTGTTTTATCCCATGGTTATGCAAATATTGCTCCATTTCAAATGAGTTCAGCTGTGTCCCATTGTCAGCCACTAGTTCTTTAGGAAGACCTTCTCTTACAAAAACTGCAGCAATGAATTGGACCGCTTTATTTGTAGTAATGTTAAAGTAATGAAACTTTTGGCTACCTGGAATATTTCCCCTGCTAACTGAGCAAATAGGCACTTTCCCCTGCTAATTGAACAGGGGGATACTTTCCCCTGCTAACTGAGCAAAGAAGCACCTTTTAAAAGTGGTGATTCTCTTAATTGAACAGGGGGAGAACTACACCCTATCCAACCCCAGCACAGTATCCCTCCAGTGGCTGTTGCTGGTGTCTTGCTTATGTTTCTTTTTAGATTGTGAGCCCTTTGGGAGCCCTTTGGGAGTCAAGGGGGTGGCAAAAGTCTTCTGTGACTTGTCAAATACAGCACAAGCCACAAAGTGCCTGATCGCATCTTCAATGTCTTTGTCCCTACCTGGCCACAATAAACTTTCTCTGATTCACCTTTTAGTCAAGCTCATGTCCAGGTGATCTTTGTGGGCAATTTCGGTCACTTTTGCTTTTAAGGAAGTTGGCACCATCAAACTATCAGTCCTCACCACCAGCTCATTGAGAAGAGACAGCTCAATTGCTACGTGCATGTATAGCTGAAGTTGTTCAGGTACCTTGTTTTTCATGGCCACCCATTAGTTATGTAAGGTTTGCATTCCGTAAGCACTTGATCAATATTGAGGGCCGCTTTACATTCAGAAGATGTGATCACTCCATGAGCAGATGAAGCTATTCACACAATTATGACTCCTTCATCCTTGTCTTTTGGGATCTCCTCTTGGTCTGGAAGTGGAAGTCTAGATAAACAATCTGCAGGTGTATTTAGAAAACCAGGAAGATATTCCATCTGGAAATCAAAATCCGTATGTCTGGTGATCCATTTGGCTAATCTGGGGTTGCTCAACTTGATCCCCAAGTGGTAAATAAAGCAGATACGGGTTTATGGTCTCACCGTAAAGTGAATTTTCTGTCCAACAAATAAGTGTCTCACCACCCAGAAACATGCTAGAGCTTCTTTTTCAATGACAGAATACATCTTCTCTGATGCAGTACGCAGCTGGAAGCAAAAGCAATTGTAACTTCCTTGTCCCCTTTTTGCTGGGTCAAGGCAGCACCCAAACCATATTCAGAAGCATCAGTGGTTACAGTAGTGTGGCTCTTGGCATCAAAAGAAGTGAGAGCAGGGCTTTCAGCAATGACCAATTTTATAGTCTGAAAACTAGCCTTGCAGGATCCATTCCAGTTAAATGCTACATTCTTTTTAAAAAGAAGATACAATGGAGCAACTTCTGAGGCAAATTGTCTAGTAAACTTAGAGTAATACTCAGAGTCCTAAAAATGAATGAAGTGCATCCTTGTTGTGTGGCTCTAGTGCTTCCTGAATAGCTTTCACCAAGTCTGTTTTGGGATGTATGCCACTCTGAGATATTGTGTGTCCCAAGTACATCACTGAGTGTGTGCAAAACTGACATTTCTCTGCAGAGATAGTAAGTCCATATTGTCGGAGTTTTCTTAAGACTTTTGTCAGTTTAGCATCATGCTCCTTGATGGTTTTTCCATATACTAAAATGTCATCCTGTAAGTAAGTGATTCTATCCATAGTCCCAAAAATTGCATGCACGATTCTTTGAAATACCAAAGTTGCAGAGGCTAATCCAAAGGGCAGTCTTTTGTATTGAAAAAGACCCTCTGGGGTAATAAAGGCTGTGTTTTTGCAAGAACTTTTAAGGAGAGGAATTTGATGATAGGCTGAAGACAAGTCCAAAGTTGTGAACACAGAGGCCTCTTTCAGAGTAAGCAGCATTTCATTGATATTGGGTAATGGATGACAATCTACTACCATGTTCACATCTCTTAAATCTACACACATTCAAAGTGTAGTATTTTATTTCCACACAAGCACAATGGGAGAGATCCATTCTGATGAATCAACAGGCTCTATGATGTCAGCATGCTATAGTCTTAGATGCTCCTCTTTAAGTGGTTGGCACAATGCTACAGGTATGTTGCTCACTTTGTGTAGTACAGGTATTGCATTTGCCTTCATCTGAATTTTATGTTTGAAATGTATGGCAGTGCCAGGCATATCAGCAAAAATATCTGAGAAATCAGCAGTCATATCAACATATGGATGCTCCATCATTTGTAATATGGGTTCCGTGCTATTTGGGTCTAACATTATCCATCGATCTTTCTGATGTTTCCAGCCCAATATCGAGACTATTTTTTGTGACACATACACTTTCCCTTCTGCAGCATGTCCTTTGTATTCCAGGACAGCAGTGAAGTATCCATTTATGGCAATAGGGACACCTCCGTATCCCCACAGGTGGATATCTGAAGGCTGCAGGTGCAGATCTGATGTAGTACGGAGTTTCTTGTAAAGCATATGGGAAATAATAGTGTGTAGACAACCGTAATCAGCCAGCATCCTCTCTTCATAGCCATTACGTTTAACTTCATAGTCTGGAGAAGCAGGCTCTGATTCTGTCACACTTAGACATGTTATCAGGAAGTGGTTCATCTGCTTCATCCTTTATCATATGGTGAAACAGTAATGGAGTGGACTGCAGATGTGCAAATCTTAGCAAAGTGTTCTCTTCTTTTGCACTTGTTGCAAGTGACCTTCCATGTTAGCACAATCGGCTTTGTGGGCAGAGTCTCCACATCGATGGCAGTGGTAGATTTTCTATTTTGTGTGTGTGTGTGTGTGTGTGTTGCCACTTTCTGGGGCAGTGCCATATGAGAAGATTGGGTTTGGAAAGATTTAGACTGAACAGCCTGGATTTGTTTGTTTGTTTGTTTTGGGCTACCAAAAATAGCTATTTGGCACAGTGAAGAACATTTTCCACTCTCCTAGCCATCTCTATAACGTTATCCAAGGTAAGTTTCCAATAGCAATTTTTTTGCTATTGCAATTTTTTTTTTGCTCCACACAGTTTGGAGTAGTTTGTTTTGATAACAATCTAAAGCTGGCAATCTCAGAGGTTACACTCAAGGCACACAATGCTGTGACATACTGATCTATAGATTCACCAGGCAATTGGAATCTAGAATAAAAATTGTAACTATTCTAGGGGGAGGGAGCTTGGCTTATAGGAGAGCTGGTCTTGTGGTAGCAAGCATGAATTGTCCCCTTTGCTAAGCAGGGTCTGCCCAGGTTTCCATTTGAATGGAAGACTACATGTGTGAACACTGTAAAATATTCCCCTTAGGGGATGGGGCTGCTTTGGGAAGAGAGCCTGCATCCTTGCATGCAGAAGGTTCCAGGTACCCTTCTCTCCTTGGCAGCAAACTTCTAAAAAACAAAACATAAAATATTCTGGATAGGATTCAACACCAGCCTTTACTCTCCAGTGAACCCTTCCCTTGTAGGGATGTGCCCGAACGGGCTCAGGCAGCTGTGGGCAAGGCGCAGTCCCCTTAAAAAGCAGGTATGCAAGTCTTTACCTGCTCTTATCACCCCTTTCCCATGTGCAGCACTCTATCTACCAAAGGCCGTGCACAGCTATGGTGCTATTCCCTGCAGCTTGCACACAGCCTTTGGTAGGACCTGCTTACCTGCTTCTTAAGGGAACTGCTTCCCATCCCATCGAACCGGTTAGGCTGTGGGTGCCCGAGCCGGTTCAACGCTTCCCTAAGGAGGCGCCAAACCAGTTTGTGCCCATCCTTACTCCTTTGCCTTTTTCTCTCTTAATTGCCCCCTTCTTCCTACCCCATCTCTGCAGCCTCATCACATCACAGAATTCCTGTCTCCCTGTTCTTCTCTCGTTCAATGTTCACAAAGTAAAAATATTTAGATTTGGTTTTAGATCTTTAAAAATTAACATTAGAATATCAGTTATACATAATTCTTTCATATGTTGGATGCATGTATGTATTTATTTATGTGCCACCTGTGGTGTAGGGATGGGAAGGCATAGGTGACCCATGTTCAGACCCCCCTCCCAACCCAGTGATGCCCCCGCCATGGCAGCTCTTATCTCCCTGCTGCGTGTGTGGGGTGCTTGCTCTTCTCCCCACCACATGTACGCCAGTGGCCCTGATGGAGCAGCCTGAGGTGGCCCTGTCATTGCCTCTTAGCTGGCCACCATGCCTGCAGTAGGAATATAAGGGGTGCCCTGTGTGTACAGTGGGCAGAGAACAGTGGGGACAGGGCAGCCTACTATCCCAGGCCGCTCCATTAGGATTGCTACCTTTGCCGCATATGGTTGGGAGAAAAGGGGTGCCCCACATGGGTGGTGGGGAGAGAAGAGGCAGAGGGTGTCCATCACAGTGAGCATGGCGTCCCTGGCATCCAGTGCGCAAGGGCTCTTGGAACCCGTGCACACAATTACAGCTCCGCCCCTGTGTGCCACACTTTCTCAGGTAGCTCAGGTTGGTGCAAGTTGGAATATCTCATTTTTCTTACAACAGCCCTATGAGGTAGGTTAAGGTTAGCTGGAGAGCAATATATAATATTGCCTCACAGTGGCAGATGACTCCAAGTACATGTTTTCACCTCTGTATGTTATCCTCACAAAAAATCCTGTGAGGTAAGCTAGCTTGAGGGAGAATGACTGGCCTAGGGTCAGCTAGTGAGCGGGTAATAATTTGAACCCAGGCCTCCCAGTTTTAATCCAACCATAACCATTGTGCCACAATGTCTCTCAATTGTTCAGTTGTGTGGGGTATTGGTTGCAGAAGAGAAAGGGGATTGAAATCCCCATTTTAGCTGTGGCATTGCTGGAGGACTGCAGTCCTTGCACTGTGAGTGCAATCATTTCACTGTCTTATTAACTGATGCTGCAATCCTATACTCACTTACCTTGTAGTAATCCTCATTGGCTTCCTTCCAAGAAGATATCTATAGGATTGCACTGCGAGTGCTATACAAATAAATATCAAAGGATGGAGCTGTTGGCCCGGGTCCATGATCTTTGAAAAACCTAACAACAGCTCTGGAGAGTTATCAAAGGAGACTGTGAGGAACAAAACTGGAAAGAGGAGGAGAAGGAGCAAGGAAAAACCCTGAGCACCCCAACGAAGAGCAGATGAGAATGACGTGGCCACCCCACTATATAGCTCACCAATCAGACGAGCAGCATCCACAGAAAGAAGGGAAGCAGAATGGCTTGCTGACAGACTGAAAATCACCCTGAGAGTATCCAGTAAGTCACCAACACTATAATGCCCCTGATATGACTTATTTTAAATATGTTTATACAGCACCAGCACATTACTAGAGCATTGGAAATCATGGAAAAGAATAATCAACCCTTAATTTTTAGTAAACACATCATTCCGAAAACTGGAATCAAAAAGAAATTGGACCAGAGATTAGTTACTCTGAATCTAAATGTTGTTAGTGGTTGTTTAACAATTTATTACTTTTCTTCTAGGCTGTATTTGCTATTGGAAGCCGGGGCGGGGGGTGGTGAGTGATAATGATCTAAAAAGCAAAATTATCTGAAACTGAATGAAAATTGAAGGTGACACTGAGAATAATTGTAATCAACCTTCTCAAAAGAACTTCCACTATGAACAAAGACAATATTTCCCCAAAAGTGTGGACAGACAATGCAGTTTTATATATTACCTGTAGATGGCATTCATCCCATTGCTGTATGTGGCTCTTATAAGAACTCTCTTTATATTTGCCAGCACAGTCATGAATTCCCTTTTGCTGACCGGGGAGTCAGTGCCATGCAGCATAAATAAGTCGTGCTTCATCAACACTTCTTCAGTGTGCTCTTCAAATGGGTTCAAGTGAATCCCCTCCTGTGATGTCCTGATTCTCAAGCCACTTCCCTAATAATTATAAAAAATGTTATGGATGCAAACATTTTAAAAGAAATGACATATGATGCTATATCATAATAGAGAATGTACAGCCTTAGTATAAAAGTGTGCTGCAAAGTATATTTCAAATACATGATGTTTATTAGTAAAATTTAATACTACTCTGTGTGTGGAAACTTGGATGATGGTGGAACTAAAATAATGCATGCAAAATAAAGACAACCTGTTGGAAGTCATGTCGCAGATTTGCATGAAAAAATTCGGATTTCCAACTGAAGCCCATTATTAATTAGGAAGACATATAAATACAATAATGCAGCTGCCTAAAAATAGTGGAAACTGACTACACAGCAGGTATCCTAGTCAAAATTATACTTTGCTACTATTTCAAGTTCAAATCAGTATCCATTGAAATAACAAATGGGCCTTATTGCAATTATCTCACTAAAAGGGAAGCATGCTTGCCTTTGCACTGGATTAAATCTCTTGTTGTGTATTATCATACTTTAACCCTTAAGCTGTCTCAGCCTAATAATGTGTACATAACATTCTCTCTCTCTTTGTTCCTTTCCCTATTGCGGGGGTGTCAAACCCCCAGCCTGCAGAGCTCCTTCCTCTGACCCTTGAGCCTCAGACCCTCCAACCACAGGCAAGCCACTCCTTGCTCCCCCCCGCCTCACTATGCTGCACTGCACTGTGCTGTGCCTTCCTTTTCACTTTTATCAGCTGTGCGGCATACAAGGGCATGCCTAGGGTGGGGGGAAGGTGAACGGAACCTTCCCCCACCTCTAGCCACGTCTTACTTTTCCCCGCACCATAATGAGTGGAGCCATGCCGCTCCTTCCTTTCTGAACCTTTTCCCTCCACCACAAGCCACATCTTCCTTTTCCCCATGCCATGCTGATTGGAGCCAAGTCACCCATTCCTTTCCTCTTCCTTTCTCCCCTTTCACCATGCAGCATGTCGATAGCATGGCTAGCAGGGAAGATGAACTGAACCTTCTCCCACTGCTGGTGAGCCGCTCCTTCCTTCCCCAGCCCCTGCCATGTGTGAGAAAGAATGAGAGAAAGAGGGAGGCTTCCTCTCTGCAAGGGAGGGAGGAAGAACGGAAGTGGGAAGGAGGGGGAAGAAAGAAGATGGCCGGAGGTACCTTCCCCACAGGAGTGAATGGAGTGAGCAGAGGGTAAGCGGGGTGAAAAGAAGGGTTCTGCTTTTCTTGGGCATGATGTTATTCATGTGCTAAAAGGAATTTTAAATGTTTTTTTTCTTTTTTCAGAAAAAGTTCTGAATATCATATTTTAACTGTTATTGTTCTCAGCAGAATTTTTGTACTCAAAAATGACCTCAATAACTCCAAACCGAGTTATTGAGGTCATTTTTGAGTACAAAAATTCTGCTGAGAACAATAACAGTTAAAATATGATATTCAGAACTTTTTCTGAAAAAAGAAAAAAAACATTTAAAATTCCTTTTAGCACAGTCTGATGTAAAAAAAAGTGGGGGTGCATTCAGCTAGTGTAAAAGGCAGCAGTGTTCATGCAAAATTTGGTACTTGTATGTAAACGGGAAGTATGATATTCAGAATTTCTTCAAAGAGCTACAAAAAAGAAGTGTTCACCAAGCATATTGTGGTGTAAAAATAAGTGCATTCTGCTAATTTAAGTGGCAGACCAAGGAAGAAAGAGAGTGAGAGAAAGAGGAAGGAGGAGGAGGAAGGCAGAAGGAGGCACAAGGTGGGTACAAGGCAGGCATGAGGCAACAGAAGGCAGTGCAAGGCTATGTGCGGCCCCCTGGAGGTGCATCGGAATAAAATCCAGCCCATCAGCCAACTGTTTGCCCCCTCCCCCCGGCCTATTGTCTTCCCCACAGCTGAGTTTAGATTATAATGCAAACTCTTTGAGGTAGAGGTCTTGTTTATCATACTTCATCAAGCTGCATGTACATTGATGGTACTATACAAATAATTCATAAGAAACAGGACATTTTGGGGGCATATCAAGTATGGGGAGATTTCCCCTCAAGCTATCATAAATCCTGCCCTAAAGTGAAGTGCCCTTTTCGTTTTGGTTGGCCACTCCATATGTGGTGTTTATAGTCCCACATTCAGAACGGTGATGACAGAATGTTATGCCTATGAGTTAAAGTTGAGATAAAACTGTTGTTCCTGTTGTGTGAGTACGCAGCAAGAGAGCACTTCTACAGGAAAATCTACACCTTGTTTGAAAGACAGAGAATAGTATGCATTCTTGTGTGATATGGAACTTTTCCACTTATTCCAACTTCAGCATAAATTCCAAGGGGAAATGTAATGAAGTGTTCACACGATGTGCAAGTTCTTAGCACCATCTGCTGACAATCTGTGAAAAGGCTCTGTCTTTTCCAAATTAAACTAAAAGTAAGTGTTGAAAAGATACAGCTTTTTCATGGATTTCTTTACAGGTGGTCAGCAGATGGCACTAAGAACTTGCACAATGAACTTGAACTTCGTGTGGACAGCTCATACCTTTTCCCATTACAATTTGAGCGGAAGTTGAAATAAAACACTGTTTGGTCTTCCAAACATGGGCTTCCAAACATGGAAGCCCATGGTCTCTTAAGAACTACAAGTCCCAGAGTTCATTAATTCCTGCAGGCATTTCCGCAGAAATTACAGAAGTCCACAGGTGTAGCAACCAACTGACTGCAGGACAGAGGAACAAGCACAACCAGGGATACTGGCTGCTATCCAGATGAGACCTATGCCAGAGCACCAGGGTTTTCATGAGAAGGGCGAGGGATGATTTTCAGCACACTTCCCTTACCTCTACAACTGCTTGTGCCTACTGATCCTATCCCTGAAGATTAAAGGGACGGGAAGATTGCCCAAAATTGCCTCTGTCCCCCTTATGCAACAGAAATCTCAGGCACATTGGCATAGTCTGGATGTCAATCAGTGACCCTATTAAGAGTGGGAGCCAGTGCTTCTGTTAAATTTTCAGGCCCCAGAACATAGGCGAGTAAATGAGTTGGTCTCAATTTACAGGTTTGCCCAGACAGGCCGATGGCTTCAGGCACAAATGTGCTGTGGGGCAGCAAGTGCAAGCAATCTGCTTCAGGCGTCACCCCACCTGCCTGCAGCTGGTCCACGGCCGCCATCCTCCCCACTTTCTGTTGCTACCGTCACTTTTCCTTCTTTCCCCTCTCTCCTCCCTCCCAGCTTTTGCTCTGCCTGCCCTTGCCACAGCCCCATCCAGGAGATGTGCCACCCTTCCCTCAGCCACACTTTGCCTACCCAGTAGTCATACGCTTGCTACCATGAAGGCAGTAACACGCACCTGCCTCCACCCCCTGGGGTCCTTTGCTGCTGACACATTGCTGCCTCATTGCCATTGCCTCCCTTGCCTGCCCAGTCCTCTGTGGCTGCCACTGGCTCCCCAGCAGCACCACACTTGTTTGCTTCAGGTACCCTTTGCCTACTCACCAGAGAGTGATGGACACAGGGGAGTGTCCTGGCTGGCACACCCACCCATGTCCATCACTCTCTGGCTGCCACTGTTCACCCCAACCTGGAGACACAGTGGAGAAGTGTGGTGATACTGAGGATCCAATGGCAGCCAGAGAGAATGGGGGAATGAGGCAGTGATGATGCCTGCTGGAGCAGCAGCACAGAAGCAGCAAGGGACCCCAGGGAGCGAAGCTGGATGCATGCTGCTGCTACGTAAGAGTTATTGAACAATGGCGGATTGGCAAAGTGTGCCTGGGAGGGGAAGCAAACAAAAAGAGGGGTGCTGTCAGCATGCTCTAGTCCAGGCCTGCACAACATAAGGCCTGGGGGCTGGATTCAGCCCACAGGGACTATTTAACTGGCCCCAGGTATCCTGCAGCAACACAGGAGCTGGCAACTGCCTCATAGTGCCATCCTGCGCATGCTTTCTCAGAAATATACTCCATGGTGTGCCCAGTGAGGCTTACTCCCATGTAAGCATGCCTAGCATTGCAGCCTGACAGCAACAACAATTTAGGGAGAGGAGAGGACTTGGCATTTGTTTGGGGCTGGCATGCACTCCAGGGCCCCACTGACTGAGCAGAGACAGGACCTATTCTCTGGCCACCATCCTTGGTTAAAACTATGGGTCCATTGACCGTGGGAATAGATCCACAAGTAATTAATAATATTTTTAATTTTTATGTAATAATGTGCTAAAAATTTGACCTCGGCCCCTGCACGCCAAGTTGTGGATGGTTCTGGCCCACCAGGGCATTTGAGTTGTGCAGCTCTGCTCTAGTCCCATAGGCTCCTTAACGCAGGCAGGGCTTTCCTTGAACCATCTCTGTGGCTCAGGCTCTTCTTTTAGAAAGCTAAATTTTCAGTAACAGGCAAATGGATATTTTCGAAACTAGATGGCTTCTCAAATATATGGAACTTAACTTATGAGCCTGGGAGCAGAAGGTTCCCAGGGCTTTGGAAGCCATTTTGACTATGTGAAATCTGGATGCTGTTTTATCCTACCAGACAAACGAGCTGTTAATGCAATTGCATTCTGAAAAAGACAGCTGTTTCATTAGGACTTTTTCTATCTCAGGGAAACGGGGAAAAAGGGGGGCGGGGTTGTAAGCCCTGAGTCTGCAACAGCAGAGAAGTTAGACAAATAAATACAGGGTGTGGGGACAAAAGCAGCATAAGTGCTAAGTCTTCTTAAATCACAATAAGTTCATATTAAAATATACTGTATGTATCACAATATTTCTTTATGATGATCAATGTGTTTTAAAATGTATGTTAGAAGTGCCTCTTTGCATGATATAAAAGTACCCCTTTTTGTTAATTCTGTTTAAAATAGTCTGATAATAACTGAGTTTATTGTTGGGGTGTTTTAGCCTTATGAGGTCAGGTGATTGTGTACCACTGACAATGGCTCATACCATAGCTTAACAAATTACTCTTTCATAGAACACATCATGAGATGTGAGAAAGGAATACTCTACCTCTATGATAACATCAGGCTGAAGCATTGTTTCAGCAGCATCTTCCTCCCCTGTGAGGTCATACGAAATAGTAAATTTCAGATTTCCTCCTGCAGCTGTTATCTGTGGTTTTTATTAAAAGAAGAACAAGAAGACGAAGATGATGTTGATCACATAACAGAAAAATATGTGTTTAACCATTTTGCACTATTCTTTTAAAATTACATTGCATTCAAGGTATGGACTTCTGGTGAAAGGACATATAGATGATATAGATCCCCAAGGAAGGAATCACTATGAACTGCTCCTTCTCCCTACACATACACCCACATGCCCCTCCAGAGGCTGCAGGGTTCCAACCAAAGTGTTCTCCAGTTTGGAAATCTATGCACGTGTGCACATTCCCCCCGCCCCCAACACTGCCCAAAGTTCTGGTATACAGGAGCTACATTTGAAAAAATGCAATATATACAAGGCTCAAGGTTGACTCAGCCTTCCATCCTTCCGAGGTCGGTAAAATGAGTACCCAGAATATTGGGGGCAATATGCTAAATCATTGTAAACCGCTTAGAGAGCTCCGGCTATAGAGCGGTATATAAATGTAAGTGCTATTGCTATTGCTATTGCTATATATTAGGCAGATATTCATAGTTTGGGCTCATTGTTAGCCTTCAAGAGAGCCCTAAAGACTTACTTGTTTGGCCTGGCCTTCCAAGGTTTTAAAATTATTTTTAAGTACTTTTAATTGGTTTTAAATTGCTCTGAACTGTTTTAAATTGTTATATTGTTTTAACCTGTTTGTTTTAAATGGTTGTGTTTTTGTTTTGTTTTTGTATTTTACTTGCTGTGCACCACCCAGAGCCTTTGGATGGCGTCGTAATAAATAATAAATATAGCTGTGACCTACATTAGCAACTTTGACCCTTACATCCCAATTGTCATATTAAAAAAATTACGCACATGACGTAATTCGCTATGTCTTTTGTGGATGATAGTAAACTGTCAAAATTGACTGGAGGAGTTGGAGCTGTATGCTACTTACTTGTCATGAATTGCTTCCCCTCCTTTCCCCATGCCCTGATTCACACACCCAAGGCTAGTGTTAAGGGCCTGCCAGTCACCCAGTCTGGAGGACTACTAAATACTGCTTGTAAAGTACAACCGAAAACTGAGGAAATTGCACTATTTGTCTGCCCCTGTGGTCTCTTGTGGTCCTACTTAATGATTCTCACTGGTGGTACTGACCCATTACATGTGGAGTTACCACCATGGGATGACTTGGACATCACAGCCACACAAAGCCCCACACATTAAATTAAAAGGAATGCTGCCTTTTCTTTCAGATGTTCCAAATATGATATGACCTCAAATAACCTCAAGCCTCCCCTTATCTGTGTAATAAATTTTGTATGCATATATTTTTGTTAACAATATATTTTTAGGGACACCGATCATGGTGTTTCAGGAAACTAGCAAACAGCAGAAACTGTTCTTAGGGTAGACGTCAAAACCAAATCACAAACACAAGATCCACAGCAAATGCTGCAGTTGTGCTTTGGTGCTTGCACTAGAAATAAAACCATTTTTAGAAAGTAAATTAAGCCATATTTCATATTCAAGTGTAACAAAAGGCCTAAGATTCTAATTTCTCTCTCTCCACCCCCTCCCATCCATATTGCCGATCAAGAGCACTGTGAGAGGACTCTGAAGGGAGGGGAATTGTTTGATAATACTCAAGGCTGTTCCAATGGGAATAATGTGCTGTCTTTGATAATCATTAATCATACCTTTCCCCCCTTGTATAGTGTGTTTGAATGTATGAAACCACAAGAAATGAAAGGAAAGAGCTTTTATTGTGTGATGCTCCTTGTTCTAATGAAATATAAATCAGGTTTTTACAGAGTGGGTCATTTTCTGTTCAAGTATCTGCATCTTCAAGTACACTATTGATGCTAAACAAATAACAGCAGCAAATATAGCAATAATCATTTTCACTCATTTAAAATATAGTATATATGGACCACTTTAGGAATCCTTTGACATTATGTTTCTTTATAATTCTTTAAAGGTTCCACTAGCAAATGGCAAAAAAATTCATCACCATAAGCAGAAATAAGATCCACTGGGAAGTTCATTTAATTTCAGCTTGGACTGTGCAGGATTTTACACAATTCTGGTAGCCTGTACTGCCCAAATACATATTAAGATATATCTCTCTGGACATTCACTAGAAGTGTAACAGCAATATTAATATTTAATATTAAACTTGTGCTCTTTTCTCCTGGCATCTTGAGCTGTGTAATTCAAATATCACAATAGATTTTTTTTCATAGAGGCTCTAATTTTTGACCTTCTCAAAGGAAATGCAATAATTGAAAAAAGCAATAAGAAATTATTGTGTTAAAATTGACTACATCGGCACAGTCAGGCATCCAATCATATACAATACAAGGAACTGGTTTTCTCCCAAAACTTATGATTCTATGAATCATAATCTTATGATTCTTATCTAAAACTTATGATTCTATGAATCGTACAAGTATGTGTTACTGACATGCATAGTTACATACATAGCAAGTGATATACAGGGCCTGCCCCACCATGAAGCAAGACAGCAGACTGCATTGGAGGCAGCAGACAGACTTTGGGACCACAAGTAGATAAGTATGTTTGAATATTTGTTGGCTGGCCCTAAGAAGGAAGTCCCAATGAGAAAGCTCTTGCTATTATGATTCAACTCACAAATAGTGAACTTGTAAGTAAATACATTGGCCCACATGTCCCACAGTTTAATGAGGGCAGTGGCAATCCACCCACACTGCTACAGCCTGGCAGTAGATCTACATGTGCTGCTGTGGGCTTCCAGTGAGGTGCTGGTGATGTTTGGCATTTGCACTTGATTGGTTTCTGTTCTAACTAGTACTTCCAGAGTGCAGGTGAGCTTCTTGAAGAATCTGCCCTCTTGCTCAAATTCTCAACACTGCTGGTGACTCACTGCGAGCCTGCAGCAGTGTGGGAGCCAGCCCTGCACCAACGTGAGTAGATCACCCCACCATCACCATGTTAGGCAGTGAAAAGTGTGGGTCATTATCATATCATCATCATAACAATAATTGGATCCAATTCAGTACTGTGGTACCCCTGCTAACTAAATACCCCTGCTAACTGAGTAAAGAGACACCTTTTAAAGTGTTTTATATTTAGCAGGGGGAGATCAAATGGCCCTATCCAGCCCCAGTTCAGTGGCTGTTGTATCTACCTTATGCTTCTTTTTAGATTGTGAGCCCTTTGGGGACAGGGACCATCTTAATTATGTATTATTTGTTTTTCTGTGTAACCCACTTTAAGAACTTTGGTTGAAGTGTGGTATATAAATATCCATAGTAGTAGTAGTAGTAGTAGTAGTAGTAGTAGTAGTAGTACTGTCCCCACTACAATATTTTCCATATAGTATCATACACTCCTTCTAATGATTGGATGGCCGTTTACATGCTTTTCTCTGTTGCTGCAGATGTCACAAAACCTGCTTGTTGTTGAATCTGGTGATGTGCCATATATGGAAAACAATGAATTGGGGGGAGGAAGCAGTTATGTGATTGACATCTTTCCTTCAATACTTCAAGCTTGCAGCTGTTCCAAATACACTGCAATTTGTTAATCTCCCATCTAATCACAATGTTTCTTGAGAGAAGCATTGGGAATGTATGGCTTTCCAGCGGAGATAATTTGCAACTGAATATTGTTGAACTCATTTGAATGTATATAGTCAGTGCAAAAATGTGAAAAGAGGAGAGAGGTTTGCTTGCTTTTCTGAAATTTCACTGTAATTAAGGTGGTATTATACTAAGAAGGGTCCACCATCAACTCTAAGAAAGGTCTACCATGCCTGAAAGTTTCATCTCATTTTTACTTAAGATAATATATTTACAGACATTTCAATGATTTCCCATTATTTCCTATGGAATGATGCACTAACCCGACAATGCACTGAACGATTCAATTTATGCTGGTACAGTGATCAGATGCACAATTCAATAATCATTTGCATAGGATCAGATCCAATAATTTCATCCATACACAACCAGGGGCAGAGCCACCATTGTGTGAACGAGTTCAAAGAACCCAGGCCGCCAATGAAAAAGGCCACCGAAGCCCCATGGCTCTGAAGCCCCAGAGGAGCCCAGAGTGGACTCCCCCCTCCCATGTCTGGGCCGTCGAGAGCCCGGGTGAACTCTCCACTAATTATTTCCAGTAGCGCCGACTGCCTGATAGGACATTTTTCCCTTTCTCTTCCTCCAGAGAGGGAGAGAAAGGGGAAAACATCCTATCGGGCAGTTGGCGTTGCCTGAAATAACTGGAGTAGCAAGAGAGTTCGCTCGGGCTCTTGGCAGCCTGGGCATGGAAGCGGGGAGTTGGCTGGGAAGGCGTGGGAGAGTGGGGTTTCCCATTGTTCTTGGGGAACCGTGCTGCTGCATTTGTTTGGGCTCTTGGTGGCCTGGGCATGGGAGAGGGTAGTTCGTTCTGGGCTCCTCTGGAGCCCAAGCCATGCCCCCGTGTGCATGACATCACGCGCATGCGCGTATGTGGAGGGGGCCGCCGAGCAGGGCTGGACCCAGGCCACCACTCGGCTGGCTCCACGCCTGTACACAACCCTATCATTTAGAGATCTAAACAGGAGGCCATGTCATAGACATTTAAAATCAAACCATTTAGAATCTCATATGTCAACACTTTCAGTTCTTCCTAAAAGGCAATCCAATGAAGGTATTTGTGCATTGGTATACTGTATGCTTTCAGCCCATCTTTTCCAGGAAGTGAATAGACTTATTCTGCTGCAGAATGTATTAAAAGAAAAGCTCTTCTAATAAATACTATGAACAGCAGCTCCATATATAATGCAAAGTCCAGCCTGAAATAAATAACGCATAGTCCAGTGCAGTTATAAAGGCCTGACTGAAAATTAGAAGTTCTGTATATGGTAATTTGCATACGATAATGTTGGGGAACACTTATTTTTCTTTTCTTTCTTTCTTTTTTAATGTGGACTTCAGTTTGGTCTTTTGATAAAGCACAACCTGGATCCACAAAAGAAGTTTGAGTAATGAATGCCACAAATATTATGGTTGTCCACTTCCAATGCAAAACCTACATATTCACTTTGTGGGTAAATGTCCTGAATAGGCAGTAGGTTTGAGGTTATAATTGGATCTGTCAACAAGAACAAAAACCCCACCGTCTAAACTCAAACCTAATTGCTTTATGATAATGCTCAGTTAAGCAAATTGCATGTGCGATGTCCATTCGGTGATTTAGATTTTCATCACACTGTCTAGCTACATGCTCATGCTTTTGAATGGAGAACCTGGTGTGTAATAATATCTATTAGAGATAAAATACAGCTACAATCCATAACATTTATTCCGATTAACATGCCCACCTACTGCCCTAGTTGGACAGACATGGGTATATTATTATTTGTTTATACTCTACAATTAATTCCCATCTTAAGTGCCATTATACCATATTGAGACAAAATGACAGAAGACTGTCCTGAAGACATATACCATCCTATGAAGCTTTATTTGATTCTCTCCTTAATTTTATAGGCCCTCATTGAAATGTATCTTAAATGAATATCAGTCTCAGCATTTATGTTTCAGGCAAAAATCCAGACAAACATGAATAACCAAGGAACCATCAAATACAAACAAACATACTGAATGCTACATAACTCAGTGCACAGTAAGTGGAATATATCCTAGTGAAAGGAGTAGAATCTTATTCTTCAATAACTGTCACCTGACCCCAAACTTACTGGCACCTGTGACAGAGTACTGAATGGAGAATACGCTACCTTAACAGATGGGCAGTAAGTATGCATGTGCCTTGTGTGGGTTACAGGATGCACAGATGGAATGTTTGAACATCTGTTTGCTTTAATTTACGCGCTTATGTTTTAAGTGAATGTTCCATCATTAATCCAGCCCTGGGTTGGATTAGCATTTTTAGAAATAACAAGTACTGGTTGGAAAGTCATAAGGAGAATTTTCTATGTTTTTGTTGCATTTAGGGAAAAGGGCGAATAGAGAGATGTAGAAGTGAATTCTAATGAAGCTCTTACCATGGAAACAAAGTATATAGGTTTTACAGTTTTAATATAAATTCTCAGCTATGATTTTGTATTATAGTTCTGTTTCCGTTTGTTACAAAAAGCATGTGTTTAAAAAGAATTCTCTGTCTTTGATAAGACCTTTGTCCAGAGTTTGTATTAGTGCAACAGATAAAAGTAATATCTCTCTTTTTTTTGTTTGAATAAGTATATAGAACTAGGGCATTTTTTAAAAGTCTTGTCCTTGTAAATATTTTCATTATGCTATAGAGCAAACCCTATTATCATTCCTCAGTGCCTACCCTATATTTCTGCACATAAGGCAAACAGGGAAAATGCTGTTGCCCCTATTCTGGAATAAGACTATTACAGATATCTAAAGTTAAAATAGAGTTACATAATAAGATTATTATAGAACAGACTATGTTCCTACTCTGCACAGGAGGTTGGAGTAGAAGACCTCCAGGACCTAAATTATATGGAGCATATTATTTTAAGCAGACCCTCTTGAATTTGAAGTCAAGGCACAAAATAATATAAAACGAGGCTCATGGTTCAGTCCAGCTGAATTCATTGTTTATTTCGTAACAATTTTTGGAGAAGATAGAAGAGTTTCAGTATTTCAATACAAAAAGTATGTGAACATTTTCTACATCTCAGAAGACCCATTCACACATTATGTTCAACACTCATATGCCGAGTGTGCAGTGTACATAGGTACATATCTGTACATAGGTAAATCATTCAAATGTTATGCTGAACGCAGGCACTGAAGTACACTGCCTTTGCATTTGAAGGGCCTGTACCTAGGTTCACTTTTAAAATGAAAATGAAAAGCTTCTCACACAGCTGTGCACTTGTATGTCTGAATTGGGCTAGAGAGTATCCTGTATCGGGTTTGCTGAGATCCAGTATCAGCAGCCTATTATTCTGTACATAGACAAAAAATAACACATTGGCCCGCATGTTGCATAGCATATAGTGTTTCTGACTGGCCTGCACTACTGCAGGTATCTAAGGAAGCTCCAGCAGCTTAGTTTTAAATATAGTTTTTAGTTTTAAATATACAGTGGTCCCTCGACTTACGTAAATAATCCATTCCGAACGCATGTTCGGAGGTTGAAATTTTCGTAAGTCGAGGAGCGCACCACGGAAGTCTCAAAACACTCGTAATTCGAGGAAGCCGCATCTAAACATTCGTAGGTCGAGGAAGCTGATTCTAAACTGGCAACTACTTCCGGTCTTTTTTGTCGTTCGTAACTCGAAAAAAAAGTTGAGTAGTTCGTAGGTCGAGGGATTACTGTAGTTTAGTTTTTAGTTATTCAGCCTGGCACAATATTTAGTTGCACACCAACTCTTTGGGAATGCAATTTATTAGGGCTATTTACATGACTAGGAGACGGGGGGGGGTGACAGGTGGGGAAAAGCTTCACAGAAGTTATCTTCCCCCCAGATCATCCAGGAAAAGCTGCTGGAGTGTGGACTGTGCTTTCAGATTATCTGCACTGCTGCACGAAGAGTCCTGGCCTCCATGCATCTCACACCTCATGATGAGCACAGTGCACTGGGGATACCCCCATGAGATGCCTGCTCTCGGGGTTAAGGGTTCAATTCTCCAGGATTTCAGGGTGAGTTTTGTTGAAGGAGAAGTGGGGAGTGAATTCGGATTTGGCTCAGATACGAATCATGCTATTTCCAACTGTACTGGAAAATAGCTTGGCTTCCTTCCAAACTATTGGAAGTTACATGCTGATGTAAACTCGAGCAGTTTGCCCATCTCTAATGCACACACATCTGTGCATAAAGTTGATACTTTATTACATTTATACATTTATCTTAAAGAAAAAGCTGTTGCCATCTATTCATTGAGGCTGTTCTCACGAGCAGCCAAAGCAGCGCTAAGGCCACCAAGCCCTGGATTGGCTGGCCGTGAGAACTGTTGGCAGAACCTACACAGCTCCTGGCAGCTCCTCAGCAGCAGACCTGGCTATGAAGCCCGGCTGTTAAATGAGGTTAAGGGAGTGAGCACTCTCCCTTAACCCCGTTTAACTGACTGTGTGTCAGTGCTGGCTTCTTTCAGCCGGCGCCGAGAAACTGAAGGCCACCTGCCCATCGCTGGAGGGATGCCCACAATGCACCATGGGATGCGTTCCGGCCCCCGCAACTCCGCATTGCCTGTGGTGGCAGCAGCGGATCATCTGGGCATGCAATCCATGCACCCAGTCATCTGCAGGGGAGGTACGCTGCTGTAGTCTCCCTCCTCCCGCACCCTCCTGCCCGGGTCCCTAATTATAAGAAAGGGGGCTCTAGAAGCTTTTATTTATATTACAGAAGGAAATCTAACTGCATTTGGATGGAAGTTATAGGTTACATAGGAAGCTGCTTTATACTGAGACAGGGCATTGGTCTAACTAACTTGGTATTGTCTGGCATCGACGGGCAGTTGCTGTCCAGGATTTCAGACATGCTGTTTTCCAGCCCTGTCTGAAGATGCCAAGAATTAAACCTGGGATCTTCTGAATGCACTACCACTGAGCTGCAGGCCTCTCCGGTAGATAAGCCAATATCAACAACAAAACAGAAACAAACGTACATCAAAAGAGAGGAGTGCCACAACTGCTGTCATACTTTATTTGCCTATATAAATATCTTTGAACCTATGATTCTACATGACTGCTATTTCTGTGTATTAATTCCCAATTTACCCATCTAATATGTAATTAAACCATTGTCCCAGACATATTCTCCAATCCTTCTAGGTGTAGACAGGTGTAATATACCCATACATTTTTACAATTACAGTGGTGACAATGAGGCCTGAATTAGCCCTTGGAAACCACCCAGTTCTGGCAAAAAATAATGCTGACAGCTGTGACACTGTTGCAGAATATGCCAGGTTTCCCTCACTGAAGGGTTATTAAAAATCTAAGTACTTCATCAGAATTATAAATATTATCCAAACCTCTGTCTCATCCTGAAAGTGGGGAAATGGAAAAGGACAAGCTCACCAGGTGCTGAATATATTTTTGCAACAGTTGCTTTGCTCTTAATAAACTATAATTCAATAATTAGAAAGCACCAAAACAGGTGTATAGTTAAGGAGATATTTTATTTTTCTTTTCTTGAAGTATACAAAGAAAAACTATAAGAGTGAAAGTTATATCTAGCTTGTTGACCACACAGATAGAACATTTTAGTTTTTTGTTTGGTCTCTGCAAGAGACTTCCAAATGGACACAGGCAGTAAACCTACCATTGGCCTTTAATGCTGCTGGCTATCTTGTACCAAAGGGTGGAGGGGAGGGGGTGGCTTCATAATCAGACTGATTAAATGCTCACAGATTGCTCACCCTTGAGTGATTATTTTCTAAAACCATCAGAAAGGCAAACATAATCAATAAACACTTGTAAGTAATGTTAAAACCAAGAACCCCTGCTAACTTGGCAAAGAGGCACCTTTTAACATGGTGATTCTCTTTTATTTAGCAGGGGGAGAGTAACTAGCCCTCTCCATCCCCAGCACAGTACCTCCAGTGACTGTTGCTGGTGTCTGTCTTATGTTTCGTTTTAGATCGTGAACCCTTTGGGGACAGGGAGCCATCTTATTTATTTGTTATTTCTCTGTGTAAACTGCCCTGAGCCATTTTTGGAAGGGCGGTATAGAAACCGAATACATACATACATACATACATACATACATACATACATACATACGTATTAACACAGTGCCTAATTTGGGAGCATAGATGCCATGATGTGAGCCTGTATGGAAGCCTGCCATCTGCCCTATAAAAAGCCCTAATTCTTATGCTGATGGATGTGGGAGAGCTTGCAGTCACTCACTGACAAAATAAAAGTACTCTGAACTACTTTTCTTTATAGGTAACATTCCTAGAGTATCAGAGCATGGTCTAAGGGCACACATGGTATAGCTGAAGCAAACTAGGTCTTGGTATGGTCAGTGCCTGTAGCTCAGTGCAGAAGGCCTCAGGTTGTATCCCAGGCATCTCCAGGCAGGGCTGGCAAAGACTCCTGCCTGCCACTTTAGAGAAGCCACTACCAGTCAGTGCAGACAATATTGAGCCAGATGACTCCATAAAAGGCAACTTCTTATGTCTATGTCTCTATATATTCTTTTGAAGACAGATTCCTCAGCTAACTTCTGGCACCAGTTGAGCCCTAGATTAACAGTCTTCTCTGCGTCTGGGAACAATCCTATTAACAGAAGGCCTGTGTGTGTCACCTAAAAAAAGCGACCAGACCATTAACACTACCATCAATGCACTCCTTCTGTGTGACTCAAGTCTGTCACTGTCTTCTTCACAGGCCATACAGATTAGCTGGAAACCTTCAGAGCTGTCATGCTTTGCTTTCTTATATAACAGTCACAGCTGGCAGTGTGTGTGTGTGGGTGGGGGGGATTGCTTGCTGTTTTCTTGACTAGGACAAGACTGTGTACCTAGACCTAAGAGATATTCCCTAGACCTAAGAGAATAATTGCCTTTGTTTCATGTTGTCACACTGACAGCTTGTATCTTGCACAGCTATAAGCCTTTGACATCTCTCACACACCTAGCAATAAAAACACGGCAAGGAGAGTGAAACAACAAACCACAATTGTCTCTAGAGAGTTTCAAATTATCTCTTGCAAACTGACCTCAACATTTTGCCACTGACTTCAATTCCAGGGGGCCAATGCATGTGTCCAGGTCCCATACTCAGGAAAGGCTAGCTCCAAGTGAAGGGCTTATATAGAAGGCAGGAGGAACCCCACCTTTTCCTGGACTTTAGCTGGCCCTGATTCAAAGTGGGAACATGAGCTGGCCTCCACCCACCATCTCCCCAGTAGAACTATTAGGAGGAAAGCCCCAAGATGTTGGAGATGAACTTCCAGTGCATCGACCTTTTGCACCAACTGTCCTAATGACCACTAGGGGCATTGGGAGTAGAGACAGTGAGTCAGGGTCTCCCTATCTGTCCCTACTCTATGACCCCTGAACTGACTCTGCAGCACTTCCTGTGCTGAGTCACAATCCTTCCTTTCCTCCTAGAAAGCAGATGGAAACATCTCTCTCTCTCCTTACCTATCCACTATGTAGTCCTTTAGATTAGAGATAGGTCTTTCCTATCTAAGCGTATTTAATCAATAAATATTTAGTGTTTAGTCATACAAGGATCTCCATGTGTTTTCTTTAAATAGCTGCAATATCCAAACCATCCTCTGCTACCTACTCTGTAACTGGAGTGTGTGCTCATTCCTTAGTGCTCTGCTGTTTTACCTATTGTGGGTAAAAATCAACAACCTCTAACACAAGAAGCAAAGCAAGCACTCTACCTTCAGAACTGGAGTTTGGCCCTGGCATGGCACCCTCTCTGCTCCTGGGAGTGATGCAGAAGGTTATAGGAGTAGGATAGGAGCCCCATTTGGGGGCACCAGGTTCCAGGACTCCTTCATGGGGCTGACTAAAGGAGTCATAACAAGCTCTGGCTGCTAGAGTCTGAGAGAGCTAGGGGGATTTGTCAGACCTCAGGGTCTCAGCTGATGTGTGCTTCTCCTACTTTGAGAGGGTCTCCTTTGGGTCAGACTCTTTGTGAGTCCTGATAACTTGTAAGACTGATGTGAACTTGTAGCAAGGGCCAAAATGGAAATGTTGAGCACCTATCCCACTACAGTGACTCATCATAAATAACCTGAGAAACTAATTTTAAAACTACCCCAGGACTTCAGCATTGGAGGTTAAATATTGTGCATATTTCCTACATTTTGAAGACTATCGGAAAGCTGTTTTTTGAGTGCCTGGATGCCATCCCTCCCATTAGGCCCAGTGGCAGAGCTTATGCTTTGCATGCAGAAGCTTGTATCTTAGCCTCACCAGTTAGGCTTGTGAAAGATCTTGGAGAGCTGGTCTTAGAATAAACAGTACTGAACTAAACAGACCCATAGTCTGGGTCAATATAAAGCAGTTTCAAGCTTTTATGAGTACAGCCAAGGTCAATTAAATATTCCCTATGTAAGTGAGTTGAAAAATAACACTTGTGTGACCATTAGCTTTACTCTTTATGGGGAGAGAGTAGAGTTGTTAGCTTCAAAGTACAAGCTCAATTACTATTCAGTAGCCCGATTCTCCCTACATTAAATCCTAGCATACAGTGTCATTTGGAAACTATTATCCCCATTTCTTTCTCCAAGCTCCTCAAGATATACTACTGCTGTGTTTCACCAGAGAAGGCATGGTATGCTAATGGTGGGCAAAGTGGTTTCTTGCTGTATACACCACAGCTTGTAAGTAGTTTGAATTATTTGGAATGAAAGAGAATACACGAATGCAAAATAATAACAATAATTATTTTTGCGGGTAGCAAGGCTGATAGAACTGCAGCATCCATCTTGTAAATTGACCTGACATAAAAAATATCCATTACTCTCTGTTGAAGTTGAAGAAACCTATTTTAAGGTTAAATGCATTTTAAAAGAACGGGAGGAGAAAAGGAAAGGAAACAGCAATGAGCAAGAAGCAGAAATACTGTGTGTTCTGTTCTTGGGACTTTTTAATATCTGAGTTTCCAAAGAAACAGATTATGTTGAAAGTAATGATACTTTAATATATATAGTTATAATTCATCTACCAAGCAAAGTTCTTGACTACCATATCAAAAGAATAAGAAATAAAAGGAAACAAAAAAAAAACCCATTAAAGAAAAAGTTATAAAACAATGTAAACATGGCAGTTATTTGCTCTTTGTGCTAAGGAATAGTCAAGTTTAATTCTGCAGTAATTTAAAAATACTTGGCAATACTGTCTTCCTCATGCATTTTCCCATTAAAGATTTGTAGTGGTTTAACTCATGTTTTAGGGAAGGAACAAACATCTGAGTTGTGTCTAACTACAAATTTATGATCATGCTAATTAACATGAGATTTAAAGACTGAGATGAAAGCTTGGCACAGGTTCCTTTGTATTCTTGTTCTTTGATTTAGCTGTGGGCACTTTCATACGAATTTGCAAATGAATACAATCCTTTCTGCCACCCACAAATGCAATAAAATAATTGACAGAACTCACTTCAAAGCACTTCAGGAGTAGCCACAATGCTTTTAGATCAATTTTGAAAGGACACTTTGAGGGGTGGAGGGGCTTTACTTTACCTTATTTTATCTTTGAAATAGTTATAATAACCATTTTTAAATGGTTTTGTTCAGGCAACTAGCCTATTGTATCCACCACATGGTCAACATAAACATTATACCATGTGCTAGCCTGTATATGTGCAAAGATTGCTCATCAAAGGCACTAGGTGACTTTGTTGGGTGAGCAGCTGGCACATAGGTTTTGTATGAATATGTGCTAGTTCATGATGTAAGCACTTTTTAAGACTGTGACACAGAACATTAAACTGAAAGGTGCTTTTCATATGGCTGCACCACTTTTGAATCAAGCCTAAAGATGGCTGAGGCTGGGAAAACTAGTTTCAAATCCTTGGTCAAACCTAAATGTATTTTTATTTATTGGGCTTATATTGCACAAACACCCGACATCATGCTGATCATGAGTACTTGTTCCAAGTTTTTGTGGTGGAAGAAAAGTGGGAAGGTTCTCTAGTAGGCCACCAGTACCAAATACTTACTTTTAATTTAATTTGTTCTTATAAAATGTCAGTGAGGCGATTCTCACGATCGCCAAAAAGCGGGCTAAGGAAGGCCTAGCTCGCTTTTTGGCGGTCATGTGCTGCCAAGTGGCTCCCGGCAGCTAACCCGCCTAATCCCCCCTCCCCTTAGCCGAGGTTAACAGAGCGAGTGCTCTGCTAACCTCTTCATCCTGATCATGTATTGCCGTGGCTGTCCCGCGCGCTAGCATGGGGCACCCTGGAACTTCTTGTTCAGGAACCCCCGATCCCAGCAGCCCCCGCCGGCTCCGTGACAGAGCCAGCAGTCATGTGGGCAGCCAATCCAGCCACCCAAGGCTCTGCGGGCGATCGTCTGCTATGCCCGCTCTCTCTGCAAACCTTCTAAAATATACCTTCCTTTCAAGGTATATTTTTGCACATATGTAAGCTATATGGACTTAGAAATAGAAAATCTATGGCTATAAATTCAAATGTTTTGCTTTAGTCTTTGATTTAGCACTATCTCATGGTACCTTAGATTTAATACAAATGATATATCCTGAAGGAAAGATTAATGTTAACCTGAAGATGAAATGTGGTTAAAAGAGCTATTATATCAGAATACAATAAAGAGGGGAAATGATTAAAGTGATTAAGTTAACTTTGTTAAAGCATATCAGTATAGGTTGATGCAGTGGTTTACAGCACAGGAATGAAGACACAACCATCTACTTCTATTCGCATTAGTATCTGATATCTGAGCTGTATACAGCTGCATAAGTAGCACATATACTCAAAAACCCACAAGCTCATAAGGATCTCTCCCTTCTTTCAGACACACACATCACAAGCATTTCAGCTCATCTCAAACAGAATTCTGTCCCCCTTTTCTATTCTACTTTATTTAGCAGCTACAAGCCTTCTTAAACCTGAGGATGGCCATCTTTATTTAAAGAAGTGGTTCCACACAGAAGAGTTAAATCAGAATCAACTTAGTATGAGCTGCATTAACTGCCCTTACTGAACTAATTTGCATTCAGGTTTTTAAACTGTATAACTTGACAAACACTGGATTTTCCAAAAGAAAAAGAAAAAGAAAAAGGAGGATACATTCTCTGTTATCCCCTTAAATATTTGGATGCATTTAAAGGAGCCAAATAGGGGGGAGGGGTGCTGGGGATAGGGAGGTTGTTTGACCCAGCCATTTCTCAATGGATCTGCAAAGATCTGGCAAGATTTGGCACAATGTGTAGATGTTCCATCCCAAATTTCAGACAGTGGATGTATGTACTTTATTAGCATTTAGAACGTTCTTGGCTAACAACATCAAAATGCTATTTGACATCTCCAGTTTAACTATTCAAGCACGCCTGTTCCCGTATAATTAGTAAAGTAATTGATTCACAGAAGAAACCATATGGACTTGGAAGTATCAGTCATCAGGCACTATTAAATTAACTTTTAAAAAAAACTTTGTCTGCAACTTCCTTCTTTTCTGAATTGTTCTCATAAACAACAGGAGTAATCTAAGAGCACAGTGTTGTTTGTCCTTTCCTAAGAAAACTGACTTTTTGCTCCTTCAAGTCAGGCTCCCAGGACTTTACAGAAATTTGTTCAAAGTTCAAAGCAGGGCACAAAAGCAGAGAATATCTATCATGGCATATAAACCAGTCCTCTTCTCACACTCTTGTGGGTGGTACACATATTTATGCAGCTTTAAACAATTTTAGTTTGCGTCACATTGTTTTCTTTGAAAACTATCTAGGCATAATTTTCTTTGAAAACTATCTAGGTTATTTTTTTAAGTGTTATTTTGAAGGGATTGTATATCTTACTTTATTTCCTCACTTTGAGACAGCTTTCTATTTAAATAGAAAGTAGATGGTACTTCATTCAAGCCCACAGCATTAAAGGTTATTTGTGGTGAATATAACCCTGAAATTTTGTATACCTAAAGACATATATATTCTTCAGAGGTTATCTAGTCACTGAATTTTAACAACATAAGGTTTCTTAAGAACTAGCCATTGAGGCATTTCTGACTTCCTCAAACAGTTAGTATCTTGCCAGTCTTGTTGAGTTTTGGTCCATTACCTTTTCTTATTCTAATCTTACATTCTACATGGGGCTGACTTTCTACGTAGTTCAGAAATTACAACTGGTGCAGAATGTGGCAACCAGCCTAGTCTCTGGGACAACCTGAATAGAACATATAACTCTGATTTTAAAAGGACTGCCCTGGCTGCTGCTATGTTTCCAAGCAAAACAACAAAGTGCAAATTATAATCTATAAAGCCCTTAAGGGCTTGGGTCCAGGATACTTAAGAGAGTGCCTCTTTTGTCATGAACCCTGCTGCCTATCAAGTTCAGATATGGGGATATCCAGTTATGGTTGCCACTGGCTCGTTTGGTAATGACTTGGGACCAGACACAACATGGAGAGTAAAATTAGGTTCTAATAACCCCTCCTAAAGAGGCACCTTTTAAAGGAAATTCTATTATATATTTGGCAAAGGGAGAGTAACCAGCCCAGTATCCAGCCCCAGGATAGGATCCCTCCAGTGGCTGCTGGTGTCTTCCACATGTTCTTTTAAAATTGTGAGGCCTTTGGGGAGTTTGAGCTTGGTCATTTGCACCTTGAGTGAAATTTCTAGATTGATTTCTTCTATGATCAATTTGTTTGCTTTCCTGGCTGTCCATGATATCCTCAAAAGTCTTCTCCAGCACCAAAGTTCAAAAGCATCAATACTTTTTCCATCTTGCTTCTTCAAAGTCCAGCTTTTGCATTCATAGAGTGTCACTTGCATACCATGCAACAAAACATAGCTGCTGCATGCTGTTGCAGAACAAAGTGGTTCCACTCCGACTTAAAGTTGTGCAAACACAGCTGTGTGACGAGAGGCCCATTTTCCTCAGTGGGCATCACATCACAGAACTCTGCACATCCATGTGAATAACCTCATAGTCTGTATCTTGGGCAGCATGTTCATTATCCACATTACTGACTTCCCTTGTTTGTTACTAAGGAAGGGAGCTTCCCTATGCTACCTCAAGAAAGCAGCTTGCATAGTCTTGTGCTACATTGGTTCCTTTCAACCATGCAAACTAGTGCAGGACTAGAACAGATTAAAGCTCCAGCATATCTTGGTATGCCCAATTACCCCAAATTAGAAACATCAAGGTGTGCCCTATATTTCCTTTGCTACATTTCTTGTAAGCCAGGCCTATAGAACTTAAAACTGCTGAGCTGAACATCAGTAATGTTCTGTGGGCTGCTGGATGCTTTTAATAACTGTATTATTTGATCTATTGGAATGATGGGCTACATTTGGTTTGGTGGGGTCTGCTTGTCACATTCACTGATTTTATAACAACTGACATAATGTTATAATATATCACTAAGAACTGTGGGCAATAAAGTCATGCAATGCTTGGGTTGAATAAATTACTTAAAGGTATGTTAAATACCAGTTGCTACTCTATTATTCCACTGATTTTAGCTGCAATCAACAAGCCAATCTTTGCAGAATTAGTTGTGCTTAAACCCAGTGAAATTAATGGGCTTACAAACACAACTAACTCTGCATAATACTGGTTGTTAATTGAGAAGAGATTCTCTTTTATGGAGAACTATAAGAATACACATTGTGTCAAGCAGTATTTAACATGGCTGAGTGAGTTTCATTCCTGAATGATTATGCACAAATGTGTCATTTACTTTAGCAGCGGAATGGTGAAAAACCTTTTGAGGATCACATTTTGACTCATGGGTATCAGCAGTTTCTCAGAATGTTTTAAAGGATAACAAGTAAATTGCCACAAGCTACAAACTACTTATTCCACAATACTGCCAGTGAAGTTAATGAGGCTACTACAGAGTAGATAGTGTGTGCACTGCAATGGGTGACTAATACTGCTGGAATCCACACATATATCTACATGGACTAGAAAACTTAACCGTTCCTTTTCATTTATAATTTATGAGATTCTACAGTTCTATTAATCGTACAGTTAGTAGGCAATGCAGAATTTGTAGATCTGTTTTCTTTGGGACTGGTAGAATTTATCTTCTGAAATGATTAATGGGGTTTGGTACTGCTCAAAGCTCAGCTGGATACAATCTTGCTTATAGGAGGAAAGTTAGAAATGTCAGCATAAAGAATTGTTTATGTATCTGAAAAACAATTACTACAAGCTAGCCAGTAGACTAAACTACAGATAATTTGCAAAAAAGAAAAAAGATGGTGATTTGTGAATGATCCAACAGCAATTGGCTTTATATAGAAAAATACATCATCATAATGTAGGTGTGTGTATACGTGAGAAAGAGAGGGGGGGGGCCCACTAACAGGGATTCAGTTGCTGTTGACCACAACTCCCAGAATCCTCAGCTGCAATAGCTTTTATGGGAGTTGTAGTCAACAACATCTGGGAATCCCTGTTAGAGGGAACACGGACATCAAGGATAATTTAGCATTGTTTTTGGCCAATCCAGATGGATTCCTGCAACGTTTCCTAACTGTTGATGAAACATGGGTTCATCACTTCACACCTGAGGGTAAGCAGCAGTTCAAGCAATGGAGACATCTTGAGTCCCCCCACTGGCGAAACCAGCTGAATGACAGCCTGTGTCCTTCCCCATCAGTGGCCCTGCCAGTGATGCCCAGCATTTGCTGGCTGGGTGCATTTCACTTCCTCTTCCTCACTGGCTGGTAATGCATTCCAGAGGGCTGGGGCGGGCCCTCCAGAGACTGGGCCATGCCCATGTGTGCATAATGCCACGTGCATGATGCATCTCACCTGACCCTTCCCATTGACAGCCTGGGTTCTTTGAACTCTATTGCTCAATGGTAGTTTCGCTCCTGAATTAATGCCAAGTATCTCCAAAGAATGCCAAGTCTATCCCATCAACAGGCAAGGTCATGTCAACCATTTTTTGGGATGTGGAGGGGGTGGTGCTTGTGGAGTATCTACAAAAGGGGCATACCATCACTGGTGCATATTATGTTACCTTGCTGAGGTGACTGAAAGATGAGTTGAAGATTAAAAGCAGTGTTCCCTCCAACAGGGATTCCCAGATGTTGTTTACTAGAACTCCCATAATCCCTAAGCAAAAGCCATTGCAGCTGGGGATTCTGGGAACTGTAGTCAACAACATCTGGGAATCTCTGTTAGAGGGAAAGCTAGAGGGAGAAAGAGAAGGAAGGAACGCTAATGTAGTAGTATACACAGGGGGAATTGCCCCTTAAGGTCCTCCAAAATGTCAGCTTTCTTTTCTTTCTTTTTTTAAAGTAACGTCCAGATGCAATACTAAATTGTGGTTTAGCATAACATGCATGAATAGGTGTGAACCTTGGGGTCATATGCTCCCTCCTTCCCAGTAGTGGCCACTGAAGATGGGGTAGGGGGCGGTGAGAGGCACCTTTAAAAATAAATTAGGAAGTGCTTACCAGCATTACCACAGCACCTGCAAATTGTCTCAGGCAGCAATGCCTGGTATCCTATGTGGGGCAGCAGTGCTCCACCTGGCATCCTGTGTGGGGCAGTGGCACAGCCCTGGCCTCTGCACATGAACAGAGACCATTTGTGTGGTCAGCAACACCAAGCTGACAACGCAAATGCCCTCTGCACATGCACAGAGGCAGGGCTGCACCGCCACCCCATGCAGGATGCTGAATGGAGCACTGCTGGCGTGCACGGGATACTGGGTGAAGTGCCGCTGCTTGAGACAGTTTGCAGGTGCTGTAGTAACACTGGGAAGCAGATGCTACTTTATTTTTAAAGGTGCCTCTTGCTGCCACCACCCCTGCGACTGCCCTCACCAGCCGCTGCTGCTCCTTCCCTTTATCCTAACTCTATGTGTGAGGGAGGAGGCGAGAAGCTTCTATGCAGTTTAGAACCAGTTGGGATCTGTTATGACATGAACACAGAAAATCCTGGTTTAGTCTAACCAGGGTTTGTGAACAGATTAGGACATGATACTGGGAGATGATACTTGTTTACAAGCTGGTTAGGACAAGATGGGGTTTGGTGAGTTCAGATATCATGGCAAATTCTGGATTGTTCTAAACAGAGGATTGAAACTGAAAGCTTCTCCTTCTCACACACCAAAGAGAGAGGGGAAAGTGAGCCCAAGGGTCATGGATGCTATGCAGAATCAGGATTAACCATGGTTGTGCATGAACTTGGCTATTTCAAGTCATCTAGAAGTATGCTGAAAGGGGGACTATTTGTATTAATCACATTCAGCCCAAAGTGAGTTGGACCTATCTGTGTTGTTTGCTACATTTTGAATGGAGGCAGACAGCTCATTCCTTTAACACATATATGCCATTAAAGTGTTAAAAAGACTACTTGTTTTATCTCCTTGTCATTTCCCCCCAGAATTTAAAATGAAGAAAAGGTGAAGATATCACAATTTACAAAATAAAATCAAGAACATTTTTATCTTGAATCAGTGGGTTAAGTTCTAAAGTTACTAGGGCAACTGTTCTCAAACTAGCACAAGCAGACACAAATTAATACCACAATTGTAAACATGCTGAATGAAGATAATATCCTGCCATGTAACAAAATCTTAAAATAGAAAGTTACATTTCCTCAGGATATTGATGTAACCTTGCTGGATCCGAAAAAAGATAAGGAAGTAGATAATGCAGCTTCACATGTGAGAACTTATTAAGTGACTGCTACGGACATAACTAATCTTCAGCCTTTAGAGGATGAAGATTGCTCTCATTTCCTCCGACTTTTCCATCACTAATCTGCTGTCACCCATTTTTTAGGTAGAAGGTAATTTTTTTAGGTTTTTGAATTACTTCAATTAATTTGCAATTGTCATCTTACTTGGTAAGAAATAAAATCAGATTTTTTTAATTATAGAAGAAAAGTGGTTTTTAAAAAAAACAAACCCTATAACGGATGCTTTCTGAGTGGTTATCTGTGCAGTCACATAACCCTACCTCTCCCTGTGACAGAACTTTCTACAATTATCTTTCCATGCTGCCACGGTCTTGGAACTGAGGCAAGGGACATAAGCCACACCTGTCACATCTCAGGGTGGGACTTGTACCCCCCAAAAAATAAAAATAAAAATTAGGCAGCTCTAGAAGTTTCTGGTCATCAGAACCCTGCAACAAGGGAAGATTCCATAGGTAGAACTGCACAGAGAACACAACAAAGAAAGTAACTTAATTTTGTATACTTTGAAAGAAAATGGCAGTTTGGAAGTCTTGATATAGTTGGCTTTTTTCATATTGTACAATAAGATATCAGCAAAATAATACATCAACAGGTAACTAATACATATAGTAATCATGCAATTGCAAATTACAAATATGGCTTGCCTGCAGTTATAAATTACCCTTAAGTTGACCTAACTCCACTGAGCAGAATGTAGACATACTGGCTTATACAAACAGAAGATTCTGTCCACTGAATTGGTTTCTGGGTTCTATAAATAATTAATATAACTGCCTTTAAAAAATTCTGACTGTGGCTATAGAAGCCTATAATATGATGGTGTGTGTGTGTGTGTGTGTGTATGTGTGTGTGTGTATACACACCTTGAGTGTGCAAAAACTTGGGGAATTTTGGTTTATTTTGTTTAACTGTGGTTGGTTTGTATGTCCAAATTCATAGCAGTCAATTAACTGCAGTTTATTCTGTGCAATCAAACCACAATCTTTACAGATTTGAAGCTGGTTTGTCAACCTTGGTTCAATAAAAATTTATTACAATCTTAGATCAACTACATTGATTGAATGAATGAATGAACCTTGGTTTGTCACAGCTGTGGTCTCATGTGAAATCTGAGCCTATAATCTTGGTTTACTTTTTGTTTGTTTAGCTACACCACAAATACAGTATATTATGGCATGAACATAAATATAGACACACACTTTCTTCATCAAGTCCACCATCCTAGTTTTTGGACTAATCAAAATCAACATGCTTGCAACTAAAATTAATATACAAGTATTAAATAAAGTGTACTGTGGGTTGCAAGAATTCCTGATCACACAATTGACAACATGTTAGAAATGATTCCTTTATAGGAAAAAACGAATGATTTCATAGCTAATATTATTAACTGTGTCAAATCTATCCTGAATGACAGCTGTTTTTTTCTTATATTTATTTCACTTTCCCTTAAGAACAAAACAAGGTCAAGGGGACAAAGCCATTCATGTCTTCTCACTCTTGGACAATATTTATTCTGATGATCTGAAAGTAGTACAAATTTTCAACAGAATCATAGGATCATTTGTGTTGACACTGGAAATTAAGTAATATATAAACCATGAGAAATATGCCCACATCATACATTAATAGTTGGAGCTGGGTTTGTGCCCATATTTCTATGCTCAAAACAAGATAGAGGGTTATCCGGAAGGACAACTCTAGCATTTTCAATATATTTTTTTTAATACAACATGAAGAGTTGCAGACACATACCTGGGTCAATAGTTTATAATTTCCTGAAAAGTCAAATTTCCGACTGCAAAGGCAGATTTAAAATTGGGGACAGGCTCCTGATGCTCGAACAACCCCAAAGAAGGTCAAAGCAGTCCATATAAAAATGCTAGATTTTCACAAACCCTCTTAATTATTATATTTAACTTTACTATGCTTTCCTGACTCAGTAATTCATTTGGAATTAATTTGGTATTGACACTGATCATAATGACACCCATTATTTATCATAATTGATGTTGTATACTTTCCCAGAAGAATCCTGCTGTCCTCATCCTGTGCATGTAACATAATGATGGAACTCTTTAGTAATTATGAGGATTTTAGCATTCTGGGGAAAATGCATTGATATTCTGAAAAAAAAATGCTTTGAGCTCATTCTTATGACCTCACACTGCCTCTGAGGAGGTCTGCAGGGAAGGTAAGAGCTCTCCTGCCCTCCCTGGCAGATGGACGTAATCGTCTTTGCCTTAGACACACGAGCGGTGACACAGCAAAGTAAAAGGTGGGAGTGGGAGAACTTCCCCCTCCTGCATCCCAGAGTGCCACGTGCCATGAGTGAAGCCGCTCCCCCCCCCACCCACCCCCCGCCGGCTCACTGCTGGAAATGGTGGTGGGCTGGGCAAAAGCATTTTTACCTGGAGGAAAAACCAACCGCAGGTTCATTTTACCTTGGTAAAATGCCAGGTTAACAAGTCGAGTTACCCTCTTCTGGAGCAACCAGGAGCCTTGCACTCCAGGTGACATGAGCTGCCTAGGGTAAGCTTGTGTCATGAGAATAGCCTCATTGTGTTTTAGCATGAATTGAAGAGCATTTGTTGCTAAAACGTAGAGGAGCAAAAATGTGAGTGCAACAAACAAAGTTAAACACATGGCAATAAGACTGCCAAGTTGTGCTCAAAGCTGCACTTTTGGAATGATAGCAGATCAGGATGTGAGCATGTGGGCATCGACTTAGGGATCAGTAGAGTAACCAGTCTGCAAGTATGGATGGAAGGAACTGGGGCTGCAAGTATAAGAACAAGGACCAGGAGAGTCAGCTTATAGATAAATCCCAAGGGTCAGCAAGTTCTCAGTAGTAGTGTGCCAAATCTTCATTTAATCACTCTAAATTACATTTTCACATGCTTGTAATATCATACATTTTAACATCACTAAGTTATGGACTGAAGCAGCTCAACTCTACAAGCACAGGACTCATTTTTGAGCTGTAGGGGTCACACACACGCTCACAAGGGTTAGAAACTTCCTTTAAAGCCTGAACTTAAAATAATTAAAACCCTACATTAAAGCCCTAATTTTTATTCAGAGTGCAGGGGATGCTTAGAGGAAGCAAAGAGGAAATGTTGCAGCAAGTTGGCATCTATGCATGTGTGAACACGGACACACACAACTAAAAGAGGAAAGAAAAGGAGGCATGGGAGAGAAGAGGGGTAGTTTGTTTAGCATCTGCAAGCAGTGTGAACCTGGTGTGTGTATGTCTGTGTGTCTGTCCACTGAGAAGTAGTGGGAGCATTTCTGGAAGACTTCCCACTGGCAGGAAGCCCAAGGAAGCACCAGCAGATGCCTCAAGAGCCATGGCATGAAGAAGCCCTCAGCTGCACTGCCTGCTTGCACACCTCGAGCCCTGACTCTAACATGGAGAGTGATTAATAGCTTAGTTCTTTGTTACCTGGCAAGATGCTCTGCTGCCCCTCTACTGCTATGTTCCCTGCCAGGTATCAAAGAGCCAAGTTCCTCATAAGCAAGTTTCTCTTCTTCAAATTACAGGAACACTGCAGGAGGAGAGGAGGAAAGAAAAAGCAGCCACAGCATCTGGCAGGCACTGGCAACTTTGGGCTACTGAGTACAGTTGGGGGAAGCATGATGGCACAGGGCCAAAGTGCCACTCAAAATCACTTCACATGCCGCTTTTTGGCATGTGTGCCATAGGTTGCTGAGCCCTGGGTATATACTAAAAAATCTCTTGATGAGGATTAGTTCTTCCATAACATAGTTAAACATCCTTCTGTCGTCAAAGTCAAGTTGATTATAATATAGGCAAAAAAAGTGGTTTCCTGCCACCCTACTCTTGCAATGCATGCTAATTAGTGGCTGGTGTATAATGCTCCATCAAGTTAGTGACCATGGGCTTAGTACTCAGTCAAGATTCAGAGGGGCGGGGGTGAAAGAAACCCCCCAGCAAACATCCACTGGGCTTACTGGGGGGGGGTAACCTTGTTCCACCCACACTCTGATTCTGACACAAACTTATTTCTGACACAAGCCCAGTGTATATTTTCAAAAATCCAGGTTGTTTTAGCTGTACATTAGTTCTCATTCACTATCTTAGCTCATATACACACCACTCTGTTTCTCTACAATTAATCTGTGCAATTCATCTACTCAGAAATAACAGTCTGGCTGGTGATCACTATTCCTGGGTTAAAAGGAGTGAGTGAAGAGATACAGTTGACTCCTTTTCAACTAACCTAAGAATCACTTCTTGAACAGCTAAACAAGTCATAGGTCAGAGTGAATTTGTGAGTTCTCTCTCAATATCTGGTTATGTAAGTAGATCTTGAGAGTATGGGAAACAGTGTTGTGGTTATTTCAGCTTAATCTAGAGCAAAAGTGCATGGTCCCTAACTCTAGGCCTGGTGCTGTTTAAAAAGGCATCAAAAAACAAAGCAGTGTAAACTCTATTTTCTGCCCTTGGAGAGAGCTTGCAATAACAATAAATTAAATGTAATGAAGCCAAATATTTAAATAATAAGATGCAGCTGACCAAACATAATCAAGTCTATTTATTTGATTAATGTCAAAGGCAGCTGTTGTCTGAAACTTACTGCATAAATTAAACAAAGTGTGTTTAGTCAAGTAGTCATACTAATCTAGGGCAAGGAACTTGAAAAACTTGTTTTCAGTGACAGTAAGAATGTATGAAAGTATTGCACTGAAATACAAAGGACAACATTAGCACTTCATGGCTATGGAGAATTTGTAACTAGAGGGAGATCTGGTTACAAATTCTCCTTTAGCTATGTAGCTCACTGAGTAGCCATGAGCAAGTCTCAACCCATCCCGGGGAATCGAGAGGATAAAATGAGATAGGTCATCATAACATTGCCATCAACTGCTTGGAACTTGGGATGCAAATGTGATGGACTTTAAAATTCTCAGAGCAGTTTTTGAAATAAAGCCTATATCTATACCTCTGTGTACTTTCATATGAACAGATTCATTCAAATGACATCTTTATGAGCTTCAGGGAGAAATAATCCAGAACTCTATTTTTCATTGATATCATAACTAGGAGGAGCAGTTGTCTCAGTTCTAACCACCATCTGTCTGTGGGCTGCAGTAGACTAGATAAAGATGAATAATCTGAAGACTAGACATGTGCAAAAATTTCCTAATTGTTTTGGCTGATATTTAGGCCTTGCGGAACAGTGGCATGTTTGGGATACTTATCCTCTAAAAATAGATATAACATCATTTGTACATTGATGACATTTTCTGAACTGTTGTTTTGTGTGTTCACATCCTAGCATGGTGCACCATGCCCAATTAAATGCACAACAAGCCAGGCTTCAATTGTGCATAGATACAAAAACACAGAACTAACACAATTAATTCTACCCACCAAATCAAATCAAAATAACAAAAAAGGGGGAAAGTTGGCGAGTGCTTTGTTTGGCAGGTGAGTGCAGCAGGAAGACAAGGGCATGCTGTGTGGCAGAGGTGAGGGGGCACTGTGGTGCCACCCCCCCCCAACTGCAGCAGCCCAGGGACATTTGTCCCCCCACCCCACTCCTTGTTCAATGGCGGCTACACCACTGGCCTTCGTTAATTTGTGCAATTGTCTTTATTGTAAATCCTTGCAAATATTTCCCCCCCACAGATCTGAAATCATTGTTCCTAAATGTCTTGTTTTACATGTAAGAATTCGCAACTTGCTTTTTGGTGATGGAAAAATCACATATATTTAAGGGACCCCAAGACAACACTGTGGTTAACTGAATTAGTTCATTATCTCAGTTTCCCATGGGCTACAACAACAAAAATAATCGCAATAAAAACAAAAAAATCCAGTTAAATAGGGAGGAGCGAGTAGGGAGGGCCAGTAACCAGATATGGGAAACAAAGTAAGAGCTGGAAACACTGCTAGGGCTCAAAAACTAGGAGCCTGAATCAAGCTATAATGGGGCGGGGGGTGGGGGGCTCAGAAATGAAGTCAAGGATCAAACTGAGCAAACAGATCAAAAGCCAGAATCAGAAGTCAAATTGGATATCAGTGTCGAACACAGGGTTTGAATAAAATCAGGATTAGCAAGCAGAGTGCACCAGGAGCAAAGTGACCTTGTTACTGAGACAAAGGCCTGGTCCAGCCAGGAAGCCTCTGTAGTCCTTCCTGTTCTGGCAAGATTCAAGACTTGAGAATTCTATATTTTGGTAAGGCTGTTGCAGTCTGCCCAATGAGGCAGCTGTAGATACATAGCCTCATAGCTGTAGATCTATCAGGTAGCTCCTGACACCTTGAAGCTCTATACTCAACTGATGTGTAGAGACTAATAGGGTTTGGCGAGGAGAGCAGGTCAAGCCTGCACTCCCCACGCACGAGGGGCTAGCCCACCCTGGGCAGTTGGATCGGCTGTCCACACAACTACCAGCTCTGTCACAGAGCCGGTAGGGGCAACGGCGATCAGGGGCTGCCTGGCCCCCAGAAGTCCCAGGATGCCTGCACAAGTGTGCAGAGCATTCTGGGGAGACCCCAGAGGCCAGGAGGCTTGCTGTTGCCTCCCAATTGGGGGTCTACTTGTGAGTTGCTGTGGCATGGCGCCGCACCATGGCAACTCGCAATCAACTAAATGGGGTTAGTGGAGTGCTTCCTCTGCTAACCTCATTTGGGGGGGGGCAATTAAGCGGGCTAACTGCTGGGAGCCGTGCGGCTTTAGGCAATTCACACACGTGGGAAAACTTGGGTGGGTTCCCTTAGCCCAGTTTCCTCCGCACATTTGAATAGCCTCCGTGTTTCCTTAGCAGGCCTGACAAAGTCTTCCCCTGATTTTTTTTTTTTTTTTTAAGAAAAGAGGGTAAAACCTTCATGATCATGATTTTATTTATTTATTTTATAAAATTGTATACCACCCACTACCAAAGTTTCTAGGTGGCTTATAACATAAAACAAACCAAAAATAAAGCAAACCAATATCTTAACAGTTGAAACATATAAACACCAGATTAAAATCTATATTATTAATTCTCCAAGACGGGCCACACGTGGGGACGTGGTAGAATGGAGGCGATTGGCTGACAGAGTTTGCAAGCAGAAGCACCTGATTGGCAGTGGGGATTCCATATGCAGATAGGGAGAAGGAACCTGTGAGAGCAGAAGCACCATGGTGATTGGGCTGTGGGGATTCCATATGCAGATAGGGAGGAGGAGCCTGTGGCACTGTGGTGATTGGGCAGTGGGGATTCCATATGCAGATAAGGAGGAGGAGCCTGTGATGGTTAAGGTCAGTTGGAATGCAACTGTTACTGGTTGGAAGATGTTCTTGATTGTAGAGGAGAAGAATCTATCTATCTATATATATAAAAGGATAGCAGGCAGAGGTCTGCAAAAAGATGGGTCATGAGGGAGGAAAGAGCCCCTTCAGGAGAAGGAGGATGCCGTTGTGTGACTTAAATGAGGAAACAAGATGAACAAAATCTGTTAACTCAGGGAGTGAGGGAGAGAGAGAGAAAAAACATGAAGGGAGGAAGAAGAAAGAGAGGGGTAGAGCGAGTGGAGGAGAGAGAAAGAGAAAAAGAAGGGAGGGGGAAGAGAGACAGAAGGAAGGGCAAGGGACAGGCCTGAGCCTGTCAGCAGCCTGAGGGGAATGAGCGGCCATGGCAGCAGTAGCAGCAAGGAGGAGCCCAGTCAACCACTGCTGCTGTTTGGGGCTACCAAGGTCATTGTCAGAGGGAGGCAGGCAGGCAAGGGATGGGCCCGGGCCTGTCAGCAGCCTGAGGGGAACGAGCAGCCATGGTGGTGGCAGGAGCGAGGAACAGCCCGGTCAACCACTGCTGCTGCTCTTGGAGGAAGAAACAGGAGAAGGGTTCGGGTGAGGGTGGGAAGATCTCTGAGGTGAGAGGAGCAATCAAGTACTAACGCGCAGATGCTCTAGAGTGTGCCAGAGTTCCAGCATTGAAACCGAGAGAAATAATGGCAGCGGTCAGGATGCAGAGGTGGAGGGCTGGGAGCGGGCGGGCGAGAGGGCAGCGGGGGGGGAGCGGGGGGGCGAGAGGGTCGCGGGGGGAGCGGGCGGGCGAGAGGGCCGCGGGGGGGAGCGGGCGGGCGAGAGGGCCGCGGGGGGGGAGCGGGCGGGCGAGAGGGCCGTGGGGGGGAGCGGGCGGGCGAGAGGGCCGCGGGGGGGGAGCGGGTGGGCGAGAGGGCCGCGGGGGAGTGAGAGGGCTGCGGGGGAGCGAGCGAGTGAGAGTGCTGCTGGGGAGCGAGCGAGTGAGAGCGCTGCTGGGGGGAGCGAATAACCGAGAGTGCTGTGGGGGAGCGAATAAACGAGAGCGCTGTGGAGGGGATAGTGAGTGAGAGCGCTGCGGGGGGATGCCACAGGCTCATTGCATAACTCCACAGATCCTCTGTGCGGGGTCAGCTAGTATCCATTAAAACACCAACTAGCTAAAAAGCTTGGCTGATGTTTCTTCAGTTGTCACTTAAAAGCCAACAGGGATGGAGAAGTTCTAGTCACAGCAGGAAGTGCATTCCATAGTCCTGGGACAACTACAAAGAAGGCATGTCTTTGAGTCGGCACCAGACAAGGTGGTGGCACACTCAGACAAGCCTCCCTTGAAGATCTTAATAGGTGGCAGGGTTTATAATGAAGAAGGTGTTCTCTTAATTACCATGGGCCCAAGCCCATGGTATGACAACAAGAGAACGAAGAAGGTGTTCTCAATTACAATGGGCCCAAGTTAAGGGCTTTATAGATAATAACCAGCACTTTCTATTTTGCCCAGAATCCTATTGGTAGCCAGTTTAGATATTTTAGAATTGGATTAATATGATCTCTGTGGGACATTCCGGAACAGTTCCAGAATCTGGAAGCAGCATTCTGCACCAATTGCAGTTTCTGGACTATGTACAAAGGCACAATGTAAAGTGCATTGCATCATGTAAAGTGCATTGCAGTAGTCGAGAATGAAGGTTACCAGCATGTGCACCACTATTTTAACGTCACTCACTTCCAGGAAAGGGCACAGTTAGCAAACCACTTGAAACTGATAAAAAGCACTCCTGGCCACTGACTCTACCTGAGATATCAGGGAGAGGGTTGGGCCCAGAAGTACACCCAAACTGTGAACCTGTTCCATCTGGGGGAGTGTAACCCCATCCAGAACAGGAAGATCTATTCCATTTCCTGAACTGCAGCTTCCTCATGTAAGCACTTCCATCTTGTTTGGATTCAGTCTCTGTTTCTCATCCCTCATCCAGCCCATTACTTCCTTAAGGCAGACATTTAGGGAAATTATGCAATTGCCTGATAAAACTGACATGAAGAAGTAATTTTGGGTGTCATAAGCAATAACACCTGCACCAAATCCCCTGATGATCTCTCCCAGTGGTTTCATGTAGATGTTAAAAAGCATTGGAGACAAAATGCAGCCCTGAGGGACACCATACAAAAGCTCTCGCTTTGTAGAGCAACAGTCTCCAAGAAACATCTTCTGAAATCTGCCTAAGAGGTATGAGCATAACCACTGCAAAGCAGTGCCCCCTACACCCAGTCACCACAGGCAATCTAAAAGGATATCATGGTCGATGGTATCAAAAGCCGCCGAGAGATCCAAAAGGGCCAACAGAGTCACACTCCCTCTGTCAATTCCCCTTTGGAAATGATCCATCAAGCCAACCAAAGCAGTCTCCACCCCATAACCAGCCCAAAAGCTAGTTTGAAATGGATCTAGATAATCTGTTTCATCCAAGACTGTCTGGAGTTGAGGGGCCACCACCCACTCAGTCACCTTGGCCAATCATGGGAGATTGGAGACAGGTCTAGAATTGCCCAACTCCAAGGGATCCAGTGTAGGCTTCTTCAAAATAAATCTAACAATTGCCTCCTTTAAACAAGGAGGCATCCTACCTTCCCTCAGAGAAGCATTTATGATCTCAACCAGGCTCCCTCCAACTATCTCCCTGCTTGATATAAGACATGTTGGTGAAGGGTCAAGAGAACAGGTGGTAGGACGCACAGTTCCAAGCAGCTTGTTCACATCCTTAAGAGTCACAAACTGAAACGGAACCAATATAACCGCACAAGAAAAGTTACTGGATACCCCCGCTAAAGACTCTGCATCAACAACGGAATCCAGGAATTTAGAAGGTCTTCAATTGCTTTCCCTTTTCATTAAAAAAATAAAACATTTTAATAACATATTTATTGACTTTTTATTATGGGTTTAGAAGATGTTGTTGTAAGCCACTCTGTATTTTTTAAAATAAATCAATATATGTGTACATAAATATTGGACTCCATATATTGGATTCCAATATTTATGTATACATACGTTGATGAGAACAATTATGATTCAGCTGCTTACCAGAAAAGAAGAGGAAAAATTATGGAATGAACATCCACTTTCAGTAATGTTTGAATGCAATGCATACATTTTGTTGTAACTGTATGAATCCTGCCTCGTTAACTGTGCAATAAAGTGTGTTTTTAGATGAAGCAAAACTCTTTAGGACACCATGTGTGAGACATGCTAATATTCATATTGTGTTTACTTTCTTACAGTATAATTTAAATATAACTAAAGCCATGCAGTATATACATAATAAAAAGCCTAGTTATAGAGACTAAAGGCTTATATAGATATAGCAGTTAAATAGGGAAGTTTATAGGCTAGTTTTGCAGGGAAATATCAATATATTCTAGTGATATAATATAGGAGATAGCTGCTGCAAAATAAACAAAGGTGTTTTCATTAATCTACCAAGTTCGTGTATCACTGGTGATATTCGATCACAGTTTGCCACGTGATGCTCTTACTAATGGCTCATCCACTCAAATGTTGTCAACCATGTCTCCTTTCCACTAAACTCTGGGCTGACCAGGCTCCATCTTCTGATATATCCCTTCCTGGCAAGGGTTTCCATGGGGTGGTGCAGATGTCAGATCACACCGAATGAATGAATGAATGAATGAATGAATGAATGAAGGGACGTGAGTGCACAGGACTCACTGCCCACTTCCAGCACACCATCCTGCAGATGCATAACTACATGGGGCAAACTGTCATCTTGCCCAATTATAAATCTGCAGGATGGCACACCGGGGGCGGGGAGTTAATATGTGCGTGCTCACGTCCCAAAACACAGTTCAAACTAACCTCATGACAATCCCAGCATTGCCACTCAAAGGGCAAAACTGATGTTTGAAACCATCCTGAACCTCATCCTGTACTAGGCTTGTGAAATGTGACACCAAACTAAACTAGGAGGACCTAGTAGACAGGCCAGGAACCAAATTCATATGCATGTTTGTTATTACACAAAGTAATTGTTTTCTTTTAAAATGATAGCATGCAATATATGTGTATATTTTTGTATTGCTCTCTCCGAGTAATAACATCTTTTAATTTCTAATGACATGAGAATCAGAAAATTAATAGCCAAAACAAGGTAGATGGCACAAATAAAGGCTGTTCTCACAAGAAGCCCAACCCAGGCTTGGGCAGCTGAGCCTGGGCTTGGCTGCTCGCGTGGTGCAAGCTCGATCCTGTTGCTACCCTCGTAGGTAGCCCAACTTTTTACCTTGGCCTTTAGCCATGGTTAAGGGCATGAGTGCACCATTAACCTTGGTGCTGTGGTCATGTATGTGCTTGGGCTGCTCAGAACACACACAGAGCCAGGCCACTGGACCATCCAGCTCATGGGGGATTCACCCAATGCACTGCACTGATTGTGTGGCGCGCTGTGGAATATCCAGAGGCCGGGTGTCCTTCCCCTAGATTCCCTGCTGCCATGCTGGTCTCCGCAGTGGCTCTTGTCTGCGAGTGCAGTCTAACAAGCAGGGCTTCAGTGCGTATCGTGTGGGAGAAGTAGGACAGATCCTGCCTTCCCCCTGTCCCTCCCCGGCTCCGAGAAAACAGGTTGTGTGCATGGCCTCATTGTATCTTTGGCAACTAAACATATTTTACATAGACAGAGGCTGTACTTGGATGTAAATAAGTTGAGTTCTGTTTGATTGAATTGTTTGTGAATGTTTGGTGCATGGAAAAAAACAAATACAAAACAGAAGAAAAACATGAGGCAGTGTAACTAAAACAATCAATAAACTAAAGCTGAAATGCCAAGATCAATCGTCATAAATTCTTAATGTGTCTCTCCATCCTCAAATCTCCATCTTGTACTCCCACAATTAATATCAGATGCTTGGAGATTATCTCTTAATTATAAAACATGATTGCTGCCATCTGATTCCAAATTATGAGAACATTTTTACTGATTTTCACTGTGTGCCTGAGAAAGGTCTTTATCTAAATTTTCATGTCTTTTTTTTTTTTTAAAGGAAGATACAGTCCTGATGGAAGCTATGGTTTTTGAAAACGATTTCTCTAAAGAGCTGCTGGCATCTCCTACGCCACTTTATATTCTAACAACAAGCAGGTTACTAAATTCAGGAACTTAAAAACTGTAAAACACTGCATAGCAATGAATAAGTATGTTAAAATAAATTTTTATTATGTAATTTTCAAGCATCTGGCATTAACTGTGGAAGTTCAAGATGAAGATTTGAGGACTCAGAGCCACGGTAGCCAACCAGAGTTCTCCAGCTGTTGTTGGAGAACTCCCATAATCTTCAACAGCAATAAACTGTGGCTGCGTGTTGCCAGCACTGCCTTTTTGTGGGCTCCCCAAAGCCTCTCTGCTTATGTTTGGGACTACAGTCATGCTCAAGAGTATCATGGGATTGTGGGTCCACCATTTATTGGCATATTGAAGAAAGGTCACTTAGCAGGCAGTGGGGCAATCACTCCCAGATTCAACAACTGCCAAGTGAATTGAAATGGGATTAGCCTTGTGCCTTTCCCTATATGTCTAAGCAAACCCAAATTAGCTTGCAAGTTTGTGAGGTGGGTCTCACGATCATGGAGACCCACCTCAGGAGGGTTAGGAGCCGGCGGTGGCTGGGAGGGGGGATCGGGGGCTGCGTGGCCCCTGGAAGTTCCAGCATGTCCTGCACGAGCACGCAGGGCATGCTGGAGAGACCCCTGAGCTGGGAGGCTGGTTTTGAGCCTCCAGGTCGGGGGTCTACTTGTGAGTTGCCGCGGCGCAGAGCTGTGCTGCGGCAACACACGATTAGAAAAACCGGGTTTGCGGAGTGCTCGCTCAGCAAACCTGGTTTAAGGACAGGGCTACTTAAACGGGTGACCCGCTTAAGAACTACCGGGCTTGCAGCCGAGCCCAGTGGTTCTCCCATCGTGTGAATAGCCTCAATATGTCTAAGCAGACCCAAATTAGCTTGCAAGTTAACTTCACTTTCAACATTTTTCTGTCTAAAGATAGAACCTTTACTTCCCTTCCTCTGCAGTTACCTCAAAGAAGCTAACACTGATCACCTCAGCAGGAAAGTCAGATAAGGCACTGTGAACACAACTCCCTTCCTCATCACAAAAGAGCTAAATGGGCAAAAGGAATTCGGGAGATGCACTCATTAAAAATACTGATTGGTTTACTGGGACCTTTGAACCTAATAGATACCGCCCTTGCACGTCCATTCAGTCAGTTTACATACAGGTTGTTCATGATCATTCATGCCATTGTTTTTTTAGTCAAGCACAGCAAACAAACAAACAACAACAAATATTTATATACCACTTTTCAACAAAAGTTTTCAAAGCGGTTTACATAGAGAAAAAATAAATAAGATAAGATGGCTCCCTGTCCCCAAAGGGCTCACAATCTAAAAAGAAACATAATTTAGACACCAGCAACAGTAACTGCAAGTACTGTGCTGGGGGAGTATAGGGCCAGTTACTCAACCCCTGCTAAATAAAGAGAATCACCAATGAATCCTTTGGAGACCCACCACAATTTCCCTCTTCAGGAAGAAGGAGTGGCCAGTATTTTGCCGCAGGGTCCATTTTGGGCTTTAACTGGCCCTGGTTTCATGAACCAGTGTGCTTCATTTGGTCTCTACACTCTGGAGTCAAACGCTGTATGAGCGATAGACTTGACATCTGCCATAACACCAGGATGTGCCTTGCTCTTCACACCATTCACACTTCCAGCCTCCAAATCGGCATTCCTCTTTGGCCCAATCTACCCAGCTTGCCTTGCTGCTACGAGAAGCTGGCTGCACGAAAAAAAGACACCTTCTGAATTTACCCATGCTGCCTAACTCCCGGGCTGCTTTTGGTTCTCTGCTACTGCCTGGTTCTATCCCTGAGGGAAAAGGTCCTTCAGTTACACCTGAGCCACAAGGGTCCAATTGCCACTAAAGGAAGGATGTGGTTGTATGATAATCACTACACCCCTCTGGGCTCTCCCTATCCTTGCTCTTTCTTAAATCCAAAACCCTGTTTCTCTACAGCCTCATTTTCTCTAGCCAGTGTGGAAGTCATTTAATTTGGACACCAAGCTAAATTGCCACTTTGCAAGTATCTGGTCAATCTTTGTAACTTATTTTCAGTAGTAATATTGCTTTAATCAACTCTGCTATACCTCATTTTATTTTGAACTTCAACCTCTCTGTCAGTTCATTTCCCCAGGACCAGAACTTTGCACAAAAATTATTCTGACGTAGGACTGCTCCACCCCAGCTTGCTAGTTCTCCACAGTGTTCGCCAATCACCATGGAGCAATTCCATTAATTATTAACATAATTGGTGGAGAAATTTTGGGCAGTACATTTGAACATCTAAAATGGGCCAAGCCAAAAAAAAACAACTCAAAAATTGGTCACACAAAGTTTGGTATGGGAAATCCTGACTTTTCTGCTTTGATTTTATGCTCCGTTTCTGTTTCTATCTATTGTACTAACCTTGCCCACAGACTGTTAGAGGTGAAGTCAGTTTAGCACTCTTGAATCTTTAAGGCTCTAAGTTAAAGAAGTTTAGTTAGACAAGTTCTTGCGCTGTTCCTAAGCTGCATTGTGACTGTGCTTTAAGTTTGTGCTCTAAGTTTATGTGTGTTGGCACTTTCCTTACCAGCAGACTTCCCTAACTTGTAGCCTTCAACAGAGAGGTGTCTGCTCTAGCTCCCTCTTAGATCTGCATCACCACTGTGGCAGCAAGCTCCCTTCCCTAATTTTGGCTTCAGCCTCCGGTAGGGAAGCTAAGCCCAGCTCCCCAAGTACTTTGCTTTTTTCTTGCTTTTGGAAGCTTTAGCTAGTCCATTTCACAGAGAAATGCTGTGCACGACACACACTGTGCTTCAGTACAACCTGCAAATTTAGCAATTTAGTCTCATGACTTGAGAGCCAAAAACTCTCATTTGGGTTTAAAATCTCCCACCGCAGAAAATATCCTTGTACATCACATGGTACCAGGAAAGCCTGCTCTACTCTGCACAGGTGCATACGAGCATACCCCCAATTGAACCCCAATCCACTGACTGCCTTTAAAGGTTCTGCACCTGAGTGTGTGGCAGAAGCAGTAGGATTCGGGTCTCACACCTTGTTTGTGTGCAGTTTCATGAAACCTCCCCATGGCCCTCCCTATTTTACTCAAGTTTGTTGTGCTCCTATTGGTTTTTCAATTTATGATGGTGTGGAAACTTGTTTCACATTTGCTTGTTAGTATATGTAATGCTTTGAAGTCTCTCACAGGAAGAGAGAAGAGTTCTTGTCTGGTTTCCCCAGTTGTGGAGCCTGCCCCAGTACCAGAACTGCCCCCTCCTTGTCCCGTGGTAGAACCTTGTTTAGATGTACAAACTTGGGTGTATCAGTCTCTAGTTTCCACTTGGGAAACCTTTGGTTTACTTGGCTTATTGGTTATGCTGGTTGTTGCTGCCCTTATTCTCTATTTGGCTTTTTGGTCAGTTAGAAAGTTGTTGCATGTGTTTTGGTATGGAAGAAGGAGTTTGTTGCAAGAGTTAGAGAAATTGCGTGAGTGTATCAAGGAGAGAGATGCTCTCAGTTCAGATTTAAAAGAAGCTACGGCACTCAGTAAAGGGCTCACTGCAGAGTTAGACAGAGTCACCACCTGTGTGGAAATGTTGTTCTAATATGTCCAGCCAGTAGGTGGCACTAGCATTTGCTAGTGGTGATCTTAATTGGAGGCAATTAAGGCAGAGTCCCTTCCTTCTTCCTGCCTGTACCTTTGTGGAACTTGTCTCTTCCTGTTACACTGTAAAGTAGTCCTGGCCCATAATGGCTGCCTTCCTCTGAGCTCTCATGACACCACCCGCCTCCAAGATTCAGAGTTTCTTAGCAATGTTCTCTCAAATGAGAATATTGTTTTTAAAGAAAGGTTCGCTGAATTTAAAGAGTTAACAAAGGTTTAGAGACTCAATGCTGTAGCCTGCAAGAGTATATTGTTCAACTGGAGAAAGAGAGAAATGCTAATAAACATGCTGCAGATTTCTTTTTAGAGAAGACCCATCTTTCCCACACTCTGTCATGTCACCATGTCACCCCCGCCCCCTCTACCACCTCCCCCTTCACCAACTTCCCCAGCTCCCTCTCCTTCTCCCCCATAAAAACTGGAGAAGGAGGCCCCTAAGCCCTCTCTCTCCCTCTTGTAGTAGGCCTGCACCAGGGTGCTGTGGTAACCAGGGTGGTGCAAAAGAGGAAACCCTTGAGTGCTCCATGGAACCACCAGATTCAGCCTTGCTGGCAGGAGTGGAAGAAGTCGCTTTCCCAGGTAGAGAGAGCTGCCCGTGGCACCCATAGCGCCCATGGTCTACAGTCATACTGAAGCAACCATTAACAGGGGACAGCCCCCTGTTGAGGAAATGGCCACGCTTAGAGCATGGTCGCCAACTGAAACCCCATCAGTAGCTGCTGAGATGGGCCCTCTTAACAGAGAAATGGTTGTGTCCTGGTTTGCTATTTTCATCACGTCCTATCCTCAGGCTACCGGGACGGTCATAGATCAAATAGCCAGCATAGCTGCACAGCAAGTAGACAAGCTCACCCTAAACCTTGGCATCAGCCAAGCAGCCAGGGTCAGCCTGAATCCAATTAACTGGATGCAAGAAACACTCAAGGTATTACACCCTGGAGACTATATAGATCAGCTTTATCACAATGGGAGGCAGCGACCCTCATACCCCATATAGACCTTTACATAGCAAACAGTTGTTAGGACTCATTTGTTGTTACTTAATCATAGATCGTGTTGGAGATGATGTAGTCGTCTGCTCCAGATGCCATACAACCTATCATAACCTGTATGATTGCCTTAACACACACGTACAGTCCATCATAGTCCAATGCTCCAAGTGCCCACATGGGCCTCCTTCCTTAACAAAGTTAGTGAACTAAGTGTTTGGCATGAAATGCAGGCCCATTAATAACCCACCCCTAAGCCACGGTCTACAGAGCGTCAGTTTAGCCACCCAATCTAGAAACAATAATAATTTAGGATGATTGGCTGACAAACAGTTATTGATCCTAACAAATGACAATTATGTGTCATCATGAACCAGTGGACATAAGTCCTATTCACATGAGATACTGAATCGTACTGCAGGACAGGACAAAATCATGATGGAAGACTCCCCACGTCCGCAGAAGGAGCCTGTACACAAAGTTCTATATGTATATGTATTTTCACAGCTGCCACACAGTGAGTCAATGCTTTCAACTCCAATGAAAACATGGGAAATGTGTCTGGAGAATGCTTCCATGATCACAGTGCCCCTACAAGTGTTCAGTACTCATTTGATCACATGGACAGGGCTAGAGTAGACTTGGAAATAAAAATCAAATCTCTGATCAGATTCAAATCTCAGATCAGTCAGGTGGTCTTAGTTTCCAGGTCCTAAAATGGGAACATTGATAGTCATCCTCATAAGTGTATTGTGAGAATCAACACTAAAAGATGAGTTACACCAAAAAGCTAAAGAAACAAATATATAACAGATAACAGATTCAAGCCCTTTGTGTTCTCCGGTCTTGGTAAAAGCTTCACCAATATTTGTATGTAATGTTATGTAATGTAATTTGTACAGTTACTGAATTATGAGTGAATAAATAACTTCTCTGATGCTCAAAAAAAAAAAAAAGCACACCTGAAAAAATGCAATGCAATCACAAAACTACAGAACTGCATGGTTGGAAAAAATACTCTATTTGCAGTGTTCCATTCAGGTACTATAGTTTCCATGCAGGTGCTTGATAATGCTGAACAAGCTATATAAACAGGAGGTATATCAAGCATATGCATGCTACAGTGCACTGTCTGAGATGTCACATACAACCTGACAGCAGCCACACGTTATTGTAGTTCACCCTACAGTCATCTAGCCCAACATCATATCTCAAGGCTGGAGCCTACAGAAACAAGAACCAATAATCCCAATTTTCCAGAATATGGTGTTCTGTCAGAAGTAGTGAACAGAAGAGACAATTTCTGTACCACTGGCAATGTTATGTACAGAATACATTTACTGCATTGCATAGAAAAAGTACTTTTTTAAAAAATCCACAGAATTAAACCAAGTTGCACTACTGCTACAAAGGCAATAAAAGAGACAAAATAAAACAGAGTTTCTTCCCCACCATACAACCCAAGGGCTCTTATAATTCAAAATTGTAAACAATTACAATGGTTTCAAATTAAATCAGACTAATGAAATTAAATTATGGTTGTCCTAGTATGTTTGCAACAGCCTAAGAATAATTACAGAGTATAATTAGTTTATATTCTAAAAAATATTTTAGTCTGCTGTTCTTAAGACAGTACAAATAAACTGAAACAATGAAGTCCTTACAAGAGGAAATATAGAAGATATAGAAAAGCAGGATTTCTCCTAGTATTCCACTATTTCACATTTATAATTTTGGACATTGTGGTTAGTTCTTAGAATTTCCTGGAGCTATTTGCTTTTCTATTAGGCTAACATATTAGCTCTCATTGCCTAAGGTTAACTCAGTTATGTGAGTCTTGCTGGCTCACAATAATTAAACAAACAAAATTTTACCAAGGTTTGGGAGCTGTGTGTACTCTCAATTTTTGGTTGTATGGAAGCAAACTATTAGGTGGGAGGAAGGAGATGTGATTGTGTGGAACCAGGGTAGGAGGAAAAGCTGGGTAGGACATGCTGTCCTACCCAGTTTTCATACTCAGCATTTGACCAAGGTAGGAGGAAAAGCTGCCTCCTACCTTGATTCTGCACAATCACTTCTCCCTCCTCCTAAGTAGTTCCCACACAACCAAAAATTGGGAACACACACAGCTCCCAAACCTGGGTAGGACACTTGTCCTACCCAGATTCTGGTTGTGTGAATGACCTCTTTGTTTTCAAGGCACATTTCTGTATACTTTTTTCAGTGCATCCATATTGAGATCAACATTCCCTAGTATTTAAGGTTAACATAACTGTATACCAATTTGCACCTATTGGAAGCTAATTTCCTCCACTTTAAACAAAGCATAGTCATGAAGGGTGGTTATTACCACACTTCAAAACAAACCTGGTAACAAAATGGTACATGTGAAAGAGATTTAAAGATGAAAAATGTGGTGGGAGAGGAGTGATAGAGAATGTATGATAGGGAATATGTGAGTGGCTACAGATGCAACAATCTCTTGTACAATCTCTCTCTATAAGTAGCTGAAGCCACCATTACTTCTTGGTTCTGTTGGTGGTACAGAATAATGAGTTCTTCTGCAGACTACATCTGTAACCACCTAGAAAGTAAAAGAAGAGGAAAATGATCTGATTTGGGCCTTACTCATGCCAAGGTCAGATGTAGTCAGGCTATGAATCTTGAAAACTTAGTGGTATCAGAAAAAATGTATGCAGGAATCAGGTCTTAGTTTATGTAGAATATGCACAGTGCAGCCTCAGATTTTACCCCATGAGATAGTAATTGGTCCTTGAATTAAAGAGTTCTCTCTTCCTTCTTCCTAATTTTAAGCTTAAAATGGTGGAAGATGAATGAAACAAAAAATATGGTCTGACATATTTTGTATTATATGGCAACCATGGGAATACAATTTGGTGGTGCTTTTAAAGAGATTAAATCTTAATTTTAATTGGTGATATGAATCAAGTCTTTTTACTTTTCATTTGCATTATGATCTAAATTGCCTCAGCTGAAATTAAATCACCCTGGTAACCAGCCTCAGTAAGTCAACAATGATAAGGTACCTTCAATATATACCACTTCTGCTGCTGATGCTATTATTAGTGTTTTCAATTGATCCTTTAAAAATGGTTTTGGAGACAGTAGTCAATCCCAAACAGTGAAAAGAAGATAACTCAGTCAGAATGCATGTGGGAGACATTTACTTTGGCTTTTCTGGTTTACCTTCCCTCTGTGCGTACCATCATCCAAATCCTGATGCCTCTCATCCCTAGACAACTACTATTTTAAAAACACACACGCTCATGCAAGGGAAAATTACATGGTTAATTAAAGTAACTTATAGATTGGCCCTGAGCTGTAGAACATAGAATTATCAAAATTCTGAATGTAGTTCTATGGCAATCTGGATCATAACACATGTAATGCAAAGTAACACTCACTGATTTCAATGAGATTTATTTTCAACACAGTGTCCTAATTTACAGCATCAACCATAAAGCTGGAAAGAATGAGACCTCACACATTTTTCCAAGCATGATGACTAGATTATGTGCATGGGGCAACTCATACTACAGGAAAATATATAATTTTCTATTTAGAAATGTCTTCCCAACCATAATTGACATCAACATAGTAGAAAACTTGATAAAGCAGTGCCCAGACATCATTGTGAGGCTCACTTGTTCAACTAAACTCCTTTTTTGTCCCCCCCCCTCTTTATCTGTCCCACTCATACTTCAGCTCCCTCTCTATTTGTTCTATCTCTCTTTCTGAGGGAGAGGGAGAAAACACCAAATTGGAGATAAAGAAGTGATAAAATAGCACTTAATTTTTCTAACTCTTTGTTTTGACTATATAAAGCAGGAGATATACACAAAGAGGGACTTTTTTCCCCAAGATGTGTGTTATAAAGAGCAGCAAAGCAACCCATCCTGCTACTTCATCAGTTCAGACATCCCCTGTTCAGACTCCCCTGAATGCCACAGCTTCTTCTCTTTTATTTTCTGTTTATATTTGTGTAAGTGTAAGAGAAGTTTAATAAAATGTTAATGCACAAAGAAATATTTTGAAATAATCAGGTGGTAAGCTTTCTAAACTGAAAATGCAAAGTTATTCAGTCATTAATTTTAGGGATGTGCTTGAAACATGATTCAGCATTCAAATAATGGGTGCAGCCCTTTAAAACCGAGGGCTTACACAGCCCCTTTAAGAAAGAGAAGAGTTGTTTCTCCTCCTCCGATAGCCACCACTTCCGTAATGGCAGGGCTTCTTAAGGACAGTAACAAAGGAGATATAGATATAGATATAGATATATATTTAGTGCTTGTTTTTCCAGTTTCAAAAATGAAGTCTAGTTTTTGGCCTGCTTCACTGCATTCCCTTTTATGCTTTTTGTTATGATTGTTTGAAATTGGAGCAAGCGGACAAGTGGTGAAAGTCTGTGATTCTTGATTGCATAATCAAGAGGCAATTGCATAATCATATTGCACCTGCATGTTTCCTTAATTAGTTAATGCCACTTTCTTCCCAACACAAACTGATATAACTATATTGGGGCATCAGCACATAATATTGTGATGCTTCCAGCACAAAGCCATGTTGGCTGTATAATTTAACATTTTTTATGAAAATTGTTGCCGATCATGGAGACCTTAGAAGCAGCAGCAACTACAACACTTCCTCCATGCTGAGCATCCTAACAATGTTTGCATACAGTTCACAGGATATATTCAATGATATGAACAGAAAGAAACAATAAAATACACATGGACATCTTTGAAAAAATTATTCCCATTAATTAAAAGAAGAAGAAGAAGAAGAAGAAGAAGAAGAAGATCCCACAAGAACGTGAGATACTGCAATGCTGATGAAAAACCTGAGCTCTAGAAAATGGCAGAGCATAAATGCACCAACGATTTCAACCAAGATCAGAAATTTTACATGCTATTTTAACTAGGTATCTGTCAAAACATTTTGTTCCTTTGAAAGTGAGATTGCCCAACCAAAAATCAAACACTATAAAATTCTGGCTCATTACTAGCAAAAAGAGGTTATCTGGAGGATTTGTGTGGCCACAATAATGGATGTTAGGAGCCTACAATGACAACAGTGGGACACCTGCTTTTTGAGTGCTCATGCAAGGGGGAAGTGAACCCACTGCTCTTAATGGAGGAAATGGGGAGGTGACAGAGGAGGCATGAGATCTGTAAACACTATTCAGGTGAATGACTGTGCAGTAGCTAGCAGTGCTCAATTTGGAAAACTGACATCATGGCCCATTGCTGCACTGCCCAATGCTCAATAACTATGAAATAGCACAATGTTGAGTTAACAACTTCATGCCTCCTCATAGAACCAGTAGGGATGCCAGATTCCCCAGAGCCAAGGGGAAAGAGGGGGGAAAATCCCCATAGGTGCTGAATAAATATTAATCTGTTCTTTATTCCATCACTGCCGGACACATTTTGAGCTTAAGAATGCTCTTCCCTCAGAGGTGATTGCATGGGCGTAACTGGGGAGGCAGCCATGGCACGTGCCCTAGGCACCACTGGGGGGGGCGCCACACCAGTGCCTGCCACCCCCACTCTACTGCCTATCTGTCCAGCCCCAAGGCCCCTCAGCCACTTGCCCTCCTGCTTACCTTGCCCTCTGGCCTAGGATCGGAGCTGCCTGCAAACTGCGACACAGCTCCTTCTCTCGTTGCCTCTCAGCTGATCAGCAGGTGGGCAAGGCTTCCAGAGAGGCCTCTGTGCAGGCCTCCCTGAAGCCAACTCAAGTAGGCCAGCAGGCCAGAAGCAAGCAAGCAAGGAAGGAGGCAGGCAGAGTTCTCTGCAGCAGACCCTCTGCCCAGACCATCCAGCACAACTTTTGCCAGATAGAATGTGAATTTCTTTTTGTGGTTACCCCCCCCCCACCGGATATATAGGAATCTGCTTGCCATAGGGCTTTGATATGGGGGTGGGGGTGGGGGGTAGACTGATAAACCTCTGAATATTTAATTTAAAACAGATTGGAAAATTTGCTGGCTTTAAAAACAAAAACTATCTTAAAAGGCCTATAAGAGGCTTGTTTCATGGCAGAAAATTACAAAAACTTCTGGAACAAACAATATTATATTCATTCATTCATAAATGCACTTATGTTCAAGTTGTTTTGCAACCCAGAAGGTCTGAGTGAGAACTGTGAAGCACGTGTTGTGCTTTTATTTTATTTTATTTTATTTTATTTTTCTTGTGTGTGAACTGCTCTCCAATAACTTGCAGGGACTTCAGGGTCAATCTGGCCAACATGTGAATGCAGCACCTCCATTCCAGAGGAGATGTGTGTTAAAGGGCTTTAAAAGCATTGTGTGAAAAACCTCCTGGAATCAAACTTTACTGAATTTGTTCAGAATTCTGAGAAAACATACATAGGCTCACATTACATGGTTGAAAGTCTACTTTGCTAATCTGCAGTGAGGGGGCCATTTTAATAATTAGTGTCTCTAGTGTGTTCTAGGCATTAAAAGTAGCACAAATATATAGTACTCAGTGTATATCACTATATATTGTCAAGTGTGCATGTGTGTATTCAGTGAAATGTATTTCCAGGCAGCATACTTATTTTGCAATATCAGACTTAAATCCTTGGGGGCCTGGGGTGTGTGGAGGCCCTGGAGACAGAGAAAATGATACTTGGAATCCTCGCATAACTCCTGACTGTTGTTCTAAATCTTTAACAGAGATGGCTCATGTTTTCAGGTTTTGATCAACAACCATGTCTAGATGGTACAGTGTTCCTTTTAACAGGGATTTCCAGCAAGTGGCAGGGTTAGGAATAACTCATTGCCCAAGACCCAGGGTCAGATTACTGCCTTTCACTGCTAGAAGCGAAGGTAATGTGCCACCTTTTGCCAGCTTTAGCCCTTCACTCAGAGGTGTGCATGAATGGTTTGTTGTGGAACCGGTTCGCCTTGAACAGAGCCGGTTTTGAGGTTCAGTCCACGGTTTTGAGGTTCAGGCCTGGTTCGGGCAAACTGGTTTGTCAAGGAATGTCCAGTGGGGCGGGGGCAGCAAGGGAGGTAGTAAGATCCTTACGCTGCCAGCACAGCTGCCGGGGTGGCTTCTCGCCCTCCTTGGCTCGGCCCCAAGTGCACGTTCTACCTTATTTAGGAAACCACTCATACAGTTCTTACTTTACACAGTTTCTTCTGCCTTCTTTAGGAAACTGCCAAGTACCCACCCAAATCATCCAGATTTGGGTCAAATCTATTTGAATTTGAATCAATTTGCACATCCTTACTAGTGGGTGCAACACAGTTTGGGGATCATTATCTTCAAGGAACAGACACAGCTGTTGTATTAACAAAAGTTGATAGGAAGAGTGCCTGGCCATAGCCTCCACCTGAGATACCCAGGTGAGGCCTGGGTCCAGAAGCAATTCCAAGCTACATACCTGTCCTTTTTATGGGGACTGCAATCCCACCCAGAACTGGAAGTTCTATCACATCCCTTGAATTATGGCCCTTCACCATTAGTACCTCTGTCTTGCTTGGATTCAGCTTCAATTTATTATCCCTCATCCATCCCTTACTGCATGAAGGCAAGCATTTGGGGAGCTATGCCATTTCCTGATGATTATGTCATGGAGAGATAGATTTGGGGGTCATCAGCATATTTATTTGTTGTTGAATTGATCACGCCCTGCTCGAAATGCCCTGATGACCCAGAGGTTTCATGCAGATGTTAAAAAGCATCAGAGATGGGATGGAGCCCTGAGAGACACCAAACAATAGCTCTCTTCACAGAGCAACTATCCTTGAATGACACCATCTGAAATCTGCCTGAGAGATAGGAAAAGAACCACTGCAAAGCAATAAGCCCTACTTCCAAATCCCCCAGACAATTCAGAAGGATACCATGGTTGGTGACATTGAAAGTCACAGATAGATCCAAAAGAACCAACGAAGTCACACTCTCCCTGTCGGTTCCTTGATATAGATCATCCATCAGGCTGGTCATGCCTTTAGAGGCAACCCCATAGATGGCTCTAAAGCCAGTGTGAAATTGGTCTAAATAATCATTATCCTCTAAAACTACCTGAAGTTCATCAGCCACCACCCTCTAAATCACTGTACCCAACCAAGGGAGGTTTGGGACCGGCCTGTAATTATCTATAATTGAGGGCTCTATTGCAGGCTTCTTAAGTAGAGGTCTCACAATTGTCTCCTTCATATTTGGAGGAATCCTGCCCTCCCCAAGTGAGGCATTTATGATGTCAACTAGGCCATCTCTAACAGCCTCCCTAGATGTTATAATCCATGTTGACCAGTGATCCATAGGACAAGTGGTAAGCCAAACACCTTCAAGAAGCTTGTCCACATCCTCAGGAGTCACAAATTGATTCATTCTAATGAAATGAGGAATTACTGGACACCCCTACCATTGACTCTGCAGTAATGGTAGAGTCCAAGTTGGAATGCAAGAAAGTTATTAAAGGCATCACAGAGGGATGATTAAGTCTCCAAATTCAAGTTCAGATTAGGGAACCTGAGTCAATCCACTCACAATTCTGAACAACTCCACTGGACGTGAATTTGCAGATGCAATATGTGCAGAATAGAATTGCTTCTTTGCCACACATATGGGCACAGTATAAGCCTTTAAATGGGCTTTGTGTCATATCTTGTCAGATTCGAGTCAAGTTCTCCTCCACTTGCGCCCCAGTCTTCTCCCCTGCCACCAGGGGTGTAGCTATAGTTTAGGTGATGGGTTCAAAGAACCCAGGCCTCCCAGCTCCTGGGGGTCCCCCAGCTTCACCCTTCCCTACTTTCTTCATTATCTCCCTCACTCTGAGGAGTCGCAGGGGAGAGGGGTGAACACGGGCCCCCTCTCCCCTAACTACACCCCTGCTTGCCACTTCAGCTCCTATAACTGTTCTGTATACCATGGGGCTGCTTTCAACACAGAATGCAGAGGATGCTTATGGGCAATTGTGTCTACTGCCCTGATAAATTCCCTATTTCAAGTCTCCACCAGGATATCAACAGAATCACAGGTAGAACCAACACTAAAACCTTTCAAGGCCCCTTGGAATCCTATAGGATCCTTCTCAGGTGGACCATCCTAATAGGCCCTGAACCCTTGCAGAGGTGGGTTGTTGTCATGAAACCAATTTTAACCAGATGGTGGTCTGTCCATGACAATGGAGACAGTCTAGTAGTCTCCACCCATGGAACACCACCCTGATCTGAGCAAAAAACCAAATTGAGGGTTTTACCAGCTGCATGTGTTGGTCCTAAAACCAGTTGGCATAGGCCCATAGTTGTCATGGCCGCTATGAACTCCTGAGACCAGGCAAGCTAGTTCCAAAGTGAACACAGAAGTCCCCAACACCAAAAGCCCGGGCAACTTCAATATCAATTCCGCAACCAGTTCTGTCAGCTCAGTTAGAGACTCTGTTGGGCAGCAGGGTGCTCGATACACCAACAGAATAGTCAATCTATCCCTGGTCCCCAGGCCAAGGTATATACTCAATATAGGCCAGTTCTTTCACAGAGATTCTGGTAAGGGAGATGTTATTCCTATGGATCACAGCCACTCCACACTATTGGTGTGCAAACACGTTCGAATCCGAACCAGTTAGTTACCAAACCAGTTCAGTTTGAATGTTCAGGGTCGAGCCAAACCACCCCCAGTTTGGCTCGACCCCAGACTGAACACACGCACACCCAGTTTGGGGGTTAGTAAAAGATTTCTGAGGGAATTTTTTTCTTTTTCTTTTTAACTTACCCCCTCTGGGCAGCTTCTCCAAGGTGGTGGTGGTGTCCATGGAGGTTAGCCCTCCCCCCACCAGCCACACAGGGTCCCACTGCACAGGGATGGCAGACTTCAAAATGGCCACCACACTGGAGAATAGGCCCGGAAAGGGCTGAAGATGCCCAAACTGGGTGATTCTTACAAAAAGGAAAGGTGGGGGGGAGGGGGAACCTCTGCAGTCACCCCACCACCAACTTGGAGAAGCCCCCCAGGAGGGGGTAAGTTAAAAGGAAAAAAATCCTAAAAATGTTTAAACACCCCCAAACCGAATTAAACGTGTGTGTGTGTGTGTGTGTGTGTGTGTGTTCCTGAACGGGGTCAAAGCCAAACTGACCCAGTACAGTTTGGGTTCAGATTGAACTTCAGATTGACAGGGCCAGGTGGCTTTGTGCACACTCCTACTCCACACAAACACACCCGCCTGCCCACTTCTCCTAACCAGTTCCACAACTGAGTATCCAGCAGGGAGAAGCTGAGTGCAAACTGGGCCTCTAGTCTCCCCCAACCAGATCGGCTCCCTCATCCACGATCAAATCATGGATGGTTTCAGTATTATTTTGAACTGATCTGGCATTGCAGAAGAGCATGATCAGGTTCTGTGGGTAGTTGTAACTATTCACTTAGGCCTGTGAGCTGACAAGACAGGCTGAAGGGGAAACAGAAATGGAATTTCTGATGTCCCTTCCCCTGTAACAGCCTGCCATCCTGCCAACACCAAATCTATTCACCACCACTCCTGAAATAGCTGCTCCTAACCCCCACAAAGTCCCTCTCCACTACCTCATTTGTACCAGAGCCCAAACACATAAATATAGCTAGCCCAGCACTAACCAATAAGCACTAAATGACTTTCTTGCTCTCTATGCCAATGGCTATTTGCCTCCCCTCAATTAGCTGGAGGGAAAGCTACGCACCACACCCACAGCATCCTCTGGCAGGTGTAACACATCAAGTCCAGTTAAAGGGAGGCATCAAAAGATAGGCAGCCAAAAAGAGTAAACTGAAGATAAATCTTCATCCCACAACCAGAACAAACAGACAGCCCAATGACAAAATATTCAGCCTCACCTTCTCTTGCTCTCTATTTTACCTTCAATTTTAGAATGTGAATCCCTAAAATTAAGCCCTCTGGCTAAGAAAGAATGGCTGAGATGCCTGATACCATGCATTTAGCTAAAGGTTTATATACAAGTTAATCTACTTTTTCCAGCATAGTTGACCAGATATCAGTCCACCATGTAGCTTCAGCAAAAAGGAGCAAAAATATCATAGGGTCATGAAATCCACTGAATGAAAAATGAAGGTTTCTTATTTGGAGAAAAGGGTCTGGCAAATGAAAATTGAAAGCAGAACTCTCCAAAGAGTAATATCAAGCCAATCAGAAACTAGAAATGATCACTAGTATTAAATTGTCATCTGATACAAATTTTGGAAAACAAATAAAATTTAAAAAGCAAGAATAAAAGACTTCTAAGTAGCAGGAATGATTCAGTATTTGAAATGATTGCCTAAATTCCAACTAAGAGTGTAAATTGCCATTTAACTTCTTAGAGATCTTTATCTTCTCAAATGTTTCATTACTTGATAGCTAAAGATGTCTGCATAAGTCTATACTGTGTGATTAATCCATAGGCTACAACAGTGCATCAAAAGAACGATAGCTTTCTCTGTCATTAGCTTTCACTATCATACTTGGCTCTTCAGGAAAAGGATGAGATGTGAGACTGCATTTTCCAGAGAGGCTCAGGTTAATGACAGCAAATTCCTTTAGAAAAGAAACATACATGAGCAAGAGACCTTTTTAAAAAAATAAAATAAAATACATCAGATCTCCGGAAGGCAAGAGTTTCATTAACTTTTTATTAAACCTTCCGTCTGCCTTCTGAGGACCAAGAATGGAAAAAAGAGGGGGCAAAGGTCAAGACTGTCATCAGACTGAAGCGGGGAGTCATGTGGGTCGAACCCCTCCACTATCTTTCCCCAATTTGAGATGTGATGAATTATTAACCAAGCCGTTTGTTGGGTGACTGAATATTACCTGCAAAGTACCGCTCATCTCCTTGAGGCAAACTGAAAGCTGAGAGAGTTGCGCCAATTAGACTGACTGTCTCCTCAATGAGTTGTGACCTATCAATGGTAATAGCTTATTATGATGATAAATGAACCCATCTCTCAAACTGAAGCCTGAACGCACACTTCAGCAGTTTCCCTGAATCGGAGGGGGGGGGCATTACCTCACAACTCTGGATCGACAGGAGTGACAGCTACAAGAGCGGATGACATGCATGAATACACACATATGATTGTCTTACCTTACTGAATATATTTACAATTATTTGGGGGGAGCATTATTGTCTTTTCCTTCTTAATAGACCTGCCTGAACACTGCCTGTTCTCATTGCAGATATATACACATTCACACATCCATACACATTTCTCATGCTATACAAACATTATGCCTATCCCAAGAGACAGCTGGATGGATTTCTGATTGGTATCTACATGCCTCTTCAATCTGCACAGTCTCAGAGGTACTCAGCATTCGATTACTGTAGAATATCCTCCAGCCTGGCTGAAAAAGTTTACTTTACTTCTTTGTAATCCAATTAGTGCTTTTAATTGCTCTGCCAGAGATAATCTTCTTTAGAAGAAGTTAAAGGAAATGGAGGGATTGTAACCTAACATTTTTTTTCTAGGACTTGGAACTTATACAAATTCCAATACATTTTAAAATAGCTTATTAAGAACAAAGACATATATTTCTAGGTCCATAATTTCTACTGGAAAGTTTCTTTACTCACAACCAAAACCACAACCAAATGGGAAACCTTTCTGCATTGGTTTGCATCTTTTTATATTCTTGCTGAAAGATACTACTAATCACATCCATCCCTCCTTCCCCACCTTTTTAATTGTCTTGAAAGTACCATTTGTTATCTGGTATAGCATTCCCCCTTTTTACAAGCAAAGTACAATGGGGGTGGGAGCGGGAATAATAGTGCTTCTTACATTATGCAATTTTTTACATAACATTGTGCTTGCTCCCGGTACACTGGATCCCACAGCCAGCGGGTCTGGGGGAGGGTTATTTCTCCTCCCCCTCCATTTTTGTAATGTTTTTCATACTCATGTGATCAGCATCTTTAATTCTACAAGGAATGCAACTTTTATATTTGACTTTGAAAAATTATAAAAGTTATTTTAAAAAATCCATCTGTATACATGCCTTTGCATCAGAACCGGATTGTGCCTCCCAAGCACATGTACATGGCTGTTTAAGACCACGTGTACATCTGTCACCCATAGTTTAAGCATTTTTTGCAAGAATCAGAATTGCTGCATAAAATGCAGAGCTGCCTTGAAACACAGATATAATTGCTTGTTTATTCCAAAGTTGCATAATCACTTTTTAAAATCATGAATAGTCATAGTCCTAAGAGACTACGCCATTTTTTAATAATCTTTTGAATCATGTATTTGATGGACCCTAAATATTTTATTAATTATTTATTTATTAGAAACATTTACTATACTCCAGGCTGTGCACAAAAACATGCAAAACAAAGATAATCTAATCCAATCTGTGGCCTTCGGAAATATTTTCTTGTTATGGAATATTGAGAAATGGTTCATCTGGGTTTGGTTTTCACTCTTCTACCTTGGGTCTTGTACATTTGCCTTCCCTGGGTGTGTAGCAGATTTAACCCAGCCTTTGTCTCAAAGCAAGCTCATGTGAGGGGAAGAAAAATGCTGAATTATTCCCTCCATGTTTCCTCAACAAAGGCTAAACTTAAACTGCTTCTTCAGTAGCACTGCCAGCACACCCACTTTTTAGTAGTTTAAACACCACCCCCCACCGGTGTTAGCAAAATTCCAGGGAACCTCTTCTTCTCTTTACCAATGGAAAAGTACAAAAACCCCTCCACGTGCAGCTTCCACATGGTGAGAAAACTTGGTAGTGAGTTGCTGAGTAATCAAACTTGAGACGTGTTTGCACCAGAGTAAAACCCCTTTTCCTGAGTTAAAAATCTACTTAGAGGCAGGTAAAATAGGAAGAACAAAAATAGAAAAGCTTTATTCAAAACTAGCTAATCTGTCACTAGACCATCTGTGCCCCTAGTTCTCCCTGTCATTTCCCCCCTCCCTTCAGCCCCAGTCCATTCTCCTCCCCCCCTCACTTCAGCCCCAGTCCATTCTCCATTCTTTGCCCCTCGCGTCAGCCCCAGTCCGTTCTCCATCCTTTCCCCTCCCTTCAGCCCCAGTCCATTCTCTGTCCTTCCCCACTCCCTTGAGCACCAGTCCATTCTATGCTTGGCCTTCCTTCCCTGCCGGCCGGTCTGGGCTGTGGGAGCTTTCCCTCCCTGCCAGCTGGGCTGGGCTGCGGGAGCTTTCCCTCCCAACCTGCTGGCAGGACTTTCCTTCCCCACTAGCCAACCACTGCTGCCATTTTCTCCTCATCCCCATCACTGTCCCCCAGGCAACTGCTCACAAACTCTCACGAGAGCTGCCACACATGGGATTAGTGACAGGTACGTTTAGGAGAAATAGATAGATAGATAGATAGATAGATAGATAGATAGATAGATAGATAGATAGATACTACAGACTGCTTCTGTCTGAGGCTTTCTCAGCTTTTCATTACAGGAAAAAGGAACACTCAGTAACTACAATAATATTTCAAAGCGCACCCTCAGATGATATTGGGGCGGCACACTTTAAAATCGTGGTTACCCAGTTACAAAGAACATAAATGGAAGAGAATACAAAAAGCACCTTGGAGAGTCTACAGAGACTTTTGCAACACCCTAGTTGGAAAGGGGACTGGCTCAGTTTCTCTTAGCTGGTTACATTACAGATAAAACACAATAGAACAGTTGTAAGGATTTGCTAAGTACACCAAAGGAAGTAATCTAACGTGAGATAACTAACATATTGTTCTCTGGCTAAACCCTTCAGAAGCCAAAAGCCCTGACTCCCTTCCCCCTTGAACTCACCCCAAACTCCAGGAGAGAATTCAAGCTTCTTGCAATCCTGTCTCTCAGGGATCCGCAGACGTCCTTCCATGAGAGAATTCTCCAGGCTAGCTGTTAACCATGAGGCAGCAAAACTCCCTTGCTGCTCACTAAGCCTTCTGCCCATCCTCTCTCATCTCCTGCCTAGCTTCTTCTGAGATGGAGAAACCCTTGTCTTCCTCTCTCATGGCCCTCTAGGTCCCACCTACCATGTGCTGAGTGGCTGATCCCTAGCCTGTTAGTCAGGAAAGGGTACACTTACGGTTCACTCTTTAGAGGAAAGGAAAGTCTGTTATTGGCTGATCATTACAGGGTGCTTTAGTGATATCTTACTCTGGCTGGCAAAAATTCTTTGCATTCTAATTACCTCTGATTACTCTAACTACCATTGAGCTGTATGTGGGTGAGTGTGTGGAACTGAAAAGGTAAGTTTCTGGACAAGGTATCTGAGTGATTCCAGTCAATCTGCATCTTCCTAAACTTCCTTTCCTCTCCCTAGGTCAATTCAGTAATGTTGCATCAGTAATATGTGTGAGTATTTTGGAAAGCTTCCGACAGTCAGTGCCAGTGGGCAACCAGTACAGATGAACCTCACTATATGCAGTAACTAATGGTGGTTTTGCATATTTGTGGTCCATGAAAAGGCATACCACCTCATTATCTACGGATACGAAAGGGTTAAAACTAGGGGTGTGCAATTTGGGTATTCGGTGATTCGGTTCAGGACCCGAACCGAATCACCCCTGTTCTGTTTTGTGCCCGAATATGGGCCACCCGAATCACCCTTGATTCGGTTTGGATTCGGATTTAATCCGAATCTGAATCGATTCGGGGGGAAAAAGGGGACCAGGGGCAAAATTGTGGGGTGGGGTGGTAGTGCCCAATGGGTGGAGTCTACCACCCCAATTTCAGGGGAATTGGGCAAAGGGCTGATTTTGGGGGAATTTTTGAAGTTTTAGTGACTTTGGGGCAGTTTGGGGGCATATCATGGGATCTGGGCAAAAGGAGTGGGGTGGGGTGGTGGTGCCTAATGGGTGCAGGCTACCACCCCAATTTCAGGGGGATCGGGCAAAGGGCTGATTTTTTGAGAATTTTTGAAGTTTTAGTGACTTTGGGGCAGTTTGGGGGCAGAAAGTGGATCTGCCCCAAAAGATTGGGGTGGGCTGGTAGTGCCTAATGGGTGGAGGCTACCACCCCAATTTCAGGGGGATTGGGCAGAGGGCTGATTTTTTGGGAATATTTGAGGTTTTGGTGTCTTGGGGCAGATTGGGGGCAGAAAGTGGATCTGCCCCAAAGGAGTGGGGTGGGCTGGTAGATAGTGCCTAATGGGTGGAGGCTACCACCCGCCCCCAATTTCAGAGTGATTGGGCAGAGGGGTAAATTTTGGTGAATTTCTGAGGTTGTGAATTCTCATTCTATCATAGCAAATGAGATTTTTTTTCAATTAAACAACTCTCATGACCCCACTTTCACTTTTTCACACTCTCAATTACTATGAATATGAGGAAGTAATCAATTTAGCACACTTCACCTTATGAAGACAAACCTCAGAAATTCACCAAAATTCACCCCTCTGCCCAATCACTCTGAAATTGGGGATGGGTGGTAGCCTCCACCCATTAGGCACTATCTACCAGCCCACCCCACTCCTTTGGGGCAGATCCACTTTCTGCCCCAAGACACCAAAACTTCAAATATTCCCAAAAAATCAGCCCTTTGCCCAATCCCCCTGAAATTGGGGTGGTAGCCTCCACCCATTAGGCACTACCACCCCACCCCACTCTTTTTTCCCAGATCCCATGCTATGCCCCCAAACTGCCCCAAAGTCACTAAAACTTCAAAAAATCCCCCCAAATCAACCATGAACCGAATCACCCGAATTTTTCGGGTCCGAAATTCGGGTGATTCAGCTCGGGCCCAAAAATTATCGGGGGACATCGGGGGTGATTCGGTTCGGCCACGAATCACCCGAAATTGCTCATTTCGGGCACAGATCGTTCTGTGCCCGAAATTTTTTGCACATCCCTAGTTAAAACCCACATATCTATGGTTCCTAGAAGGCTGGAAATTAATGTGGAGGTCATTACCGGCCACCATTCCCCCCCCCGCCATTTGGGACTTTAGGAGGGCATGGTGGGGAGGCATTGGTGGATGCCAGGAGACCAGTGGAGCATGGCCCATTTTCACATTTTAAAGGTGATCTTTCAGCACTTTTTTTTGAAGTTTGGGAACCTAACCTTCGCAATCCCATAGACTTCAATGACTCATTATCCATGGTTTCGTTACCTGTGGTAATCTGCAGGAACGGAACCCCCATGGATAATGAGGTCCACCTGTATGATGTTCTGCCTATACAGGGTGGCCTGTTGCGATCAGTCTTCACATCAGCCTTGAGCAGCTGAATACAAGGAAGTATTTTTATTGGTAGCTCAAAGAGAGATAAGGAAACATCAAAGAAATATCCAACTGTAAAGAAATGAAAGTATGAAATTATTTCTCATTTCTGACAGCTCTGCATGGATGGTAATATGTCGCAATCAGGTATATTAACAGGGATGGAAAGTAGAATCTTGGCAACTCCCACTGTGCAAGAACTACAGCGAAAGAAGAGGAGGTGAAATTAGCAATAGGTTATTCATAAGCTTTTTATGCAGAAATCTTGTTCTATAGTGCCTTAGACAGTAAATCTCAGAACTACACACACATAAAGTGCAAGCTAGTAGCCCTGCCCCTGATGGAAGTGAAAGGCTTGAAACATGCATTTCTGCACTGAAACCTTTAAAGGAAAATGAGATGTTCCTGGACAAGATAGAAGCTCTCCATGCAAAAGGAGGTTTCCAATGAGGATGAAATAATCCCATTGGATTACATGACCACATGGGAGCATGACACACACAGGAACAGGAGATTCAGGAGACATTCAGTGCTACTGGTGCCGAGCAACCTGTACGATACTCTAGGATGGAGCCTGACCCATTGCCACTTGGACAAGCACTGCCATCCCAAGCTGCACAGTGCACTGAATTCCCCAAGTCTGGGAGCAACTCAACCAACAGCATTGCTAGCCTCTGTCCACATTTTTCAAATGACAACCAATTGCTTAAGACAATGAATCTTATCTCAGTCTATCATTGTTGCAGTTCCAAAGGCTTATTGTCATTTCCCCTTCCACTTCATTCATGTTTTGCTTTTGAAATGACACGAAATCATTGTTTCTATTGTCAAGTGTTAAAGCATGTCTTAACATCACCTGGTAACAACCCCAAGAAATGATCAGGTGAAGCTGCAGGATTGGTTGACATATTCCAGTACTTAGAGATGGCATGATATTTACTTCATCAGATGAACTAATGTAATGTGTGGTGTGGCTACAGGCTGTTAGTCCTGCTCTGTCCCTCGGGGTGAGGGCAGTTTGGGAGACAGACACAGCCGCAGTCTCATTGAGGACCACACACTCAGCCAAGCAGCAGAAATTGTAAGTAAATAAGCATTTTTACTATGCTCCCCCCACTCATTATTTCACCATTTAGATATGGTCTGCTGCCCCCACCCCAACATCCTCTCTTTTATGAGAATTTCTAGAGCATTGGACTAGAACCAGGCAGACTGAGTTCAAATTCTCATTCAACCATGAAACCTACTGGGTGACTCTGGGTCAGTCACTTCTCTTTCAGCCTGTTTCTCAGTGAGGAGAAATGTAACCATGCACACTGTTCTGGGCTCCTTGAAGTAAGATTGGAATATAAATGTTAAAAGAAATAAAACAGTAGTCCCTTCAGCATTATAGATCCATGTGCCTTCAGACTTCAGCTATATTGCATTCATGAAGTTGTGTGTGCCTCATTGTTGCATCCAATAGATTTTTGTTTAGACATCTCACAAATAGGCTGTGAACTTTATTATTTTTAAAAAACTAAAACCACATCTTTTTAAAAAGGCTTTTTCATGTTTTACCGGTTGCTTATATCTGGTAGGTTCTTTGGTCTTTAGTTTTTATAATTCTTAGTTTTTAGCTTTTAAAAGAACTTAATTTGAAATTTTAAAAGCTAATTCTGATTGTGGTTTTAGCTTGAATTTTAATTTGGTTAATTTTATTAGTCTGATTTTATATTGTAACTATTTTATAAATGTTGTGAGCCACCCTGAGCAGTAATGTACTGGAGGGTTGGGGTATAAATATTTTAAATAAATAAAAGGAATAAAAAAACTGAGAGGTTTTGATACAATTAAAGGGTTGTTATTATATCTGTATTAAATAGCTGTGTCTGAGACGTGTGGCTTCTTTCTGAAAGTAAAACTTGTGTCTCTTATTTTCATTAGGCAGCATTTGTCCAATGAATGTTTTGCGTTTTTTGCCCAGAGGTATTTGGTTGTTTTGGGCTTTGTCTCAACAATTATGTTGCCACATAGATCACAGAGTATAGATAATATATATAATATTTTGCTAGGTATAATTTGAGACCTAATATCAGGAGGCAAAGTTCTTATCTATGTATTTTGCTTGAGATACATGACAAGATGATTTCCATAAGATTTCTAGTGGTAGCAAGTTATTTTTTGTGTCCTTTAAAGTAAGGTTCTTTCATTCTTTAAACAATGGTGTCTTGACATGAGTTTGGCATTTCTGTTGACTCCAGTGAGTCCAGTTAAAAGAATCTCAGGAAGCAAGGGTGGCAAAGGCTGCTCAGGGCCTGAGAGCTACTGTCAGCCCAAGTCCTGTACTTGATGGGCTGATGGTCAAACTCCATATAAGGCTGCTTCAGATGTTTATGTCTCAATTTGTTCAAGGTTTTGTGAATGTTGCCCCTCGCCCCATGTTATCTACTGTCTTGGCTTTTACCCTATTTTTAATTATCTCATGTTTTATTGTTTAGTGATTTGCACTTTTTGAATCCTTTTCTGAAAATTTTGTACCAAACCCGCAATGCCGGTGTACCTCTTCTGTTTATGATTTGCCTTGGGTATATGTGATCTCAACAACTGAGTAATGAAGTTTTCTTGCAATGTTTTATTATACTGTGTATGTACTTCAGTCAGTACTTTATTGATGATGAGGATCTATGTGTCTGGGTTGGGGCCTGGAGCGAATTGGAGTTAAGCTACAAAAATGTAGAACCTGTATCTTTAAAATTCACCTTGAATTGCACAGTATATAGAAACTATCCAAACTGTGTAAAAAACTAAAATGGCAAAATACTTATTTGCCCCAAATTAGGCAAACTTGCTTCTCAAAGGGTAACACTTCCTTCAGAGTATATTTGAAGAGTCTAATTTCCGGACAAAAGGGCCATATAAAGTACAGCCAGGAAGGCAAAATACTAACTTTTTGCAATGAACTGTTGCTGCTAAAAGGGTATTAGAAAATGGTGCAGTGGGGAAGCAATCTTCCTAGAGAGCAGGAGGCTGTTGGTTCAAATCGCCACTGGTTTGTTTCCCAGAATATGGGTGGAAAATTCCTATACTGGGCAACAGGAAAGTGCTGAAAAGGCATCACCTCATACTGCATGGAAGAAGGCAATGGTAAACCACTCCTGTATTCTACTAAGAAAACCACATGGCTCTGTGGTCGTCAGGAGTCAACACTGACTCAATGGCAGAACCTAACCTAAGTATTAGTTTCAATGGAGTTGTCACTAGTTACAATGGAGATTTCTGTAGAATCACTTATTTTTATGATTTCCCCTGTGCAATTGAATTTGATTTGCACAGGGGAAATCATAAAAACTAGCTTAACCCACGCGGAGCATCTGCGTGCTAGTACTTGATTGCTCCCCTGTCATGGCCCAGACCTCTGAGTCAGAAGAGTCAGAGGAGGAGCAGGAGGACTTGGTTGGAGAGCAGGCTCAGAATCACAGCAGGAGAACTTGGCTGTGAGAATGGACTCTGAAGCTGGGCTGGAGACAGAACAGCTGGCAGAGATGAGGGCTGAGGAGACTGATCAGGAGGAAGCTGGAATTTCACCTGTGTTAAGAAGATGTCTCAAGAGAAAGGCTCAGTGGGAGACATGCAGGCGCAAGATCTCACAGGAGAGGAAATAGAAATGCTGAGTCAGGAAAGCCTGATTGGCTGCCGGTTATCTTGAGCCCTATATTAAGCAGACGCTGTTCCTGGGACAGTACTGTCAGCAACATTGTCTTCCGCAGACAGTGTTCCTTGTATTTAGAATCATTCAACCTTTCTTGTTTCAGCCTGTCCTTGTTCTGTTCATTCCTTGCTCCTTCATTTCAGTTATTACTCAGTTATCATAGAGGGGGGTACCTAGTTTAGTTTCAAGGGACTTTATTTTGTTTATACTACTTTATCTTTGTGAGTCATTCTTCGCTTTCGTTTGTTCAGCTAAGCTGCTACTCTTATCTCCAGAATTTCTATTCGACTCACAGAAGTAGAGCTGAAGGGATTGTAAATCCTGTCAGGTCAGCCCTGTCAACAGATTTATGACATCCCCTCACCCCAGAGACCCCCTCACACAGCCCCCCTCACCGCAGAGATCTCTCCCTCCTCACCTGAGCTACACTCCTGTAGCTCCATCTTCCATCCCCTTCACCCCTCTTAGTCACTCCTCCATCCCTTTATTCCACCCCCCTCACCCCTCTTGGTCGTGGCTTCAGTGTTGCTGGCGCCTGTTGGCCAAGTTGCAGCCCCCTATCCCCAGAGACCTCCCCACCCTCACCCAAGCCCTGCTCCTGCTCCTCCCCACAGGAGCAGCAGCAGCAGTTGACCGGGCCCTTCCTCACTGCCGCCACTGCCATGACCGCTTGTTCCACTCAGGCCGCTGACAGGCCCAGGCCCTGGCCCTTCTCTTGCTTGCCTGCTTGCCTCCCTCTGCCAATGGCCTCAGTAGCCCCAAACAGCAGCAGTGGTAGACTGGGCCCTTCCTTGCTGCCAACAGGCACCGCCATGGCTGCTCGGTCCCCTCAAGACACTGACAGGCTTGGGCCGGTCCTGCGCCCTTCCTTCTTTCTCTCTTCCCCTCCCTTCTTTTTCTCTCTCCCTTCCTGAGTTAACAGATCTTGCTCATTTTGTTTCTTCATCTAATTCACACAACAACAGCTTTCTTTTCCTGAAGAGGCTCTTTCCTCCCTCACGACCCTTCCCTTTGCAGATCCCTGCCCACTATCCACACTCATATATATTCCTCTCCTCTACAAACAAGAACATCTTCCGATCAGTAACAGTTTCATTCCAACTGACCTTAACTATCACAGGTTCCTCCCTATCTGCATATGGAATCCCCACTGCTCAATCACCATGGTGCTTCTGCTCTCACAGGCTCCTCCTCCCTATCTGCATATGGAATCCCCACTGCCCAGTCAGGTGCTTCTGCTCACAAACTCACGGGATTAGCCATGGGTATGCTTTAGAGAAGGCATCCCCAAACTGTGGCCCTCCAGATGTTGCTGAACTACAACTTCCAGCATACGCAGCCACAAAAAATTGTGTCTAGGGATGCTGGGAGTTGTAGTGCAGCAACATCTGGAGGGCCGCAGTTTGGGGATGCCTGCTTTAGAGAATTAAATATATAGATAGATAATTAATTCTACAGAATTAGACTAGGCATTAGAAAGAACGTCTGAACTGTAAGAGCTGCTCAACAATGGAATAGTCTTTCTTGCACAGGGTTAGCTTCTCCTTTGCTGGAGGTTTCATCAGTCAGGGATGCATAGAGCAGTTGACTGCACTGAGCAGGGGTTGAATATTAGAAGACCTCCAAGGTCACTTCCAAACTGCAAAATTCTATTATTCTATGAGATTATTGTGTTTACAGCACTATAAACAAACATCTTCTAGAAAGGCTGGTTTAATCCAGTTTCAGCTATTTAGAGAAATGTTTTATTGAGTTTACAAATAATAACCTGCAATATTCCATTTCCATAGCAATACACTAAATCACCACAGCTAAGTATGTCATCATGGCTATAATTTACATGATGCAACATGACAGTTAAGATGCACTATGGTAATTTGTGAGCGCTTTCAGTATTACTGTAGTATCAAAAATTTATATGGTTCAGTTATTAAGGCAAATTGTTTCATTCATACAGAGATGTCTGACAGTAAACCACAAAGTCCTTCCAAATTACAAGTGGAAAAATGCCTTCCATGTTCAGACAAATGGCACACATTCTTTCCATTATTTTGCTTTCTGAGTGGGGGAAAAATTATCTGCAAAGCAGCTGCCATAAGCACAAGAAATGTTCATTACCTGTGGGAGAAAACAAATACGACCCTTGCTCATGCTGACTAGATTTGAGTCTCTTTAGCAATCTACAGCCCTGAACAAGATGTCCATATTCTTTGGAAGTGATGCAGTTTAATCTTTACTTGCTCACTTACCTTCTGTCATACTGATTTCCAGCCAAGAGGAAAAAGCTAAGTAGAGAACCCTGGAAAAACTACCAGGGGAAATGTTCCTAGAGTTTCAAATAAACTAACACTAGATGATATGGGGGATGGGGGTGGATCTCAGTAATTCGGGTTTCAGTTTTACAAATATTCAGATGCTTGGCATTTCAGTAACAGACAGAACATTATCTATACTACAAACCCAACTGATACAACTCACACAAGAACCCTGATGCAAACAGAGGCAGATTTAGCCATGGACTTCGGGGACCAGGTCCATGGCCTCCTGCCTCCTGGGGGGCCTCTGAATGATTGAGGGGCCTCCCAGAGCCCTGCCCACCACCACGCCATTGCCCCGCTCCATTGCCCTGCGCCAGTATTTCCCATCTTCACTGCCAGGGGGTGGGGGGTGAGCAGTGAGTGTGAATAGGGAATGTTGCATGCTGGTGATGTCACAGCATGCAACATTCTGTATTAACACCATGCAGGCACGTCTGCCAGACAGGCAGCGACCACTGCAGGGGGGAGGCCTGCTCCGCTCACTGCTCACTCCTCACCCCTGGCAGTGAAGATCGCAAATATTAGCAGGGGGCAGCACCAGCTCAGGCACGGGGCAGTGGAAGGACAGGTGTGGGGCAGCGGCGGGGCTCTGGGGAGCTCCCTAATCATTTGGAACCCCCCTCCCCAGATACAGGAACAGCGGTGGAGTGGCAGCAAATTAAAAAAGAAAATAAAATTAAGGCCAGCCTCATGGTGGGGGAGGCAGCGGAGGGGGGCCTCCAAAGCCCTTCAGGTCCAGGTTGCTTTTGGACCTAGGTGCGCCCCTGGATGCACACACAAAGGGTCTACTCAGACGAAATCCAATTACCCTTATCCAAAACACAATACTTCAATTCAACTTGCATTGAAATAATTGGGACCATACTTACATGTTGTGATTTGGATGGAGGTGTTCAATATACTGTTAAACGATTATTTTAAAGGGTGGG